>NC_142489.1:8509901-9123712 GCF_049115385.1 Moschus berezovskii
GCCTGTCCTCCAAATCCTTGCTGCTTAGTTATCCTTGCAATCCTTGCTGAGCTGTCCTTGCAGTCATGCTCTACCAGTGGGTTCTGCAATATGTCAAGCTGGGCGGCAGTGGAATACTTAGCCACCCTCTAGGGGGTGTTTTAGCGTCCAGTACTTGCTAGTTGGGCCTCCACTAGGTAGCTCACTGGTAAAGAATCTGCCTGCAATACAGGAGACCCAGGTTCCATCCTTGGGTGGGGAATATCCCCTGGAGGAGGGCATGGCAACCCACTCCAGTGTTCTTGCCTGGGGAATCCCATGGACAGAGGAGCCTGGCGGGCTACAGTCCAGGGGGTCGCAGAGTTGGACACAGCTGAGCAACTAGCCAACAACAGCTTGGTAGTACGGGACACCTGAGGAACATTCATCTCCCTTCTCAACTGGCCTATTGAGACTCTGTGAATGGTTACCGTGAAAACAACGGTTGGCTGTGATTTAAGCACTTTTGCGGAGAAGGCAATGGCAAGCCACTCCAGTACTCTTGCCTAGAAAATCCCATGGATGGAGGAGCCTGGTAGGCTGCAGTCCATGGGGTCGCTAAGGGTCGGACACGACTGAGCGACTTCACTTTTCACTTTCACACATTGGAGAAGGAAATGGCAACCCACTCCAGTGTTCTTGCCTGGAGAGTCCCAGGGACGGGGGAGCCTGGTGGGCTTCCGTCTATGGGGTCACACGGAGTCGGACACGACTGAAGTGACTTAGCAGCAGCAGCAGCAGCGACGTGCTTGAACACTGACTGCTCTTTCAGGGTAGACCCCACTCTTCCCAAATCCAACACTGGAGTCTCTTTTATCCTGGCTTCCCCAGCAGATCACAGTTTTAGGACTGAAAGTACCCTGTCCTGGGACACTCCCAATGCTGGGTTCACCCTGCATTCCTTAGAACTGGTAACTGGTTTATCAAGTAACGTGTTTTTATATTTTTTTAGCGGGGGGGGGGGTGGGGAAGATGGAAGGGAGAGATGGAGGGGGAGGGGGATGTTTCATTTGCATACCCTCCCAAAGCCTAATTGGGTGATTAGCATGCTACCATCTAGAGAAGGAAATCAGTCCTGAATATTCATTGTAAGGTGAAGCCGAAGCTCCAAAACTTTGGCAACCTGACGCGAAGAGCTGACTCATTGGAAAAGACCCTGACGCTGAGAAAGATTGAAGGCAGGAGGAGAAGGGGACGACAGAGGATGAGATGGTTGGATGGCATCACTGACTCGATGGACATGAGTTTGAGCAAGCTTGGGGAGCTGTTGATAGACAGGGAAGCCTGGCGTGCTGCAGTCCATGGGGTCACAAAGAGTAGGACACGACTGAGCAACTGAACGAAACTGATCCAGAAAAGAGATAATTAAACATATCTTGAAAAGAGAGAGACACCTCTTATACACACAGTTGGTCTTTTTACAGGATAAGGGATCATATCCTGAACAATCACAGATGCTTGTTCTAGAGAGTTGTTACAAAGTATTCCAGCCCTCTCATTCTAAGATTAAATTTTCTTTTTATCCAATTTGACAAAGCTCAAGGACCACCAGAGGCGTCCTTAAGGGTAAGTAAGACTGGTAACGATGTAAAACATCTCTTCTGCATTCCTGCTCATTCTGTATTTTACTTCTTTATCCTCAAATGGAAGGTCCTGCACCCCGTTTTAATAACGGCCCTGTTAATGGCTGAACCCACCATCGAAACCCCCGAGAAATCATGCAGTGACCACACTGGCTCCAAATGAGTTCCTAACGGTGAAATGCCAGCTCGGCCTCACCCAGAGGTAGGGTTGCGTTCCAGCCCGCGCGCCCAGCCTCTGATCCTGTGAAACCATCTCATCAAGGTGTTCTAATACAATGCACTGATGCACTCAATAGAAGGGTTGCCGTTTTAATTAGAAAACTCAGCAGGGCATCGTTTCCAAAACCCAAGTCATTTCTACCTTCAAGTACCGGTTTGCCTTTATGTCTTAGGCAGTGAACCACTGACAGATTCCAACGGATACATTCTCCAACCTTTGGAGGATTATCTAGTGACATTAAATGTTATACTACACACCCGAAATGCACCCCTTCACACATATGTACAGAAATGGTCACATAGGTCACTGAAGGTGTATCACAAATAATAAGAATTCAATATGTGTGTATGTACATGTGCGTTTTTGTATGTATCATATATACACAAACATGTGTGTGTGATGTATATTTACACACAGATACATGCATAGACCCACGTAGGCATAAATAGACGAAGTGTATACGGATACATGCATACCTAATTAGATAGACATATAGGTATATATGGGGGTTTCCCTGGTAGCTCAGCTGGTAAAGAATCCACCCGCAATGCAGGAGACCCTGGTGCGATTTGCGGGTAGCGAATATCCACTGCAGAAGGAAATGGCAACCCACTCCAATATTCACGGGCTTCCCTGGTGACTCAAATGGTAAAGAATCCGCCTGCAACATGGGAGACCTGGGTTCCGTCCCTGGGTCGGGAAGATCCCCTGGAGGAGGGTATGGCAACCCACTCCAGTATTCTTGCCTGGAGAATCCCCATGGACAGAGGAGCCTCGTGGGCTACAATCCAGGGGTTTGCAAAGAGTCGGACAAGACTGAGCAACTAAGCACAGTACAGCACAGTATAAGTAGATATGACACATACATCCATTTTTTGTTGCTGTTTAGTCACTCAGTCAAGTCTGACTCCTGCAACCTCATGGACTGTAGCCCCCTAGGCTTCTCTGTCCATGGGGATTCTCCAGGCAAGAATACTGGGGTGGTTTGCCATTTCCTTCTCCCAGGGATCTTCCCGATCCAAGGACCAAACTTGTGTCTCCTGTATTGACAGGCGGGATTTTTTAATGCTAAACCACCGTCTATGGGGTCTCACAGAGTCGGACACGACTGAAGCGACTTAGCAGCAGCAGCATCAAACCACCAGGGAAGCCCCACATATACACACACATTCCATGATACATGCTGAAGTTTTTAAATACCAGTAAATCCCTGATATCAACTTGCTTTTTTTTTCTCTCTTCAAAATGGAATTCTGCATGCTAATTGAAACATTTCCGTCTTTTATTTTTAAGGTTTTATTTTATTTTTAAGGCTGATATATGCTAAACTCTCGATAAGTATCAGGGAGATGATATAAGTGGATTTGTTGAATTAACGAGCAAATCTCTCCTGATTTGGATATTAGCTAGGTTAATTTAAAGCAGGCTCAGCAAACTGCAGTCCCCAGGCTGTATTGCCTGTCTTTTTTAAAAATAAATAAATAAAGTTTTATTAGCATGTGATCATACCTGTTCACATAGATAGTGTCTGGAGCAGAGGTATGTGTGATGTAGGCTGAGGGTCAAACAGGCAAAATCGTTCTTAATTGCCCGTACAGGAAAACTTATGCCTACCCCAACACAGACTCAAGAGAACCACGTTCTGCTATGTTTAAGGAATAAGGAAACGTTTAAAGTAATACAGAAAGTGAAACACAAGAGCTTTCACTCGGCAGCAAAGTCAGATATCCTTAAATCAGCTGCTTTCAAAAGTCGGGAAAAGACGGGTCGAGTCCTGCGCCTCGGTGGCAATGACTCAGAGGGCTCTCTTCCTGAAAACGACCCGTCAACTTGTTTTTCAGACACATCAGGGACGACCGTGTCCCGGGTGTCATGGGCTGCTGCTTTCCTGGGTCCCTAAGTGCTGAGTTGAATCACGACAGTTTAGCCTTCACGATTAAGGAGAAGCAGATCTACAAATGGTTACTGTGATAGCTGTGTGTTCTTGGGACCATTTTCCAAGCTGTGTGTGTGTGTGTGTGTGGAGGTGTGTGTTTCACTCTTTCAGCACGTGCGTGTCCATGTCCACACTATGCATGACTCAGAAAAGGAATCTTACTGCTTTCACTTCGTGTACCTCAGGGATGCACTGATTTTTGATGATAAAATGTCATTCAGTCTTAAGGAGCCCGAGTCTTTCAGTTCACCCAGGAGAGGATGTGAAGGGTTGAGGGATTTCGGGATGAGGACCTTTGACACATTTAGCCTTGGCAATGCCTTTGCTAACCACATAAGCATGCATTCCTGCAAACATCCTACACGTGTGAGTCCTCTTGTTCTAAATGGAATATGTTGTGGGTGCAGCAAAAAGTGAAAGTGTTAGTTGCTTAGTCATGTCCAACTCTGTGACCCCAGGGACTGTCCGTGGGATTCTCCAGGCAAGAATCCTGGAGTGGGTTGCCATTTCCTCCTCCAGGGGAATCTTCCCGACCCAGGGATCGAATCTGGATCTCCTGCGTTGCAGGTGGATTCTTTACTGTCTGAGCCCCCACAAGTCATCTCCAGACACCAAATCTGGGACTTCCTTTTGCTGGTCCATGTCCTCTGGCCAAAGAGGACTATGAACTGAGCAGTTGGATGTATCACTTATTTCAAAAAAACCAAATACAGGGATGGCTTCTCAGGGCAGCCATCCCTGTGGACAACAGAAGCCCAGTTAAACTATCTGAAAGACACTCTCCAGACTCATCCCACCTGATGGATGGATAAGGATGCAGGGTGTGTATTCACCTAGCATGTCATGGTCTGAGGGACGCTGACAAGGCCAGCATCTCTCTAGAACCTCTGACTATCCTGTACTTGGTCCCAGCATGCTTCCCATGGCGAGAAAGACACTCCAAGAAGAGAAGCAGGGGTACTGACAGTGAGCAACTTGTGGCATGAAATGAGGGACTCAGTGACACTCATTTCAGGTTTGTCTGACTCTTTGCGACCTCATGGACTGTAGCCCCACAGGCTCCTCTGTGCATGGGATTCTCCAGGCAAGAATCCTGGAGTGGGTTGCCATGCCCTTCTCCAGGGGATCTCCCCAACCCAGGAATCGAATCTGGACCTCCTGCACGGCAGGCAGATTCTTTACCATCTAGGCGAGCAGTGAACAGCTTGTGGCATGTAGAGCTGGGTGCAGGGGCGATGCGAATGGCCCACGGACTGTCTCCACTCCATTCATCAAATCTGTTTATATGCAGGTTGAGTCTGCTCCTCCAGGGGTAACAGACAATATTCAAGAGGGTCCAGGTAACCAGAAGACAATGGTGCCACTGGACAACACACAAAACTATTCTGGGAATACTCTACTCTCTCTTGCTTATCCCTCCCTCCACGACTGGACCTTCCAGGTCACTGCCTACACACCGCTCCTTCTTTTGCTCCTGGCACCTCCATAATTCCATCCAGGCTTTCCTAGTCAGATCTTCACTCCTGTGTCCACCCAAGCAAGCTTCCTAAAATGCTCATTCTCTATAATAGACTTACTTCCCTGCCTTCCATGTCTTTCATTCAGCAGACAATAAAATCCAATTTTCCGGTCTCCATGCAAGACTCTCCAGCATCTGGGGCTCACCTTTATGGCTCACCTCTGCCCACTCCTACGGATGTGTCTGCTGGTCAAGTCCAGAGATCAGCAATTTTTTTTTCTGTCTGGGGACAGACAGGACCACATGGTCACTGTCACTACCAATCAACTCTGTTGCTGTAGCGTGAACACAAGCCGTGGACATCACAAATGAGATAAGACCACGCAGATGGCTGCCTCCCAATAAAATGTCACTGACAGACACTGAAATTTGAGTTTAGTATAGTCCTCATGTGTCACAAAACACTCATCTTCTTCTGAGTTTTTCAACCACTTATAAATGTGAGCACCATTCTTAGCTCTACGGTCTGTAGCTTGATAACTCCTATGTGGCTACACGCCAGTAAGTGACTCCCTCAAGACCTGTGCTGGACACTGCTGGTCCCTGTGCCAGGGACAACCTTCCCAACCTCATCCATCGGGAAGGACTCTCACTCATCCTTCAAGAATCAGCAGAGATCCTCAGGACATAGGAGCTTAACAGCCCTGAGGTACCCCAGTTGGCACAGTTGGTAAAGAATCCACCTGCCCATGCAGGAGACATGGAAGATGCAGGTTCTGACCCCGTGTCTGGAAGATCCCCTGGAGAAGGAAATGGAAACCCACTCTGGTATTCTTGCCTGGGAAATCCCATGGACAGAGGAGCCTGGCTGGCTATCACAGTCCATGGGGTCGCAAAAAGTCGGACATGACTGAGCGGGCACACACACAGATCTTGAAAGAACAGGGTTGCCCTCCAACCCTTTAAACTCTATTGTGAATGGAGAGTATTGACCTCAGACAACAAATTCAATCCCCGTGCCTGCACTTCGGTTCTCCATTGCTTTCCTGAGGACAGTAAGTGGCTTGAGACTGGGACTGTCTCCTCTCCCACTCCCCAATACCTCACCTTCCTTGACACATAGAAAGTGACAGTGTTAGTTGCTCAGTCATGTCTGACTCTTTGCGACCCCATGGACTGGAGCCCACCAGGCTCCTCTGTCCATGAACTTCTCCTGGCAAATATTGGTGTGGGTTGCCATTCCCTTCTCCAGGGGATCTCCTGACCCAGGGATCAAACCTGGGTCTCCTGTATTGCAGGCTTTTTTTGAAATGCATGAATCAATAAATGATTTAAGGGTGCCCCAAGTTGGGTGTTCGGTTTCCCGCTGGATCCGGTACGGAGCCAGTGTCTGCACTCGCATTTGTGCGTCTGACCTGTGGACTGGAGAAGTGCATTACATGTGTTTTTTTCAACCTCATTCTCAAGTAGTAAGCTGCCATATTCTGAGTCATCTTGACCTTTTCAGGTACATACATATGCATGAGACATTTGTCAATATTTAAATACTCTTTGGATGATACAAAGAGACATTACGGAGTTGCTGTCCAATTAACTGCATGAATCATTTTGGAGGATTATCCAATTAGTGACGGGCATATTGATCATTGGCTAATGTTAATTAGACAGCCATAATCGTTTTAAAATACATAGGAAATAATATCCGCTTTAGAAAGGTATGCTTAAGTATAAGTTTAATCTCTGAGGTACTTAGGAAACTGCTCTTATGGGAATAATTTTACAGGGTCATAATACTCGGTAAAAATCCTAACTATTCTCTGACTCATTATTAAAATTCAAGATTGCATGGCACCATATACCAAATGATGTATTGTACATAATGACTTTCTTATTCAATTTTTCTAATCTCTATTTTTCATCCCCATGGGTTTTTTTTTTTCCTCAGTAATTGTCCAGAGCTTTAAATAAAAGAATAGTGGTGATTGAATCTTCACACGTCTTTATTTTTAGACTCACATCTTAAAATCTGCAGAATGAGTGGCAGAGAATATAAGAGAAAAATGTGTGTGGAGACAGTGCGTGAAAATCAGGGTAGGTTATCACGTGTCCTTCAGCCCAGCAGACTGACAAAGAAGCAGAAAACCGTGGTGGGAACCACGGCTCTGCCGTCCATTCTGGAAGAGGCTACCTGTAGATATTAGGATGTGTGCCTGGGAGGATGGCTCTGGGGGACTCCTCTGGAAAGAAGCTGCACACAAACATGAACCCTGGTCATGTAAACTGGATGCCCAGGTCAAAGGTCAGGACCAAGTAGACAGTCTGTTGAGTGTAGGGTGGGTTTGCGGACCCAAAGTGAAAGGGAGCATGTCCCTCATGTCCGCCACCTGCCTCTTGTCTGTGGAAAAACTTCAGCCAAAGAGTAAGTTTCAACCTGAGAGAAGTGAAAAAAAAAATGCAGAAACAGAGGAAAAGAATTCAACAAGACTAAAGCATTTAGTCATGAAGCACAGGCAAGGATGTCTTGCTTTTCCTCCAGGGCCAGAGACGATATTCTGAGCTATGTCCTGTGAGCCGTCTTAGAGATACTGAGACCCCCAGCAGGTGGAGAAGTTAACGACTTGATGAACAGACTGACAGCAAGACGTAAGTGGACATCGTTCCAAGAACTGGCCTCAAGGAAGTGGGAGCAAACCCACCCTGGAAGGGAAGACCAACTGTACTTAAAAGAATCAAATGACGCTGATCAGACCACGGGTGGCCTTCTTCAACATGACTGCCAGAGCTGACTGCATTATTTCTGCATGTACCCCCCTCGCTTCTGCCTATAAAATCTCTTGCCCCGTGACTATCGGTGACGGGGGACTTGGTCTCTCAACGGGAGTATCCCCTTACCCCTTTCCCCTCTGGTTGCCAGCATCCAAAATACACTTTCCTTCCTACAAACCTGTCCTCTCTAATGGCTTCTGAGACAAGAGCAGAGGGACCCCACTTTCAGTCGCACAAGAAGCATCTCCTTATCAGAGTCATGCTTCCATCATGTTCAGCGTGAGATGAGAAGAACTCTCGGGTTTCCTGCAAGCTTCTTTTTAAGTTGAACCCTAAAGCTGTCATGCAGAGAGCCTTACTGTACAACCGTGGCTCCGCTACTGTCGCCAGAATAATTCCTCAGTCCCAAATATTCACATCCTGGGTACCCGCCGCTCACATAACAGTGCAGACAGGACTCTGGTAAACACCCCTGAATGGACTCATTGTTCTGGGTCTCTCAGGGCTCCACACTGCCTCTTCCAGGCAGTGTTTGAACACACACACACACACAAAAGAAATTCTGGAAGAGCTTGTTGCTTGAACAAGTAAGAGTGCTAACTCCTTTCCAAAAGAGAAAGACACTTTAATAAAAAGGAAAATAAGTGTCTGCTCTGTGATCATGTATAATCACATAACGGATGCCCTGAGACCAGGCAGCAATATGCCTTTGTAGTTGTTTTAATCACTCACTTGTGTCTGACTCTTTGCAACCCCACCAGGCTCCTCTGCCCGTGGGGTTCTCCAGGCAAGAATACTGGAGTGGGTTGTCGTTTTCTTCTCCAGGGGCTCTTCCCGAACCAGAGATCGAACCCATGTTTCCTTCATTGGCAGGTGAATTCTTTACCAAGGAGCCACCAGGGAAGCCCAGACATATGCCCTAAGAGAGGTCATTATGCTTGTGTTTAGAAGGTCACCGATGACTGACCTTGCCAATATCTGAGACTGAACAGTAACAGCAGATGTAGGGCAGGTTAAGAAATAAGCAGGAGGTGAGAGTTGTGAACGACCCTTTGCGACCCCATGAGTCACAGCACGCCAGGCCTCCCTGTCCATCACCAACGCCCGGAGTTCACTCAAACTCATGTCCATGGAGTCGGTGATGCCATCCAGCCATCTCATTCTCTGTCGTCCCCGTCTCCTCCCACCCCCAATCCCTCCGAGCATCAGACTCTTTTCCAGTGAGTCAACTCGTCACATGAGGTGGCCAAAGTACTGGAGTTTCAGCTTTAGCATCAGTCCTTCCAATGAACACCCAGGATTGATCTCCTTTAGAATGGACTGTTTGGATCTCCTTGTAGATGATGCTAAAACTGGAATAACACTGACAGATGGTGTTTGGCAACCACGTTGGGACGCATGGGGAACTCGTTCATTTATAGACACTCTTGTTCTTCTTTAAAAGGTTGGCGGTGAAAGAGGGGGGAAAGGATGGATTTGGTCCATGGTTCCCTGGAGACTTGAGAGAAGAAAAGAGGCAGATATATATCATTCTGCAGGGGACATGAGAAACCAAGGAAGGTCACTGCTTGATAACGATGCTTTCCCCCCTTTCATCAGAAGATTGACCTGGGATTGGGGAGTGGCGAGATGGAGCTGATCTGATGAAGGAACAAGCCACAAGGGAGAAGGGTGTGGGGGTTGGACCTCGACAGTCTAGGGAGGTGATAGTCGCAACTGAAGTCAGATGGAAGGAAATCTCTGCAGAAAGGAAGAACTTAAGTGTCTCATTCATGGTGGACGGTTAATGAAGAGTTGAGGGTTGAGGACCCTGAAACCATAAACGAACCGTGATGAGTTTCCTGTGAGGGCTGAGTGTTAGATCCGTGTTCCATATTTTGTTTGCACGATGGCTTTGCTTATGACCCAGGAAGCGATCCTTTTCATGAGCTATTTCTGCAAGTACACACCTCCTCCAACAAGCCACTTCCACGAGACCTTCCTGGTGGTCCAGTGGCTAAGACTCTGTGCTCCCAAGGCATGGAGCCCAGGGTTTGATCCCTGGTCAGGGAACTTGATCCCACATGCCACAACTAAGGTTTTTCATGAAGACCTGGAGCAACCAAAGAAAGAAAGAAAGAAAGAAATATTTCAAAAAGAAAGAAAGAATCATGTTCCTACATCTTGGAAGGAAATGAACAAGACTGAGTACTAGCATCATCCCTTATACCGGAACCTCTCACCACACTGTGAAAATTGCCCTTTGAGTCTGTCTGGGACCACAGAGATGACACACGTAGGTTTTTTCTTCTCCTTTTCTTCCAGCAATAATTTGGGCCTCGAGGCATGAGATGTGATCGTGAAACAGGCTACTGACTAAAGCATAGGCAGCTGGGAGAAGCCTGAGTCTGGTATCAGTTCAGTTCAGTTCAGTTCAGTCGCTCAGTCGTGTCCGACTCTCCGCGACCCCATGAATCACAGCACGCCAGGCCTCCCTGTCCATCACCAACTCCCGGAGTACACTCAAACTCATGTCCACAGAGTCGGTGATGCCATCCAGCCATCTCATTCTCCGTCGTCCCCTTCTCCTCCCGCCCCCAACCTTTCCCAGCATCAGAGTCTTTTCCAGTGAGTCAACTCGTCGCATGAGGTGGCCAAAGTATTGCAGTTCAGCCTTAGCATCAGTCCCTCCAATGAACATCCAGGATTGATCTCCTTTAGAATGGACTGGTTGGATCTCCTTGCAGTATAAGGGACTCTCAAGAGTCTTCTCCAACACCACAGTTCAAAAGCATCGATTCTTCGGCGATCAGCCTTCTTCACAGTCCAACTCTCACAACCATACATGACCACGGGAAAACCATTGCCTTGACTAGACGGACCTTGGTTGGCAAAGTAATGTCTCGAGTCTGGTATAACTCATGACAAATAAGTCATAACATTAAACAACCCTGGAGGAGGGCATGGCACCCCACTCCAGTATTCCTGCCTGGAGAATCCCCATGGACAGAGGAGCCTGGTGGGCTGCAGTCGGACGTGACTGAAGCGACTTAGCACACACACGACATTAAACAGGCACAACTCAGCCCAGTGACAATGTCTGAAGCGGATAAGAAGCATTCCTCTTGGATGTTCACAGCTCCTTCCATCAAGGGGTTGACAAGGTCAAGGCGACATGCAGGGAATGAGTGCAAGTGTCCTGTTGGAGCTCAGGGCCCTCTGTGAGCACAGGGCTTGGTCCAAGCTTCCCAAACATAACATGTGTAAAAGGGAGGGAACCTGGAAAGAAGGTGATCATCACATTGGAGGTGTTCTGGGTGATTGCATCTCTTGGGGAGCCTTGGACACGAAAGGCTCTGTGTGTGTGTGTGTGTGTGTGTGTGTGCGCGCATACAGGCATGTGTACTATTCATGATCAAAGACAACACACATTGTCTCTTCCCTGATCGGCTCCTGCACATGGTACGGATGTGCTGTTTTCCACACATCGGGTACCAGGTGAGGGTTGCTGACTTGGCTGAGTGCAGGCAGCTGGATTTGTCTGTTGGAATCTGTGGCTGCTGCTTGCCCTGCTGGGAAGGGGTGGGCCTTTGCGTTTCCTTCAGAGACAGTTAAATTAAAAATGTCAAGGAAGTCATGGGGAGGTCTCCATCCCAACCGTGAGATGAGCCACGGGCCTTCCAGGCACACTCACTTACATCGGTTGAGGTTTTGTAATTAACCCAGTAGCTACTTCAGCCAGGAGACCCGCAGGGGACATGGAGATCCTGTCTCAGCGACATCCTGGGGAGTTGCCAGTTTAGCGACACAACAGCAGGGCTACCACTGGGGCGTAAAAACCTCAAGAAGGCATGCTGTGTCCTTCACACACGGGAAGAAGAGGAAGAAAGTGGAACTCACGCCTGTCACTCTTCATGATTTCTCTTCCTGACTTGCTTTGCAAATCCCTTTGCAAAGCTCTCCGGCTTCCCATAAAGAAATCACCGAAGCTGGTGATGGAGGAATTTTTTGGTCCCTCGTCATGTTTTCGTAATTACCTCCTCTGGCTCTCCATTCTATGAATTTATTTAGTAAACAGCTTGCTCATCAATACTTTTTCAATGAAAACACAGAATGCTTCCCTTAAAGAGAAAAAGAAGTAATGCAGCACGATGCCAAAATTCTTACTAGGTAAGGAGAGGCTTTTTGAGGGTCCGTCATTTTTCAAGACAGAAGAGCAAACTTTCATCTCACTTTAAGAGGCATCAGACACAGAATGGTCATTATCTTAGATGCTGAGATGGGTACTTCTTGTTGCTTCTTACCCCAAATATCCCCATGTTTGTGTGAGTCATATTTTAACCATGAAAACTTATAAATTATGCAAGATATTTTTACAGGAGGAGGAATTTAGCTGAGCACTTAAGCAGAAGCAGCGCTGGTATTTTTGCAGTCTCGAGAGAGGTTTAGAGAAGAATTATGGTCAAGCAAAAACTCCGGTGGCTCAGATGATAGAAGAATCCATCTGCCAATGCAGGAGACTCAGGAACGATCCCTGAGTTGGGAAGATCTCCTGGAGGAGGAAATGGCAAGCTATTCCAGTATTCTTGCCTGGAGAATCCCATGGACAGAGAGGCCAGGTGGGCTACAGTCTATGGGGTCACAAAGAGTCCAACACAACTGAAGTGATTTCACTTTCAAAGTACTGATGCTTTTGAACTGACGTGCTGGAGAAGACTCTTGAGAGTCCCTTGGACTGCAAGGAGAGCAAGTCAGTCCATCCTAAAGGAGACCAGTTCTGAATATTCAATGGAAGGACTGATGCTGAAGTTGAAGCTCCAATACTTTGGCCACCTGATGCGAAGAGCTGACTCATTGGAAAAGACCCTGATGCTGGGAAGGATTGAAGGCAGGAGGAGAAGGGGATGACAGAGGATGCGATGGTTGGATGGCATCACCAACTCAGTGGACACGAACTTAAGCAAACTCCTTCCCTGTATCTTCTTCCCTCTCCAGATGGTACATTCTTTCTGTCCCATCCCTAGTTCCAACAGGGTAATCTGTGATTCTTTTGCTCATTTCCTGACCTTCCCTGCCTCACCACCGGGCATGCGGGTGTGCCTTTATCCCTCTGCTCAAACTGTTTCACCGGAGGGAATTCATCCATGAGATCCGAGGGAAGAAGTTCACGTGGAAACAGTCGCAGGTTACAGGTCAAGAACCAGACATAGCAGCAAAGTGTGGAGCAAGCTCATCCCGAGGCATCCCACAACCTTTCAGAGGCAGGGAGTGCACTCAACTTAGAGGAAGGCAAAGGAACTGCCAAGGAAGCAAGGTGATGGAGATCTGGGATACCTGAAAGGCCATGGATATGTGAGGATTGCTGATGGTACGGGGGACCGTCTGAATCAGAAGTAAAAGAAGTGAGTGAAGGTGGCTCACTCATGTCCGACTCTTTGCAAACACGTGGACTATACAGTCCATGGGATTCTCTAGGCCAGAATCCTGGAGTGGGTAGCCTTTCCCTTCTCCAGGGGATCTTCCCAACCCAGGGATCAAACCAGGTCTCTCACATTGCCAGCGGATTCTTTACCAGCTGAGCCACCAGGGAAGCCCAAGAATGCTGGAATGGGTAGCTTATCCCTTCTCCAGCAGATCTTCCCAACCAGGGAATTGAACCAGGGTCTCCTGCATTGCAGGCAGATTCTTTACCAACTGAGCTATGGGGGAAGCCAAAGGAAGTGGTCATATCCAAATTATCCCACACCTGGAGTGGTTAGAGCTGGAGAAGCAGGATGGTAGTTTCAGCCATGGCCCAAGAAACTATCGGGCAGAGGAATGAGACAAGAAAGGATTACAGCAATTGATAAGCTTGTGATCAGAACTGAAGGAAAGAACCTTTTCATTGAAAATAGGAGGTTGGGAAGGGCAGCAAGGCTAACATGGGCCAGTCAGAGAGTAGAAAACACAGATGAGGCCAAAACTCATCAGCAACAGAGATAAACTGTTTTTCTTGGAAGAAAACTCAGGGAGAAATGACAAGGGTGATAAATGCCTTTGCAAGAGATGCAATAAAGTGAGGTCGCTCAGTCCTGTCTGACTCTTTGTGACCCCATGGACTGTAGCACACCAGGCTCTTGTGTTCTTGGAATTTTCCAGGCAAGAATACTGGAGTGGGTTGCCATGTCCTCCTCCAGGGGATCTTCCCAACCCAGGGATAGAACCCGGATCTCCTGCATTGCAGGGTCAGACTCTTTACTGTCTGAGCCACCAGGGAATCCCAAGAGATGCAGTGGATTATAGCTATTTTATGTAATTTTAAACTTTTTTTCAATGTGGACCATTTTTTAAAACTAATGATTTGTTACAATATTTATTCTTTGTTTTATGTTTTGTTTCTTTTCTTTTTTTTTTTTTTTTTTACCCCAAGTCATGTTGGACTTCCCTGGTAGCTCAGATGGTAAAGCGTCTGCCTACAATGCGGAAGACCAGGTTCAATCCCTGGGCTGAGGAAGACCCTCTGGAGAAGGAAATGGCAACCCACTCCAGTATTCTTGCCTAGAGAATCCCAGGGACAGAGGCTACAGTCCATGGGGTCGCAAAGAGTTGGATACGACTGAGGGACTTCCGTTTCACTATCATGTTGGACTTCCCTGATGCCTCAGTGATAAAGAATCTGCCTGAAAAGCAGGAGCCGCAGGAGACCCAGGTTCAAACCCTGGGGTGGGAAGATCCCCTGGAAAAAGGCTTGGGAACCCATTCTAGTCTTCTTGCCTACAGAATCCCATGGACAGAGGAGCCTGGTGGGCTACAGTCCATAGGGTCGCAGAGTCAGATATGACAGCAGCAAGTTAGCACAGGGATCCTAGTTCCCTGACCAGGGATCCAACTCATGCCTCCTGCGCTGAAAGGGGAAGTCTTAACCCCTGGACTGCCAGGGAAGTCCCAGGCTATTTTATTTTGATGTATGAATTATAAGATCTGAACAAGGTGATACAGGAAATTGCAGATCCTCAAAATGAGACATGGACTTTTTGATGAATAAGAGGGATTGACGGTGCTTGACAGGGAAAAGAATGGCAGCTGATGGGCACACGTGTATGAATCCCCAAAGTATAAATTTTAAGTTTCAAGAAGCGGTAAGTTCTGAGCTGATGACAGGCGGGACCTGTTCTGAACAAGTGAGGCCGTACGACCGTCTTTTCTGAGCTGCATGGACCAGCCCTCAACTCAATTTACTCTGTCTCCGAGGACATCTGCCACTTCTGCCACTGAGCTGTCTCAGTTAAACGAGACACTGTCAGTTCTCAAGACGGATACCTTTTTTACGTTCTGGGAGACACTCTTTGTGGATAATCAAGAGCTATTTTTCTCTACCACTGAGACGGATTTTCCAAGAGGCACGTTCTCACATGAATGGCTTTGGCAAATTACTGTGTCAATTTAAAGATGGCCAAGACCACACACTAAGCTCTCAGATAAATATCTATCCTTAAAAAAAATAAAATCACAGCATCAAGCCATCTCGGTTAAGTAATCACCAGACGATAGCACACGCTGCAAACAAGCTCATCGTCTGCTTGGCTGGCATCCAAAGCCGAGAGTGTCCTTCATGAGATCAAGGTGAAATGGGATGATGGGCCATGTGAGCATGACACAGACGTGCCGTGGGTTTTCTACCATGTTTTGAATTGATCCTCATAGAGCAAAGGGAGACTCACAAAATGCAAGAGGAGCATCCATCTACCTGGGTGAAAGGTGAGCCCTCGGGGGCGCACCGGCTCCGGGTCAGACAAAGGATGGATGAGAGAGCAGTCAGGTGACTACCGGGGGGCTCTGGGCAAAGACGCTGGGAAGCCGCACCATCAGGGTGGCTGTGGGAGGCACGGCAATGTGCATGATGAAATTGCATCTGCCGTGTGACGCGGACATGGACCACACTCAGGAAATAGCTACGGAGGAGTCAAGCTCTACAGCTGCCATCCGAGCTTAGGTGGCTGGTCCCAAAGACAAGCATTACACAGCGGCTCCAAGGAGAGAGCTCTGTCCAGAGGAAGGTGTTCACAGATGACGTGGATGTGAAAAGTGCTCTTCTCTGCGAGCATCCTGCCCAGACAGCAGCTCTGACTGTGGAGGATAACTGTGAAAGTGAAAGTCGCTCAGTCGTGTCCGACTCTCTGCCACCCCGTGGACTATACAGTCCATGGAATTCTCCAGGCCAGAATACTGGAGTGGGGAGCCTTTCCCTTCTCCAGGGGATCTTCCCAACCCAGGGATCAAACCCAGGTCTCCCTCATTGCAGGCAGATTCTTGACCATCTGAGCCACCAGGGAAGCCCAAGAATCCTGGAGTGGGTAGCCTATCCCTTCTCCAGGGGATCTTCCTGACCCAGGAATCGAACCGCGGTCTCCTGCATTGCAGGCAGATTCTTTACCAACTGAGCTATGAGGAAACTTGATGACTTTAGAGATACTCGTGTGCTTTCAGTTGATCAGAGCCTAAGACTCGCTTGTCGTCTCATGAGATGGGTCAGCGTGCTGATTCCTGCTTTTGGGGATTTCCATGTCATCAGTGTGGTAGTCGCTCAGTAGGGCCTGACTCTTTGTGGACTTTGTGGACTGTAGCCCACCAAGCTCTTCTGTCTATGCGATTTTCCCAGGCAAGAATACTGGAGTGGGCTGCCATTTCCTCCTCCTGGGGATTTATAATTGGTTTTCACAAAGAGCCCTTCTCTGTACAGAACACGGTATATCAGTTTCAGTACTATTGACATTTGGGACCAGATGATTCCTTTTTTGTCAGGAGAGGAAGGTTTGGTCCCTGGATGGGGTAGATCCCCTGGAGGAGGGTGTGGCAACCTGCTCCAGTCGTCTTGCCTGGAGAATCCCATGGACACAGGAGCCTGGTGGGCTACAGTCCATGGGGTCATAAACAGTCAGGCATGAGTGAAGCGACTGAGTATACATGGATGCACGTACAATCCCTTTTTTGTCAAGAGCTGTCTTAAGAGGTTTAGCAACACTGACCCACAGGAAAGAGAGACCAGCACCTCCACAGCCCTCTCCCCAATTGTGACAATCAAAAATGAATCCAAACGTTGCCAGATGTCCCCTGAGGAAACAACTGCTCCCCGCTGAGACCCACCAGCATGGAGTATCAGTTGAGCTCAGTTGCTCAGTTTTGTCCAACTCTTCGCAACCCCATGGACCGCAGCACGCCACGATTCCCTGTCCATCACCAACTCCCAGAGTTTGCTCAAGCTCCATTGAGTCAATGATGCCATCCAACCATCTCATCCTCTGTCGTCCCCTTCTCCTCCCGCCTTCAATCTTTCCCAGCATCAAGGTCTTTTCTAGTGAGTCAGTTGTTAGCAATAGGTGGCCAAAGGATTGGAGTTTCAGCTTCAGCATCAGTCCTTCCAATGAATATTCAGGACTTCTCTCCTTTAGGATGGACTGGTTGGAGCTCCTTGCAGTCCAAGGGACTCTCAAGAGTCTTCTCCAACACCACAGTGCAAAAGCATCCGTTCTTCGGCGCTCAGCTTTCTTTATAGTCTAACTCTCACATCCTATATGACTACTGGAAAAACCGCAGCTTTGACTAGACGGACTACTTCTTGAGTGTAAGAGCTGTTTCTGTGAGGGTTTCTGGAAGAAGTCAGCACTTGACCCGTAGCCCTCGTGAAGCAGACGCCTCTTCCAGTGTGAGTGAGCTTTGTCCAGTTCCCTGTCGACAAGTACAGAAGAGGTGTCTGTGGGAGGGGAACTTCCCTCTCTCTGCTTTAGCCTGGCCACCCCCTACTCCTGCCCTTAGCAACCATCCAATCTGTTTCCTGGGCCTCTGGGCTGGAACGAAGGAAACACTGGGTTACCTGGGGGGTCTCAGCTTGTTCCAGCAGCAGCAGCAGCAAAGTGCCGCAAACTGCCGCAAAGTGCCGCAAACTGGGGAGATTAGAATGATAGAAATTGCTGTCTCCTAGTTCTGGGAAGTTCAAGATGAAGATGATGGCCCATGGGTGACAGCAGATGAGGGCTCTCTTCCTAGTTTAGAGCCTGTATCTTCTTGCTGTGTCTTCCCAAGGTGCGGGGAGCTCTCTGGGGTCCCTCTATAAAGATGCTAAACACATTCATGGGACTCCACCCTCATGACCGAAGCGCCTGCCAAGGGCCTCACCTCTTGATACCATCACACGGGGCTCAGGATGTCAACGTATGGATTTTGGAAGGACACACAGTCTCAAGCCATGACACCTGGCTCTGCAGCTCGCAGAGAGCAGACCATAGGAATTTTTCGTTGCCATCACTGCACATTGAAGTGATATCATACGGTATTTATCTCTTTCTGACTTACTTCCCGCACTATGATGATCTCCAGGTCCGTTTGCTGCCAATGGCACAATTCTGTTCCTTTTTATGACTGAGTCATATTCTGTGGAATCTATGTACCATGCCTTCTGTATCCATTTCTCTGCTGATGAATACCTAGGTGACTCCCATGTCCTGGCTACTGTAAATAGTGCTGCTAGGAACACAGAGGTGTACGCATCTTTTCAAGTTACTGCCTTGTCTGGATACACACTCAGGAGTGCAGCCATGAATTTCTAGTCCTTGGAACAGTGTCTGTTCCCAAGCAGGTCCTCAGCAACCACTGGCCATGGAAACCACCAGCTGTGCCTCTTGACTAGGAAACTTCTGAATGTCCCGGGTGCACCTGCCTGGACTGTGAGTCTATATGCTAATTGGTCGTGAAACATATTCTAAGAAGACTTCCCCTGGGGCAGCAGGATTGAGAGACAGATGGGTTTGCAGTAGAGGAAGACCACATAGCAAGAGAAGGGAGACCCACTTAAAGCCCACTCATCTTCCACCTCGGATAAGGAAATCATGGCCCAATGGACTTTGTTGGGGGGGGGGGGTCAGTGCACCTTCAGGAGAAATCCATTTTTAATCATTTAATTAAATCTTTAAATTCAGATTTAATTGTCTGTCGAACACATGACGGTCACAACGTTGAGCAATCTCTTGATCCCCTAAATGTTAACATTAAATCAGTGGTGTTTGAAAGCGTAGTTCCAATATCATGACTATGCTTACTATTTTCCCCCTTTGGGCTCAGAATGACTCTGAAAAATGTCACACATGAGAAAGATCATTGAGGAGAGAGGAGGCGGGGGGTGGGGTGGGGGTGGGAACAGGGAAACAGTGAGTAAGGAAACAGATGAAGGGAGTTCTCAAAACAGAAGACAAACAACCCCAGAAGAAGCAAACAAATGACAGAGAAAGGGAATAAACTGCAGAATATGGAAAACGAATCCTTAAAATGCCAGGAGAAAGAACCAGCTTGAGAACAATTGTTTAGAAGAGCATTTCTCAAAGTAATGTTGCTTTTTATAAGGATAACACGCACTCACTGTAAAGCACTTAGCAAATACGGAAAAGCATACAAAGGGAATAAAAATCACGCAAAGCCCACCCTAACAAGAAGAGCATTTTAATGTTTTGAGGGTATTTCTTTCCAGTCCTTTTTGTACACTTTTAATTTTACAAAATGGGGGCATATTCTAAAAACGATTTTACACTGTACTTTTTTTCCAATCAATATTCTGTTGTGAGTGTTTTCTCATGTAAAGTAACATTCCAAGGCATGACTTTTACTAGCTGTAACAGGGAAGAACAGAAACCCATGGGAATACTGACCAGCACCTTTTTTGGGTGCAGTTTTCAAGCTAAGAGAGAATGCTTGGGAAAAAGAAAAGTTTCTTAGGACACATTAAAAAAATATGGAATTCAGATTTCAGTGTCTCTACATTCTAAAGGAGATCAATCCTGGGTGTTCATTGGAAGGACTGATGCTAAGGCTGAAACTGCAATACTTTGGCCACCTCATGCGACGAGTTGACTCACTGGAAAAGACTCTGATGCTGGGAAAGGTTGGGGGCGGGAGGACAAGGGGACGACCGAGAATGAGATGGCTGGATGGCATCACCGATTCGATGGACATGAGTCTGAGTGAACTCCGGGAGTTGGTGATGGACAGGGAGGCCTGGCGTGCTGTGATTCAGGGGGTCGCGGAGAGTCGGACACGACTGAGCGACTGGACTGAACTGAACTGAACATGGATTTTATTGGAACTCACTCACACATATTCCTTTCACACTGACTGTGATTGCTTTTTGCCCCATAAGGGCAGTTGGAAAATTGTGATGGAGACTCGATGATCCTCAAAGCCTGAAGTATTTATTCATACTATCTGGCTTCTTACAGAAGAAGTTCGCTGACTGCTGAGCCATATAACTGTGCAACCTCTGCAAATATCATAATTCATACATTTTATCAGATTTTCATCTCTTATAATTAAATGTTTCCTTATTACTGAGCACTGCGGAGTTTTCCCTTGCTATTTCAGATAACAGTGTTGTAACTTTTCTTGACCTGAACTGTGGGTGAGGTCTCTGAATATCATTCTGGGTAATTCATCAAGGATCAAAGGTCATGGGTATTTTAAAACCGTCTGATCTCCCTTTCTCCAGAAAGGCAGAGAGTCCATCCTGTTGTACACCAAGGGAGCTTACAAGAAATGGGAGTTCTGGATCAGCACCATAGAGTCTCCTTCTGGTGGTGGTGATTCAGTCCCTCGGTCATGTCCAACACTTGTGTCCCCATGGTGGTGGTTTAGTCCCTTGGTCGAGTCCAACTCTTGTGACCCCAAGGACTACATTCCACCAGGCTTCTCTGCCCATGGGATCTCCCAGGCAAGAGTGCTGGAATGGGTTGCTATTCCCTCCTCCAGTGAATCTTCCCAACTCGGGGATCAAATTCATGTCTCCTGCATTGGCAGGAGGGCTCTTAAAGGACTGAGTCACTAGGGAAGCCCCAGATGTTTATCACCCCCAGCCACCATGGAACTAAGAAATGACTAGTTGGTGTCTTTCTCTGTCTTGCATCCTTCCCGCTCTTTCTCAGAGTGCTGATAGCTAGGAAATGGTCTACATCCACCTGTCCCATGCACAGGGACTGTGGCTGAACCTTCACTTTAAAACCCGGCAGACACTCTGGCTGGTGAGATCAGCAGTCAATCCAGACGGGCATCAGGAATTAGAACAAGAACACCAGAGAGATCGCTGAGAAGGCAGCAGAGCTGACAGACTGATGTGGCCACCTGCTCACAGAGCAGAATGCAAGGCAGATGGCTCCCCGTCCTGGACAGGGCAACCAGGATGACAAGCAATTATAAAGAACTTCCTGGTGGCTCAGAGGGTAAAGCATCTGCCTGCAATGGGAGACCCGGGTTCGATCCCTGGGTTTGGACGATCCCCTGGAGAAGGAAATGGCAACCCACTCCAAGACTCTTGCCTGGAAAATCCCATGGACAGAGGAGCCTGGTAGGCTACAGTCCATGGTGTCGCAAAGAACTGGGCATGACTGAGCGACTTCACTTTCACTTTAAATTTCAGTGCAAGGCGAGTCTCTCCACTCTATCCGCAGAGCATGTGAAAGAGAGGCAACTCTGGATACCATCACGGTCTGGTTTGTTAATCTGACGGAGGAAAATGGTATATTGGTCATTGGTGCTATTCCCGTTAGCTGCCCACTTTTTCTAGCAGGGAGTTCATCGTTTTTGTACGACTTTGAAAGACCTCTGTATATTTTAAGATTAACAGCTGCCTTTTTCCTCTTAAATCCAATTTATGCAGGATTTCCATTGGTTTTTGATGTGTATGACTTGCAGATGGAGAATATCAGATTAAGCAAGGTTAAACAAGACTGTTTAAAGTCAGACTTCTCAAGGCCAATTTGATGTGGTGAGTTGTGAAGCAGCAAGTGGGGAATTAAGATGTGACATTTCCCAAAATTATTGACTATGGAAAACTGTATTTATTAGCCATCTTTCAGAATATGCTTTAACTTTTTCATAGCAAAATATGGGAATCTGTGGTAGGAAGCAGGAGATATATGAGAGACATTCTAAAAGAGACAAAATCCTGCTGAAAAAGCTAGCATAAATCAAACATTTCATAAAATGGCCAAATACAATAAAACAAGTTTCCTTATGTATAAAAAGTTCATGATATCACCTGTTAAGGTCAAATCCCAATAGCAAATCTAACACAAAAAAATCAAGAAATAACTTTAATGAGAAATATGGAAAAGCTAGAAATAAAATCATAAAACTTTACCAAGCAATATACTCCAAAATTACACTTGTAGCAATGAACAAAAAAGCATGTTCCAGGATTTAAAATATAAATATTTTAACTATTCCCATTTTCCCAAGTAAATTGAAGGTTTGTGTGACAATATAAATTCTTAATGGATATTTTTAGAATCTTGTAAGTTTTTTATTCCCCAAAAGTAATCGGAAATAATTAGTAAGTGATCCTGTCTATGAAAGTTTTTAAATTATTAAGAGAAGACTAAGGTGAGATAGAAAACTATTTTATCTATAAGGACCATAGAAAATTCACCCCAGTGAAGCCAAGAAGAAATTTCAGAATCCCTCTTTGGGCAAACTCAGTGAGCTGTATCTTCCAATTAGAGACCACACGATGGACAAAGTCCCAGATGGGGAAGGCTGAAAGAGTCCTTGAAGAAACAGTGGTTGACAGCTGCTCAGGTTTGACAAGAGATATAAACCTACAGATTCAAGAAGCTATATGAATACCGAAGAGGATAAACCCCAAGCAATCTATGCCAAGATACATCTTCACAACTCCTGAAAGCCAAACCGAAGAAAAGTCTTGAAAGAAGCCACAGGAGAAAAACACCTTACCTCAAAGGAGAAAAAAAGAAAGATTTCTCAGCAGAAACCAAGGATATCACCTGGAAGTGGCACAATACTTTCTGCATGCTGGAAAACCATTTTGAAATGAAAGGAAAATTAACACATTCTCAGATGAAGAAAATCTAAGAGAACATGTCAATGGCAAATGTACACTAAAATGCTACAAGAAATTCTCTAATTAGAAGGGAAATGATAAAAGAAGAAATACTGGAATATCATGAATGGAAAAAGAAGCACAATATGCAAAATTATGGATGATTTTGCTTTCCTTAATTCCCTAGTAGCTCAGCGGTAAAGAATTTGCCTGCCAATGCAGGAGGCACAGGTTTGATCCCTGGACCAGGAAGATCCCCTGGAGAAAGAAATGGCAACCCACTCCAGAATTCTTGCCTGGAAAATTCCACTGACAGAGGAGCCTGGCGGGCTACAGTCCAGGGGGTTCAAAGGGTCAGACATGACTTAGCTACTAAAACGACAACATGAAGGTGATTTGGATATTTACTCAGGTGTGATTCAAGAATGGGTGGGACCTCAAATAACTCGGAGAAGTGGTAGCAGCAGGAAACAAAATTTCTTCTCCTTTTGAGTCTTCTAAAAATCACATTTGAGGGTTGAAGCAAAACCTAGGACATTGTCTGTCATGGTTCTAAGTGTCTGATGAAAAAATACATAAGAGAATTGTAATATAAGTGCATGAAGGAAAAGAGGTAAGGCTTTTACAGCGCGTAAATACTGGTAAATGGTGACATCAGTAGACTGATAGTTCCAACTTATATCACCTGGAGAAACCACTGAAAACTTATAGAGAGAGACACTCTAAAAACACTATCAATGAACTAAAACAGGACTCCGAATAATGTTTAAGTAACCCACAGGAAGGTAGAAAAGGAAAACAGAAATGAAAAATGGAGGTGACAAAAAGGCATCACATACTTGAGCCCTAACTTATAAAAATCATATTAAATGTAAGTGGTCTAAATATTCCAATTAAAAGACACACTGATACCCATTCATGTTTAATACTCTCAGAAATGTAGAAACAGCAGGAAACATTCTCACCTGTATAAAGAGCAGATATTAACTACTTGTAGCTGGCGTTATACTTTAAGGTGGAAAGCTGAATGCTTTCACCTAAAATAGGGAACAAGGCAAAGATGCCCACTTTCCCAACCCTTGTTCAACGTGGAACTGGAAGTTCTAGTCAAAGAAGTAAGACAGTAAAAGGCATATAGGTCAGAAACTATTCTTAGACCAAACACCAGAAGTAGGATTCATAGAACACATAATTTCTTTGCCATCAAAATTTAAAACTTTGACTCTGTTCAGTTCAGTTCAGTCCAGTCGTTCAGTCGTGTCCGACTCTCGTGAATCACAGCACGCCAGGCCTCCCTGTCCATCACCGGCTCTGTTAAGAGAATTAAAAAACAAATTATAGAGTGGGAGAAAATATTTGCAAACTGTATAGTTGACAAAAAGTCTTGTATCTAGAATATACAAAGAACCTTCAAAACACAGCAGTGAAAACGCAAACAGTCCAATTAGAATACGGAGAAAAGTCATAAGCAGATATTGCACGGAAGGAGACATACAAATGGCAAATAGGAACATGGAAAGATGTTCAACATTATTAGCCATTCGAGAAATGCAAATTAAAACTACAATAAGCTATCACTAGACACCCATCAAAATGGCTGAAATAAAATATTGACCACAGTAAATACTGGCAAGGATGCAGTGAATAGGAATCCCTCATACATGATCACTGGAAATATAAAAATATAAAGCCTCGAAACTCTGAAAAATGTGAAAAATATAAAGCCTTGAAATTCTGGAAAACGAATCAATAGTTGTTTAAATAACTGACAATGCAACTCACCTAAAAACCAGCAATTTCACTCCTGGGTATTCATCCCAGAGAAATGAAGACTTATGGTCACATAAAAACCTAGGTACAAATGTTTTTTTTTTTTTTTTCTCAGTCGCTCAGTCGTGTCCAACTCTCCGCGACCCCATGAATCACAGCACGCCAGGCCTCCCTGTCCATCACCAACTCCCAGAGTTCACTCAAACTCACGTCCACAGAGTCAGTGATGCCATCCAGCCATCTCATTCTCCGTCATCGCCTTCTCCTCCGGCCCCCAACCTTTCCCAGCATCAGAGTCTTTTCCAGTGAGTCAACTTAAAGCAGCTTTATTTGTACTAGTCAAAATGTGAAACAAGTTACTTTTCCTTCAGTGGATTACTGGCTTAAAAAAATGTGGAATAGTATCCAGAAATAAGAAGGAGCAAATTGTTTATACAGAGGACAGTTTCATGAATCGCCAGAGAAATATGCTGAGTGCAAAAAGCCAATCCCAAAGGTCATGATTCCATGTGCATAGTGTTCCTGAAATAACAGTACTGTGGAAATGGAGAATAAATTAGTGGTTTCCAGGGGTTAAGGAGATGGTGGGAGCAGGAAGGAAACAGGTGTTGGTATTGATATCAGAGGATAACATGAAGGACTCCTTTGGTGATGGAAATACTCAACATGTTGATTCTATCAATAGCCTGATACAGTACAGCTTTGCAAAATAATGCTATTGCAGGAAACTGGATACATAGCACATGTCATGTCTCTTTCATTTCTGATAACACCAGGTCTATAATGGTGTCAATATAAGATTTAATTCAATAAATAGAATAAAGTTACTGTCCACATTATAATAGCAACAAAAGAGCTTTTAATAAGATGGAGGAACATGCATATCACATTGATTTAAACGGTCTATAAGAGTTTAAAAACTGTAAGAATACATCTAACTTTTACCAAAAATGTGTGATTTTTTTTTTCTTCATTGACTTATTTTTCCATCAAAAAGTTAAAACTAAAATGCCTTATCTCCTCAATCATGGCCATTACCAAATCAGCTACAAACAATAAATGCTGGAGAGGGTGTGGAAAAAGGGCACCCTCCTGCACTGTTGGTCGGACTGTAAATTGGGGCAGCCGTGATGGAGAACAGTATGGAGGTCCCTTTAAAAACTAAAAGCAGAACTAAAAACCACATGATCCAACAATCCCACTATCGGACACATACCCCGAGAAAACGATAATTCAAAGAGACACACGCACCCCCAAATGTTCACAGCTGCACTAGTCACAATAGCTAGGCTACTTAAAGGAGATCCGTCCTGAGTGTTCATTGGAAGGACTGATGCTGAAGCTGAAACTCCAATCCTTGGGCCACCTGATGTGAAGAGCTGACTCATTGGAAAAGACCCTGATGCTGGGAAAGATTGAGGGCAGGAGGAGAAGGGGACGACAGAGGATTAGATGGCTGGATGACATCACCAACTCGATGGATGGATGGGGTAAACTCCGGGAGTTGGTAATGGACAGGGAGGCCTGGCGTACTGTGGTCCATGGGGGTCGCAAAAAGTCGGACACGACCGAACAATTGAAATGAACTGAACTGAAGCTACTTACTCGTCCATCACCAGAGGAGTGGATAAAGAAGACACAGCACATACACACAATGGAATAATATTCAGCCACAGAAACGAACCACAGTGGGCCATTTGCAGAGATGTGGTTGGACCCCGAGACTGACACACAGTGAAGTAAGTCAGCAAGAGAAAAGTAAATATTATATATTAACGCATACATGTGGACTCTAGAAACATGGCACAGATGAACATATGTGCAAAGCAGAAATAGTGATGCAGACGTGCAGAACAGACGCATGGACAGCAAGTGGGGAAGGGGTGGGAAGAATTGGGAGATTGAGACTGACATGTACTAAGTATTGATACTACGCATAAAATAAATAACTAATCAGAACCTACTATACAGCTCAGAGAACTCCACTCAATGCTCCGTGGTGACCAAAACAGGAAGGAAATCCAAAAACGGGGGGATGTATCTGTATGTGCAAGCTGACTCACTCGGCTGTACAGCAGAAACTAACAAAACATTGCAAAGCAACTATACTCCAATAAGAATTATTTTAATTAATTTATTTGTTTTAGTTCAGTTCAGTTCAGTCGCTCAGTCCTGTCTGACTCTTTGCGACCCCATGGACTGCAGCACGCCAGGCTTCCCTGTCCATCATCAACTCCAGGAGTTTGCTCAAACTCACGTCCATCAAGTCGGTGAAGCCATCCAACCATCTCATCCTCTGTGATCCCCTTTTCCTCCCGCCTTCAATCTTTCCCAGCAACAAGGTCTTTTCTAGTGAGTCAGTTGTTAGCAATAGGTGGCCAAAGTATTGGAGTTTCAGCTTCAGCATCTGTCCTTCCAATGAATATTCAGGACTGATTTCCTTTAAGATGGACTGGTTGGATCTCCTTGCAGTCCGAGGGACTCTCAAGAGTCTTCTCCAACACCACAGTTCAGAAGCATCCATTCTTTGGCGTTCAGCTTTCCTTATAGTCCAACTCTCATTGGAGGCTAATTACTTTACAATACTGTGGTGGTTTTTACCATACATTGACACGAATCAGCCATGGGTGGATATGTGTCCCCCATCCTGAACCCCCCTCCCACCTAGCTCCCCACCCCATCCCTCTGGGTTGTCCCAGAGCACTGGCTTAGAGCGCCCTGCTTCATGCATCGAACTTGCCTTGGTGATCTGTTTCACACATGGTAATATACATGTTTCAATGTTATTCTCTCAGATCATCCCACCCTCGCCTACTCCCACAGACTCCAAAACTCTGTTCTTTACATCTGTGTCTCTTATGCTACCTTGCATATAGGGTCACCATTACCATCTTTCTAAATTCCATATATACGCGTCAATATACTGTATTGGTATTTTTTCTTTCTGACTTACTTCACTCTGTAGAATAGGCTCCGGTTTCATCAACTGAAAAATAAAATTAGAAGATGGTACTTCCCCTGGAACTGTAGGGAACTGTTATTTAGCACAGACAGGCTACTGTGACATGAAGAATGGGGTCAACAGCGACACGCGTGGGGTCTGCGGTTAACACACTCAACCCGGGTGCTGTCGTCGTGAGACACACACACGCTGCACAGATCGAGGCCCCCGATGAGCCCTGCCATCCGTCCAAGCTCTCGCTCTATGACAGAGTGAGCTCACTAATGAGGCCCTGCATTGTCCCCAAGGAAGACCTCCCAGGAGGGGAGCTGCTTTCTCTTTTGTTTCCCTCATTAGTTGCCGGTGGCCGGATGTGAACAGCGGCGCCTTTTAATGGGCTCGCCTTGTCCTAACGAGGACTCGGGACGGCGCCTCTTCACCCTGAGCCACAGGCTCCCTTTGACCACGTGGGTCACTTCACACTCAGCCACGTGGTGCAGGTGGGACTCGGAACCAGTGTGCATGGCCGACCCGGAGGTTCATCAGGAATGCGAAAGAGTCTGTTGCAATCAAAGGTCTCTTTTGTGATGAACTTGGACGTCATGGTGGGCAAGGAACAAGCTGGTTCAAGTCTATTGTTGGTTTTAGCCTTTAAGAAACTGCTTGGGGCCTGCGTCAAGGTCCAGCTTCAGCCTTCCAGGCAGACACTTCATCTGTATGCGTGCTTTGAAACACTGTCATTTTGAAGTCCATAAACCATGTGGTTCTCTTTGCATCTGTCCAGAATGGGGGAACTGCGCAGACAGGGTTCCTGGGTCTCAGCAGGCCCCCTGTGTCTCCACTTCTCCTTATATGTGACCTACCCCCTACTCTGTCCCACCTGAAAAACTAACCTATCAGGCAAGCTGAGGGGCTCGCTGCCAACACAGGTTGGACCATATGAAATCACCATGTCTGCAGATCAGAAATAACCAAGCATTGGGTTGCATGGGGTTCATCTCAGGGGTTCCTCTGTCCTCTCTGGGGACACTGGGCAATGTTTGGACCCTTTTTGTGTTGTCAGAACTGGGATGGGGTTGGGGGGCGAGACTGAAATTTGGTGGGTTGAGACGATCGCTGCTGCCAAACGGTTTACAAGGCACAGAACGGCACCCCACCACCAATGATGCAAAGACTCATCCAGACTCACAGGTCAATACGCTAAGGTGAAGAAACCCTGCTTTAGTTCATGGAATCACAAAAAAGGCAACCCGCGGGCCAAAGGTAATTCCTGCAAGTCATTTTGCTCTCCTTCTCTACTGAAGGAAATTCTCCACTCCAGTATTCTTGCCTGGAGAATCCAGGGACAGAGGAGCCCGGAGGGCTACAGTCCATGAGGTCAGAAAGAGTCAGACATGCATGCGATAATTGCTCTCAACTCTACGGTAACTAGACATAGTTACAGCCAACTGAAACTCTGGTTACTAGGAACCTCCTCCCTTGTTCATGCGATCTGCTAGGTCCCTGCATACATCTCACGTGACAATTCTGATTCTGAAGAATACGCTGACTTTGGGGCTTCCCGGGTAGTGCTAGTGGTGAAGAATCTGCCTGCAAATGCAGGAGACATCAGAGATGTGGGTTCGAGCCTTCCTGAGTCAAGAAGATCCCTTGGAGGAGGGCACGACAGTCTGCTCCAGTATTCTTGCCTGGAGAATCCCAAGGACAGAGGAGCCTGGTGGGCTAAACAATCCATGGCGTTGCAGACAGTCCGACACGACTGAAGTGACTTAGCGGGCACACACACGTGCACACACACACGTATGTGTCTTAACCTCAGTGTTTTGAAAACATGGGCCATTCGGCGTTCCCATTTCCCCTTCCCCCTCCAGGAGACAACTGGCTGCTCAGGAGTTATTCCCTGGTGTCAGCAGGGCCGAGCTGAAGACACCTGGGTTGTCCCGAACGCAAAGAGGGTTTCAGAACAGGGCCGCGAAGCCACTCTGCCTGCTTGCAGCCGCCTCTCCACTGACTGCTTGTGTCTGCTTGAGTGCCTTCCCTAAAATGCTAATAGTGACGATTCCTGTCTCAGGGTTGCAGGGAAGACTGAGGAAGTAAATACAGGTAACTTGCCGGCGTTGAGAACACAGATGTCTCAGTCGCTTAGTCGTGTCTGACTCTTGGCTACTCCGCAGACTGTAGCCGGCCAGGCTTCTCTGTCAGTGGGATTCTCCAGGCAAGAATACTGGAGTGGGTTGCCATGCCCTTCTCCAGGGGATCTTCCCCACCCAGGGATCGAACCCAGGTCTCCTGCATTGGCAGGCGGATTCTTTACCACTAAGACACCTGGGGAGCCAGTGGCTATTATTACCTATAGGATTATTTTTGAAATAAAAACAGCACAAACCAGAATTCACAGAAAATTCATCAGACGTACCCAGATTGTGGATATTGACCTCAGGTCCCCGTTTGTGTTTATCACATCCCCGATCGATGTCATTCCCTTTAACCAGCATACCTGCATATTCAAAAGGGAAGTAATTTTTCAGTGGGAAGTTCACAAGGGCAGAACATTAGTATACACGTTTTACACATGGAAAGCTAGATGGTCAGAGGAAAGCTGTGAGTTTTATTTGCCTTCTTTACTATTGCTCCAGATTGATGGCCACCCTGTGGAAAGTGGTTCAAGCTGTAGTTGAGTAGCCCAGCTTCCCAGGTGGCACTAGTGGTAAAGAACACTTCTGTCCATGCAGGAGACAGAAGAGATGTGGGTTCGATCCCTGAGTCTGGAAGATCCCCTGGAGGAGGAAGTGACAACACACTCCAGTATTCTTGCCTGGGAGAATCCCATGGACAGAGGAGCCTGGTGGGCTACAGTCCACGCGTACTAAGTTGCTCAGTCATTATCCGACTCTCTGTGACCCCATGGACTGTAGCCCACCAGGCTCCTCTGTCCTCGGGGATTCTCCAGGGAAGAGTGCTAGAGTGGGTTGCGATGCCCTCCTCCAGGAGATCTTCCTCACCCAGGGATCAAACCTGCGTCTCCTGTGGCTCCTGCATTGCAGGCAGATTCTTAACTGCTGAGCCACTGGGGCAGCCCAGAGGACACTGGTGGGCTACAGTCCCCATGTTGCCAAGAGTCGGAGATGACCGAAGCGACTTAGCATGCACCTAGTTGAGGATAAGCAAAACGCAGAAGGCTAAAGCACCACATGTGACTGTGCAGGGGGGAGGAGAAACGCGCACAGGGCTTCAGGTGTGGGATAGATCATGCTCACAGTCCTCAGACAGCGGGTCTTGAACTGGGGGTGTAAGAGCCTGCCGGTGTCCCAGGAGGTCTGCTACCCTTCCAGCCTGATTGCACGCCATCTGCCTGAGACCTGCCATCCTCGGCGCCTTTGGCCTGATTTCAACGTGTGCGCATAGGACAAGCTTTGCAGAAATGGCCTGGATTAGATACAGCAGAGACAGCTGGAGACCCGAGCAGGTCAATATTTCTCAATAAGGCGCGGGGAAAACAATGGGCCGCCCACTGCCTGCCCTTCCTCAGCCTCATCAGGGAAGGCAGGGCGAGCTTATTAGGCGAGGGCCCTCCACCTGCTGGTTCTGCGTCTCCTGTCTGGTCCTTCATCAGTCCCCGGGGGTAGGCGGCAGGCAGGTGATTCTTTATCACCGAGACACCCCCGGCAATCAGGCAGGATTGTCAGGGGCCTCAATGTCAACCCAGTGATGAGAAAGAAAAGAAGCATCAGGAAGAGGTTTCCCCCTTCTTGCTTGCTTGCTTGCTCGTTGATGTTGTCAGGAAAACTTTGGTCTGATGGCTCATGCGGGGAGTATGTCTTTCCCGCTGCTTGGGAGAGAATGGCAGACATGTCACACCTCCTTGCCGCTTGGAGAGCTGCTTTATGCAACAATCAGGGGCTCATTGAGGCTGTTAGACAGTAAGCCTGGCAGCTGCGTCTTCAGATGTTCTCAGATACACGGCGAGTGTGATGGCAAGGAAACGCTCCCGGGGAGCAGCAGCTTTCAGTCTCTTGCTGGGGTCCGTGCGCACCCATGGAGGCCAGGCAGTGATACAAAAGGCAGCGATGCAGGAAGCACGGTCTGCTCTGAGATGGTGCCTGAAGCCCTTCCAAAGTCAGCGTGGGGCACGGCCAGCTTGAAGCGCAGGTGGGTAGGGGTGGTTCCGTCCCGTTCCATCCCACTGGATGTGTTCTCCTGCGTGGAGTGCACGCAGAACCACCTCACGGGCACAAGTATTCTATAAAGGGCCGGACGCTGGCTACTTCAGCTTTTGCTGCTCTCTGTCACAGCCACACAACTGCTGTGTGCTGTGAAAGGAGCCACAGACAGTTAGCAAACGAGCAAGCGGGGCTGTGAACCAATGCTGTTGCTGTTGTTCTGTCGCCCACTCGTGTCTGAATCGTTGCGACCCCGTGGGCTGCATGCAGCACAGCAGGCTTCCCTTGTCCTTCAGTACCTGCTCAAGTTTGCCCAAGTTCATGTCCATTGCATTGATGATGCCGTCCAGCCATCTCATCTTCTGATACCCTCTTAATCTCCTGCCTTCAATCTTTCCCAGCATCAGGGTCTTTTCCGATGAGTCTGTTCTTTGCATCAGGGGGCCAAAGTACTGGAGCTTCAGCTTCAACATCAGTCCTTCCAATGAGCACTCAGGGTTGATTTCCCGTAAGAATGACTGGTTTGATCTCCTCACTGTCCAAGGGACTCTCAGGAGTCTTCTCCAGCACCACAGGCATCAATCTGGGGGAGTTCTGCCTTCTTGACAGTCCAGCTCTCACAACCATATGTGACCACTGGGAAGACCGTAGCCTTGACTATATGGGCCCTTGTTGACAGAGTAACATCTCTGGCTTTCCAACACACTATCTAGATTTATCATAGCCTTCCTGCCAAGAAGCCATCGTCTTCTGATTTCATGGCTGGCAGTCACCATCGCAGTGATTTTAGACCCCAGGAAGAGGAAATCTGGCAATACTGACCCAATAGAACCCAACAAAACCAGGTGGTGGCTGCATCTGGGCCACAGGTTAGAGCTCTCAGATCCTTGCAAAAACTCAACTGGGGACGGTGCGTGTTCCCAGGTGCACGGCACCAAACGCACGTTGAACAGAAGACGCCCTGACATACGTTCTCTATCCAGGAAAGAAAGAAATAAGCAGATGGTCATTTTCTCGCAATAAAGCCTTTTAAAAATTTTTCTTTTCCTCGATGCCTTGGAGGCTAATGGCAACGAGCATCATTTCCCCTCACTTTAGTTGCTTCTGCTCAGCTGTTTGCTAGTACCGATCATTTGCGAATCACTTGTTTCATGGAACCGTTCAATCTGTGGCAATTAACAGTTCACAAACGCGGGCTCGGGGTGGAAATTCTTCTTTTGACTGTATTAAAATGGAAAAAAAAATCGTCCCCCTTTTTTTTTTAACCATGGTTATTGTCATTGTTTCATGAAATGTTGAGCAGAAGTGAAAGCTTTGGTTTAGGAAGAGGCTAGAAATCTAGTCCTCGTCCCATCTATGAGCTAATATTAAAAGATTGATCCAAAGAACAGGAAAATCATTTTTTGTCAGCTCGTTACTGGAACCAGGCTCATCTCTGGCCTTTGAGTTCCCCATCCACGCAATTTCTTGAACGAAATCGCATCGGGTGAAAACCTACATCGCTATTTCAAGCCATTTCCAGAAAAGCAAATTTGAGTATGATTTATCAGATATTCAGAGAAATACAGAGGGGAGGGGAAAGTCTGTCAACAGGACAAAGAGGGCTGTTGACATTTTTTCCCCCCATAAGCTCATGAGTTTTCTTTCCTGTCTGGGAAGTTTTATTCTTTATAGAAATGGAGTTCATCTCAGGATGGATTTCAAAACCACACATTAAACTTTTTCTTAGACATTATTCATTGGGACGAATGTCACCTGGAAGAATTTGATAGAAACAAGTCAGGGTGCTGGGAGATGAGTGAGGAGTTGAGACTTTTGCCAGGAACGTGCCCAGCAAGGAGAGGCAAGCTGCCCTTTCTGGTTTAGCCTCCCTGAGGGCTGACATTTTGATTTTCCTGACTTGGGATGACAAAGAGTCACTTTGGGCGAGGAACTCTGTCCACCTCTAACATCTCTTCTTGTATTTTTTTTTTTTTAATGTGGACCAAGCTTTTAATATCTTTCTGGAATCTGTTACAATATTCCTTCTGTTTTGTGTTTTGGGTTGTTCTGGGTGTTCTGGTGTGTTGGATCTTAGGTTTCCGGCCAGGGGTTGAGCCCACACCCCCTGCTTTAGAAGATGACGTCTTAACCACAGGGCTGCCAGGGAAGTTCCCTCCTCTTATCTTAAAACAGTCACGTTTCAATGAAGTCTGTGGCTTGCCTATATCTGCTGCTTTTCAGTTTCTCTGGATGCTGAGATGTAGGGATACTCTAGAAGCCTCACAATATTCAAGGTGGTCTCTGAAGGTTTACTGGATGGAGCAGGTCCCCAAGATTCAAAACTGTCCTGGAGCAGCAGTTTCCAGATTACCCTTGTATAATACGAGCATCCATCAGCATCATGAGGGGGTTCTTTTAAAGGAGTTCCATTTTCCAAAGGGACTTCCCTGGTGGCTCACACGGTAAAGAGTCTGCCTGCAATGCAGTAGACACGGATTCGATCCCTGGGCCAGAAAGATCTCCTAGAGAAGGAAATGGCAACTCCACTCCAACATCCTTGCCTGGAGAATCCCATGGATGGAGGAGCCTGGTGGGCAACAGTCCACGTGGTCACAAAGAGTCAGACACGACTGAGGGACTTCATTTTGACTTTGGGATTCGCTGGTGGCTCAGAGGGTAAAGACTTCTACCTGCAATGTGGGAGACCCCAGTTTGATTCCTGGGTCAGGAAGATCCCCTGAAGAAGAAAATGGCAACCCATTTGCATTTTACCTGGAAAATTCCACGGATGGAGGAGGAGCCTGGAGGGCTATAGTCCATCAAGTCACTAAGAGTCCAACACAACTGAGCGACTTCACTTTCACTTTCATTTTTCAAAGAGTTTGAGATAGGAATGTGTATGAAACCCTGCGATGCTCACAGAGAGCTGTGAGATGCAGGAGGTTCTCAGAGGGAAGGACAGATATGTGATCAACTTTCTTCCCGTCAGCAATTCCGAAGTCAGATGGATGGTGGAAACCCTTCATCTCGGTGGAAGGAACAATAACTCTTCAGACAACAGTTGATGCTGGAGAGGCCATGTGATTGCTCCCATGCTTCTGGGGTTCAGTGAGTAGCAAATCACGGGGCTCTTGTTGAAAGTCAGATAATGGATCGGAAGGTCTGGGGTGGGGATGGGGGGGGCCAACATTTCTGACAAGCTCCCAGGTGGACGGATGCTGCTGGCACCTGGAGGCTGAGGGGCAAAGGCACAGAGTTCACCCACTACAGCTGCCCCTTCCCCTTCCCAAGCTCCATCCCCCTCACTCAGGGCTGCCCACCCTCAGTCACCACTGTTGGAATCCCCATCTGCTCAGTGGTCTTCACCTGTACGTTGGAATTACCTGAGAAGCTTTGCAAGAAGCCGCATCCCAGCACTGTGAAATCAGAAGCTCCAGGATGCTGTCTGGATATGCTTTGAAAAGTGGGATACAATTAGCATAACATAGATCCAACCAGTCCATTCTAAAGGAGATCAATCCTGGGTGTTCATTGGAGGGACTGATGCTAAAGCTGAAACTGCAATACTTTGGCCACCTCATGCGACGAGTTGACTCACTGGAAAAGACTCTGATGCTGGGAAAGGTTGGGGGCGGGAGGAGAAGGGGACGACGGAGAATGAGATGGCTGGATGGCATCACCGACTCTGTGGACATGAGTTTGAGTGTACTCCGGGAGTTGGTGATGGACAGGGAGGCCTGGCGTGCTGTGATTCATGGGGTCGCGGAGAGTCGGACACGACTGAGCGACTGAACTGAACTGAACTGAAAGGAGATCAACCCTGGATATTCATTGGAAGGGCTGATGCTGAAGCTGAAACTCCAATCCTTTGGCCACCTAATTCAAACAACTGACTCACTGGAAAAGACCCTGATGCTGGGAAAGATTGAAGGCAGGAGGAGAAGGGGATGACAGAGGATGAGATGGTTGGATGGCATCACTGATTCGAAGGACATGAGTTTGAGCAAGCTCCGGGAGATGGTGATGGACAGGTGAGCTCTGCAGGCAGCAGTCCATGGGGTCCGAAAGAGTTGGACATGACTGAGCGACTGAAAGACAACAAATTTTAACTATGTTCAAATGTACCATCCAGCAGCTTCTAGTACACTCACCAGGTAGTGTAACCATCACCACTGAGAAGTTTCTGAACATGTTCATCACCCCCAAAAGAAATCTGGTACCTGTTAATCCATTCAGTTCAGTTTAGTTGCTCAGTCGTGTCCAACTCTTTGCAACCCCATGGACTGCAGCACGCCAGGCCTCCCTGTCCATCACCAGCTCACGGAGTTTACCCAAACTCAGGTCCATCGAGTCAGCGATACCATCCAACTGTCTCATCCTCTGTCGTCCCCTTCTTCTCCTGCCTTCAATCTTTCCCAGCATCGGTGTGTTTTCAAATAAGTCAGTTCTTCATATCAGGTGACCGAAGGATTGGAGTTTCAACCTCAGCATCAATCCTTCCAATGAATATTCAGGACTGACCTCCTTTAGAATGGGCTGGTTGGATCTCCTTGCAGTCCAAGGGACTCTCAACAGTCTTCTCCAACACCACAGTTCAAAAGCATCCATTCTTTGGTGCTCAGCTTTCTTTATAGTCCAACTCTCACATCCATACGTGACCACTGGAAAAACCATAACTTTGACTAGATGGACCTTTGCTGGCAAAGTAATGTCTCTGCTTTTTAATATGCTCTCTAGGTTGGTCATAATTTTTCTTCCAGGGAGAAAGCATCTTTTAATTTCATGGCTGCAGTCAGCATCTGCAGTGATTTTGGAGCCCCAAAAAATAAAGTCTGTTAATGAGTTACTCCCTATTTCCCTTGCCATCACCCAGCAGCAACCATTGATCTATTTTCTGTCTGGAAGGACTCGTCTCTTCCAGACGTTTCACAGAATCGTACACAGTGTGGATTTTTTGTGTCCGGCTTCTTTCATTGAGCCACACTGTTCTCATGATTCATCCATGTGGTAGCCTGTGCCAGGATTTCGTTCGTTGATGGCGGCCACTGTTTTCACGGGACACACGGACCAAGTTTTACATTACACTCTTGACAGAAATGGGATGTTTTCACCTTTAGGCAACTTTTAAGTTGCTCTGCTATAAACGTTCTTTTGTGTTCGTCTGTATGAGCACCTGTTTTCATTTTTTCTAGGGGTGGACCTGTAGGGGTCATGTGGTAATTGCATTTGTGAAAATATTCATTTTATTTGGCAATGTTGGGTCTTCTCTGTAGCATGCGGGATCTTCATTTCAGGCATGCGGGATCTTCTGTTGGGGCACACGGGCTCTCTGGTAGGGGCACACAGACTCTCTCTTTGGGGTGCCTGGACTCTCAAGTTGGGGCACACGGACTCCAAATAGGGCGCACGGGCTTAGTTGCTCCAAGGCATGTTGGATCTTGGTTCCCTGCCCAGGGATGCAACCCAGGTCCTCGGCATCAGAAGCCCAATTCTTAACCACTGGACCACTAAGGAAGTCCTAGTGATTCCATTTTCAGCTGAGGAAATGCCCAACTCTTTTTGACCATGGCTGAACCACTTTGTATGCCCCCGGATACTAACGCTATTTTTTCTTTTTTTTAAAGTTCCCCATTGAGTCCAATCGCCGGGCAGTGTTAACAACCTCTGCCCATAAGCAAAGATGTCCTTGTTAACCCTTTGAGTATGTATTTGTTTAATTCTGTGGGGTCCCTGGGTCTGCAGCATCAGCATCAGCTGGTAACCTCGCAGAAGTCTGAGATCCTGGTTCCCCTGCAGACCTACTGCATCAGGAACTCTGAAGGCAGTGGATGTAGACCCCTCTCAAAGCACGTCCTTAGGGAGTCTCTACATTTACATCTATGGAGGTGAGAACTGGACTGTAAAAAAAGCAGAGTGCCGAAGAATTGATGCTTTTGAACTGTGATGATGGAGAAGACTCTTGAGACTCCCTTGGACTGCAAGGAGATCCAACCAGTCCATCCTAAACGAGATTAGTCCTGAGTGTTCATTGGAAGGTCTGATGCTGAATCTGAAACTCCAATACTTTGGTCACCTGATGTGAAGAACTGACTCATTGGAAAAGACCCTGATGCTGGGAAAGATTGAGGGCAGGAGGAGAAAGGGACGACAGAGGATGAGATGGTTGGATGGCATCACCGACTCGATGGACATGAGTTTGGGTAAACTCCAGGAGTTGGTGACGGACAGGGAGGCCTGGCGTGTAGTCTATGGGGTGACAAAGAGTCAGACACGACTGAGCGACTGAACTGAACTGAGGGCCTCTCTACCGTTTCAGCACCAATGCCCCGCACACAATTCCCTAACATGCAATATTTTCAGCCAATTCTACATCTTGGGCCTTTCCCTGCACCGTGGATCTTGATTTGAAAATATAAGTTCAGGGAAGAAGAGAGTGGGACGAATTGAGAGAGTAGCCCTGAAACATATCTGTTACCAACTGCAGAAGAGACAGCCAGAGGGAATTTGCTGTGTGACTCAGGAGGCTCAGCCTAGTTCTCTGGGACGATATGGGAGGGGGGGGCTCACAAGGGAGGGGACACATGTACACCCACGGCTGACCCATCTTGATGCATGCCAGAGACCAACAGATTGTATGGCAATTACCAGCCAATTAAAAAGAAAATAAGAAAAGAAAATGTAATGTCATTATTCAGGATCACTTCAGTTCAGTCGCTCAGTCGTGTCCCATGAACCGCAGCACCCCAGGCCTCCCTGTCCATCACCAACTCCTGGAATTCACTCAAACCCACGTCCATTGATTGGGTGTTGCCATCCAACCATCTCATCCTCTGTCGTCCCCTTCTCCTCCCACCCTCAACCTTTCCCAGCATCAGGGTCTTTTCTTGTGAGTCAGCTCTTTGCATGAGGTGGCCAAAGAATTAGAGTTACAGCTTTAGTATCAGTCCTTCCATTGAACACCCAGGACTGATCTCCTTTAGAATGGACTGGTTGGATCTCCTTGCAGTCCAAGGGACTCTCAAGAGTCTTCTCCAGCACCACAGTTCAAAAGCATCAATTCTTCGGCGATCAGCGTCAGTCCTTCACTATATTATAACAGAAAACACGACCGTGACTCACTTAACCACGTAGGGGGAGGGTGTTGCCCTTTCCTGGTTTTTCCCAAATACAAACAAGCGCTCAACGCATGCTCCAGACAATGACTCCTTTGCCGACCTCTCTCATTAGTGCCTTTGGCTTCCTTTAGAGTTCTACCGCTGGAGAAGGCAATGGCAAGCCACTCCAGTACTCTTGCCTAGAAAATCCCATGGATGGAGGAGGCTGGTGGGCTGCAGTCCGTGGGGTCACTAAGGGTCAGACACGACTGAGCGACTTCACTTTCACTTTTCACTTTCACAATTGGAGAAGGAAATGGCAACCCACTCCAGTGTTCTTGCCTGGAGAATCCCTGGGACGGGGGAGCCTGATGGGCTTCTGTCTATGGGGTCACACAGAGTCGGACACGACTGAAGTGACTGAGCAGCAGCAGCAGCAGAGTTCTACCGAGCAGATGGTGGAGTTTTCACGCTGCCCTCTTCATCCTGAGTTGGGTTGGGTAGGAGCTCTTCCCAATCACACACATCACACAGTAGGAAGAAATGAATCACTGGTTACATTGCGTGTGTTGCAAATATGGAAATCCACACATCACGCATGAGGAGGAAGAGACGAATTACTGCTTACGCTGTGTATGTTGCAAATATTGTGGTGTCACGAATGAAGAGCTGATTCTCCTCCCAAACTAGGGGTATGTGTGTGGGGGGGGGGTGGTAAATACAGAGTCATATTTACTGTGCAGGACTTTTCCAGCCTCCCTCTGTTTCCTGAGTATCAGTGCAGAGTCAGGTTTATTCTCTAGGATTTTTCCAGCATGCCTCTGCTACTCGAGTCTCAGTACAGTCATTTTTATTTGCCAGGGTTTTTCCGTGTTCCTCTACTACTTGAGTATCAGTACAGAGTCAGATTTACTCTCCAGGATTTTTCCAGCATCACTCGGATTCCTGAGTACCAATACAGAGTCAGATTTAATGTCCAGGATTTTTTCAGCCTTCCTCTGTTTCCTGAGTATCAATACAGAGTCATATTCATTCTCCAGGATTTTTCCACGATTGCTCTGTTACTTGAATATCACTACAGAGTCATATTTATCTCCAGGATTCTTCCAGCCTCCCTCTGCTATTTGAGTATCAGTGCAGAGTCAGATTTATTCTACAGGAATTTTTGCATCTCTGTTTCTTGACTACCAATAGAGAGTCATATTTACTCTCCAGGATTTTTCCAGCCTCCCTCTGTTTCCTGAGTACTCAATACAGGGTCAGATTTATTCTCTAGGATTCTCCCAGCATCCCTCTATTTCTTGAGTGTCTACGATGGTTGAGGCAGTCATTAAAATTCCCCATTCTCCCTATCCACAATGGAATTTGGGGGTGGGGGGGATGGGAAATGCACCCTGCCTCCTTCACAGGCTCTGCTCAGAACCTGCAGAGGAGAGGAGCTGGGCATGGGAAAAGCACATTGCAATCGCAGAGCAGGGCGCACATGTGTGGTGTGTTCATAGCTACGCTCACTGCTTTGAAAGTCTCACTCCTGGAGGTGCCCCAGTGGAAGTGTCCTCATTCGCTTTGAGCCGACACTGCCCTGAGCCTGACCCGTGTCTGTCTTATTTGCTCTGAATTCTTAAGAGGCCAGCTCTTGTCATGTGCATATTGTAGGGGCTGTTTGAACACGCTCCTGAAAGAGGTGGGCATCAGTGGACCTCGGATACATTTTGTAAGTGGCGGATTTCTGGCTTTTGTTTCCATTTCTCAAAAAAGCCATAGATAAGGACATGAATTATCCCTCTGTGACGGGACCTGGAGTGACTGCAGAAGTGTGCAAGTCACTTGTGTTTTCTTGCTGTGTATTCCCATTCGAATACAATTTTACTCTCTCATTGGTTTATACGATGGACAAGCACAAAGAAGAAAATGTAGGGAGAAAAGCAGTTGAGTGCTAAGCTGGACAAACTCAGGAGCCTAACGTGGGGTTATGTGAACTCTAGAAGAGGAGTCAAGCCCGTCTCTTTTGATGAAAAGTGAAAAGTGAAGTCGCTCAGTCATATCCGGCTCTTAGCGACCCCATGGACCGTACCCCACCAGGCTCCTCTGTCCATGGGATTTGCCAGGCAAGAATACTGGAGCGGGTTGCCATTTCCTTCTCCAGGGGACCTCACAAAATGGAGAAACATGGATGGCATTGGGTCTGAGATAAAACGGAGAAACATGATGGCAACTTCCCTGGTGGCCCAGTGCTCAGATTATGCGCTCTCAAAGCAAGAGGGCTGGCTTCTCTCCCTGGTCAGGGAACTAGCTCTCGAGCCCACAGGCCACAGTTAAGAGTTTGCATGCCACACCTAAGACCCAGCTCAGCCAGAGAAACACACCAAGAAGTGAATACATGCAATCTTTTTTAACGTAGGAATACCCTAAAAGTAAACGTCCTTCCCAGTTTGCAAAATCAAAAAACCCTGATCAAGTTCCCAGCACAATGAGCATTAAAAGATATCCCAGCTGTGAAAAGGAACTCCCAGTTCTGTTGCAAATTTCTCTGACATCAAAAACAGGACTAACTCTGTCCTCTCTGCTTATCGCCTGACTCACGGAGTTAAGAGGAAGGGCTGATAGTGATGGGCTAAGCCCTCATGGTTTTCACATTCACTGATTTTCTGCCCTGACACACTGTTTCCACCGGATTCGTCTTGAGGGTGCGTGTGTGCTAAGTCGCTTCCGTCGTGTCCTACTCTTCTCGACCCTGTGGACCATAGTCCGCCAGGCTCCTCTGTCCATGGGATTCTCCAGGCAAGAGTACTGGAGCGGGTTGCCATATCTGTCTCCAGGGGATCTTCCCCACCCAGGGATCGAACCCACGTTTCTTACGTCTACTGCTTTGGCAGGGGGGTTCTTTACCACTAGCACCCCTGGGAAGCCCTCAAATCATTTGGGGGAAAAGGCAGTAAAGAAACGTCAAAAGATACAGTGACGTGCTGGGTAATAAACTCGATCCCGACGTTTCCTTTCTAAACCTTCAGCGCTAGCAGGTTCGCTACTTAGTGGAAGCTCTTACATCAAAGTAGAAAGCGTTAAGTGTCTGTTATCAGCAGTGGCTGTAAAAAGCCTTGGCCTTCTGTCTCAATAGGAATGTTTCTAGACCTTGAGGGGTACAGGGGTACGGCTTTAGCTTGGAGAGATACCCGTCCCCTCCCAACCACAAGTAACACTTCTCCCGACAAAGATACATTCTGAAGAGTCTGTCCTGAAGCAGAGACAGAAGAGAAGGTTTCTCCGTGTCGGAATGAGCCCCGATGAGACGGCAGGAGGCCGTGAGGAGCAGACAGCGCTGTTTGCTGGAGCAGGGCGAGCACCTCTCTGTCCGTTTGCTCCTCTTTCTCCCTGAAATACTAGCTCTCTCCAAAGTGTCCAAGCTGGGACTTGCTAGGGGTGGGGCAGTCCTAAGCATTCTACTTGCTCGGGCATGTCTGATTCTGCAACCCTACGGGCTGTAGCCCACCAGGCTCCTCTGTCCGTGGGATTCTCCAGGCAAGGATACTAGAGTGGGTAGCCATTTCCTTCCCCAGGGGATCTTCCCGACCCAGGGATCGAACCCAAGTCTCCTGCATTGCAGGGCGATTCTTTCCTGTCTGAGCCACTGGGGAAGCCTGGGTAAGACTGCAGACGTCCTTTACCTGAAGCAAGAGGGCAGACACGTGCCTCTCGAGGAGGATGGTCATGAGTCTCCAGGAGGAAGACGGATGCAGGGCCATCTATGGCCTTGTCCAGCACTCACAGCTCAGCCTACCACGTGGATTTGAGGACACGACCCCTGGCCCCCGTTCCCCTGTGCTTCTCCGTCAGCCTGGAAGGACCAGGGGGACTCCTGGTGGTGGGGAGTGGCATTGGCTGTGAGGAGCTGTGATGAACGACTCAGAGGAACAGAATCGATCCTTGGCATCTTACCTCCCTCGGCTCAGGATGCTTATTATTTTTTTTTAATTAATTAAATTTTTGTTGAAGGATAATTGCTTGACAGAGTTTTGTTGTTATCTGTGAAACCTCACCGTGAATCAGCCATCAGTTCAGTTCAATCACTCAGTCATGCCCGACTCTCTGCAACCCCATGAACTGCAGCATGCCAAGCCTCCCTGTCCTTCACCAACTCCCGGGGTTTACCCAAACTCATGTCCATCCATGAGTTTACCCAAACTCATGTCAGGGATGCCATCCAACCATCTCATCCTCTGTCGTCCCCTTCTCCCCCTGCCTTCAATCTTTCCCAGCATTAGAGTCTTTTCCAATGAGTCAGTTCTTTGCATCAGCCATAGGTATAAATGTGTCCCCTCCCTCTTGAACCTCCCTCCCATCTCCTGCCCCATCCCACTCCTCTCGGTTGATACAGAGCCCCAGTTTGAGTTTCCTGAGCCAAAGAGCAAATTCGCATTGGCTGGGGTGGAGGAAAGCGAGCGTTCTTACACTGTTGGTGGGAATGTAAATTGAGGCAGCCACTATGGAAGATGGTGTGGCAATTCCTTAAAAAACTAGGAATAAAACCACCATATGACCCAGCCATGCCACCCCTAGGCATAGACCCTCAGGACGCTTTTGAAGTGACAGGAGAACCCTTCCTTTGGTTTCACACTCGGAGGGGCAGAGGGAGAGAAATAGCACTAATAATAATAATAAAGCCAATTTGCAACACAGTTACAAAGCTCTGTCAAGGAGCTGACAAAGGCAGCGTTCCATGGAAAGAGTGGTGTGTGTCCATTTACAAGCAGGGGGAGCACGCAGCCTGAGCCTTGAGGTCATGTTCCTCCATTCGGTACTCGCTGGAGCCTGGGTACCAAGTTGTCAGTCGGGATGCAGGACGCTGGGGCGCGGTGGAGGGGAGACGAATTAGCTCTCTGCATGCCAACCTGGAAACCCTGCTGCAGGCGGAGAAGGAGGAGGAGCCAGGAGCTCGGAAGGGCTACTTGGGTCATAAACATCGGGATTGAGGGCGGGTACAGGTCTGCCTCCCACTCCAGCGACCTGGGGTCTGTTGGGCACGTGGATGCCAGCGCCCTCCCCTGGGGTCACTCAGCTCCCCATCTTCACGCTTCCCACCAGAAGAACTCAAGCTCAGATCCCGAGCATTTCAGCGGCCCCTGGACCCATCTGGGTGCCACGTGGATGACCCTCTCTCCCCACCCAGCAGAACCGAGGCGTCTTCTCCACTGCAGCGTTGCCCCGGCACTCAGGGAAGGACAGCTTGCCAACCTAATATTCTGTGTTGCGTGCATGTGTTTGTGGGGTTCACTTTCTTAAGGATGACACATGAATCCAAGCGAGCGTCTCATCTTCGAGGCAAGGGTGACTGTTGCTCAGTCACTGAGTCATGTCTGACTGTTTGCCACCCCACGGACTGTAGCCCGCCAGGCTCCTCTGTCAATAGGAGTCTCCAGGCAAGAACATGAGTGGGTTGCCATGCCCTCTTCCAGGGGACCTTCCCCAACCAGAACCGAATGCGTTGTATAAACCCACAGAGTTGAACCAGGTCTGCCTGACCTAGGGCAAAACTGAGGTTCTCCAGAGTGTTAGAGACGTGCCCGTGATTCCTGGGAACGCAGGTTTAGTCAAAGTTCCTGGTTTGTGCCTGGCAGCGAATTCCAGGCGCCTGATTCCTTTTCCCCTTTTCCTCTGCAGTAAACACATCCTGCCTGGAACATTACAACCCCATCCGTGGGCACCACGCACATCTGGAAACACACGAAGATTTCTGAGCACACGTGCTAATGGCCTCTGTCCTAGGACTGGCCTCTTCCTGGTGCCCCATCTTGCAAAACATGAGAAGCAGCCTAAGAGACAGCAAACAGCAGACTGGTCATGTGTTAGCCAGCCTAGGAGACCGCGAATAGCAGCCTGGTTATCTCTGAAAGCATCATATGAGAGGACCATAGTTAATAAAAGCTCTCGGTGTTACTGTGACTGATCAGGACCCTATGGGACCTTCCCAGGACAGATGTCCCCCGCCAACCCCCACCACATCCTTCTCCTGCCTCTCACCTGCAGAAAAGCATCAGTCAAAGAATAAATTTAATCAGAGAAGGGAGACGATGCAGAAGCAAAGGAAAACACTCAAAAATGACAAAATAATAATACTGTACTCATTAGGCAAAGTTGAGGACCTTAATTTCCTCCTCAAGGCCTATACAGGGCTTCCCAGGTGGCTCAGTGGTCAAGAATCCACCTGCCAATGCAGGAGACCCGGGTTCAATCCCTGGGTGGGGAAGATCCCCTGGCGGAGGTAATGGCAACCCACTCCAGTATTCTTTCCTGGAGAATTTCACGGACGGAGGAGCCTGGCGGGCTACAGTCCATGGGGTCACAAGAGTCAGACACAACTGAACAAACACGCGTGCACACACATGAGAACATTTAATCCCACTCTCATGGATACAAAGCTACAGCCATTCTTCATTCCACCAATTTGAACATTTTATCAGAGAGCAATTCATTCTTTCTGTTGTGATCTGATTCAACCAGTGATAACTCAAGAGGGTTTTTCCTCTTTACAGCCACTATTAGCCGATTTTAGAGGCAGGCTTCTCTCTGCAGTCACCTGCTTAAATTAGTAACTCAAAGGATGTTGCATTACCCATGGTTTTATTTTGCCTTTAACGTTCCTGCACTCGGCAAATGGGTAAGAAAATTCATTAGCTAATTTCCTTACTACCCAGGGACGCATTTCCAAGCCATTTTCCATTTTGGTATTTGAACCTGCCTCTTCAAATTATATTTCCTTTCTTAACGTTTTTCATTTCCATAGAGATCACTGGGCTTCCTTGGTGGCTCAGACAGTGAAGACTCTGCCTGCAATGAGGGAGACCTGTGTTTGATCCCTGAGTCAGGAAGATCCCCTGGAGAAGGAAATGGCAATCCACTCCAGCATTCTCGCCTGGAGAGTCCCCTGGACAGAGGAGCCTGGTGGGTTACAGTCTGTAGGGTCACAAAGAGTCAGAGACCACTGAGTGACTAACACACACTATTGCCTTATCTCAAAGGACTGAGTTCCCATCTTATGCACGTCTCGTAGCTTGCATATGCGTTCCCATGGTAGTGTCATCGTTAGGGAACTTGACTATCCATAAAAAAATAAAATTCTTATTTTCATGGACTTCCCTGGTGGTCCAGCGGTTAAGAATCTGCCCGCCAATGCAGGAGACACAGGTGTGAGCCCTCATCTGGGAAGACGCCACACACCACAGGGCAAATAAGCCCTTGCTCCACAGCTGCTGAAGCCCATGGTCTCTAGAGCCCATGCTCCCCAACAAGAGAACCCACGGCTGCATGAAGCCCTTGCACCACAACTAGAGGGGAGTCCCTGATCGCTGCCCCTAGGGCAAAGCCTGAGCAGGAACGGACACCCCGTGAAGCCAAGAAAATAAATAAATAAATTTTTTGATTTAATTTTCTTTCTTTAGTATTACAAACCTGTGTTTTAAGTTAATGTTAGTCGCTCAGTCATGTCCGACTCTTTGCGACCCCATGACGTAGCCCACCAGGCTCCTCTGTCTGTGGGATTCTCCAGGCAAGAATCCTGGAGTGGGTTGCCATTCCCTTCTCCAGGGGATCTTCCCGACCCAGGGATCGAACCTGGGTCTCCTGCATTGCAGGCAGATTCTTTAACCACCTGAGCCACCAGGGAAGCTGTGTGTTAAGTTAGCTTCCCCTCAGTTTATTGACATGGGACAAGAAATGATCAATGTGTCAAATCTTTGTGTCTTTCTCTGTTTCCATCGCTCGATCCACTGCGCACCCTTCCCAACAAGTAAAACACCAGAGTCACTTTGTTAGGAGGGCAACACGATGACATATAGCTTGACATATAGCAATACATATAGGCATTAACTTAATGGGAGCCTGAGTCCCATGTCAAGAAGGTGAACATATGGCAATAGAATGACAGTGGCGTCTACAGTGAACAGACGTGGGTTTATGACAGACATTTTTCTATGGTTCTGCTCTCTAGCACCTCACAGGCTCTTTGATCTCTGATACACCCTTCCAAGTGAAAGACAGGTATGTTCTTATTCTGTGTGATGGGGGAGCTTTCCCCTGGCCCTATCCAGGTTCCTTCTCTAGAAATCTCACCCCTCCTTCCAGGCCTCCACCGGATCCAACCAACTCCATGAATACACAGCCCCCTGCTCCCTCCTGTTGCAAAGCCCCCTGACGCTCATAACACAGGCTCCTTGGTGAGTCAACTCAAGGCCATTTAACGTTTCACTGCCTTCATCAGTAACTATTTATTTATCATCTACTATGAGCCCAACAAGAGGAGAGTGAAAAAGTTGGCTTAAAGCTCAACATTCAGAAAACTAAGATCTGGGCCCATCACTTCATGGCAAATAGATGGGGAAACAGTGGAAACAGTGTTAGACTTTATTTTCTGGGGCTCCAAAATCACTGTGGATGCTGATTGCAGCCATGAAATTAAAAGAAGTTTACTCCTTGGAAGGAAAGTTATGACCAACCTAGATAGCATATTAAAAAGCAGAGACATTACTTTGCCAACCAAGGTCCGTCTAGTCAAGGCTATGGTTTTTCCTGTGGTCATGTATGGATGTGAGAGTTGGACTGTGAAGAAAGCTGATCGCTGAAGAATTGATGCTTTTGAACTGTGGTGTTGGAGAAGACTCTTGAGAGTCCCTTGGACTGCAAGAAGATCCTACCAGTCCATTCTGAAGGAGATCAATCCTGGCTGTTCATTGGAAGGACTGATGCTAAAGCTGAAACTGCAATACTTTGGCCACCTCATGCAACGAGTTGACTTACTGGATAAGACTCTGATGCTGGGAGGGACTGGGGGCAGAAAGAGAAAGGGACGACAGAGAATGAGATGGCTAGATGGCATCACTGACTCAGTGGACATGAGTCTGAGTGAACTCCAGGAGTTGGTGATGGACAGGGAGGCCTGGCATGCTGTGATTCATGGGGTCGCAAAGAGTCGGACACGACTGAGCGACTAAACTGAACTGATGAGCACAACAAAATACGTGGCCCAGTGGGCAGAGGCGTGCAGGAGAAGTGCTCAGTGGCTGAGTCGTGGAGTTTAAAACTCTGGATGCGGAAACAGACACTCAGCAGAGAAACACAGGAGGCATCAATTTATTAACAGCCTGAGTCCCATGTCGAGAATCTGACACCTGACACCCATGATTTAAAGGTGGACATGTAATTTCCAAATGCATGGGGTTTTTTAAATATAAAGTATCTTTGATATTAATCTCTCATTTTGGTATTAACTTCTCATTTTGGTATTAATTTCTCATTTACATGCTCTCTTCTCTGCCATCATGCTCTGTACTTTTTCAGTCCTCTAACTTTATTGAGGCGTTCAATGAGTAGGTCAAAGACCTCTCTTGGTAAAAGTCACATTGCCCTTGAAAATATGTGGGCTATTTTTTCCAAATGTCTTGTGATACTGATTTCTCACATAATTCCACAGTGAGAGGAGAACAGATCCTCTTATGATTTCAATACCGTTAGACCATGAAAATTTTGCACCTTGTTTTATGTCCCTGGGTATGTTCCAACGTCTCCTAGTTTACAGTCTATGGGAACTTGAATGTAATTTGTATCCTGCTGTTTGTGTGAAAATTGTATAAATCTTCATTATGTTAAATTGGTTCATGGCGCTTTCCGGGTCTATTATATCCTTCCACTTTTCTATATGTGCAGTCTATTAATTTTTGAGGATTTGATATTGAAAAGTGAAAGCTGCTCAGTCGTGTCTGACCCTTTGCAACCCCATGCACTATACAGTCCATGGAATTCTCCAGGCCAGAATACTGGAGTGGGTAGCCTTTCCATTCTCCAGGGGACCTTCCCAATCCAGGGACTGAATCCAGGTCTCCTGCATTGCAGGTGGATTCTTTACCAGCTGAGCTACAAGGGAAGTCCATGATATTGAAACTCCAACTAAAAATCGTAATTTATCTACTTAAAAAGATAATTGTACTATATAGTGGAACTATATGCAACTCTGTTTTGTATTTTCCAAGTCTCCGGTAACTGTGTTATGATACTTTCACAATTTAAAAAATAAAGAGAAAATATAGAGTTGACAAAAATTAAAGCATATGATATCTGTGTAAGTGACACTGTATGAAGCTGTCACGGCTTCCCTGAGTCAAATTCCCAGCAGCTGCTCAAAGGCAAACAGAGAGAGGAGGAAAGAATCAAAGAAAGGAAACAAAAGGAAAGAAAAAAAGAAAAAATTCGTGCATGACACGCTGTGCACGAATCCTTTCTGTTAGTGTGTACAGACCCTGATTCCTTTTCTGTGTAACGTTACCCGCCTTCCCAGGGAGTCCTGCTATCAAAAGACACAGCACAGATTTTCTATATTTCAAGCATTCTTTGCCATCTCGAGTCTCTGCACACAGCACCTTCCGAGCAGGATAGGAGAGTGTCCTGTACTCTTGTGGACACCAGATTAAGGTGCCCGATCCACTAAAAATCGGATATCCCTCACCTGTCCACCTGTATCACCGTCACTGCCGATTTTTTTTTTTTTCCTGGAGCCTGCATTAAATTACATCCTGGGACTTGTTCCTCGTCGTGTTAGAAAATAAAACACTCCACCACCACTTCCCACATCTTCTTACGTCCTGAGAAACCTGTTGTATTCCTTTCAAAACCGACTCTTTTCTCCACTTACTCCTCTGCCCTGTGATGCAGGGATTTCCAACATAACTGCTTCCATCCCATCCCTCTCTTTCTTTCTCTCTGTCCCCTGTTCACGGATTCACTCTGGAAGGTGATGACAATGGTCTGCCAGCAAGTCGCTGGTCCATTTTCACAGTTTACCTGGTTGAGGTGACTTCCTCGCAGGAGACAGAGCTCAGAAACGATCCGACTGCTGCTCCAGTATCCATGCAGGAATCCGCCCACATGTCGTGAGAGTCCTGAACAGCCTAGAAGGAAATGCAAGGTGAGTTACGACGAGACACCACGTGCAGCTGCTCACGGTGGCCTCAGACCAACGTGTGCCCTTTCGGCCTTGGGCCAGGGTCCAGAGAGAAGCTGAAGCATTTCTGGGTCTCCTGTTGGTTCCTCTGAGCTTCGGCACAGATCACCTAGCAAAACCCACTGCAGGCAGTCTATACTTCGGTAGAGAGCCAGGGAAGTAAGTGCTGTGTCAGCAAGTGTCCCCTGGTTGGAGAGAAGGTCCTCATGCCAGGGTCTCTTATTATCATACTGCCTTTTGCTTTTTGTGCTGTGGAATGTTATTTTCTAAGATGCTGTAGCATTTGCACTGAATCCAATCTAAACGATGCAACTGAGGTGGAGCAGAAGGTGTCACCCTAAATGTGACTTAGGGGGTTCACGATGTGTCACCCCAAATGTGACTTAAGGGGCTCAGGACATGTCAACTCAAGATGTGACTATAGGGGCTCAGGACATGTCACCCCAAATGTGACTTAGGGGGTTCAGGATGTGTCACCCCGAATGTGACTTAGGGGGTTCAGGACATGTCACCCCAAATATGACTTAAGGGGCTCAGGACATGTCAACCCAGTATGTGACTGTAGGGGCTCAGGACATGTCACCCCAAATGTGACTTAGGGGGTTCAGGATGTGTCACCCCAAATGTGACTTAGGGGGTTCAGGACATGTCACCCCAAATATGACTTAAGGGGCTCAGGACATGTCAACCCAAGATGTGACTATAGGGGCTCAGGACATGTCACCCCAAATGTGACTTAGGGGGTTCAGGATGTGTCACCCCAAATGTGACTTAGGGGGTTCAGGACATGTCACCCCAAATATGACTTAAGGGGCTCAGGACATGTCAACCCAATATGTGACTGTAGGGGCTCAGGACGTGTCACCCCAAATGTGACTTAGGGGGTTCAGGACGTGTCACCCCAAAGATGTGACAGGGGCTCAGGATGTGTCACCCCAAGATGTGCTGTAGGGGCTCAGGACGTGTCACCCCAAATGTGACTTAGGGGGCTCAGGATGTGTCACCCCAAGATGTGACTGTAGGGATTCAGGACATGTCACCCCAAAGATGTGACTTAGGGGGCTCAGGACGTGTCACCCCAAAGATGTGACTGTACAGGTTCAGGATATATTACCCCAAAGATGTGACTCAGGGGTTCAGGACATGTCACTCCAAATGTGACTCAGGTATTCACAACCCCAAAGGTGTGACTATAGGGGTTCAGAATATGTCATCCCAAAATACACACTTTGGTGTCATGATGATTTTGAGCTGTAGGCATGTGGGAGTCAGCAAATGCAGAGCGAGGCTCCTTCTAACCCCATTTCATCTCCTAAAGACACACCCTCCCAGAGGAGTCCAGGGGTCACCCGTCCCCCCAACTGGGGGTGTCACCAGCAAGGCAGGCCGGACGCCTATCCCAGGAGAGGCGCCTAGCAATTGAGTCACCTACGTCCGCAGCGTAGAGGAGAAACATGACGACACCGAGGACTGGCCCTCATCACACCCAGACACGCCTCATCATCCCTTCTCATCCACCCTCCTGAGGCCTGGTCACCTCTCCTGAAAACCATTGCGTCTCCCCAAAGAGGGCCACGTCCCACCGCACCTCCCCCCAGAACTGCCTTGGGGAGCTGTTGAGTCACCCCTGGGTAAGCCCCCTATGTAGACACAAGGCAGGCAGGCAATGAACTTCTGTGTGTCTCTCTATTATCACGAGGGTCTCTGAAGACAGCTCGGAAGGTGCAGGGTGAAAGTCCTTTTTCCCCTGCTACACAATCCTTCATGCAACTGCAGGTGAGTATTTTTCCCTGAAACCCTTTTATACAATTCTTCTAGTGTTTATAGCATAATTACCAGAGACCAAGGTTTGGGACATCATTTATTTGCTGAGAATGGAACAGTGAGGTCATTAACGACTTTCTTCTCAAGATGAATTGTCTTTGACACTTCAACGTATTATATATGTATGGGTGAACTGTTTGTTCTTATTTTAATCATTGGATTCAAGCAGATTATCTTCGTAGTTATTATCAAAAGCTTGGGAAAAGTTACATTTTATAAATCTTGAAGGAGACTATTACACTTTGACCAAGAGGGTTTTGTTCCTAAAGCTGGTGCTAATGAAAAAAAAATAGTAGTTTACACATTGTTTCTGGTTGTTTTTTTTTTTTTTTTTTTACTATATCTTACTTCATAGGAAAATAATCAAACCTTCAATAAATACTCAATGCCTGAGGAACCTATTTATGGGGCCGGAATGGAGATGCAGACACAGCAAACAGACTCGTGGAAACAGCGGGGGAAGAGAGGGTGGGATGAATTAAGAGAGGAGCACTGACTTATACACCCGACCGTGTGTAAAACTGGAGAAGGCAATGGCACTCCACTCCAGTGCTCTTGCCTGGAAAATCCCATGGGCAGAGGAGCCTGGTGGGCTGCCGTCCATGGGGTCGCACAGAGCCAGACACAACTGAGCGACTTCATTTTCATTTTTCACTTTCACACATTGGAGAAGGAAATGGCAACCCACTCCAGTGTTCTTGCCTGGAGAATCCCAGGGACGGGGGAGCCTGGTGGGCTGCCGTCTGTGGGGTCGCACAGAGTCGGACACGACTGAAGCGACTTAGCAGCAGCAGCAGCAGCAGTGTGTAAAATAGATGGCTAGTGGGAAGCTGCTCTATAGCACAGGGAGCTCAGCTCGGGGCTCTGTGATGACCTAGAGGGTTGGCATGGGGTTGGCAGGGAGGCTCAAGAGGGAGGGGATATATGTATACGTACGGCTGATTCACGCTGTTGGACTGCAGATACTAACAGAACACGGTAAAGCAATCACCATCCAAATCTTTTAATTCACTCATTCATTTAAAAAATCTTCTGGAAAATCAAATAATAAATATTGAATGAGCAGCAAAGACGTGTTCTAAGTGCTGGGGAGAGACAACAGGAAACCCAAGCCAATGTCATCCTGTCTCTGTGGGTGCCAGCTTTGTGGACCCATAAGGAGCCCTGAAGGGAAGGCCATTGTCAAATGTGACGATTTTTCTCTCACTAGACAGGCCCGAGGGATGGAAAGTGATGACAGTTTAGGTTCAGAGAGCATGCGCTTGCATGTGTACTGATGAGCAGTCTTTACCAGCAGGCCCCTTTATTATGACTGATACTTGGGACTACAGTTACCTCTTGTTGCTGTTGTTTAATCGCCAAGCTGGGTCCGACTCTTGGTGACCCCGTGGACTGTAGCCCGCCCACCAGGCTCCTCTGTCCATGGGATTTCCCAGGTAAGAATACTGGAGTGGGTTGCCATTTCTTGTTCCAGGGGATCTTTCCAACCCACGGATCGAACTCACGTCTCCTGCATTGGCAGACGGGTTCTTTACCGCCGAGCCAAAAGTACTGCTTAAGAGCAATCGAACCATGGCTGGGGAAGAATGAATAAAAAGGAAATCCAAAGTTTCCTGGGCAGTACGGTAAAACACCCCAAAGTACTTCCTCTTGTCTTACCGTTTTCAATTTTTCTACTCAGTTACTTTTCCCACCAATTCATTATCTCAAGAATCCTACGTAGGGCGTGCAGAATTGAGTAAAGAATTCACTTTAAAACATGTTGTGTTTTTTGTAGTTTATATCTGACAGAATCAGTAGCACATTTGATTCTTTCTCGATTATATACTGATGTGTGTATATTTGTAATCTAAGACCAAATAACACACACACACACAGAGGTTAAAAAGCACAAGACGTCATATCGCTCGATCATTCCAAAGTCATTCCCCTCGTCCGAGTTTTCTACGACCAAGCAGAGATCTGGTAAATGGGTGAGATGTGCCCAGTAAAAAGGACGTTTCCTCCAGATTGATGCAAATATTCACTGTTCAGCCCTGTTGGGTATACGACAGATGGTGTACTCTCTGGTGCCCTGCAGACAAACAATTGGAACTCTGCTGGTTTCGGGAAATAATTTTCAACCCAAATGAGGAATTCACTATGGAGGAGGAAAACACACAAAGTTGTTAAATTCTTGAAAGGATAATGCCAAAGCAAAAGGAAGATGATAAATGAAGAGAGCCTAAAGGTTACTGGAGGGCCCACCTTCCTAATCATGGTCATCAAACACACTAAATTGCACATATTGGCGATGGGACCAAATTATAAGAGGAATTTACCGGACCATACGCAGTGGAAATTGAGATGAAAAATCGTCTTTTTCCCAATGAGTCTTTTCCAATGGGTCTCGCTGGAAAAGACCCTGATGCTGGGAAAGGTTGAGGGCAGGAGGAGAAGGGGATGACAGAGGATGAGATGGTTGGATGGCATCCCCGACTCAATGGACATGAGTTTGAGCAAGCTCCGGGAGATAGTGGAGGACAGAGGAGCCTGGCATGCTGCAGTCCATGGGGTTGCAAAGAGTCAGACACAGCATCGTGACTGAACAACAGCATCTTTGTCTGCAGCGTGAGAACGCAAAGTATCAGCTATTCAAACAGCTCTAAGTGGCCCCCCAACCATCCGAGCATGCTGGTAGTCACACCCTTATGTAGACCTTCCCTACCCTGTATCAGAGGGTGCTTGCATAACCAGTAGAGAACTACTCTTTATACAAGGATGGTGCGGGACTCCCCACGTCAGGTGATACAGTGCATCATGGCTTCTGTCTTGGTTCTCCTGTGCTGAAGATCCCCAGGGGCCATCACGGGAGGACAGGCAAGCAGCCAAAGTTCTGAAACCTTCCTCTAGGAGACAGTACGGAACCATCATCTCCAGCCCAGCAACCGTGCAGGTGAGCCGTCTTGCAAGCTGACCATCCAGTCCCAATCAGGCCTCGATATGAGTCCAGTCCTAGCTGACGTCACGAGATACCCAGACCTAGAAATCCCCAGCTCAGCCTCCTGAAGGTCACCAAGCCCCCGAGCCTGAGAGAATGAATGTGTGCTATTGTAAGCCACTGCGCTTTGCGTTGCTGTGTTACATCTCAGCAGATAACTGAGGGATATAAGCACCAACACCTTCTTCTACACTAGAAACAAGATGAAAATTCTGAGATTGAAACCCAGGAGGACCTTTCAGGGAGGTCTTGTGGACAGACGCACCCTGCTGTGTCCGCCACCTCTTGTTTGTAGGAAACCTGGAGCCTCCTACAGCTTCTCTGAGTTCTACAGAGCAAACGAAGTCACAGAAGTGAGACAAGGCAAAAGGAAAGCAGAACAGTCATGCAAGATGGAACACGTAATAGTTTATCCACTGAACAGAGTCAAGGACTTTACTTCCTCCTCAAGGGCTGTAGATGATATTCTGAGCAATGTCCCTTTGAGCTGTTTTGCAGCTTCTAAAGTCCCCACCAGACAGAAGGAGTTAAGTATAATACTGACTATCATCACACAGACCCCAGACCTTGCAATTCGAACATTAATGAGGCTGACCTCCCGATTTCCTCACCACCAGCCAGTCAGAAGGATGTCCACAAGCTGACCACACATTCCACAACTCCTTTCCAGTCTTTAGAAACTTTTCCAGACGAGTCTTTGGGGGCATTTGGGTCTTTTAAGCACCAGCTGCCTGGACTCCTTGCTTGGCGCCTGAAGGAAACACTGCACTTTCCTTCACCACAACCCGGTGTGAGTAGAATGGCTGTGCTGTGTGCGGCTGAGAGGACCTGAGTGTGATTCAGCAAGAAGACGGTGGCCGAGATGAGAAGTATTTTCAGCATCCCACGCAGTGCCTGATGTTGGCGTTCAATGAAATTGGTGTCAGTGACATTGATGGGGAGATTACCGTGATAATCTCGCATGCATACGTCATCAGCTGGCATAAACCCACTCTCAGATATTACAGCCAATGGACTACAATGCAGAATCTCTCAAACTGGGGGTATCAGAGGATAAAAGGTTTTGTCTTTTTAACATTCTCGCAGGTCCATGTTTGCACTTGAGAAAAGGATAATCACATTTTGTTAGAACCAGGCAAGCTGATTCTAAGAGGGGGGAAAAAACATGCCCAGAAGAGCCAGTAAAATTCAGGAAAAGAAAGTTAACTAAGGGTGAAAATGATGCCTCACCGATACGTATTGCTTTAAAGTATGATTGCATAACAGTGTGCTTCTGATTCATAAAATACGACAAGAATACTTACTGTGTGAGTATTTATAGCAGTTAAAGGTTTGGAGGGGAGTCCTTAGTGGCTAAGCCGGTAAAGAATCCACCTGCCAGTGCAGGAGACACAGGTTCAATCCTTGGGTCCAGGAGATCCTCTGGAGAAGGACACTGCAACCCACTACAGTATTCTTGCCTGGAGAACCCCATGGAGAGGAGCCTGATGACCTACAGTCCATGGGGTGGCAGAGTCGGACATGACTTAGCAACTAAAACAACAAAACGTTTGGAAATAATGTAAATGTCCACCAATAGAATAATGGTGAGGAAAATTACAGTATACTCAGATCCAACCAGTCCATCCTAAAGGAAATCAACCCTGAATATTCACTGGAAGGACTGAAGCTCCAGTACTTTGGCCACCTGATGCAAACAGTTCACTCATTTAGAAAAGACCCTGATGCTGGGAAAGATTGAAGGCAGGAGGAGAAGAGGATGACAGAGGATGAGATGGTTGGATGGTATCACCAACTCGCTGGACATGAGTTTGAGCAAACTCCGGGAGATGGTGAAGGACAGGGAGGTCTGGCATGCTGCACTCCATGGGGTCACAAAGAGTCAGACATGACTTAGTGACTAAACAACAGCGTCCGATAAAATGCCATGCAAACATTTAAAAAATAAAGCATCTCAGTATAACTACAGAGCAATCTCCAAGTGATCACTTTTTGTGGCTAAAATCCATGTAAAATAGATGACCCACAGACATACCATGTGGTTAACTGCTAAGCTTTACTCTTGTTTCTATAAGAACAGATTTTTAGTTCACATTGAAGATTCTTTGCTACATTTTACTTTTATTTACCTAAACAACTTAGAGAAAGTGTAGATTTGTGAGGTGATAAGTTTTAGTGGTTCAAATAAACTTCAGTCTTTAAAAGTTCAAAACAAACCTGGCAAACTTGCAAAATAAATAAATACAGATTTTAAGATTTAATGACCTCTAGATATTTAAGACACCATCTGAAGGTTTTTTTTTTAAGGTCTTTATTTCTAGATGTTCAAACACATTAAGACACCATCTGAAGGTTTTTTTTAAGGTCTTTATTTCTAGATGTTCAAACACATTACTAAATCACAAGATGAATACCATATTTGGCCATCAAACAAGCTTTGGAATAAACATGATAATAGTCTGTGTGGTTCATTTCTAAAAGTTTCTTGAGAAGAAAGACATATATTATACATACACTGATTTAAAAAAAAAATGGTATCCCTATTCCATGAAAGATTTTTAAGAAATGGACTTTAAAACTAAGACCCACAAATTATAGTCCATCCATTAATATCATTTTAGGAATAACAATTTCTTAATTAGCTGCTCAAGAAAGATGAAACAGAAACCTATTTGATCAGTGCTATGATGATCAAGGATTCTTTTTTTCTTTTTGGTAAAGTCTCTGAAACCTTAACAGAGGGGAGTTACTTAATCAAAACCTTTTATCATTGAATAGGGACTTCCTTCATAACTCAGTTGGTAAAGAATCTGCCTGCAATGCAAACCAGGAGATCCTGGTTTCATTCCTGAGTCAGAAAGATCTGCTGGAGAAGGGAAAGGCTACCCACTCCAGGATTCTGGCCTGCAGAATTCCATGGACTGTATAGTCCATGGGGTCGCAAAGAGTCGGACATGCCTGAGCGACTTCCACATCATTGAAAACCTGGAATTCAGTGGGAGAGAGTGTATTCTATACACCTCGCAGATGCAGAAGCAAGTCTGGCATCTGAAACAGTGAAAGAGTTGATTAAACTCTCTTCTTTCAGATTCTAATAGAAGCCAACACTTGGAAACAACCCTCCCCACTCAGCCTCTCTAAGGCTTAAATGCTGAACTTCCATGTCTTAGAGTCTTCTTTCCTAGGGCTAGCAAGCTGTGGTGCATCAGTGTTCCCAATGAGGGAGACCTGGGTTTGATCCCTGGGTGGGGAAGATCTCCTGGAGAAGGGCATGGCACCCCACTCTTGCCTGGAGAATCCCATGGACGGAGGAGCCTGGCAGGCTACAGTCCTTGGGGTCGCAAAGAGTTGGACACAACTGAGCAACTAACACTTTCACTTTATCCAATGGGAAAAAAAAATCCTAAACCTCAATGGAGGAAAATAAAATAGCCACCGTAACTATTTAGCTTTTGTCAGATCACATTTTGCTGCTCAGTCGCTCACTTGTGTCCAACTCTTTGCGGCCCCATGGACTGCAGCATGCCAGGCCTCCCTGTCCATCACCAACTCCTGGAGTTTACCCAAACTCACGTCCATCGAGTCGGTGATGCCATCCAGCCATCTCATCCTCTGTCATCCCCTTCTCCTCCCGCGTCCAATCTTCCCCAGCACCAGGGTCACATTCAATAGTTACACTTAAAAATTGGCTCTGAGCCATCAGGAGAGACACAAAACATTTGTTCATCTGACTCACCGCCGCAAACTCTTTAAAACCACCCGCACTTCTTTTCTCCTCTGAAATGTTTCAGCTCTCAACAGGAGTCCTGCTTCCTACCACGTAAACTTGATTTTGTGTTATCAGGTGAAGGATGCTCAGACAGCAGCGCATTAATTTTGGCAGCACTAAATTTTATCTCATTCAGCAAGCCAGCCTCTGTTAATGAAGCCTCCCAGGACAGCAACTGCAAACCCTCCTGTAAGCATGGCTGATCGATGCTCACGGCTCAGGCAGCTCTGCCTGGCAATCAGGCGGGCTTCTGATCAGGACCAGGGTGCCCTTCTCCTTAACAGCCCAGACTTGCCTAAACTCACAGCGTGCACTTGCCTTGCCCACTGGATCCACTGGTTGCTCACCCATGGCTGGGTTGGGCAGGGGGTGTTGGGAGGGTTTAGGGGGAGTGGAGATGGGGGGTGTGCTCCATGCCACCACCTCCATGCCACCCATGCCTTCTAAGCTGGGAGTTGATGGATGGGGAGGTCAAGTGGCAGAGAGAACTAGCACAGACCTGCTATCTGATCCCAGGACACAAGCCTTCTTGGATGAGGCCCCAGGAGAAGGAGGGCTTCCCTGGTGGCTCAGACAGTAAAGAATCCGCCTGCAATGCCGGAGACCCGGGTTCAATCCATGGGTCAGGAAGATCCCCTGGAGGAGGGCATGGCAACCCACTCCATTATTCTTGCCTGGAGAATCCCATGGACAGAGCAGCCTGGCGGGCTACGGTCTATGGGGTCACAAAGAGTTGGACATGACTGACTAAGCACAGCACAGGAGAATGAAGACTCAGAGCCTAATTTAATGTAATCCCACTCCACACTTACTGAGAAAGAAAAGGATACTAAATGTCCTCCCAGCAATCGCACTCCTGGGCATACACACCGAGGAAACCAGAATTTAAAGAGACACATGTACTCCAATGTTCATCGCAGCACTGTTTATAATAGCCAGGACATGGAAGCAACCTAGATGTCCATCTGCAGACGAATGGATAAGAAAGCTTTGGTACATATACACAATGGAGTATTACTTAGCCATTAAAAAGAATGCATTTGAATCAGTTCTAATGAGATGGATGAAATCGGGGCCTATTATAGAGTGAAGTAAGCCTGAAAGTAAAACACCAATACAGTATATTAACACATATATATGGAATTTAGAAAGATGGTAACGACAACCCTGTATGCGAGACAGCAAAAGAGACACAGATATATAGAACAGTCTTTTGGACTCTGGGGGAGAGGGTGAGGGTGGGATGATTTGGGAGAATGGCATTGAAACATGTATATTATCATATGTGAAACGAATCGCCAGTCCAGGTTCAATGCATGAGACAGGATGCTCGGGGCTGGTGCACTGGGATGACCCAGCAGGATGGGATGGGGAGGGAGGTGGGAGGGGGCTTCAAGATGGGGGACACATGTACACCCGGGGCAGATTCATATCAATGTATGGCAAAACCAATACAATAATGTAAAGTAATTAGCTTCCAATTAAAATAAGGAAATTTAAAAAATAAATAAATAAAAATAAATGTCCTATGTCCTTTCTTTTCCTGGCCGCCATTCTCACAAAGAACCACCCTCCCCCCCCCTCAACACACACACACATACACTGCCTTTAGGGCAGGATACCACCTAAACCAAGGAGTATAAAAAGTCAGCCCTCTGTTACGAGGCCGACACTGGCATCTTCCAGAAGACTGTCACGATGGCCCAGCCCACCGGGAACCATTTCTCCATGGGAGCCGATGCAAAGAAACGCCATCATTAGTTCAGTCCAGTTCAGTCACTCAGTCGTGTCTGACTTTTTGCAACCCCATTGCCTACAGCACCCCAGGCCTCCCTGTCCATCACCAACTCCTGGAGTTTATTGAAACCCATGTCCATCGCGTGGGTGATGCCATCCAACCATCTCATCCTCTGTCGTCCCCTTCTCCTCCTGCCCTCAAACTTTCCCAGCATCAGAGTCTTTTCACATGAGTCAGTTCTTTGAATGAGGTGGTCAAAGTGTTAAGAGTTTCAGCCTCAGAATCAGTCCTTCCAAGGAATATTCAGGACTGATCTCCTTTAGGATGGACTGGTTGGATCTCCTCGCAGCCCAAGGGACTCTGAAGAGTCTTCTCCAGCACCACAGTTCAAAGGCGTCCATTCTTTGGCGCTCAGCTTTCTTTATGGTCCAACTCTCACATCCATGCATGACCGCTGGAAAAGGAAACACGCGGCTCCCCCAGACACACACAACTAATCACTGCTGGCAGGAATCTTAGGAAGGGTGGTGTCTGTGGGGAGAGGAAAGAAGGACCTCACGGTCCCAAACTCATCACCGCTTTTTTTTTTTTTTTAATTAATGAATTTATAGCTGCGCTGGGTATTCAATGCCGCCTGCAGGCTTTTCTCTAGTTGTGCTGAGACGGGGGCTACTCCTCCGCTGTGCTGTTCAGGCTTCTCACTGCTGTGCTGTCTTGTTGTGAAGCCAGGGCTCAAGGGTGCTCTGGCTTCAGTACTTGTGGCCATCGGTTTCAGTAGGTGGGACTCCCGGGCTCCAGACCACAAGCTCAGTAGTTGTGGCAAGAGGGCTGAGTTGTCCTGAAGCATGTGGGATCTTCCTGGACCAGGGACTGAAACGCGTGTCCCCTGCTTTGACTCTTTACGCAACTGGACCACCAGGGAGGTCCTCCTCACCACTGCAGAGCAGCTGCCCTGCCCGTCAGCCAGGTTTAAGTGGGAGAAGGCAGGCAGGTGAAGGACCACACAAGGGCACCCCTAGTCCTCTCTTGAGGACTGTCCGTTGGGAAGCCACGCTTATCTTGACCTCCTCTCTTGGGAACGGGATGACTGCTAAAATTTTAATCAGAGTTTCAAGTGTCTCCAAGTCTGATGCATCTCTTCCCTGGGCAAGAAAAAGGCACGATCCTGTTTTACACGGCTGAGGGATTTACAGAAAAGGATATAAGTCAAAATAGGCTGGGGGCAGGTGAGTTTGAGACCTTCAGATGATCGTCTGCAGCGATCAATGGACCAGATAACAGCACAATGCTAAACACCGTCTCACAGAGCCATCAGTCAGTTCAGTTCAGTCGCTCAGTCGTGTCCGACTCTCCGCGACCCCACGAATCACAGCACGTCAGGCCTCCCTGTCCATCACCAACTCCCGGAGTTCAGTCAAACTCACGTCCATCGAGTTGGTGGTGCCATCCAGCCATCTCATTCTCTGTCATCCCCGTCTCCTCCTGCCCCCAATCCTTCCTAGCATCAGACTCTTTTCCATAGCGGGTTGCAAAGAGTCAGACATGACTGAGCAAGTCAAACAGCAACAAAAATACACACACACACACACACACACACACACACACACACACACACACACACACATATATATACACAGTCTGTGGGGTTGCAAAGAGTCAGACACGACTAAGCAACTCACACACACATTGAACAGACAGAGAAGAAACAGACTGATTTTCCTTCCCACCTGCCTCACTGCCCAAGGGAAAGGAGTGGGAAGAGAAAGCTGTGGCGCTGATTCATCCTCACCCAAGTCTCCATGCTGCTTCTGTTCAATGTGCGTCTCCCTCTCCAAGCTTCTTGCAGCCATGCCTTTGCCCCCAAACCGGGGGCATCTAGAGAGTCAACCAAGCAGGATTTTACTGGAGACTTCAGGCTGGGAGGGGAGCAATGAGAGAGAGGGAAGCCTGTGTAAGTTGTTACCCCAGGTAACACAAGGGCTGGATCTATGAGTGCGTCTTTCTTCAGGGAGACCAGAAGGGCAGGAGGGGAGCCTGGAACGATGGATGGGTAGAAGGTAGAGGTCCGTGAACACTTCTGGCGACCTCCTTGATGCTGAAATTCATCCAAGGCACTCGAGTGGGTGATGCTAGTCAAGCAGGACCATGTGCAGTGTGGGAGTTGTCCACAGAGACTGCGTGGGACGCGTGCAGGGAGCGTTCTGTTGGCAGCCAGAGGGTAGGGGGACAAGCATCATCAACCAGCAGACACAGGGCCAGGCTCTGACAATGGCGGGGGTTCCTGGGCACATAGATGAGGCAGGACAGGCAAGCAAAGCTGAGAAGCAGCTGTCGGAAAGCGGACCCCTGGCAAGTTTCTCTATCTGTTTTATTTTAAACAGCCTGCTGCTGCTGCTGTTAAGTCACTTCAGTCGTGTCCGACTCTGTGTGACCCCATAGACGGAAGCCCACCAGGCTCCCCCAGGGATTTTCCAGGCAAGAACACTGGAGCGGGTTGCCATTTCCTTCTCCTAGGTCATCTTAAAGCACAGACAATACTTTGCTGACAAAGGTCCGTCTAGTCAAAGCTATGGTTTTTCCCGTGGTCATGTATGGATGTGAGAGTTGGACTATAAAGAAAGCTGAGGGCTGAAGAATGGATGCTTTTGAACTGTGGTGTTGGAGAAGACTCTTGAGAGTCCCTTGGGCTGCAAGGAGATCCAACCAGTCCATCCTAAAGTAGATCAGTCCTGGGTGTTCATTGGAAGGACTGATATTGAAGCTGAAACTCCAATACTTTGGCCAACTCATGCGAAGAGTTGACTCAATGCAAAAGACTCTGATGCTGGGAAGGATTGGGGGCGGGAGGAGAAGGGGACGACAGAGAATGAGATGGGTGGATGGCATCACCAGCTCAGTGGACGTGAGTTTGAGTGAACTCTGGGAGTTGGTGATGGACAGGGAGGCCTGGCGTGCTGTGGTCCGTGGGGTCGCGGGGAGTCGGACACGACTGAGCGGCTGAACTGAACGGAGCTAGGTCAGTTTTGTAGCTATGCTCCAGTCCCACTTTCACTCAAGAATCTGGAAAGGACACTGCCTTTGTGAGTGTTTGTCTCTGGTCTGCCTTCATGTGTTTCTAACTGCTCACGGGTGTCATTCCACGAACGGGTCAAAATGGTCTAGCACCGTAACCCATAGGAAGAGCTGTGTGGCCCTTCCTTTGGCACTCTGTGCTTGCTTTCTCAGGAGTGTTGTGTGGTAGTCACTCAGTCCTGTCCGACTCTTTCTGACCCCGTGGACTGTATCCCACCAGGCTCCCCTGTCCATGAGATTCTCAAGGCAAGAATACTCGAGTGGGTTGCCATTCCCTTCCCCAGGGGATCTTTCTGACCCAGGGATCGAACCCAGGCCTCCTGCTTCATGGGTAGATACTTTATCATCTAAGCCACCAGGGAAAGCCTTTTTAGGTGTGGTGGAGATAAAAAGATCAGACAGAAGGAAAAAGCAGGTATACATTCACACAACGGCAAAGGGCAAAGCTGAGAACTTGGGTGTCCTGGCTCCTGGCATTTCTACTCAGCGGATGTTTAATACATACAACAGTGGAAGGGAAGTGTGGTGTGTAAAGGCTTGTTGGGGCAGACACGTGGGTTTTTCCCTTCAGGACGACAAGAACAGGGGAGTTACGCCCGAGAGGAAGGGCAGCGGCCAGCTCGAAGGTCAGAGTGGGGACTTCTGAGGCTGGCCGTCGCTGGCCGGTGCTCAGCGTCTGGCCTCATATCAATGCATGAGGGCAGATTATTCGAAGCGACCCTCTGACTGGCTGGAGTCTCCCTGCTCCATATGCAGATAGATGGAAATATATGCGTCTCTATAATAGGTGCCGGGAAGCATTTGTTAGCCATGGCAGACAAGTACAAGTAGCTAAATTGGACTGTGGAAAAACAGGTTCATGATGAGAATAAGCCAAAAAGATGGTATTGGGTGCATTTAAGAAAAGCAAGTCAGGTTAAAATGTGTGTGTGTGTGTGTGTGTGTGTTGATGTGCTCAGTCATGTCTGACTCTTTGTGACCCCATGGATGGTAGCCTGCCAGGCTCCTGTGTCCATGGGGGTTCTCCAAGCAAGAATACTGAAGTGGGTAGCCATTCCCTTCTCCAAGGGAACCTCCCCACCGACGGATCAAACCCGGGTCTCCAGCACTATAGGCAGATTTGTTACGATCTGAGCCACCAGGATAGCCTGCGTCCTACCTTAGCGGGTTTTATAAGCATTAAATAGGATAATATATATCAAAGTGCCTAATAGCAGAGCAGGGCATGGGATTCACCCCCCGACGAGAGTTCAGGCTTTCATCAGAAAATGTCTCCAATATTTATATTTCTACTTTCATGTCTGAAGGACAGTGGTGGGTACAGCCACCTGCTATCAATTATTTTTCACACCTTGGCAAAAAACTCGAGGCATTGTCTCTATTAGAGAGCCTATAAAAATTTCATAAATACAAAATTAAAGCCTGCAGGGATGTAAATTCTATTCCGCGCTTATGATGTGTGCCGGTGGGAAATGACCCTTTATATGCAGAGAGCTGTATCATGCTTACACTCTGATGCTGTCACCCAGAGATCGGAAACAGAGCTTGCCATGGCTTAAGTCCCTCCCCGTTTTCCTTCTCTTTCACATAAAATCACCAAAAGAAAGGAACATTGTAATAACCCCCGTGGTACCAAAGGGGGTTTGTGTTCATTTTTTTAAGTTAAGAACGACATGGCTCCTAAGAATTAGTCCAGTTGAAGGCAAGGAAAATAGAGATGCCAACTTACCTACCCCTTGGGATACACATATGATTTGAATAGCGCATTGAGTCTGCGAGCCTGTCTGAAGTACCTTGGAGTTTTCAGAGCTCAAGTCCAAGGTCACGAAGGTGAACAAGAGCTATTCCCCACCCACAAAGAGAATACGGCTGCAGAGCTACCCCAGGAAACAAATCACTGCCAAGCAGCGGGGAAAGAACCAACCTGCCCAGAGGTGGCCCCCTGAGAACAAGTCGTCGGTGGCTGAGTGGATGGACACTTGCTGGACACGGGTGTTTGGCACTAGGGACATGAAGAGACGTTGAGGCTGGAAGACATGCGATGACCCCATAACTTGGGGCCACGCGAGACCCTACGGGGACTACCATGCCTTCCCGAGTCCCAGGCTAGACTCCCCTCTCAGCCAGGGTGCTGGTAAGTCTCCCTGATGCTCTTCCAGCAAAACTATGAGGCCCTCTGTCTTACTCCCAAGTCGAATAATCAATCACCTTTACATTCAGAAAAATACGAGCCTACCTGTGTATGGTTGAGATAACACTTGCATGGATGAAGTTACTTTTGCGTCTTCACCGTCTGGGGAGGACGGACTGACCCATGTGAGCAGATACACCTGACCTGAAAACAGGGAACTTCTTCCATGAGAACCATTCTCTCTGCCTGTCATTTTCATCTTTTACCACTTCCAGCTCAGACAAAGGAGGAGGCTGGTGATGCTCAGTCATGTCTGACTCTTTGTGACCCCAGGGACTGCAGTCCACCAGGCCTCCCCGTCCATCACCATCTCCTGGAGTTTGCTCAAACTCATGTCCATGGAGTCAGTGATGCCATCCGACCATCTCATCCTCTGTCATCCCCTTCTCTTGCTGCCTTCAATCTTTCCCAGCATCACGATCTTTTCCAATGAGTTGGCTCTTTGCATCAGGTGGACCAAGTATTGGAGCTTTAGTTTTAGCGTCTGTGCTTCCAGTGAATATTCAGGGTTGATTTCCTTCAGGACCGTTTCCTATTCAGTTCAGTTCAGTTCAGTCGCTCAGTCGTGTCCAACTCTCCGCGACCCCATGAATCACAGCACCCCAGGCCTCCCTGTCCATCACCAACTCCCGGAGTTCACTCAAACTCATGTCCATCGAGTCGGTGATGCCATCCAGCCATCTCATTCTCAGTCATCCCCTTCTCCTCCTGCCACCAATCCCTCCCAGCATCAGAGTCTTTTCCAGTGAATCAACTCGTCGCATGAGGTGGCCAAAGTACTGGAGTTTAAGCTTCAGCATCAGTCCTTCCTATGAACACCCAGGATTGATCTCCTTTAGAATGGACTGGTTGGATCTCCTTGCAGTGAACAATGCAAATTAAATCTGGAGTGTGGGGTGGATACACATTTTCATCCCCTTCATGGATCACAGCCTTATCACGGCAAATGGGTTTGCATAACTCAATGACGTGATGACCCACGAGATGCAGGGTCACCCGAGATGGATGGGTCACAGCAGAGACTTCTGACAGAACGTGATCCACTGGGCGAGGGAACGGCAAACCACTCCAGTATTCTTGCTGTGAAAACCCCACGAACAGCATGAAAAGGCAAAAAGGAGGAGAAGGCGTATCTAAAACTGAGGGTCCATGGACACCCTCCGTGGGAAGGTGCAGAGGGAGTGGCCAGGAGACCCTGAGCTGCCATGACCGAGGAATAGTCAGAATTAAAACAGGAGAAGGAGGTTCCAGGAAAAGAGGTCACAGGGAGACAGAGCAGAGAACAGAACAGAGCAGTGGGGAGAGAAGGTGGAGACTAACTGTGACATGTAACCCTGAGACGTTCCAGGGCTTGGCCACAGGAGACAGCACCGGGGTGACCCTGTGACCTCCCGGGGCTCCTCCAAGGAGATGGACTTGCATCCCTGGGTGAGACAGGCATTCACAGACACTTTAATCTCCCGCCCTGAGACTCAGAGATTCAGACGCTGCACATGTCACTTTGAAGGGCTCAGCTTGCAGAGCTGAACTCGGGGATTTCTGAGAACGCTGTTAAACCTTTCGAGGCTTAAGTGAAGGTGCCTGTAAGCCCCTCTTCAAAACAAGGGGAGCCGTGATATTCCATCAAGTTACCATCCCCAAGGTGTCTGATAATTCTAGAGTGGTGGGGTGGGGGTGAATTCAGAGCTTATGGACGACCTCGTCACTGGGAGTATTTAGAATGATATTCTTTCAAGAGATGACTTGAGCGGAATATTTAATGCCTCTCCATATTTGTGGGAACTACACAAGGAGTTGGCTCAGAGGGTAAAGAACCTGCTTTCCAATGCAGGAGACCCAGGAAACCTGGGTTCAACCCCTGGGTCTGGAAGATCCCCTGGAGGAGGGAATGACAAGCCACTCCAGTATTCTTGCCTGGAGAATCCCATGGACAGAGGAGTCTGGTGGGCTGCAGTCCATGGGGTTGAAAAACGTCAGGGAGGACTCATCAGCTAAACAGCAAGAGAAAAGCCCCTCACAGCTTTCATTCATTTGACAGTGATATGCTCTTGGAGAATCAGTGGAACAAATCTAAACCATTCTCATCCCTGGAAGCCCTTGAAGTATCTGAAAAGGGCTACCACGTTGTGTTGATTATCTGCTGATATGTATCCAGTTGTCACGTTACCTCAAATTTGCGTGCCAAATCATCCAGTTACCTAAAACTATGACTTCTATTGCCAGTTTCTGCAGATGGAGGCTCTGCTGGGTCATCTACTTTGGAGGCAGGGACGGCTCTCTCCCAGGATAAAATGGAAACTTCCAGTCAGGGCTGTGGTCCCCTCCCAGAAACCATCTGGGAAGGACTCACCCCCAAGCTCCCCAATGCTGTTGAAAGAATCCAACTCCTCACGAACTGATGAACGGAGAACCTTGTCACTTCCACGCCCTGTCGGCCGAAGGCTTTGCTTGGTTCCCTGACCTGTGGGCGCCTCCAATATGGCAGTCTGACTCATCAAGCTGGGGTGGCAACAGAGTCCAGAGTCTCTTAACAGCAGGGAGTCCTGCTCTTTGATAACTGTTAGGACCTGAATGTTTGCGTCACCCCCACCACAAATTAACACACTGAAGCCCCAAGTCCTCATGGGATTGTATTCAGAGGTGGAGGCTTTGTGAGGTCCTCAGGTTTAGATGAAGTCATAAGGGTCAGGGGGCACATGATGGGGTAAATGACTTCATGAGGGTGGGCCCCCCATAATGGGATTAGTGCCCTGACATGAAGAGGAGGAGACAGCATAGTCTGCTTTCCCTCCCTCATCTGGGGACACAGCAAGAAGGTGTGTTCATGATGTTGGTGGAGAACTTCCCAGCCTCCAGCACCTTGACAAATCTGTGTCTGTCCACTATGCCAGCCAGTCCATGGCGCTTGGTTATGGCAGCCCGAGCGGGTAACACCAGAAACACCTCATCTCTGTACCTTTTCTCTGTACTCTGTCCATTGAGAAGCAGTCCCTAGGAGGCCTTTGCACACAGAGATGGAGGGATTTAAACAAGGGTGTGATTATCAGGAGGCGAGAGTCATCGGGGTCCCTTTGGCCGGCCTGCTTCCACACACACAGTTCTGGCTTTTCGTTTCTGCAGGGCCCCATTTCACTTAACCTCTCATAAAAGCCATGTTTGCATGTCTTCATCCCACAGAACGTTCTTTGCATTGCCCTTGAATCATCGGTCATGGCTGTTCTAACGTATCATTTCAAGATGAAAACAAAGGCTTCCCTGGTGGTCCAGTGGTTAAGCATCTGCCTTACAATGCAGGAGGGCTTCCCAGCTGGTGCTAGTAGTCAAGAATCTGCCTGCAATGCAGCAGACGTGGGTTCGACCCCTGGGTCGGGAAGATCCCCTGGAGGAGGGCATGGCAGCCGAGTCCAGTCTTCTTGCCTGGAGAATCCTCATGGATAGAGGAGCCCAGTGGGCTATGGTCTACAGGACTGCAAAGAGTCGGACACGACTGAAGCAACTTAGTCCATTACAGTGCAGGAGACGTGGGTTCTATTCCTGGTCCAGGAAGACCTCACATGCCATGGAGCCACTAAGCCTGAGCACCCTAGAGCTCATGACCCCCAACCACTGAAGTCCTTGTGCCTAGAGACCGTGGCTCAAAGCAAAGAGAAGCCACTGCAATGAAGAAGACCATGGACCACACCGACAGAGAAGCCCACTCAGCAACGAAGACCCAGCACAGACAAAAAAAAAAATTAAAATGCACAAATCAATCTCTTACAAAACGAAAACAAGAGGAATCTCTCTCTGGCTCTTCTTTTCCCCCAAGTCCCAGTTGTTTTATTTTAGGGACGTGTATTTCAATCTGCTCACAACCATCAAGATCTTTTCTGTATAAGCCGGTGGGCAGCTACCCAGAAGAGATGAACAGGTGTGTGAATGCGTGTTCTGACACCCACTGTGCTAGCATGCTTCTTGGTCTTCCAGGTCCTGCTTGATGTCTCGAACCCTGTGTTATATATGGACAATCTCCACTCAAGCTGAGAAGGCTTTGTTCTCCAGTAGCCTTGAAGTTTCAGAGGCAGACAGAAGCCCCGTGGTATCCCACAGCCACCCTCCGGAGCATCCTTCAGACTGTTTGGAACGCTTCGAAATCCCAGCTCTTTGGAACACACCCACTGAGTAACTCTCCGAAGAACCGACAGAGATTATCTTAACAGGGACCCTGGGCTAGAGGATTTTATTTTTAGTTTCCTTTGGTCTGTTTCGAGTCACGGACAGACTCCCGCTGTATGGATATAGCCAAAACATTTAAGATTCAATAGATGCCAGCCGTAGGTTCCCAACTCCTGGAAGAGAACGGATTTATAACCATGCTGGGCTCCTGGGACACAGAACGAAATCTCCGCTTTTCCAATTTCCTCCACACCACGCGAGAGTTCATGCATTAAAAACCAACAACACCAAATTTGTCAACGTCCACCGACTGCCCTCCCCACCAAAAGAGGAATACAAAGCACTGTCATTAGCATTTTTATTGGTAAATCCATATAGGATTTAACTTTGGGTGTTTAGACAATGAATGTACCTTGGGAATAAACCGGAATGCAGCTGGCATGTATGAGGCTTTAAGATGCTTGTTTTCTTTGCTTGCTTTCTTTCCTTGTATCACCTGACACAGGTAAAACATAGAACCTGGTAGTGTGGTTAAATTTTTTTTTTAATTAAGTAAATTTAAAAATATTTTTTTTAAATGTGCTTTAGAGTTACACAGTTTAGGGGTGTGTCAGTTCAGTTCAGTTCAGTCGCTCAGTCGTGTGCAAGTCTTAGCGACCCCATGAATCACAGCACACCAGGCCTCCCTGTCCATCACCAACTCCCGGAGTTCACTCAAACTCACGTCCGTCAAACAGGTGATGCCATCCAGCCATCTCATTCTCTGTCGTCCCCTTCTCCTCCCGTCTTCAATCTTTCCCAGCATCAGAGTCTTTTCCAGTGAGTCAACTCGTGGCATGAGGTGGCCAAAGTATTGCAGTTTCAGCTTTAGCATCAGTCCTTCCAATGAACACCCAGGACTGATCTCCTTTAGAATGGACTGGTTGGATCTCCTTGCAGTGCAAGGGACTCTCAAGAATCTTCTCCAACACCACAGTTCAAAAGCATCAATTCTTCGGCGATCAGCCTTCTTCACAGTCCAACTCTCACATCCATACATGACCACGGGAAAAACCATAGCCTTGACTAGACGGACCTTGGTTGGCAAAGTAATGTCTCTGCTTTTTAATATGCTCTCTAGGTTGGTCATAACTTTCCTTCCAAGGAGCAAGCATCTTTTAATTTCATGGCTGCAGTCAGCATCTGCAGTGATTTTGGAGCCCAAAAAAATAAAGTCTGACACTGTTTCCACTGTTTTTCCATCTATTTCCCATGAAGTGATGGGACCAGATGCCATGATCTTTGTTTTCTGAATGTTGAGCTTCAAGCCAACTTTCTCACTCTCCTGTTCACTTTAGTGAACAGGCTCTTTAGTTCCTCTTCACTTTCTGCCATAAGGGTAGTGTCATCTGCATATCTGAGATTATTGATATTTCTCCCGGCAATCTAGATTCCAGCTTGTGCTTCCTCCAGCCCAGGGTTCCTCATGATGTACTCTACACATAAGCTAAATAAGCAGGGTGACAATATACAGCCTTGATGTACTCCTTTTCCTATTTGGAACCAGTCTGTTGTTCCACGGCCAGTTCTGACTGTTGCTTCCTGACCTGCATACAGGTTTCTCGAGAGGCAGGTCAGGTGGTCTGGGATTCCCATCTCTTTCAGAATGTTCCACAGTTTATTGTGATCCACACAGTCAAAGGCTTTGGCATCGTCAATGAAGCAGAAATAGATGTTTTCCTGGAACACTCTTGCTTTCTCCATGATCCAGCGGATGTTGGCAATTTGATCTCTGGTTCCTCTGCCTTTTCTAAAACCTTCTTGAACATCTGGAAGTTCACGGGTCACATATTGCTGAAGCCTGGCTTGGAGAATTTTGAGCATGAGTTTACTAGCGTGTGAGATGAGTGCAACTGTGCGGTCATTTGAGCATTCTTCGGCATTGCCTTTCTTTGGGATTGGAATGAAGACTGATCTTTTCCAGTCCTGTGGCCACTGCTGAGTTTTCCAAATTTGCTGGCATTTTGAGTGCAGCACATGACTTAATGAAAACCAAGTGCAGTTGACACTAACAATTAAAAAGAAAAAAAAAATGTCATAGTGTCAATTCTCACTGTCATTCATTACAAAAAAGCTTGTAATCTAACACATATTCTCATCCAAAACATCTGCCAGTGCTTTCATATAAATTCTCTTGAGCTCATGAGAAACAGTATTCAATACTTTGAAGACCCTCCCATATATAGACTAGCACCTTCTCTTGTGTTCAAGACCTGGGTTCCATCCCTGGGTTGGGAAGATCCGCTGGAGAAGGGACAGGCTACCCACTCCAGTATTCTTGGGCTTCCCTGGTAACTCAGTTGGTAAAGAATCAGCCTGCTATATGGGAGCCCTGGGTTCAATGCCTGGGTTGGGAAGATCCCCTGGAGAAGGGAAAGGTTACCCACTCCAGTATTCTGGTCCTGGAGAATTCCAAGGACTGTATAGTCCATGAGGCTGCAAAGAGTCACAACTGAGCAACTTTCACTTTCACTTACTTCGAAAGGGAAGATGATCATAGTTGGACCCTTAAGAAATTTCCTGTGAACTTTTAAATGGACAGTCTGTACTTGACATTATAACATACCTTAAAAAGATGATCTTTATTGCAAAGCTGACATGAAAAAAAAATAATTCCTGTAAGAACTTGACACAGGACTATAACGAATATGCAAGCTATATCAGACAGGAAGGATGCTCACTTCATTCCTGTCTTTACTGGGGAGCTAAGGGAATCCCTACAGAGGGATTTAATGTCGTGTTCAAGAAGATAGGTCTCAACCTGCTCACTCTCTGGACTCCCTTCTCTGCAACCAGACCACCAGGGAGGGCCAACTGGAATGCAAGGAGGTATAACAGGGACTCTAAGTGAACAGCTGCTGAAGACTTACAGGCATACTATGTGCATTTATGTAAGTATACTGATAGAATTCGTGGATATATAGAGTAGCAAAAACTCAAGTGTACACACAGGGCAGCTAATCTTACAAAGATACGCACAGCAGCAGCTCAGAGGGTCCCAGGAAGGGTAAGTCTGGGATAGAGGGTGCTGTATGGGTGGGGGTAGGGACAGCTCTGACACCAGTACCCTCAGGGAGCGGAGAAAAAATTAATTCAGAATGGAGAATAAAAAAGGAAAAAGTCTAGTCACGGGGTAAAGACAACGTTCACAGAAAACAGCATTATCAACTGTGTGCGATAACGCCTCTTGCTGCCAGGAAACACACCTCTGCCGTGTCAACCCAAAATAGTATGAACCTTCTTCCCCCAGAAGAAGGGAACAGAGAGCAGGCCCAAGAAAAAGCCACGGATCCGGTGTGTTGGCACAAATCAGGCCTAGATAAATCTCTCTTCATTCAAAGACTTAAGGAAAGAAGTCAAAACCTGCGGATGTATGGAAGGAAAATTATAGGAAAGTCACGAGGAAGCATCCTGTCAATGTGAAGACTGAGAAGATCCACTGGGGGCAAGATGTAATCTGGAATGTTTCTGAAGTATCGGGGTAAAGGGAAAACAGTCTTCAAGAATTCAGGCAGAAAAAAATAAAATAGGAGGCTGTCTCCAATGAGCCAAAATCGTGGGGTGCTCAGATATTTCATGCAGAAGCCTGGATTCAAAATGTCTTTTTCCTCTTAGAGTAGAAAAACGGATGTCCAGAGATGTTTCTAGCCAACCAAGCAGTCTTGTCCTAAAGAAAGGCAAAGAAGAAAAGACTTGTAAAAATTCAAGAAGTTTTCTCATAGCCCAAATACGTTTCTCAAAAATAAAATCCACTTTAGTTCACCAGAGATGAAATCCAAATAACAATTCAGGAATGTATAAATTATGAAATGTGCTGCTGTGCTTGGTTGCTCAGTCGTGTCCGACTCTTTCCGATCCCATGGGCTGTAGCCCACCAGGCTCCTCTGTCCATGGGGAGTCTCCAGGCAAGAATACTGGAGTGGGTTGCCATTTCCTCCTCCAGGGGATCTTCCTGACCCAGGAATCGAACCGAGTCTCCATCACTGGCAGGTGGATTCTTCACACGCTGAGACATCAGGGGAGCCCAAATTATGGGATACAAGGTCCAAAACTATTAACGCCAGAGAAGCATAGTGTTTTATACCAAAAAAAAAAAAAAAGTGTCAAATGTGGTTACCCAAAGGAATTAAATGCTAAGATTCAGTTCAGTTCAGTTCAGTCGCTCAGTCGTGTCCGACTCTCCACAACCCCATGAATCACAGCACGCCAGGCCTCCCTGTCCATCACCAACTCCCAGAGTTCACTCAAACTCATGTCCACAGAGTCAGTGATGCCATCCAGCCATCTCATTCTCCGTCGTCCCCTTCTCCTCCCACCCCCAACCTTTCCCAGCATCAGAGTCTTTCCCAGTGAGTCAACTTGTCGCATGAGGTGGCCAAAGTATTGCAGTTTCAGCTTTAGCATCAGTCCTTCCAATGAACACCTAGGATCGATCTCCCTTAGAGTGGACTGGTTGGATCTCCTTGCAGTATAAGGGACTCTCAAGAGTCTTCTCCAACACCACAGTTCAAAAGCATCAATTCTTCGGTGATCAGTTTTCTTCACAGTCCAACTCTCACATCCATACATGACCACGGGAAAAACCATAGCCTTGACTAGACGGACCTTGGTTGGCAAATTAATGTAACTGCTTTTTAATATATTATCAAGGTTGGTCATAACTTTCCTTCCAAGGAGTAAGCGTCTTTTAATTTCAAGGCTGCAATCAGCATCTGCAGTGATTTTGGAGCCCAAAAAAATAAAGTCTGACACTGTTTCCATTGTTTTCCCATCTATTTCCCATGAAGTGATGGGACCAGATGCCATGATCTTTGTTTTCTGAATGTTGAGCTTCAAGCCAACCTTTTCACTCTCCTCTTTCACTTTCATCAAGAGGCTTTTGAGTTCCTCTTCATTTTCTGCCATAAGGGTAGTGTCATCAGCATATCTGAGATTATTGATATTTCTCCCGGCAATCTTGATTCCAGCTTGTGCTTCTTCCAGCCCAGCGTTCCTCATGATGTACTCTGCATATAAGTTAAATAAGCAAGGTGACAATATACAGCCTTGACGCACTCCTTTTCCTATTTGGAACCAGTCTGTTGTTCCATGTACAGTTCTGACTGTTGCTTCCTGACGATTAAGTTTCTGCAAATGGGTATATTTGTTGTAACATATTAGTACCAAAAATAATAATAATTTGGACTTAAAATCCCATCTTCTAAAATCTTCCAAAATCCCATCTTTTCATAGAGAAGAATATGAAGGTATGAGTCTATAAAATATAAATTGCCCTCACTGGATTCAGTATGAGGTAAAAAGACAACCACGCCATTCAAGGTCTTGAACAATGTCAGTATCGACCATAATAAAAACAGCTAACGTGTCTGAGACACGTGTTAGGAGCCAGGCATTCTCCCCAGCACGGCTCATGCAGGTTTGAACTGCGCGGTTGGTGACTGTCTCAGTCCATCTGGGCGACTGTCATAAAAGGCCACAGAGCAGGCAGATTTTAAGCAACAGACATCTCCTTCTCACAGGTAAGAGAGCCAGGAAGTCCAAGAGGAAGATGCTGGCGGGTTCCGCGTCTGGTGAGGACCAGCTTCCTGGTTCGTAGACAGACGTCTCCTTGCTGTGTTGGAAGGGGTCAGGGGGCTCTCTGCGTGTCATTTATAAAGGTAGGAAATCCATTCGTGCGAGCTCCACCCTGTGACTTCATCACGTCCCAAAGGCCCCACTTCCTAACAGCATCCCACGGTGGGTGAGAATTTCAACATGCGAATTTGGGAGGGGGGTGGGGAGAGCCATCTACAACAATTATATTCTTGAAAAACTAAAACGACTTGTTTACAAAACAGAAACAGACTCACAGACTTACAGAATGAATTTACGAGGTGGGAAGGATGGGGGAAGGGATAGTCAGGGAGTTTGGGATGAACACGGACACACCGCTGTATTTACCATGGGGAACCAACAAGGACCTGCTGGACAGCACAGGGATCTCTGCTGGATATTATGTAATAACCTAAATGGGAAAATGATCTGAAAAGAATAGATACATGTATATGTATAAACTGAATCACTTTGCTGAAGACCTAAAACTATCACCACATTATTAATCAAGTATACTCCAATACAAAATAAATATATATAAAAAACAATGAAAACAGAACCAGAAGCATATTTTTAAAAGGAGGATCTGCTTTCCAATCTGTAAGATACACGCAAATAAGACATAATCATATGACAGAAGACAGAAGAAACAGCAAGAGACGCTTGCAATGCCTCCTTAGCAAGGAGAGAGAAGCAGAGCCAATCACACAAGTTATTGTGTCGGAAGGGAGACGAGGTTCACCTCCCACCTCTCTCAAATTGGGCTCAGAAAACAAGTCCAAACATTTGGGGGAATAGAAAAGCTTCAGAGGAGAACTCAGCCCTCCAGTCATACTTAACAAAACCTCTAGAACCTGATGAAAATTACCAAAGGAAACAGCCAAGAGAGAGGAGAGAAACAGTGGTGATGCTCAGACCAGCAAAGGGTAGCAAAAAAAAAATGCCACCTAGTTCAAGGAAAGTGTGCCCCGTTGAGAGCAATGTGGCCCCAGTTCTCAAGGCCACCAGGAGTGGTTCAACACTCTCCCTCCCGAGAAGCAAGTGTAATTCACTAAGAAACACATGGAAGATGGTCTGGGAAACTCCCACAGCCTGCTCTGTGCTGGCCCTACAGAGGGCAGGGCTGTGGGCAGTTCACAAGATTCTCAAGAGGCGAATAGAGCCCCCGATCGTCGGGCTATCAGGCCAACGGGTCAAACAGGGCATGGGAAATCGGTGATGGCTTGCAATGTTTCTCTCAAGCGGCTATTAACAGCAATGACTGGCTCCCACATTTAGGGTACAAGAGGGGGACTGGGGGGTGGGAGGTGATGGGAATCCTGGATCTCGAAGCCAGAGCTCACTGTGCCAGTTGCGCACCCTGTCGCTTGGGGCCAATTCCAGAAAGGCAGAGAGGGTGCCGCAGGGAGCGTGCAGCAGGAGCTGCGACCGGGGACGCGGGTCTGCCCCGGAGCAGCGGCCGCCCCGGCGTCTCCAGGCAGAGCCTGCAGCGGCCGAGTGCTGGAGACTGCACTGCAGCCTGCGGGCCTCGGGGCTGGGCCGGCCTGGAGCACTCAGGGGCTGGCCGCCCAAGTCTGCCCTGGGGCGGCTCTCCGGGCCTTGATCACTGGACCAGCACAAACCCGAGCAGAACCGGGGTCCCACTGAGGACAGATGCGGACCGGTGTAGCCAGGAGCTCCTCCTCTCTCTAACACACACACACACACACACACACAGATACACACACACACACACAGATACACACACACACACACACACACACAGAGACACACACGCAGACACACACAGAGACACACATACAGAGACACACACAAAGACACACAGACACACACACACACAGACACACACACAGAGACACACACAAAGACACACAGACACACACACACACAGACACACACACACAGACACACACACACAGACACACACACACAGATACACAGACACACACACACAGGTGTATTTAGCTACCAAACTGTTAAAGGGTTTACAACCACGTGAAGCCGGGAGGGCAATGCAGAACTCCATTTTCACAGGACCAGTTCTGTAAGACGCACATGTCTAATGTACAGAGGTAATTACAGGGTCGATGGATAGCTGCATGGATGATGGACAGATAAACCCAGAGAGAGAGATGGACAGACGGACAGCGTGGGATAGAAGGGACCTGCGGATTCAGACTGGCCGACAGACGCTCAGGTACCTATGTCTCCTTGGAGTCACTCGTGAACATAGTTCTAACGCACAGCTCAGTACCCTAGAGAAAAGGACCTAACTGAATGTCTAACTCAAGTCTCCTCACCTGTAAGATATAAATATTAATTGTATACTCAGCAAAGTTCTTATAAACATCAGATGCTATCACCTGTCACAAACCTGACCCATCAAAGATTTTCAATAAATAATAGTTTCTGCCTCATCCAATTTAGAGTTCCATGTACCCAGAAAGACACTGGGGAAGGAAAGAAAAAAACAAAGTAGCATTAAATCATGGACCATTTTGGAGCCCAGGAAAATCTAATCTCAAATTGTAAATATACCCATCCTATAATTATGCATTATATTTTAAGAACGTTGTCTGAGATAGCCAGCAGTATTATGTAAGGGTATATCTTCACAGAAAAGAAAAAAATGGAATACACAGAAAATTAGACCATAAACAGATCAAGATTATCTTTGAAAGACCGGGCAGGAAGCGAAAGACGAGAAAAATGGAGGGCTCACTCTTCATTTGTCACGATGACCCAATACAGTGAGTAACAGGCGCTCCCTCGGGGGGTGGGGGCGGGGTGTAACCACCTTCTGCATGAAATGCTGCAAGCATCATCATATTTAGAGCTGAATTTAGAGCTTCCTTCTCGTTCTGCAGCCAACCAGACACTTTTACTAACAGCCCTGAGGACCTGCTTTCTAAAATAACCCGGCAGAGAAAGGTTGAAAGGGAAGCTGCCTTTGCAACCTATGGCTTGGCTCGCTGGGGTCTCCAGACTGTGTTTCATGCATGATATTGATAAAAACCGCAGGCCCCAAGGAGAGTCCACACCTCGATCCCCCAGCGTGAGACCATGGGACCTCACGTGGCAAGACAGACCTGACGATAGCTTCTACCTTAAGATGGCATTAACCCAAAGACAGGAATTTCATCGTGGATTCGCTGTGTGGTTTCATGTGGTTACAAGCAGTTCAGTTCACTTTAGTCGCTCAGTCATGTCCGACTCTCTGCGACCCCATGAACCACAGCACGCCAGGCCTCCCTGTCCATCACCAACTCCCGGAGTTCACTCAAACTCATGTCCATCGAGTCGGTGATGCCATCCAGCCATCTCATTCTCTGTCGTCCCCGTCTCCTCCTGCCCCCAGTCCCTCCCAGCATCAGAGTCTTTTCCAGTGAGTCAGCTCGTCGCATGAGGTGGGCAAAGTATTGGAGCTTCAGCTTCAGCATCAGTCCTTCCAATGACTATTCAGGACCGATTTCCTTTAGGATGGACTGGTTGGGTCTCCTTGCAGTCCAAGGGACTCTCAATAGTCTTCTCCAGCACCACAGTTCAAAAGCATCAATTCTTCGGTGATGAGCTTTCTTATGGTCCAACTCTCACATCCATATATGACCACGGGAAAAAGGTTGCATGCAGAGGATAAAGCTAAAGAAAGGCGTGAGACAACTGGTGGTCTGAGAAACTGGAAAGGCAGTCTACCTGTGGTGACCGACTTGGAAGGCCAGAAAGAAAAGCCCACGCCTAAGAATCCTGGGCTCTCCAGAAACCGGGAACAAGCTCAGCTGACAGTCTGCACGCACCGAGAGAGATCGCTCTCCCGTGGTACGTGGAACTGAATCTGGACTTAAGCTGAATGAGTTAAGAAGCTGGTTCTCCCGCAGAATCTTCATATGAGAGGCCAGCTGGCTGGCAAAGACCTTGGTTTAGGCTCGTGATGCCGTGAGCAGAGAACACAGCCGTGTCACTGCAAACCTGGAGAACTCTAAATAGTAATCTCACATTGATGCAAGTTCCAAAGTTTGTGGCTCCTTGTTAAGGCAGCAAAGGAAAGTGAATAGGGTAATGTTACACATGACAGCATGGCATATTTCTCAGCAGAGATGTATGAGAAACCTAGTTAAAATGTAATCAACAACAATGAAGCAGCTACTCCCTGAGAAATACGACTCTTGTCCACGAGAAACAAACGTGTCGACTCTCCTAAGGTGGAAAGAAATATTCCCTGTCTCTTTCACCATCATACAGACTAAATCCACCAGTCATTAATTGTAATAATAACTAGGTAACGATAAGACTAGGGCTTCCCTGGTCCCTCGGATGGTAAAGAACGTTCCTGTAACACAGGACACCCAGGTCCGATCCCTGGGTTGGCAAGATCCCCTGGAGAAGGCAATGGCAACCCACTCCAGTGTTCTTGCCTGGAAAAATCCCGTGATCCAGAGGAGCTGGGCGGGCTACAGTCCATGGGGTCACAAAGAGTCAGACACAGTGAGGGACTAAGATTGTATCTAGCACTAAGGTAACTGCAAAGTATCTATAACAATGTATAGCAAAATCCACGGGGTCACAAAGAGTCAGATACAGTGAGGGACTAAGATTGTATCTAACACTAAGGTAACTGCAAAGTACCTATAACAGTGTATAGCAAAATAACGCATACATTCTAGTAATACAATTTTAAATGTTGCATTTTCTGTAGGTTTCTTTTTTGCATCTGTGTGAATCTATACCGCACATGCAGACATACATTGAATATCCAGTAATAACCTCTAAGTATGTTACAGATTTATAACACGCTGTTTAACTTCCTCCTTAATGCTCACCCATCCTTCCACTGCCTGTATCAATTTTCTGTTGCTGCTGTATCAAACGACCACAAACCTGGGGGCTGAAAAATGCAAACTTGCTACTTTACAGCTCTGTAGGTCAGAACGCTGATGTGGGTCTCAGGGCACTAAAATTAAGATGCTGGCAGAGCTTCGGTCCTTGCAGATGCCTAGGAAAGGGTCTATTTCCTGCCTTTCCCAGCTTTGAGAGGACACCCGCTTTCCCTGGCTTGCAGCCCCCACCTCCTGCCATCGCCAAAGCCAGGAACACCGCCTCTTTCAGATTATTTTCTATAATCTCCCCTCCTTCTGCCCACGGGCAGGAAGGGGTCTCCAGTCTGAGGACTCGTGTGATTGGCTTGGACTCGCCTGGATAACCCAGTGTAATATCCCCCACCTCAATATTTCTGATTCACTTCCATCGAGAAAGCACCACTTTCTAGACAGGGGAGCATACCCACAAGTCCTGGGCATGAGGTCATGGACATCTGCCCTGTCGTCTACACTGGGCAGAAAGCCAGGATGGAATGGTGAGCTGCTTATAAATTTATTCACCATTGGTCCTGATCAAAAATGTTCACTCATCCTGCACTTAACTTAGGTGAAGAGAGTCAGACAGAGAAAGACAAGTATGATACCACTTAAATGCAGAATCTAAAAAAAAAAAAAAAATTGTACAAATGAAACTATTTCGAAACAGAAACAGACTCACAAACTTAGACATTTTCAACGGGATAGGGGAGACAGATTGGGACTTTGGGATGGACGTGTCCACACTGCTATATTTACAATAGATAACCAGCAAGGACCTGCTGTCCGGCACAGGGGACTCTGCTCAGTTCAGTTCAGTCACTCAGTCGTGTCCGACTCTCCGCGACCCCATGAATCACAGCACGCCAGGCTTCCCTGTCCATCACCAACTCCCAGAGTTCACTCAAACTCATGTCCACAGAGTCGGTGAAGACATCCAGCCATCTAATTCTCGGTCATCCCCTTCTCCTCCCGCCCCCAACCTTTCCCAGCATCAGAGTCTTTTCCAGTGAGTCAACTCGTCGCATGAAGTGGCCAAAGTATTGCAGTTTCAGCTTTAGCATCAGTCCCTCCAATGAACACCCAGGATCGATCTCCCTTAGAATGGACTGGTTGGATCTCCTTGCGGTACAAGGGACTCTCAAGAGTCTTCTCCAACAGTTCAAAAGCATCAATTCTTCGGTGATCAGCCTTCTTCACAGTCCAACTCTCACATCCATACATGACCACGGGAAAAACCATTGCCTTGACTAGACGGACCTTGGTTGGCAAAGTAATGTCTCTGCTTTTTAATATATTATCAAGGTTGATCATAACTTTCCTTCCAAGGAGTAAGCGTCTTTTAATTTCATGGCTGCAATCAGCATCTGCAGTGATTTTGGAGCCCCCCAAAATAAAGTCTGACACTGTTTCCACTGTTTTTCCATCTATTTCCCATGAAGTGATGGGACCAGATGCCATGATCTTTGTTTTCTGAATGTTGAGCTTCAAGCCAACCTTTTCACTCTCCTCTTTCACTTTCATCAAGAGGCCTTTGAGTTCCTCTTCACTTTCTTCCATAAGGGTGGTGTCATCTGCATATCTGAGGTTATTGATATTTCTCCCAGCAATCTTGATTCCAGCTTGTGCTTCTTCCAGCCCAGCATTCCTCATGATGTACTCTGCATATAAGTTAAATAAGCAAGTTGACAATATACAGCCTTGACGCACTCCTTTTCCTATTTGGAACCAGTCTGTTGTTCCACGGCCAGTTCTGACTGTTGCTTCCTGACCTGCATACAGGTTTCTCAAGAGGCAGGTCAGGTGGTCTGCTATGCCCATCTCTTTCAGAATGTTCCACAGTTTACTGTAATCCACATAGTCAAAGGCTTTGGCATAGTCAATGAAGCAGAAATAGATGTTTTTCTGAAACTCTCTTGCTTTCTCCATGATCCAGCGAATGTTGGCAATTTGATCTCTGGTGCCTCTGCCTTTTCTAAAACCTGCTTGAACATCTGGGAGTTCACGGTTCGCATATCGCTGAAGCCTGGCTTGGAGAATTTTGAGCATGACTTTACTAGCGTGTGAGATGAGTGCAACTGTGCGATACTTTGAGCATTCTTTGGCATTGCCTTTCTTTGGGATTGGAATGAAGACTGACCTTTTCCAGTCCTGTGGCCACGGCTGAGTTTTCCAAATGTGCTGGCATATTGAGTGCAGCACTTTCACAGCATCATCTTTCAAGATTTGAAATAGCGGTGCAGATGCGAAAGACGCCGGCCCCGGCGGCACAACCGACCACGCAAAGAGCCGTGGCCTAGAGGAGCTGCCCCACGTCCAGTAGGCGGTGGCGGCGCGGGCACAGGAGGGCCGAGAGGAGCTACTCCACGTTCAAGGTCAGGAGGGGCGGCCTTGAGGAGATACCCCTCGTCCAAGGTAAGGTGCAACGGCTGCGCTTTCTTGGAGCAGCTCTGAAGAAATATCCCACGCCCAAGGTAAGAGAAACCCAAGTAAGACGGTAGGTAATGCGAGGGGGCATCAGAGGGCAGACACACTGAAATCATAATCACAGGAAACTAGTTGATCTGATCACATGGACCACAGCCGAATGTGGTCCACTGGAGAAGGGAATGGCAAACCACTTCAGTATACTTGCCTTGAGAACCCCATGAACAGTATCAAAAGGCAAAATGATAGGATACTAAATGTGGAATTCCCCAGGTCAGTAGGTGCCCAGTATGCTACTGGACATCAGTGGAGAAGTAACTCTAGAAGGAATAAAGGGATGGAGCAAAAGCAAAACCAGTACCCAGTTGTGTATGTGACCGATGATAGAAGCAAGGCCCGGTGCTGTAAAGAACAATATTGCATAGGAACCTGGAATGTTAGGTCCATGAATCAAGGCAAATTGGAAGTGGTCAAACAGGAGATGGCAAGAGTGAACGTCTACATTCTAGGAATCAGTGAACTAAAATGGACTGGAATGGGTGAATTTAACTCAGATGACCATTATATCTACTATTGTGGGCAGGAATCCCTTAGAAGAAATGGAGTAGCCATCATGGTCAACAAAAGAGTCTGAAATGCAATACTTGGATGCAACCTTAAAAACGACAGAATGATTTCTGTTCGTTTCCAAGGCAAACCATTCAATATTACAGTAATCCAGGCCTATGCCCCAACCAGTAATGCTGAAGAAGCCGAAGTTGAACGGTTCTATGAAGACCTACAAGACCTTTTAGAACTAACACCCAAAATAGATGTCCTTTTCATTATAGGGGACTGGAATGCAAAAGTAGGAAGTCAAGAAACACCTGGAGTAACAGGCAAATTTGGCCTTGGAGCACGGAATGAAGCAGGGCCAAGGCTAATAGAGTTTTGTCAAGAAAATACACTGGTCATAGCAAACACCCTCTTCCAACAACACAAGAGAAGACTCTACACATGGACATCACCAGATGGTCAACACCAAAATCAGATTGATTATATTCTTTGCAGCCAAAGATGGAGAAGCTCTATACAGTTAGCAAAAACAAGACCAGGAGCTGACTGTGGCTCAGATCATGAACTCCTTATTGCCAAATTCAGACGTATGACCTAAATCAAATCCCTTATGATTATACAGTGGAAGTGAGGAATAGATTTAAGGGACTAGATCTGATAGAGTGCCTGATGAACTCTGGACGGAGGTTCGTGACATTGTACAGGAGACAGGGACCAAGACCATCCCCATGGAAAAGAAATGCAAAAAAGCAAAATGGCTGTCTGGGGAGGCCTTACAAATAGCTGTGAAAAGAAGAGAAGTGAAAAGCAAAGGAGAAAAGGAAAGATACAAGCATCTGAATGCAGAGTTCCAAAGAATAGCAAGGAGAGATAAGAAAGCCTTCCTCAGTGATCAATGCAAAGAAATAGAGGAAAACAACAGAATAGGAAAAACAAGAGATCTCTTCAAGAAAATTAGAGATTCCAAGGGAACATTTCGTGCAAAGATGGGCTCGATAAAGGACAGGAATGGTATGGACCTAACAGAAGCAGAAGATATTAAGAAGAGGTGGCAAGAATACACAGAAGAACTGTACAAAAAAGATCTTCATGACCAAGATAGTCACGATAACGTGCTCACTGACCTAGAGCCAGACATCTTGGAATGTGAAGTCAAGTGGGCCTTAGAAAGCATCACTACGAACAAAGCTAGTGGAGGTGATGGAATTCCAGTTGAGCTATTTCAAATCTTGGACTCTGCTCAATACTCTGTAATAACCTTATGGTTCCCAGGGGGAAGGATGGCGGTAGGGATAGTTAGGGAGTTTGGAATGGACATGACACACTGCTGGATTTAACATGGAGAAGCAGCAAGGACCTGCTGGACAGCTCAGGGGACTCTGCTCAATCCTCTGTAATAAACTTATGGTTCCCAGGGGGATGGGTGGGGGTAGGGATAGTTAGGGAGTTTGGGATGGACATGGACACACTGCTGGATTTAACACAGAAAGCCAATAAGGATCTACTGTAAAATAAACAAATAGAAACTTGTACCAGGCAACGTATCCCCCAATTCCTATTTTCCATCCTCACCATCTGTGACCAGACCAAGGCAAAGGAGGAAGAGATGCAGGTGGGAGAAACCCTTGGCATCAGCCATGTCAACATCCAAACCCAGCTGGTCCATACATACCCTGGCACCACTAAGCTCATACAAAGTTACTACTGCACTTTCCATATCCTTGTGGATGGTGGGAGGTGAATGGAGTTAAACAGGTAGTCTGTGACACACACAGAGTGAGTGTAACCTGAAAAGTGTTGCCAAGGGGATAGATTATCAGCCTGGAGAGTCTCCCAATCTTTGGGTACATCTTTCACCTCTAGTCAAGGGCGAGTAACACGCCCTGAAGACTGAGGGGGGCAAAAAAAACATCTCTGCCACCCCAACAGGCTTGCCTCCGATGAGAAGCGGGTTGCCAACACTGCTGTCTAAGGTGTGACCGGGACGCTCTGACAGACGGAAGAAGGCAGCCACCGCGGGGAAGATGCATGAATATGAATCTATGTTTTACAGCAGAAGCGCCCCAGCTCCGCAGTGGGGCTCCTCCTCGCGAGAGGCTAGTTTTGTCAATATGGAAAAAAGTCAGACGTCTCCTTTCAGCAGATCGGGTTCCTGAGCATACACACACACACACACACACACACACACACACACACGGAAGGCAGTTTCCTAACCCTGGCTGCACCATTCACCCTCTGGATGCACACACACACACACACACGCACACGCACACACATGCGCGCACACACACACACACATGGAAGGCAGTTTCCTAACAATGGCTGCACCATTCACCCTCTGGATGCCTCGGCATTTATTTTCTCCTCTGCCCTCGAATCCCGCACTTTCAGAGGGGAACTCACGGGGGCTCGGACCGTTGACACGTGCAGCTGTAGAATCTGCAATTCTGTAAACACGCAGTGTGTGGGCCAAGTGTAGACAGCACCGTTAAACCCATCTGTGGCTCTCGATGGAAAACAGCCCTGGCGTCTACCACTCCCCACAAACTCTTCCGAGCGAGGTTATGTGGGCTAATCTCTCCCCAGGAGGGGACCGCCCAACCCACAAAACTCACCCTGCTTCATAAGACGGCAGGTATGGAGTAACATTTATGCATCTATCTGGACAGCAAATGCGCGCTATCCATCCGCCCATGTATCCATCTCACCTATGTCTCTCTTTCAGCTCATTGGAAAAGACCCTGATGATGGGAGAGGTTGAAGGCAGGAGAAGAAGGGGGTGACAGAGGATGAGACGGTTGGATGGCAATCCTGACTCGATGGACGTGAGTCTGAGCAAACTCTGGGAGTTGGTGACGGCCAGGGACGCCTGGCGGGCTGCAGTCCATGGGGTCGCAAAGAGTCAGACGCAACTTGGTGACTAAACAACAATAGCAATCTATGTACCTGTCTATTTCAACTATCCACTTACATACCTGTATATAGACATACACCACAAAGGGGATCTTTGACTCCTGTTAGATCGTTCTTTCCAGTTCAAGCACAATAAGACTGTTTGCATATATATCAGCTTCTCACCCAGGCAGGCAGAACAAGCTGAGAGGTATAAATAGGGATGGCTAAAGACCTTCATCCTAAAGGAGACCAGTCCTGGGTGTTCATTGGAAGGACTGATGCTGACGCTGAAACTCCAATACTTTGGCCAGCTCATACAAAGAGCTGACTCATTTGAAAAGACCCTGATGCTGGGAAAGATTGAGGGCAGGTGGAGAAGTGGACAATAGAGGATGAGATGGCTGGATGGCATCACCGACTCAATGCACATGAGCTTGAGTGAACTCCAGGAGTTGGTGATGGGACAGGGAGGCCTGGCGTGCTGCGGTTCATGGGGTCGCAAAGAGTCGGACACGACTGAGCAACTGAACTAAACTGAACTGAAAGACCTTCTGGATATTTCTTTGTTAAGAGTTGATATACCTCATACATATACATGTGCCCTATAATTATCTCAACACAATAGAAATGTAAATGCATCATCAAAATTTAAATACATGCACACACGCCCAGGTTCTTATTAAACCACGCGTTTGCATAAAAATAAAGACAGGACCGTTTGGTCCACCGTTTTGCTGCCAGAGTTACACGTGAAGCCATGATCCGAAGGATGGAAATGACCTGTGAGGTTATTTCTTTACCCCTTGTCCGGGAGGAATTGTTCACCAAAATGGTATTTGCAGAGCCTTTTTAATTATTTGGGAAGAAAATAAAACAGAATTGTAGGGAAGGAGAAAATCCTCCAAGACTGTTTACCATCCTTCCTTAGAGTACCATTTCAAGATCCAGGCAACTCAACCCATTTAACGCTGCAGTTTCGAGCATGGACAAGAGCTCAAAATAAGGCAAGCGGATGCAAGCTTCCAGCCTCTGCCATCTGTTTCCCAGAATTAAAACAGTCACATGGACAACTCACACCAACAACCTCTGAGAAACTTAGGGGAGAACGAGATAGAGGGAGTCTGCGTTGATGACACCTCTATAGAAGGAGTCTAGCTGCCCAGGTTGGACGGGTGTAGGTTCAGACACGTATATTCCAAGAGTTTCCAAATGCTTCTGACACGTTCAGCTTCTTCATCCAGATGTTCTGGTTTCACTCAACCTTCATGATAGTCCATTCAAAGACTGACTCTGACCACCACTAAATCAGTACAGCACATCCGAGATTGAATAACTCTTTAGAAGGACTGATGCTGAAGCTCCAATACTTTGGCCACCTGATGTGAAGAGCCGACTCATCAGAAAAGACCCTGATGCTGGGAAAGATTGAAGGCGGGAGGAGAAGGGGATGACAGAGGATGAGATGGTTGGATGGTATCACCCACTCAATGGATCTGAACTTGGTCAAACTCCGGGAGAGGGTGATGGACAGGGAAGTCTGGCAGGCTGCAGTCCAGGAGGTCACAAAGAGTCGGACACAAACTCGCCAACTGAACAACAGCAACATCCAAGCTAAATAATACGAGTCTGCCAGGGAAGGGTGAAATATTCTAGTAGGTGAAGCATGAAAATGGGAAGTTCGCTGCTTGGGGATTGTTTGTGAGCTGTTTGTTATTTTGCCAGCAAAATGTGCTTGGCAAACCTTCTACCTTGTCTGGATCTGAGTATTTCTTGGTGGGGAGAGTGAAGAAGTTGAAGTCCAAGCCATGCATAGTTCTTCACGCTGTGCCCCTCGGGGGCAGGCAAGGTGGGGGTGGGGGGCTCCCATTAGCAGAGTTTCTCCCCTAAGTGTCTAGTTCCCTTTCTGTCCGTCACATCCATGCTGCATCCTGTACGTCAAGCCTTCCTAGCAGATGAGGGCGGAGAGGATCCTTGCGTGATTCCCCGAGGCTGTCCCACGCACGCACGGAACTGTCCTTCTCATCATGATGAAAAGCTAAGCTACTGCATACTTCAGCCCTTCGGTTTATGGTACACTTTCTTCGCTGCCTCTTTCTCAGCGGGGCACGTTCTAGCTTTCAAATACGAAGGTACACGGGAACGTATACACACTACTGTTTGGAAAACAGACAGCCAGTGGGAATTTGCTGTATGCCACAGGGAGCTCAACCTGTGGCTCTGTGACAACCTATATGGGTGGGATGGGGTGGGAGGTGGGAGGGGATTCAAGAGGGAGGGAACGTATGTGTCCCTACGGCTGATTCCAGTTTGTGTACGGCACAGACCAGCACAGCACTGTAAAGCGATTGATAAATACATTTTTTAAAAATACTAAGTGACCGGTTTCGCTTCCCAAGCTCTCTCCCACCAGAGGACACCCCATCAGTCGTTGAATCCACACGTCCAGCAACGGTCTGGTGACTCTCATGGGGAAAATGCAAGCGGATGTTCTGTAGCTGAGGTAGATTCATCTTTCTTATAATCTACTTGGCTCACAGGTGTGGGTCCATGAAACACTGGAAGTTCTTCTTTTTTTTAAGTTTTGCTCTAGTGAGGTTTCTATCTCCCCAAGGCTATAGGTGAGGAAGATAGGTACACGGCTCTGAGATCCCTCAAACACCTGCTCCTCTGACTACCCCTTCTTCAGGGAATTCTCCTCCAAGACCATCCCCTTTTCCATTGCCGCTGTCTTCACTCGCTGACCTTCGCCTTGAAATTCTCCATTACACTCCGAAGTTCTGGACAATAAAAGTGTGAGCTGAAGGCTCCTGCCTCCTGGCTGTCGAAGAGGTCCCTAACACTACAGAGTACTCTATATACGTTATTATTATTATTATTATTATTAATTATTTTACCCTTTAATAACCACCAGGAAGTGAGTCATCTTACGGATGAGGAAATGAAATCCAAAGAGATTAACTGCCCCCAGCTGGCTTGGGGACCAGCTCACATTCTTTCCACTCTGCCACTCGTAATTTACAACCAAAGCCCCTGTCTCGTTTCACCCAATAATGATAATTTAAACTTTCCCTAGTTGAAGGTGATCATCCATCTTGAGTCCACTTGTGCGGACCTGAAACTCTAAAGATGCTCCACAGGAAGCTTGGTGGCCACTTTTCCCAAAGCCCTTTGGAGATCTGAATTCTAAGTACCTAGTTGCACAGGCTCTTTGCTAAATATGAAAATGAATGATTTCAGAGGCATCATTGAAAAGCATATAAATTCTGATAAGAGCTCAATGTATTCAGTAGAAATCATGAAAATGTCACCGAAATACGCTCAACGTTCTCAGAGGCAGGTTGTCGGGAGCTGACACTGGATGATGCAAGTCTATTTTTCAAGACCGACGGACAGTAATGGAAAGGTCTGAAACGGAAATCATTTTCAAGCTGTGCCTGGCCACACACCCCCTAAAAAAGGAAAAACAACAACAACGTTTTGCTTAAATCCAAAGTCTTTTCAAAGAATTACCACAATATCTAAAATTCAAATACACTGTGGCCAAGGAGAAGATAAGAATTTTTGTCACACGTTAAAAAATATCTGCTCTGTTTTTGGATCTGTGGTTGCCAAGGAGGAGGGAGTTGGGGTGGGGGGAGGACTGGGAGTTTTCCAGTTAGCAGATGAAAAAACAGTATATAGGGGCTGCCTGAGTCGCAACATCCTACTCCAGAGCACAGAGAACTCTGTTCACTATCGTGTGATAAAGTGTAATGGAAAAGAGTATAAAAGCATATTCAGTTCAGTTCAGTCGCTCAGTCGTGTCCGACTCTCCGCGACCCCATGAATCACAGCACGCCAGGCCTCCCTGTCCATCACCAACTCCCGGAGTTCACTCAGACTCATGTCCACAGAGTCGGTGATGCCATCCAGCCATCTCATCCTCGGTCGTCCTCTTCTCCTCCCACCCCCAATCCTTCCCAGCATCAGACTCTTTTCCAGTGAGTCAACTCGTCGCATGAGGTGGCCAAAGTATTGCAGTTTCAGCTTTAGCATCAGTCCTTCCAATGAACACCCAGGATTGATCTCCCTTAGAATGGTCTGGTTGGATCTCCTTGCAGTATAAGGGACTCTCAAGAGTCTTCTCCAGCACCACAGTTCAAAAGCATCAATCCTTCGGTGATCAGGTTTCTTCACAGTCCAACTCTCACATCCATACATGACCACTGGAAAAACCATAGCCTTGACTAGACGGACCTTGGTTGGCAAAGTAATGTCTCTGCCTTTTAATATGCTATCTAGGTTGGTCATAACTTTCCTTCCAAGGAGGAAGCGTCTTTTAATTTCATGGCTGCAATCAGCATCCGCAATGATTTTGGAGCCCAAAAAAATAAAGTCTGACACTGTTTCCCCATTTATTTCCCATGAAGGGATGGGACCAGATGCCATGATCTTTGTTTTCTGAATGTTGAGCTTCAAGCCAACCTTTTCACTCTCCTCTTTCACTTTCATCAAGAGGCTTTTTAGTTCCTCTTCACTTTCTTCCATAAGGGTGGTGTCATCTGCATATCTGAGGTTACTGATATTTCTCCCAGCATTACACACATATATAAATACAGACTTTTGTTGGGGGGGGGGCCAGAATCACTGCAGATGGTGACTGCAGCCATGAGATTAAAAGACACTCGCTCTTTAGAACAAAAGCAATTACCAACCTAGACACCATATTAAAAAGCAAAGACGTTACTTTGCCAACAAAGATTCATGTCGTCAAAGCTATGGTTTACCCAGTAGTCATGTATGGATGTGAAAGTTGGACTATAAAGAAAGCTGAGCGCCAAAGAATGGATGTTTTTGAACTGTAGTGTTGGAGAAGACTCTTGAGAGTCCCTTGGACTGCAAGGAGATCCAACCAGTCCATTCTAAAGGAGATCAATCCAGGGTGTTCATTGGAAGGACTGATGCTGAAGCTGAAACTCCAATACTTTGACCACCTCATGCGACGAGTTGACTCACTTGAAAAGACTCTGATGCTGGGAAAGACTGAAGGCAGGAGGAGAAGGGGACAGCAGAGGATGAGATGGTTGGATGGCATCACTGACTCGATGGATATGAGTTTCAGTAAACTCCAGGAGCTGGTAACGGACAGAGAAGCCTGGCGTGCTGCAGTCCATGGGGTCACAAAGAGTTGGACACGACTGAGCGACTGAACAGAACTGAACACGGATGTACATATATATATATACGTATATGTACAGAATCACTGCTGTACAGCAGAAATTAAACACATTATAATCAACTATTAGTTCAATAAAATTAAAAAGAAAAAAAATGGATACCATACAAGGTTGAAGCCTGTGGTTTCGGTTACTACAGACAGTGTCCCAGGGTAAAGGATTACTGTCTTTAGACTGAAAATTGAAATTCAGGCCAACACCAGTTCGTCACAGATCCTAAAGGAAACCACAGAATCGAAGTATTTAATTAACCTAGATGATAAATTACCTGCGATCTCAGACCAGGCAGGCAGCACCTAGCAGCAGAAGGGCCCACGTGAGCAAGAGAAATAAATGAGAACGCTGGTTTCAGGAATTTACCTTACAAACAACATTATTCTAAATTTACAGCCTAACACTTTGGAGTCTCAGACTGTATTTGCTTCACCGTCCCTGGAGGAGAGAAAAAATTAGAGGAGTATCCTTCAGGGCCTCTCCAAAGATGACTTGTCTTGTCCGTTAGCTCTGACCAAACAACCCCATTAAAATGAAGTAGCTGACACCAACCGTCCCCCTCTGGAGGTGTAGATAAAAACACTAAAATCAGGTTAACCCAGCAACCCCGTGCCTGCACACACGACGTATCATGTAGAAAAAATAAAATGAACAACCCTGTGAATATGGATCTGACAAAAACGCAGTCGCCTCTTTAGGGAAAAAGATAAAGGGGGAAAACTGCAATCGACTCTTTTCAGTCATTTTTAATAAAATCTTGTTAGGCATCTAACTTATGTGTGTGGCTCAGCTGGTAAAGAATCCGCCTGCAATGCAGGAGACCCCGATTCAATTCCTGGGTGTGGAAGATCCCCTGGAGAAGGGATAGGTTACCCACTCCAGTATTCTTGGGCTTCCCTGGTGGCTCAGCTGGTAAAGAATCCATCTGCAATGCGAGAGACCTGGGTTCGATCCCTGGGTTGGGAAGATCCCCTGGAGAAGGGAAAGGCTACCCACTCCAGTATTCTGGCCTGGAGAATTCCATGGGCTGGATAGTCCATGGGGTCACAAAGAGTTGGACACAACTAAGCGACTTTGACATTCACTTTCTGTAATCGTACAGACAGGTACATATCTGAAACCCTTTCCCCAAGAAAATTAGCATTCTTTAAGGAAACATACTTCCTAAAACCTACACCCACACACCCCTATCCATTAAAAAAAAAAAATCACGTTCGTGTGAAAAGATGATCACTTCCTGTGTTGAATTCTAAAGCACCTCTGAAGAGGGTGGAGGGATTGCAACATCAGGAAAGGGAAGCTGCTCTCAGAAGAGCCAATTGCCGTACCAGCAAGGATACAATGCCAGATGTTAACACTGCTTTGAGCATCTCCAGAGAAGCAAAAGCAATTAGGCGTCATCCTTGCTTCTCTCTCGGTTTCAGAATCTCATTACCAAAGAGAGCAGACGTGAAAATAAGGTGTGGGCAGAACTTTACTATAAGTTTCCTTGGCAGGGGAGGGAGAGAGCATATACAATAAACCTGGTTAATTACGTTACCTTGAAATGTTATTTCATAGTCGCTAGAAGCATGGAGCGCCTGCAAGCCAGTTCCAGGTAAAATGAAAAGCTCTGCTGTACCGACCTCGTATGGTGTGGTTTCAGGTCATGACAGTGAGGACATCAGATGGAGCTGGCCTGTCGGCACTGGGAAACAAGAAATGTCACAGGCGTGCACCACCCAAGGCATCACCAAGCCCAAAGCTGGGCCCGCAGACGGCAGTTCTGCTTTTTCCTAAACTGTAAAAGACCTTGGCCGAGCCGCAAGCAAGTCCCTCCGTCAAATGATGGAGCAACGACACACCGCCCCCAGGGACCCTCTCCAAGTCCACGATGCTCTCATTTTAAGCAACATCAACCTCTTCCACTACTTTGGCCACGTGGTGCAGAGAACTGACTTGTTGGAAAAGACCCTGTTGCTGGGAAAGATTGAGGGCGGGAAGAGAAGGGGACGACAGAGGATGAGATGGTTGGATGGCATCACTGACTCAATGGACATGAGTTTGAGCAAGCTCCGGGAGTTGATGATGGACAGGGAGGCCTGGCGTGCTGCAGTCCATGAGGTTGCAAAGAGTCGGACACGACTGAGCGATAGTTTGCGAGTACTGGGAGGATATCTCTGGGCCACGGTGTGTGGACCAACGAAGCTGGGACATCCGTTTGAAGAGCCAGGCCGCTTTTTCCACTTCTGTCAGAGGAAGCTTGTGGTGTCCTGTGCTCCCTCGGGAGGGCTGGGGAGATCACAAAGTAGAAGACAGCGACCTGAGCCTCTGAACCTGAGCAACAGTTTGGGGTAACTCCAGGAGGGCCTGCCCCACGATGCGGCGGGGAAGACGGGGAACATAAGGAGACAGCCAGTGAGACCCGGCTCTCCCGCTGGCCAGCCCCCTGGGCAACCTGGCAGGTGCCAGTCCGTGAATCAGCACCTAACGTGCCCCTGTGTGAGTGAACCGACCGGGACACAACCTTTTCTGCCTGGCAGTCCTCTCCTGGGCTGCTGACGTGACCTCCAGGCAGGACGAGGCACGGTTGGCTCCCTTGGCAGACACAGGAGCTGGGCGGGAGAGGCGGGAGACCCCCACTCCCAGGAACGGGACCTGCCATCCAGCTCAATGATCACTGCGCTCCTCTCAGAGTCCGTTTGGAGCTGAAGACGTGCTGGAGTCTCGCAGAACAATGTCACTAACTTGCAAATTCCATCTCTGCACCGTTCCGTGCAAACTCTGCATGACAGACACTGCAGAAAGGAACAGGCTCTGCGAGGTACAAAGTCGGGGGGAGAAGGCCACTTGATCTAAAGAAGGGATGGAACCCTGTCCACCTGTGAGACTCGGGGGTCAACCTGGCTGGGCCATGGGGTACCGAAACATTTGGTCAGACATGATTCTGGGTGCGTTTCTGAAGGCGGTGTGTGGCTGAGACAAACGTTTGTTATCAGGAGACTGAATAAAGCACGTGGCCCTCCTGTGTGAGCGAGCCTCATATAACCAGCTGAAGACAGGATAGAAAAACAACCACAGAGTAAGAGGAAACTTTGCTTGTTTGAGCTTGAAGGAGGGTCTCCCCCCACCCTCGGACTGGACTCACACCGTGGGGTCTCCAGGGTCCCGGTCCTTTGCGCTGGACATAGAGCTATAGCCTCGGTTTTCCTGGGTGCCCACCTTGTAAGAGAAGAGACCACGGGACTCCTCGGCCTCCCTAATCAAGCGAGCCAATGATAACAAATCTCTACGTCTGCAACAAGACTTCGTGTGTAACAAATCTCTTGTTGCTTTAGTTTCTCTGAGGAGCACTTCGTGATGCCATCCCCGCCACTTTCTCATACAACACCTCCTTAGGTATCTCCCATCCCAGGCTCCCCCACGAAGGCTTGCTGAACGTCACTGATCAGCCCTTCCAGCTCTGAAATCCAGACAATAACGAAATATACAGACAACAGAGTGATGGTCAGTGCACAGGACTTCACAGCCTGTTCTGTTGATCTGCCAGATGGTGCTGGTCTTGAATTAATAGTGCAACCCACGGCCCTCCCCAACTGCCTTCATAAACAAATGACTGGCAGACGCTGGCAATGCCAACCAATGATACCTGAAATTTCACACTTTAAGTCTGATCACGGGAAGGGCCCTCTAAAATAACCACACTACCAGTTCTAAATATGGAACGTGGCATCTCTCAGCAATTTGTAGATCTAAGACCTGTCTGGAAAATGGAATAATTCAGAAAAGATGGGTCAGGGGCCTCATGAAACACAACAGACATTATTTATACCCAGTAAGGGGTTTCCCTGGTGGCTCAGACAGTTAAGGAATCTGCCTGCAATGTGAGAAACCAGGGTTTGATCCCTGGGTCAGGAAGATCCCCTGGAGGAGGGAATGGCTACCCACTCCAGTATTCTTGGGCTTCCCTTGTGGCTCAGCTGGTAAAAATTCTGCCTGCAATGGGAGAGACCTCGGTTCAATTCCTGGGTCGGGAAAATCCCCTGGAAAAGGGAAAGGCTACCCACTCCAGTATTCTTGCCTGGAGAATCCCATGGACAGAGGAGCCTGGCAGACGACAGTCCAGGGGGTCACAAGGAGTCTGACACGACTGAGCGGCTAGCGCACACACATACCCACCGACTAGCACACACACATAGCCACCGTGGGCCCCATGTTTCTGTTTCAGCTTTGATTTTCTACCTGATTCCTGACATTTTGATTTAAATAAGCCAATTAAGAAGTCAGATGTCCCGACACCGACACATATTCAAATTAAATGAAAATCTGTTTGCATTTCGTAGTAAACAATCGGAGGAAGGAAGCCGTGCCTAGTCACTAGGAGAGTGAGACGATGTTCGGTTGGCTGTTTTTCAGATAAAGACATTTGAAATGATAAAATGCGCACGTCTGATCTGTACAGGTCTGCTCAGAGGGAAAGCAAAAGGCTAAAACCTACAGGAATTGAACAACCGTTGATTCACGTGTTCAAAAAAACAGACAAACCACCAATCACTCACTGTCGGGCACAGAAAGTACTCTTGAGCGGGCAGAGGGACGAATAAAACTGTCCCCCAAAGAATGGGTGTGTGGGGGGGAAAAGAGTAAACCAACAATGTGGTGAATTGGAGAAAATCAAGAGAGGTATGGTAAAGAATCTGCCTGCCGATGCAGGAGACCTGGGTTCCATCCCTGGGTGGGGAAGACCCCCTGGAGGAGGGCACGGCGACCCACTCCAGTATTCTTACCTGCAGGATCCCATGCACAGAGGAGCCGGGAGGGTTACGGTCCGTGGGGTCGCAGAGAGTGGAACACAGCCGAGCGACTGGCAGGTTCACTTTGTTTCAGAGGCAAGTGTGTGCAGGAGCAGAGGAAGGGCTGAAGTCCCTCTCCTGGAATTCCTTCTGAGGGGAGAGAACAGAGGGAACGAAAAAGCTTCAGTGCCCCTGGGCACGCTTCAAATTCAGGAGGCTTACAAATGAGAGGCAAAGCATCACTCGACACCTGTCCCCCATCACCTCTAACCCTGGCGGCCATACATTTAGCACGCGCCCTGTGCTGGCCTTTATTCTTGACACACACCGCCTATAAAGCATCTGGCCAGGCCTTTGTCCCAGGTTCCTGAGACAGGAAACCCCCCGGAACTTCCTGAGGGATACTGGACGTCTTTGTTATGCTGATGAGGTGACTCTGCAGAGTCTCCAAAGTGGATTCAGGAAGGAGGCGGCTCACCAGAAAGATCAACTATTGGCAGGAAAAACGGGTTGGGGCTTCCAGCCGCTCCACCACCAGGGACTGAGAAGGGTGTGGAGGCTGAACTCAGTCAAGCGGCCACTCACTGACCGGTGCCCACCACATAAAACCACCTCAGTGAGCAGTGTTCCATTTTGCTGTATGACTCGGGGCCAGGGTCGGAGGGGACTCAAACCGGGGCTCTGTGACAACCCAGAGGGGTGGTACGGGGTGGGAGGGAGGGATATATGTATGTATGGCTGATTCATGTTGGTGGATGGCAGAAATGAAACCAATATTGAAAACCGATTGCACTTCAATTAAAAATAAATAATTAAACACACACACACACACCCTTCAGGGAGGGTTCTGGACACGGGGCCTCAGAGGAGCCCCCCATGCCTTGTGGACACCTTGCAGGATGAGGGTTCTGATTACATGGGGAGGGGCTCAGAAGCGCTGGGTTCACGCCCAGACCTCAGCCTGCGTGCATCTTTTGCAATAAAACTCTACGTATGGTTCTTGCCTGAGTGCTACCAGTCTTTGCAGTGAATTTGAGAACCAGGGGTTCCAGAGAACCTCTGGATTTACAGCAAATCGATCTAAAGTACAGGTGGTCTGCAGACTCGTATGGTGTGGCTAGCGTCTGAAATAAGTGCCGTGTCCGTGTGCAGGCTGGATCAGAATTTCCAGACACGAGGCGGAGTGAGAGCAGAATAAAGTTTATCAGAGTAGGAGATGCCGTTAGAACAAAGGGCCTGCTCAAAGCAAAGCCGACCCCTTTCATGGGCTATCAGCCAATTTTTATAGCCTCAACACAGAAAATTCCTGCTGGAATGGCAGCACTGGGGAACAGTGAGACCTGCCTGGGATTGGCCTGGTCATAGGTGACCGGTTAGGATGCTATACAGTGGAAGGGACGGTGGGTATCTTACCTAATATGGGGTCAGGGAACGGGCCAGTTTAGATCCAGAAGCTCATGGCAACGCGTGCCATGGTCCAGTCCAGGGATTTTTATCCTGTGACCTTGCTTACAGGGCTCCATGCCTGTGACCCTGGTGCAGGGCTCCACAGTAAGGACGGCCTCCTTGGGGTCTTGCAGGGGTCTGCCCTAATTCCTGTGGTTAGAGCCAGCGGTGGAGTACACACAGCCAGGGTTGAACACAAGAACACACGTTAGCACAGCACTCTCTTCGCCGTGTCAGGGGGACGCGGCTATGAACGCCATTTGCACAAGGTCATGCCATCAGCTCAAGGTCGATCCTGGAGTTGGAACCTAGGCAGTTCCTTTTCCTCTTCTTGTTTTTAATCTTTAGGCCGTGTCACACGGCATGTGGGATCTTCGTTACCCGAGCAGGGCTCAAACCCACGACCCCCTGCGTTAGTCACATAGAGTCTAAACCACTGGACCAGCCAGGACATGGAAGCAACCTAGATGTCCATCTGCAGATGAATGGATAAGAAAGCTTTGGTACATATACACAATGGAGTATTTCTCAGCCATCAAAAAGAATGCATTTGAATCAGTTTTAATGAGGTGGATGAAATTGGAGCCAATTATAGAGAGTGAAGTAAGCCAGAAAGAAGAACATCAATACCGTATATTAACGCATATATATGGAATTTAGAAAAATGGTAACCTGAACCCTGTATAAGAGACTGCAAAAGAGACACAGGCATTTAGAACAGTCTTTGGGACTCTGTGGGAGAGGGTGAAGGTGGAATGATTGGGGAGAATGGAATTGTAGCATCTATATTATCATAAGTGACCAGTCCAGGTTCGACGCATAAATTTTCCTCTGTTCATTTCTTTGCATTTGTGCTTTTTTAATAAAATTCTTTTTTAGAAATAAAAAAAAAAATAAAAATAAACCACTGGACCATCGGGGCAATCCCAGGCAGGTCTCACTGTTCCCCAATGTGCCTTCTAACCACATGCTTCTGCTTCAGCCAACGTAGGGGCATATATTTATCCAGGCTATCCCCACACCTTCCTATTGAGGGAATAATGTTGTTACTTCAACGGCGTGCAGTCAATTCTCACAAAGTGTTCAACCCTCAGGAGAGAAAGGCAAGCAGACAAAAACACGGTGATGCTGAAATACAAGGAACAGGCTCACGCACGTGGCCATCCTCCTCGCTGAAACAAGCCAAGTGCTTCTCCCGGGATCTTATACAGAATCACAGCTGACTTGAACCCTGAAGTCCTGTTCGCACATCATACACTTTGCAGTGGGACAGGAGCCCTGAGGAACCCATCTCTGTTGGTTTCAGTATCGAGATGATGCGAGAGATTCATCAGGTTACGGCCTCCACTTCTCCCACAGCTGGTGTGTAACTGATCATCTCTGTGCAGGAGCCAAGAGTCCTAAAGATTTGCAAGGTGTCGGACACAAGTGAACACGCATGCACACACACACACGCATGCACACACACACATACGGAGGAGCCAAGTCTGTGATTTTCACCCTAGAGTTTTGGGGGGTGTCCAAATACCCTAGGCTATCGCTTCTCTAGTGACTGTGAAATAGGAAAGGTCAAAGTGTTAGTCGCTCTGTCATGTCTGACTCTTGGCGACCCCTATGGATTATAGCCCTCCAAGTTCCTCTGTCCATGGGATTCTCCAGACATGAATACTGGAATGGGTTGCCATGCCCTCCTCCAGGGGATCTTCCCGACCCAGGGATCGAACCCCAGTCTCATGTCTCCTGCACTGGGAGGCGGGTTCTTTACCACTAGCGCCACCTGGGAAGTCCCTTGCAGACCACAGGTATACTTTCAATATACTGGGAACTAATACTTATTATTTCTTTTTTCATTCTCATGACAGTTTTACAGCTATTGTCGTGAACTAGTATGATTTTTTACAAGTCTAAAATATTTTTACAGTAAACAGCTAGCTTTCTGCTGATGGCAATCTTCTATATACTACCATCTTCAACCTTCCCGTGAAAATCCTTTTCAGCATGTTTTTACAAATCTTCTCTCATTCACAGGCAGGCAAATGTTGCATCTGATGATTCTTCCCATAGACATATGGAAGAAGAGATGCCAAGAAAGACTGTCACAGTTTTGTTCACTTGGTAACCGCATCAATTTGGGGAACAGAACAGTACACTCAACACTTAATGTTCTTACCACTGGTGACATTTTCTCTGAAGCTTCCGCTGTCAGAAAGGCACATATTTTATTTTTTTTAAGAGTATGTGAATGGGTCACTGAATTTTAACTAAGAGTGTAACCTGTCTTCTAGGGAAAAGAATTAATTGCCATTCGATTGGGAATTCCCTTAGCTACTTCAATCATGCCAGAAATGCAAAGAATGGAACAAATTTACACATATCTCAAAAGTAAAAACAGATATATATATATATATATATATAAAAGCAATGAACTTGATTTAGCTCAAAAAGAAATCCACAGTTTTTTCCCTTGAGGAGTTAGAGGTAAATTAGTAACTAGAAGTCCAATGCCATGGTGGTGGTACTGGTGGTACTGGCTTAGTTGTGTCTGACTCTTTGTGACCCCCATAGACTGTAGCCCGCCAGGCTCCTCTGTCCATGGGATTCTCCAGGCCAGAATGCTGGAGTGGGCTGCCATTCCCTTTTCTAGGGAATCTTACTGACCCAGGGATTGAACCCAGGTCTTCTGTATTGCAGGTGGATTCTTTACCAGCTGAGCCAACAGGAGGTCCCTCTGTCAAAACAAATATCCACGGTGATGGGAAGAAAAGTGCATTTTTTCAAAGGAATGTTTACACATTTGTTTTTTCATGCTAGCCACACTGTACCATAGAATATGAAGCAGTACATAATTAATAAACTTTAAAAAGTTTAGAGAACTAAATTCAAACATTCCTAAGTGTTGCATTAAAAAAAAAATTAATGTGCCGTAAGGACGGCACCCTTGCAAAAGTGTATTTTTTAGAAATCTTTTGGCCACGCCTTGCAGGAATGTGGCATCTTAGTTCCTGGACCAGGCATTGAACTGGAATCCCCTACGGCAGAAGTATACAGTGTTAACCTCTGGACCGCCAGGGAAGTCTCACAAAAGTGTATTTTAAACATTGAAGAAGGAAAATTCATTCCCTGTAGATACTTAGTTCTATCGAGGTTCAGAGAGCTGGGGAAGCTATTTCTTACAAAAAAAAAAAAAGAGCTCAAAACAAAAATGCCGACTGATAAGGTGTGGAGGGCAGGGTGAAAGGGAGCCCACGTTGGCCTGCAGGGTGCAAGGAAGGGGCGCCGTGTTTTTGATTTCTGCTGGAGGTGGCGGACGAGAGCATGGCGGTGGTGGCGGAGGTGGTGTTGGAGGCACCAGGCGTGAAGGAGGACGTGCTGGTGGTGGAGGGGGAATCTGAGGCGGTGGCGGAGGTGATGGGGGTGAAGGGGGAGGTAAGCGTTGGTGAACGAGAAGTTGGGGGAGATGGAGGAGGTGCTGAGGGTCGCTGCGGTGGGGCTGTTGGTGGAGGCGGGCAACAAATAAAGACAGAAACGTGCCAAGGAAAGCAACAGGGGCAGTTACGCGCTACACAGCAAGTGGCACACGTACGCTCTGATGCCCTGGACCCTGGCACCTACTCTGGACGGACACTCAGGAGAGACCTCTTAGAAGCAGTGACCTGTATCCAGGTCTCAAAGCCAAGGGGCCTGGCAAAGGGCACCCTATGCTCCATATTCACGAGTGAGGTTTCACTGGACACGTGCAGAGGCCCAGGCGTATCAGCAGCAGAGCAGAGACTTTCAGAAACAACGTTTATGGTCAGAATATGAATGGGCTTTCGGGGACTTGCCTGGTGGTCCAGTGGTTAAGAATCTGCCTTGCAATGCACGGGACAAGGGTTCAATCCCTGGTCGGTGAAGTAAGATCTCGAACGCTGTGGCGCAATTAAGCCTGACAGCCACAACTACCGAGCCTGCATGACACACAACAGAGATTCGGGGTGATTCAACTAAGACTCGTGGCAGACAAATAGATAAATATATGTATATTTTAATGAATGGGCTGTCTCTCCTATCCTCTTATTCTGATATTCTATCAACATTAGGCCTCCCTGGTGGCTCAGACGGCAAAGAATCTGCCGGCAATATGAGAGAGCCAGGTTTGACCCCCGGTTGGGAAGAGCCCCTGGAGAAGGGAATGGCAACCTACTCCAGTATTCTTGCCTGGAGAATCCCATGGACAGAGGAGCCTGGGGCCTGATGGGCAACAGTCCATGGGGTCGCAAACAGTCAGACACAACTGAGAGACTAACATGCACACACACGTTAGACGATTTCTCATGACAGTTTTTTCCCCATCATATATAGAACTGAAACTCTAAAGAAGGGAAGAAATTCACACTAGTGTTTAGACTTGTGTTAAAGCTCACTTTATGTCTCTCTACTCTGAAGTCTTTTCTCAGGCCTCTAGAAAGCGTTTTTGTTCCTATTAGCTTGCTTTAAATAGGAAGCCTACTTCATGTCTTCTGGTATGTCTGTAGTCTTAAGAATATCTCTGTAAAAATCTATGGCATCTGCAAAAATAAGTCTTTGGCTGGCAATTTTTGAACTACTGATTTGACTCTCCTCGTGTTTAAGTGAGGAACCAGAAACTTAGTCCTGGAGAAAACTGACAAATGGGAAAAAAAAATACAGACAGTATTCTCACTCGGAGAGGGGCATGGCAACCCATGCCATATTCTCACCTGGACAATCCCAAGGACAGAAGAGCCTGGTGGGCTATTGTCCGTGGGGTCACACAGAGTCAGACATGGCTGAAGCGACTTCGCACAGCATCACACACTCTCTTATTTTTTCTTAGTCCTCGGTCACTTTTCCCATGTTTTTTCAACTCGACACTAATTTTCTGGCCAAACACTATTCCCTAACCCAGGGACAAGGAGTCACTAAGGTGTTCCACGGTAGATACTGTTGGTGACACCCATGTACCCTCTCTGCCACCTTGCGGTCTGCACTCCCCAGTTGAAAGCACTGGATACTAGCAGCTATCAGCTACACCAACCGCTCTCTGCCAAGTGGGACATACCCGGGAGGTCACACTCCTCCCCAGGAACAGCTCAGACCAACGACCGATGTGACTTCCAGCTGTGTGTTATCACACAGCAAACCACCCCAGGGTCACAAACCTAAAACAGAAACCATCACGCGAAGCTCGTGACCTGTGCGGGTGGGAATTTGGACTTGGCATAGCGAGCATCCATGGGAATGTTGGCACGGGGACTATTCACTGGAAGGGCCGATGCTGAAGTTCCAACAGTCTGGCCCCCTGATGCAGAAAGCAGACTCACACTAGCAAAAGTGCGGTCTATACGTACGTCAGAGTATTGTGCAGCCATAGAAAGAAATTCCGACACAGCCTTGAACGTGCCGAGCCTTCAAGACACTCTGCTCAGTGAAATGAGCCGGGCACAGAAGGCAAAAACATACCGTACGGCTCCACTTATACGAGACAGCCACTCGTAAAGTCAGAGAGCAGAATGGTGGATGCCAGAGACTCGGGGAGGGGGCTGCTGAGTTAATGCTGAATGGACAGTTTCAGTTTTGTGAGATGGAAATAGGTCTGTAGATGGATGATGGTAACGGATGCACAACAATAAGAAGTCACTGAACTGCACACTTAAAAACTCTTAAGATGGCAAATGTTCTGTTATGTGTATCTGACCACAAATAAAAACTTTTCTAAGGCCTATATTGTCACTTTCACCATAGTCTATTTGCTGCAACAACCAGCATTCTGCCAATATTCAAGGGGATGGGAGGCAGACCCACCTCTTGATAAGGAGGGTGTTAGAAGAATTGATGCTTTTGAACTGTGGTGCTGGAGAAGACTCTTGAGAGTCCCTTGGACTGCAAGGAGATCCAACCAGTCCATCCTAAAGGAAATCAGTCCTGGGTGTTCATTGGAAGGACTGATGCTGAAGCTGAAACTCCAATACTTTGGCCACCTCATGCGACGAGTTGACTTTTTGGAAACGACTCTGATGCTGGGAGGGATTGGGGGCAGGAGGAGAAGTGGACGACAGAGAATGAGATGGCTGGATGGCATCACCGACTCGATGGACATGAGTTTGAGTGAACTCTGGGAGTCGGTGATGGACAGGGAGGCCTGGCGTGCTGTGATTCACGGGGTCGCAAAGAGTCGGACACAACCGAGCGACTGAACTGAACTGAACCATGACTCTGGCTCAGCTAGTAAAGAATCTGCCCACAGCATGGGACATCCCTGGGTTCGATCCCTGGGTTGGAAAGATCCCCTGTAGAAGGGAAAGGCTACCCACGCCAGTATCCTGGCCTGGAGAATCCCATGGACTATGTCCATGGGGTCGCAGAGAGTCGGACAGGAGTGAGCGACTTTCACTTTCACCAGGACTATACAACTGTTTGAAAGGGTGCGTGCACCCCAGTGTTGCGTGCAGCACAGTTTACAGTTGCCAAGACAGGGAAGCAACCTAAACGTCCATTAACAGAGGAATGGATAAAGAAGATGCGATGTAATATTCCACGCAGTGGAATATTACTGTGGGCCATAAAGCAGATTAACAGAATGCCGTGTTGCAGGAACGTGGATGGACCTAGAGATTATCACACCAAGTGAAGTCAGACAGAGAAAGACAGGCATCCAATGATAGAACTTACATGTGAAATCTAAAAAAAAGGGGGATAAAGGAACATCTCTACAAAACAGAAACTGAGTCAGAGATGTAGAAAACAAGCTTGAACGAATATCAGGGGGCTAGGATGAGAGGGATAAATTTGGAGACTGAGATTGACATATTCACACTGCTATATACAAAATAAGTAACTAACCAGGACGTACTCTAGAGGCACAGGGAGCTCCACTCAATACTCTCATCACGCCCCGTAGGGGAAAGGAATCTAAAAGAGAGTGCGTGCAAGTGTACATGTCACTGAACCACTTGGCTGAAAACCTGAAACTCACACATTGTTAAGGCAACCAGGCGCGCGTGCTAAGTTACTCAGGAGTGTCTGATTCTTAGCGACCCCAGGGACTGTAGCCCCGCCAGGCTCCTCTGTTCATGGGACTCCCCAGGCAAGGATACTGGAGTGGGTTGCCATGCCCTCCTCCAGGGAAGTCAACTATACTCCAATTAAAAAAGCAATAGCATTTGGTCCGAGGGTCTGCCCTATGGAATAAGGTGGGCAAGTCCATAGAAAGGTGTGCAGCAGAGCTCCGCAAAGGATCAAGCAGACGCAACTTCAGAGGCAATCACCCCCCTCCACCTAGCCCCCCTGCCCCTCTGACTCCCCTCCTTTCCCGGGAAGTTTCTCCTCAGAGACATCCATCAATAAATCACTTGTGCCTGACTCCTCGGACCAGACTCTGCTCCTAGGGAATATGAGCTAAAACGGTCTCTGCGACGGAAAATCCATGAAAGCTCAGAAGAGCAGTGGAACCTTAAGGTTTCTGCTGGGCCAGGGGGAACATATTTTTGAAACAGGAAGTCTTTTTAGCACCTCTTTGGAGTAAGGCCTGAAGGATGTCAGCTACTCACAGGACCTGTCCCGATCACTTAGCAGCATTTCGCCAAAGGCCATGGCAGCTGCTCTCCCTTTTGATAAGCTGCTCTGAGGACTTAGGGGGCTTCCCTGGTGGCTCAGATGGTAAAGAACCCACCTGCCAATACAGAAGATGTAGGTCGGTCCCCGAGTTGGGAAGATTCCCTGGAGGAGGGCATGGCAACCCACTCCAGTATTCTTGCCTGGAGAATCCCACGGACAGAGGAGCCTGGCGGGGCTACAGTCCATGGAGTCACAGAGAGCAAGACATGACTGAACGATTACCGCTTTTGCTTTTGCAGGACTGAGCGTTTCCCTCACAGCTGGTGAACCGCTAAGGGAAGTTTATGTGCCAGCTCAGACTGACCGATTGTCCTTGTTATCTCAGGAGTAAGAGCTTTTCCCGGACACGAGATTTGCAACATCAATCCCAGGAAAGTTACACACAAAGCAGGCCGTGCTGGGTGACTGACTGACGGCCTGCTTGCACTCAGCCCTCCAGGAGGCCTAAGATGTTGTAACCCTCACTAACACAGTTCTGTAGCCAAGACCTTGTTCCTTCTCCAATTTTATATATAGTAGCATGAAAAACAGAGAAGGCAATGGCAACCCACTCCAGTACTCTTGTCTGGAAAATCCCATGGATGGAGGAGCCTGGTGGACTGCCGTCTATGGGGTCGCACAGGGTCGGACACGACTGAGGCAACTTAGCAGCAGCAGCGTGAAAAAGTGAAAAGTGAAGTGAAAGCGAAGCCACTCAGTCGTGTCCAACACTGTGCAACCCCGTGGACTGTAGCCTGCCAGGCTCCTCCATCCACGGAAGTTTCTAGGCCAGGGTACTGGACTGGGTTGCCATTTCCTTCTCCAGGGGATCTTCCCGACCCAGGGATCGAACCTGGGTCTCCCACACTGCAAGTAGACGCTTTACTATCTGAGCCACCAGGGAATCCCTAATATATAATATTAAATAGGTTTATCACGCCATCTTCTCTTGAGTTTTCCTCATTGAAAAACAGATAGCAAGGGGTTCAGTCTTCTTTGGTTCCAGGATAACGTGGCAAAAAGGCAAATGCCAATAGTGTTTATTTTTAAGGAAAATTAATCCTTTCAGCTTAGCAGACTGCCATCAAGTAAACATTTTCTTCAATAAATGTTGACACGCTGATGGCCTAAAACCATGTATTTGTCATCAAAAATATGAGTAGTTCACCACCAGTCCATGAGCAGGATTGCATTAAGTCTACATTCCAGCGGCTCATAGGCTGTTGTTTTGTTTTTTTTTTTAAACAAAGTAAGCCCATTAAAGGAATCAAATAATGAACTGGCAATTATATAATGTCATATCCTATATATGTTAAAAGGGTGCTGAGAGCTGAAAAATTCACGCATCTATTACACTTACCCTGTACTAGAAATCTGTCAACACCCATGGGCAACAGGCAATTACGTACTTTGCAGTGGCACTGCAAAAGCTGCCTGTCGCTCACATGGATGGAGCAACCAATTTGTTCTTGTGCCTTTGCCATTACATCAACTTCCATTAAATCCTGACATCACCTAAGAATACACGGCTGTTTCTGCATTAAGTGAAACACTAATCAGAAGAAAATCAACATTTAGACATCTTGGGCTCAACGATGTTTAGAATGTTTTATGGGGAGAATTCCTCCCCCTGGCACTGAGCATTTTTTTTAATCACAAAGAAATTGCCGTTGCTTTCTCCCTCAATTTTCCTTTTTTTTTGGGGGGGGGGAGGGGACCCATTTTATTAAAAGTTTTAAAAATATCTTATGTACTTGAGATGGAAGCCAGTTGTGCTAACTACCTGATGTGTATCTGTATCTAGCAGAAATAGAAACCAAGAACCTTATCTGATGGTATTAATAGTGTTCACTGATCATTGGTTGTGAAATTCCCCATAAATTGTTTCAGGCTAAGTATAGAGGAAACAGACCATCCATACACAGGTAAATATTTTAAGACGATGAGAGGTTGTCTGGCAGAGATTTCTCTTATCAGTAGAGACGTCCATCAAATGACCATGTGGGGGTGAAAGCCAGCTGCCCAGGGAGGGAGGCTCAAAGTAGGAAACTATAGGCTGTGTTTACATGCGGCCAACAAAGTGTGAAATTGTACCAACCCTGTGATGCATCCAGATGCCAATCAAATATTCTGAATGGGAAGAAAAGCGCCATCATGTCTTCCTAGCCCGTAAATTGCCTTTTACGTGGCTGCTTTCCCCCACCGTGACTCCTCACTTGGTACGCTGCTGCTGCTGCTGCTGCTAAGTCACTTCAGTCGTGTCCGACTCTGTGTGACCCCATAGATGGAAGCCCACCAGGCTCCCCCGTCCCTGGGATTCTCCAGGCAAGAACACTGGAGTGGGTTGCCATTTCCTTCTCCAATGTGTGAAAGTGAAAAGTGAAAGTGAAGTCGCTCAGTCGGGTCCAACCCTTAGCGACCCCATGGACTGCAGCCTACCAGGCTGCTCCATCCATGGGATTTTCTAGGCAAGAGTACTGGAGTGGCTTGCCATTGCCTTCTCCGTTGGTACGCTGCACCAGTGACTAAACTCCTTACAGGAGGCAGAAATAACCATCACGTTTCTGTCCAGAAGATCCTATAGCATCCTTTCCTCTGAGAAACCACACGGAATATCAATACCGAAACGAAAACCTCCAAATCTGAGAACACCTTCTCTGGTCAGTACCAAAGACTTCGGAGGAAAACAACAAAACGTTCATTGTTTATTTATTTTTTCTTTTTTTACTTCCCAGCAGTTCCTCTTCATTGAACTAGAGTTTGAGCACTGCAAATTCAAATGCAATATAAAAATGAGGCAAGAAATGACGTTCACCAACTGCAACCCTCTCCCGCCCCCAACCTCCGTCCCCTACACATCAGTACATAGTCACAAAATCAAGCTGACTCCAACTGAGTCAGCTGGACTCAGTTGCAGATCATAGAAAGCATTCTTGGTCTTTTGGGCTGCAAACAATTAATACAGAACAAGTGTTTACAAATCACCAGTCAGGCCACCACAAAGGCCTCCCAGACCAAAATACAAAAGCAGCCCTTGTACCTGGAGCTGTGGACTCTGCCACAGCTGGGGTACCAGGCATCTATCTGCCTGTATGACTGCACCTGGGACCCCACTTCACCTGCTAGACCGTCCTGACACGACCATTTTTCTCCCCACCTGTCTCACTTCCTAAATGTCTTTAAGACAATGCCTCTGATTGGTGGATCGAAGTCACATGCCCCAAACCAAGCTGCAGGGGAGTCTGGGAAATGTAGTTTTTGGCAGTCCAGGCTTTGCAGTATCAGTTCAATCAGTTCAGTCTCTCAGTCCTGTTTGACTCTTTGTGACCCCATGGACTGCAGCATGCCAGGCCTCCCTGTCCATCACCAACTCCCGGAGTGTGCTCAAACTCATGTCCATTGAGTCGATGATGCCATCCAACCATCTCATCTTCTGTCATCCCCTTCTCCTCCTGCCTTCAATCTTTCCCAGCATCAGGGTCTTTTCCAATGAGTCAGTTCTTCACATCAGGTGGCCAAAGGATTGGAGTTTCAGCTTCAGCATCAGTCCTTCAAATGAATATTCAGGACTGATTTCCTTTAGGATGGACTGTTTGGATCTCCTTGCAGTGCAAGGAACTCTCAAGAGTCTTCTGCAACACCACAGTTCAAAAGCATCAATTCTTTGGTGCTCAGCTTTCTTTATAATCCAACTCTCACATCCATACATGACTACTGGAAAAACCATATTTTTGAGTGGATGGACCTTTGTTGGCATAGTAATGTCTCTGCTTTTTAATATGCTGTCTAGGTTAGTCATAACTTTGCAGTAAGGGAAGGAGTATAGTGAAGTCGCTCAGTCACATCCGACTCTCTAGGACTACATGGACTGTAGCCCACCAGGTTCCACCATCTGTGGGATTCTCCAGGCAAAAATACTGGAGTGGGTTGCCATTTCCTTCCCCAGGGGAATCTTCCAGACCCAAGGATTGAACCCAGGTCTCCTGCATTGCAGGCAGACTCTTTACCTTCTGAGCCACCAGGAAAGCCCTTGGGAAGGCATACTTGAAGGATCTGAATAGATGCTGAGAATCCCGTGGACAGAGGAGCGTGGCGGGCTATATGGTGCATGGGGTCTCGGAGGGTCAGAACTGAGTGACTACCACTCTCACTGCCAGTTAACCTTACCCTCCCATGTACCTATGTGTTCTGGATTATTCTCTACAAAAACATGCATTGTCTTCTCAACAGCATGTGCCTGACTGAGTCATTTATTCTGCTATGTGTGTGCCTTTGTGAGCTGCTCAGTTGCATCCTCACGACCCCATGGACTGTAGCCCGCCAGGCTCCTCTGTCCGTGGGATTCTCCAGGCAAGAAGGCCGGAGTGAGTTGCCATGCCCTTCTCCATCTGTTCTGAAATCCGTGATAATTCTAATCGGTGGGCCCTCTAAGCTGAGTTGTGCTTAAGAGGGCGGAGTTGTGTAGTGAAGTCCCGACACAATCATATATATACTTGAACTCCTGTCCCTTTGGGTACTCTTTCAGAGGACAAGACGCTAAGTGATTCACTCACACACACACACACACACACACACACACAGAACATGAAGCTATTTTTGAAAAGCCTAGAGCGCCAAAAATGGTCTCTGAAGCACATCTTAGGGTTCCCAACATGGAAGGGGTGTCTGCAATGCTCCGGTGGAGAAGGGCCCATGATGTGAAGAGCTTTCCTGTGAGGTCACTGGGGAAGGAGATGACGACCCTGAAAGCAGGCTTCGAGGCCGAAGGGGACGATGAGGTCTCCGCGGGCTGCTGATGAGGGCCATTGATGTGCCGGGTGCAATAAGCCGGATCCACGGGCATCCATCACAAAGCCCCTAATAGACCAGCCCTTCACAGAGGCTGAAAACTGCTGAAGGAATTCCTCAGCCCAGCCTTCAGGGTGCGGCCAAAACTCCTTGATAAAAGAGGCTTGTTTAGAGTAAGGGTTTCTAAGCCCTGCCACCCCAAAATCCTGGGCTTCCACTCAAAGGCCCCCCGCCCCAGCTTCCAAGTGATGCTGTGGAAAATGGTTTGAGCATCTATGCCAGGGAAATCAAACAACGTCATGGGGGAAGGGATGGGGGGCGGGGAGCAATTAAACGCCTTGCAAAGGGAACAAGAGACCTCTCTCTGGTTTCAGAATTTTTCTCTAGGAGAGAAACCACAGTTGAATTCACTGGTGAAAAAAACGAATTACCTGCCCCTGACTTAGAGTGTTAACTCTAACTGAGATAACTTAAGAGTGTTATCTGCCCCTGACTTAAAGCTATGGTTTTTCCAGCAGTCATGTATGGATGTGAGAGTTGGATCATAAAGAAAGCTGAGCACCAAAGAATTGATGCTTTTGAACTGTGGTGCTGGAGAAGACTCTTGAGGGTCCCTTGGACTGCAAGGAGATCCAATCAGTCCATCCTAAAGGAGATCAGTCCTGAATATTCATTGGAAGGACTGATGTTGAAGCTGAAGCTCCAATACTTTGGCCACCTGATGAGAAGATCTGACTCATTGGAACAGACCCTGATGCTGGGAAAGACTGAAGGCTGGAGGAGAAGCAAATGACATGGGATGAGATGGTTGGATGGCATCACCAACTCAATGGGCATGAGTTTGAGCAAGCTCTGGGAGTTGGTGATGGACAGGGAGGCCTGGTGTGCTGCAGTCCAGGGGATCACAAACAGTCAGACGCAACTGAGCGACTGGAGTGTTAGATTTCAAACTTAAAAGTCATAGCATGGAGTAACTGATAAACCACCGCTTCCCCTACAGTCTTAAACAACCTAACCACAATAGGATTTCCCATTATTGTTTTGCCTTGATTCTGCCATATCTTTCCCCAGGCATGTATTATTTTGCATGGCTCCAGTTTCAATAAAAGAGCGGTGTTGTTGTGTAAATGATAGAACACATTAGTGCCTCCCTGAGTCTGTCCATCTTCTATTATCATGAAGAGTGTGGAATTTCCACCCCTCAAGTACCATCTAAGCCATCTGTTGTAGGTTTACCCGATTTCACAGCTTGTCTTGATGGAGGAGGCTAGAAATCTTTTCAGCAGGATGAGCTGCCTGGGTTTTAATTAAGGTTCCATCAGATATAATTTAAATCAGCTATCACAAGTAGCAGCCCAGGCCTGCTTCCAAGAGTGCGAAGAGCTATCAGGAAGAGACAAGAGAGCCTATTTTACCTCCAGGGTGTTGGAGCTTACGCTTTTCATTAAAGATCAAGGGGTCCTTTGCATTAAATCACTCAATAAGTGAGAGTTGCTCAGCCATGTCCGACTCCTACAGTCCACAGGATTCTCCAGGCCAGAATACTGAAGTGGGTAGCCTTTCCCTTCTCCAGGGCATCTTCCCTACCCAGGGATTGAACCCAAGTCTCCCACATTGCAGGCGGATTCTTTACCAGCTGAAGCCCAAGAATACTGGAATGGGTAGCCTATCCCTTCTCCAGCAGATCTTCCCGGATGGGAATCAAACCAGGGTCTCCTGCATTGCAGGTGGATTCTTTACCAACTGAGCTATCAGGGAAGCCCAAGAATACTGGAGTGGATAGCCTGTCCCTCCTCCAGAGGATCTTCCTGACCCAGGAATCAAACGGGTCTCCTGAATTGCAGGCAGATTCTTTACCAACTGAGCTATCAGGGAAGCCCAAGAACACCGGAGTGGGTAGACTGTCCCTTCTCCAGCGGATCTTCCTGACCCAGGAATCGAACGGGGGTCTTCTGAATTGCAGGCAGATTCTTTACCAACTGAGCTATCAGGGAAGCCCAAGGCAATGTCCAAACGTTCACAGCTGTCGCTCAAACGTCTGATTCTTGGTTCAATCACAGCCCTCTCGTCAGGACGTCTCAAGAACTGGGAGCGACGGTAATGAATGGCGAGGCGTGGGGATCTTGAAAATAATTTTCCACGGTCAGTTTCATGGTGCAAAGTGCCTATTGAATATCTGACTAGGTGGAAAAGGCCCTTTCTAAATGAAAACCTAAGGGCATGTCACACTTACCCTCAATCATGGAGAACGGTCTAAATCCATTCTGCGCGGCCAGGGATCACGTCACCCCCACGGCCCCCGCTCTGCATGTGATAAAATAAGAAAGCGGTGAGCAGACAGGATCACAGCTCGTAGAGAAGTCCGCATGGTAGCATTTTGGGAGAGAGTGAGCAGTGAGCCACCACTGGGCCAAGACTAGGCAGGGGCGTATCCCAGGGTGATCACGAGTGTTGGCCTGAGAAGGTGACTGACTTTTCTTGCGGCACTTGCCTTCTCTTCCAGGAAGCTTGGCTTCTGGAGCTGAGTGTGTGACAGAAAAATAATAACCACACACACACACACACACACACACGTGTATCACACGTTCAGCCCAACGCAAAGGCATCTTCCGGGACTGAGAAGATGCTTTTCTGTTTAACTCAATGTCTCGCTGTGTCATTTCAGGCCCCTGGGTCTCAGCCTTATCCTGGGAGACGGATGGATCAGAATTCATTTTGAATGATTAAGGTGTGTTTTTCTTAAAATGTCTCCATCATTTAAAATACTGCCCAGCTCAGAATTTAAGATTGTTCAAACAGCTTCCCTTCATATATTATTGGCTTCGTTTTATTTTTTTTTTAAATGAAACAGTAAAATACACTTTCACATGACTATTTCTTGTTTTTCACTTCCCAAGTAGCTTGGGATGGTTAGGCTATCTTATCATTTAAGTCTGCTACAGAGCATTCTGCAAGTCCACAAACACTATTGATGAAAGATTTCCACATGAACCGAACATTTAAGAAGTCAATTGAAAACAGAAGCTCCATTGAAATAATGGACATAAAGAGAGAAATTGCAAATAACACAGGACCCCAGCTAATATCACGTGACTAGAGCTACAGGGTCTCAGCTCTCCCACTTATTGTATGGAATTCATTAACTCATTGAGCAGATGCAAATTAACTGGTCCTAGGTATTTATAAGCTTCCCAGGTGGCGCTAGTGGTAAAGAATCCGCCCACCAATGCGGGAGGAGCTAGTTCGATCCCTGGGTCAGGAAGACCCCCCTGGAGAAGGGAATGGCAACCCACTCCAGTGTTGTTGCCTGGGAAATCCCGTGGACAGAGGAGTGTGGCGGGCTGTAGCCCGTGGGGTCGCAAAGAGTCGGACACGACTGAGCAACTGAACAGCAACAAGGTATTTAAGCTTCTGTGTCATAAACATCTTGGTCGCGAGCCTCTCAGCTGCCAACATCTTTGCAGCAAACATCGTTACCATGTAGCTAATTGGCCATGAGGCAATTCTGCTGCAAGTTGACAGTTTGCTTTCATTTCCACACTGGCAAACATACCCGTGTTTATGTCACATCATCTGAAAGAAGGTGCAGAGCCGAAGCCACGTTTCCCACGGAACTCTGGAACATCTGTTAAGAGACATGACGGTAAACCAGGAACACACAACAGTGCAGAGCCTTGCAGAGGGCAGCGCAGATCTCAGGTATGAGTCTGCATGCCTCCTGCTTGTAAACTGTGCTCAGTTGTGCAACCTCATGGACTGTAGCCCTCCAGGCTCCTCAAGGAAGTCAGACAAGGATACTGGAGTGGGTTGCCATGCCCTCCTCCAGGGGACCTTCCCGACCCAGGGATTGAACCTGTGTCTCCTGTATTGGCAGGTGGATTCTTTACCATGTGAGCGACCTGGGTAGCACTGACACCTCTTTTAATGAAAGAAGGAATTTTTAGCAAGAAAATTAAAATTGATGCCCATCGTAGAGATGAATCAATAGGCAGAAAAATTATATGGGTGAATGAAGGACTTGGAAGACCAGTGTGTGCCTCAAACCCACAAAATAAAATCCACTATTTGTGCAGTAGCAATGAATCTACACATATTTTAGCTCTGTTCAAATATTTTGTACTTTGTCATAAAGTCTTTGTATTTTGTTATTCGTACAAAGTTAACAAGTAACAGAGCTGAACCCATTGCTACAGAACAAGACTTCGCTTGCTGGGTTTCGATCTGCCGGAGACACGGCTTGCTTGCAGCTGGCCAGTCTGTCGGGACGCTGGGCCTCAACTTTCTCTAGACAGCGGGCCCTTCTCAGGAGTCAGAGCCTCTCTGCACAATGTCCGGAGTCGTGTGGGCCACAACGCCAGGCTCAGCGGGCTCCTTCAGAGCTCATGGAAATAAGCTCCACATCCTACTGCTGATGCTCCACGATTTAAGACAGCACATGCAAGTCTCTGTAAGGGACAGCTTTCAAGCTGAAGTGGTTAAAAGGATGCCCACGCGCACATCTGCTCATCAGGAAGCCGGGAGTGCAGCACCTCACAAGCATACGGGGGTGTGTTGCTGCAGTCCTGACACTCTGCTCCCACGAGACACTCTGTTTATGATACTTCGGTTGTCGCTTGAGTTATAAATAAATATGCTCTGATCCAGGGGCTCTCTGAGTGTTCCTAGCTCAGGGCGTCTGCAAAGCTATTTCCTGGGTGAATGGGAAGACATGGTAGCATTTCCATTTTGTATCTAACAAGTAAGTTCTAGGTGGAGCTTAGAAAGTGAAAAGTGTTAGCTGCCCCAGGGATTGAACCCAGGTCTCCTGCACGTATGGATGTGAGAGCTGGACCATAAAGAAAGCTGAGCACTGAAGAATTGATGCTTTTGAACTGTGGTGTTGGAGAAGACTCTTGAGAGTCCCTGGGACAGCAAGAAGCTCAAACCAGTCCATCCCAAAGGAAATCAGCCCTGAATATTCATTGGAAGGACTGATGCTGAAGCTGAAACGCCAATCCTTTGGCCACCTGATGTGAAGAACGGACTCGTTGGAAAAGACCCTGATGCTGGGAAAGACTGAAGGTAGGAGGAAAAGGGGGCGACAGAGGATGACATGGTTTGATGGCATCACCGACTCAATGGACTTGAGTTTTGAGCAAGCTCCGGGAGTTGGTGAAGGACAAGGAGGCCTAGCATGCTGAGGTCCGTGGGGTCACAAAGAGTCAGACACGACTGAGCAACTGGACTGAACTGAACTCCTGCATTGCAGGCAGATTTCTTTAACCACCTGAACCACCAGGGAAGTCAGGTTAAGTGGAGCTTACGGTTGGTTTAAATCCAGATTATGCATCCAACGTCCTGAAGTTCCACAGATGATCTGGGGACATCCCTGTGTCAGGGACAGCAGTGTGGCTCATTTATCTTTATTTCCAGTGACTTGCCGCCCTTTGCCAGGTACAGGTGCCCAGATGAGAGAATACAGTGATGACGCTACCCGCTGTTAGTGAAGCCAGGCCTCACGAAATGCATGAGGGCCCTAAAGACTGCTGCAGAGAAAACGGGACTGGCCTTGAGTAACAAAGAACAGCAAACTCAAGCCAACCACGGAAAGTGCAGCTGCAGACACGTTGCCCCACTCAGCTCAGCACATTCTCAAATTAAAAGCAAAGGCTCTTTTGTCAGCACTGAAGTCTGACAAAATCTGAGCTCCCCCTCCGGATGAGACTCTGAATTTTCAAGAAGGCTACTTAAAAGCCTCATCTGGATGCACGGTGGTTAATGGTTCTCCCCATGAAGGTACACAGCGCCTGGATAGGAGGGCACGGGCTGACGTGTATTGTCGTTCAGCTGCTCAGTCATGTCCGACTCTTTGCGACCCCATGGACTGCAGCACACCAGGCCTCCCTGTGCATCAGCAACTCCCGGAGTTTACTTAAACTCATGTCTATTGAGTCAGTGATGCCATCCAACCATCTCATCCTCTGTCGTCCCCTTCTCCTCCCGCCTTCAACCTTTCCCAGCATCAGGGTCTTTTCAAATGAGTCAGTTCTTTGCATCAGGTGGCCAAAGGATTGGAGTTTCAGCTTCAGCATCAGTCCTTCCAATGAACATTCAGGACGGATCTCCTTTAGGATGGACTGGTTGGATCTCCTTGCAGTGCAAGGGACTCTCACGAGTCTTCTCCAGCACCACACAGTTCAAAACCATCCATTCTTTGGCACTCAGTTTTCTTTATAGTCCAACTCTCACATCCATATATGACTACTGGAAAAATCATAGCTTTGGCTAGATGGACCTTTGTCGGCAAAATAATGTCTCTGCTTTTTAATATGCTGTCTACGTTGGTCATAGCTTTTCTTCCAAGGAGCAAGTGTCTTTTAATTTCACGGGTGCAGTCACCATCTGCAGTGATTCTGGAGCCCAAGAAAATAGTCTGTCCCTGTTTCCATTGTTTCCCCATCTATCTGCCAAGAAGTGATATACATTATATCTGATATGTATATACATTATTAAAAAAAAAAGAACAGATAAACTCCTGGGGCTTTTCTTGCTTCTCCATGGTGGCCTGTGAGCACAAAAGTTTGGAGAAGAGGATTTCCCTGGTGGTCCAGTGGCTAAGACTCCAAGCTTCCCATGTTGGGGGCCTGGGTTTGATCCCTGGTCAGGGACTGAGATCCCACAGGGTGCAACTGAAGATCACTCACGCCACAACAAAGTCCTGGTGCAGCCAAATAAGTAAGCAGATACAAGAAGGGGCTTAAAAATTTTAAGTTTGGAGAACACTGTTCTAACCATACCCTGAGATCTTAAGGATGAATGTCATGATCAGCTGTCATTTTCTTAATTTCAAAACTGTCTTTGACTTTGGGTTGAACCCTAGGAAAGTAATGGTGAGGAAGCATTTTCAGTCTGCAGAAACAGCAGTTCGGATTAATAAATACAAGGCCAGAGTCAAGGTCGATAAATATTTGAAGGTCTTCTTTATAGAGTCCCTGAGCTTGGGGTTGGGTATACAGAGGTTATCAGAACAACCTGTCCTCATCCTCACAGAGGCTTGACTGTCCTCAGGAAGACACACAATAAAGATTATGACTTTTTAACATCACCACCTGTCACAACGCATCAGGAGGAAGTGGATCAAATACTTCTACGCTGGCGGTGGGGGTTTTTGCATCTAAGGAGGAACAGTTTAAGGCAGGGGCAGACTTGCGTGTTCAGTGCCTACTAGAGCAAGTCTGCTTTCAATTTTAAAATAAGAGACTGTCATCAAAATAAAGTCACTCACCAGGCCTCCTCTCCTCCCAGACAGCGTAAAACTAAAGAGGGATGACACAGATGCTCAATATTTAGATCAGCCTGGAGGCCAGTTCCACTGCATCATCTATTTTTGTACATGAAGTTTTACTATAAGATAACATGGTCATGCCCACTTGATTGGAAGGTGAAGGATAATGTTCCCTCTACCCTTGTAGATGCTATACCCAAGGCATATGAATTAAACGGATAAAAGCTAGCTTAACAGTAGAAAGATTCATGTATGCAGATGGAGGCCTTCATAGAAAAGGAATGAACACAAAAAGGAGTTAAACTAATGTTCCATTTTGACAAAAGTGTGGTAAGTTATAGAAAGTGAGTAGGAAACATGCTGAGGAAACTCACAGAATGTGAGGGTTATTTTTAGCAAGGGTTGTTAGTGCAGACTTATCTCAGTATCTTATCTCCAGGGATGAGAGTCACTCTCCTCTTTGTGGACCAAGAAAGGCACATCTCTCACAAGAAATCTGGTCCCCGTCAGTTTCCCTATCCTCTGTATTGCGTTCATGCTTCATCACAAGTAGCTAAGACAGCGCTCAGATAGCCTTTGCTAAATCGCTAGTCGCTCAGTCATGTCTGACTCTTTATGACACCGTGGCCTGTAGCCCATCAGGCTCCTCTGTCCAGGGGATGCTCCAAGCAAGAATACTGGAGTGGGTTGCCATTCCCTTCTCAAGGGGATCTTCGCACTCCAGGGATCAAACCTGGGTCTTCTGCAGTAGTGGGTGGGTTTTTTTTTTTTTTTTTTATCTTCTGAGCCACCAGGAAAGCCTTTCAGATAGTCTCCAAAACCCAAAATGTCGACTCTCTGGCCCTGCCCTGAAAAAAGCTTGCCAGCGCCTATTTATATGTCAGAGTACACTGCAGGGGAAAGAAAAAAAAAATTAAAGGCAGATGGATTACAAGTAAGGTGTTGATCCAAAACAGAACAAATTGAGCTCGATAAAACATACATTGACACTTTCCTTGAAGTTTTCTTTCACCTTTCTAGGAATGTACGAGATGACTTTTCATAATACATAAATGATCATGTAACATCTTCCAAGATGTGAAGTTCCAAACATCTTTCTCTTGTTAAAAAAAAAAAAATAATTAAAAAATCGAGAGTGTCTTGGCCTTCCCGTAAAGCAGAGAGACAAACAGGCATGTGGTCCATGTTAATTATTTCTATCAGGCCCCTCTGGCTATCAGCATCTAACTGTAAAATAAACAGCTCTTCCAAAATACCTATGCAAATATGAACTCATTCTCCTGATGTAATCTGCATTAAGCAGAATCATTTCCCAGAATAAATTCAAAGGGTATTTCTCATTGCAGTTGTTGTAGAAATAGCTCTTTACATACAGAGGCGGGTCTTTGATTCACTTATACAAAAATTTTTCAACAGGCTGGTAATTGAAGTTCTGAAGGCAATGGTTTCAAGTCTTGGGTCGCTTGCCTTGATCATGGAGGAACTGTTTACTTTGAAAGGAACAGCAGGAAAACATAAACTTCATTTTTTCAGAGAAATTCTCAAAAGCATGATGGAACTACAGATATAAACCATTTTCTTCTGAACTTCAATAGGTACTCCTGACCTTAGAAATTCTTGTAACTGGCAGGCTTCTTCCATGCATAAGCTTTCTTCCTTATCTTTATTTTTGAAGGGATGGGGTTAGACTTTCTTAATTCATTACAAAGGCTTTCTCACATGTGAGCAATTACTAACTCAAGGGCTCCAGCTCCAAACTCACTGCAGACGGTGACTGCAGCCATGAAATTAAAAGATGCTTGCTCCTTGGAAGAAAAGCTATGACAAACATACACAGCATACTGAAAAGCAGAGACATCACTTTGCCGACAAAGGTCCATCTAGTCAAGGCTATGGTTTTTCCAGTGGTCATGTATGGATGTGAGAGTTGGACTGTAAAGAAAGCTGAGCGCTGAAGAATGGATGCTTTTGAACTGTGGTGCTGGAGAAGACTCTTGAGAGTCCCTTGGACTGCAAGGAGATCCAACCAGTCCATCCTAAAGAAACTCAGTCCTGAATATTCATTGGAAGGACTGAAGCTGAAACTCCAATCCTTTGGCCACCTGATGCGAAGAACTGACAGATTGGGAAACACCCTGATTCCAGGGAAGACTCAAGGCAGGAGAAGGGGACAACAGAGGATGAGATGGTTGGATGGACATGAGCTTGACTCAATCGACATGAGTCTGAGTAAACTCCGGGAGATGGTGAAGGACAGGGAGGCCTGGCGTGCTGCGGTCCATGAGGTCACAAAGAGTCAGACACGACTGATCGACTGAACACCAACAAAGACACAAACAGTTAAACAGGGCTGTTCTTGTTGAGAGAGAGCACAAGCATTCCAAAATACTAATCGCTGTTTTTCGACAAAAGTTTGAAAATCGAGACCATGTAGTCAGCTAGCATGAAATGCTAAAACTCATTTCTGAAAGAGGAATTTCTCCTAGGAGAGAGCTCACCACTAATGTGGAACGCACATTAGCTGGCCGCCTCTCTTTGGTTCCATGTGGGTCAGGAAGATCACACTGAATGTGTCAAAATGGCCCCAGAAAAGGCAATTTAGCAGGTGTGAGTGAGCATTTTGTTACTAAGAGGAAGTCCGTCTCACGGGCACAGAAGCCACAAGAGGGATCCGGGTTGGCAGAATCTGGTGTTGTCATTAAGCACACCAGGATGTTGACCAGGTCTGAGGGTGAACACGGCTCAGAGTGATGGCTCAGGCTTTGGCTGAACCAGGTGAAAACCGGCGTGGCCTTCCCAGAGATGGCGCTTCCCAACACTGTTCCAAGATGCCCTGCCCTTTTTCGGGTCAGAGCTCAGCCCACAAGAGCCAGCCCCATCCTCAGGAGAACGCCCTGGAATGCCCTCTGGACAAAGGATGGGTCTGCAACTTGGTCCTGATTCTGGGAATTCAGCTGGCTAGTAAAGAATCTGCCTGCCAACGCAGGAGACTCGGGTTCGATTCCTGGGTCGGGAAGATCCCCTGGAGGAGGAAATGGCTATCCACGCCAGTATTCCTGCCTGGAGACTCCCACGGACAGAGGAGCCTGGCGGGGCTACAGTCCATGGGGTCGCAAAGAGTTGGACATGACTGAAGTGACTAACCCGTCCGCTGATGCTGGCGAGGAAGGGAAAGCCCACGGTAGCTTTCGTCTCAGGCAAGAGAGCTTTGGAAACACGAGGAAGGGCTCAGACATGACTCACTGGGCTGATGACCCCAGGACGCACACTGCGAGTCGTTCATTACATGAGATGCACTCACGGCGCAGCGAAAAGACCCGGACTTGTCCGGTGGGAAAGTGACTGCAGTTCACGACACTTGTGCCTTCTGACTCAGAGCATCTGCACGCAGAGCCGAGGTGCCTCCTTTCTGCCCGAATGTGACGGGGAGATCCAAGTGTGTCCTGACTTCCTGTGCGTCTGCGATGCGGTCTGTTTCTCTGGCTGGCTGTGTCTGTCTTTCCCGCTTCCTGGATTCACAGTTACCTTCCTGCGGAGTTTGACATGATGGCCCGTGGCGTCTGTGCTCTTCTCTCTGGCTTGGTGTGAGTCATGTCTTCTCCCTACACTTTCATTAACTCTGTACCCTGTGTGCTCAACAGATTATTTGTAGCACAGACACATGAATAAAGCCATTAAATATTTCTTTGGTCTTCTCCCTGCTGCCTTTCCAATCTGGCTTACCTTGACTGAACTAATCACCTTGTTCTTTATGTGATTTCTGGACCTTCTTCAAGACTCACGGTGGGTTTCCCTGGTGGTCCAGTGGTTAGGAGTGCTACCTGCCAGTGTTGGGGACATGGGTTTGACGCCTGGTCTGGAAAGATCCCAGGAAGCCGAGATTCCCTGATGGCTCAGTTGGTAAAGAATGTGCCTGCAATGCAGGAGACCTGGGTTGGTCCCTGGGTTGGGAAGATCCCCTGGAGAGGGGAAAGGCTACCCATTCCAGGATTCTGGCCTGGAGAATTCCACAGACTTGCAAAGTCCATGGGGTCACAAAGAGTCGGATACGACTGAGCGACTTTCACTTCACTTCTGGGAAGATCACAGAGGCCACGGGGCAACTAAACCCGTGCTCCACAGCTACCGAGCCCGTTCTCTGCAACTAGAGAAGCCAGCGCAATGAGAAGCTTGCCAGCTGGGAGTCTGGGGCAGGAGACCCGTCTCCTTGCGCGGCCCTGCAATAGGCCTTTCTCTGCCTCGGTGTGCTCAGCCTCACCATGCGTCGGGCACACAAGCTCGTGTTCGAGTCACACGGGGGCACTGAACACAGGGGTCCTGGGGAAGCGAGAGCCGAGGGGAGCGGAGACAGGACTCGCTGAGCTCCGAGGGGTTTGCTCAGTGGCCCTGGGAGGCGGCTGGGTGTGAACTGCCGGGGAGAACGTGCACGGTTAAGCAGGGAGAAGAAGCACCGGCAAGGGGAGGCGGGGCTGGAAACGCAGAAGAGAGACGCGCCATCTGGATCAGAGGGGGCTCAGCGTTTGCGGGAGCTCGGTGGCGACTCCGCCCCTCGCTGGGGCAGCCCACTGACGTGCTGAGCCTCCAGAAACTGAAAGTCCGTTCAGGCGTGTCCGACGCTTTGCCACTCCGGGGAATGTAGCGCCGCCAGGCTCCTCTGTCCATGGGGCTCTCCAGGCAAGAATACTGGAGTGGGCTGCCACTCCCTTCTCCAGGGGATCTTCCCGACCCAGGGATCGAACCCGGGTCTCCTGCGTTGGCAGGCAGATTCTTTACCATCTAAGCCACCAGGGAAGCTCGTGCCTAAGAAACACACAGGGCAAAATTGTACGCTGCAATTTTCCAGCCTGTGATTCTGTGTACACAGGCTGCAATGACCGCCCGCCGAAGAGTCGGGGTTTTTGGAATTTCATCTCCTTCTGTCACCTCACGTGAGCCAGATCTAAAAGCAAAACCCAGCTGGTCCTCATGAGTTTCTGGAGTCTGCAGTGCCAAATGCTCTCATCCTCGGTAACACTGATCTGTGACCCCCAACGTCAAGATGGTGTCACTTTCACAGTCACGTATAGGCGTGAGTACGGAGGTGAAACGCTCGAGCGGACACACACACACACACACACACACACACGTTTCTAGCTGAAGTCCAGCGAGACAAAGCTGGGCCTTTTCGCTTCAGCTCTCACGCTATAAACAAGTGTCTTTTCCGAAGTATACGCATAAACATGTTTCTTTTGCTTTTATTTTTTTGCAATTCTGTGCTTTTTTGCAGTGATTTCACTGTTCAAGATGGCCCCCAACCATAGTTGCTAAGCTGTTGTCTGATGTTTCCAAGCATGAGGCAGCTGTGATGTGCCTTCTGGCAAAAATACGTGTCTCATAGGAAAGCATCATTCGTTCAGGGAGCTCAAACCCAGAGCTCTGTGACAACCTAGAGGGGTGGCGTGGGGGTGGGAGGTGGGAGGGAGGTTCAAGAGCAAGGGGACACATGCCTGCCTACGGCTGATTCATGTGGATGGACGGCAGAGACCAGCACAGTGCTGTAAAGCAAGAAGCCTCCAATGAGAAATTAATTAATTAAAAACAAAAAGAAAGGTTTCCTTCAGGCACAAATGTGTCCTTCAGGCACAAATGTTGGCCGTGATTTCACTGTCAAGGAATCAAGCGCATATTAAATGAGGTGTCTTTAGACCGAAGTGAGGTTATGGATTGATTGGGTGATGACACTGTTGGGACCACGGGCTCCGAGAGCCCAGCCCTGCGTTTGACCTGGGAGGACGGTCAGCACAGCAAGTCCCATACACACGGACCTTCAAGTTTGGAACTTTGAAAAGATGCGAACGTGTATTTGTGTGTCCAGTGTCGCAACTGAGTTCACATATCTAGCATATACTGTTGCATGCATCCTCTCCAAGTGCTGGGCTTCTGTGTGCCTTTCTGTACAGTCCTGTATAGGGAACGTAGTTCAGTATCTATATTTCAAAGCACAGGGCATCTGGTAGTAAGTGTAAAAGCATGTGGTGATGTCTCTGGTGACAGTGAAAGTCGCTCAGTCGTGTCTGACTCTTTCTGATCCCACGGACTGTGTAGCCCGCCAGGCTCCTCTGTCCATGGGATTCTCCAGGCATGCATACTGGAGTGGGTTGCCATTTCCTTCTCCAGGGGATCTTTCCCACCCACGGATCGAACCTGGGTCTCCTGCACTGCAGGTGAACTCTTTACCGTCTGAGTCACCAGGGAAATCCGATGTAGCTGATACTACTATACTTCTCAGAGTACTGTGCTGTAAGATTAAACACGTTTTCTTTATTTATCGTGTTTTTCATTTTCATATATTATTATTTGTGTGACTGTGTACTATGTAGCCGATTGTCTTAGTTGAGTACCCAGGCTAACTTTGTTGGACTTGTGAACAGATTGGATTTGTGAGCTCTCTGTCAAAGGAACGCCTTTCCATAAAACGTCAGCACTGGGAATAACACAAAGCACCTACGCTTCAGCATCCCAAGCGTTCTTGGGAAACTTCCCTCTTCCTCCAACCGCCCTCCTGTCACTTAAAACCCACACCTCATCATGACGCCCTCTCAAACGCCCAAACAGCCGCCTACTTCCCACAAGCCTCGCCTCAGGACTTCTTTCCTCTGGCCTCTCTCTCCATCCTCAAAGCTCCCCACCCCTCCCTCTTCCAGACACTGACTTCATGGCTGAACTGTCACTGTGATACGTTAGCTGCTCTGCCCAGTCCCAGCTCCTTCTGTCCTGTCTGTAGCCTGGACAAGCTACAGGCCCTGCTTCCAACCTCCTCACCTTTTGTTCCTCCTCGTGAGCTGTTACCCCATCTGCAAAGTCCAGCTGAAATGCCACCTCCTCCAGGAAGCCCTCTGGGATGCTTACCATGCAAGCTGAGTGCTGATCACCACGATCCAGGAGCCCCGGCAGCCTGAGGCTCTGGTTCGAGGAACTCGTGGAGCCGATTTCTTTGGTCATTTCCACCGATCACATGGCCAAATGCTCCTCGTGGCCAAACAGTAACCTCATGGCACTTCTTGAGGCCATCCATAGCACTCTGTACAGCTGCTGATCAAACTTTTCACCCATTTTCAGCACATCAAGACTTCCAACAACCAGGGTGGCCTTCTGGATAAAATACAGGGTGCTCGGTTAAACATGAATCTCAGATAAATGACGACTGTTTTTTCAGCATAAATCTGTCCTGGATGTTTCATGAGATATGTGTGTGCATGCTAAGTCACTTCAGGTGTGTCCAACTCTTTGTGACCCCACGGAGCGTAGCCTGCCAGTCTCCTCGGTCCACGCACTTCTCCAGGCAAGAATACTTGAGTGGGTTGCCACTCCCTTCTCCAGGGCGATCTTCCCAACCCAGAGATCAAACCACATCTCATGTCTCCTGCATTAGCTGGTGGGTTCTTTACCATTAGCGTCACCTTGGAAACCTCATTTCATGAGATATACAGCACTAAAAAAAATAATGACTGCTTATTTATGTAAAACTCAAAGTAGGCACTCTGCATTGTTCTTTACTGAATCTGGTAACATGCCCACTGACCCGCCTCACTACATTTTTGGAATGAACTTTCTAAGGAATCACAAAAGCAGCAGATGTCCTGCCTTCCAGCTGTGAAGAGGGGGGTCATAGGGAATGAGGTTTAACTCAGAGAGAGAAGCGTTTGTTAGTCACTCTGTCGTGTCTGACTCTCTGCGACCCCACAGACTATACAGTCCATGGAAATCTCCAGGCCTGAATACTGGAATGGGTAGCCTTTCTCTTCTCCAGGGGATCTTCCCCACCCAGGGATGGAACCCCAGTCTCCAGCATTGCAGGCGGATTCTTTACTGTCTGAGCCACCAGGGAAGCCCTAGGGAGGAAGCCGCACTCCAAGGCAAAAGCATACAAACTTCTGTGAAGCTAAGGGCTGAGAAAGCACAAGCTGCAATTCAACTCAGGCTGGATCACTCCTGTCGCTTTCAAGGACACGTCCTTAACGCTGACTGGTGAGAAGCGGTGGGTTTTCACAGAACTGAGGAAGCCGGGTAAATCAGTCACCGACAGCTGCTGTTGTGGCAGGAAGTAGGGGCACTTCCGAGGTCCAAGAGCGGGCTCTCGTCCAACACCCGGGAAGTGAACTGTCCGAGGAGACTCAGGAGCTGAGAAAGCAGGAGACTTTACTGGGAAGGGGCGCCCGGGCGGAGAGCAGGAGGGTGAGGGGACGCAGGAGAACGGCTCTGCCTCGGCGCTGGCAGTCTCGGGTTTTCGGGTGATGGGCTAAGCGTCCGCCAACGCTTCTGACTCTGAGGCCTTCCTGGTGGCGCACAGCCATGGGCCAAGATGGATGCCCGCGAAGAGGATTCTGGGAGGCGCGGCGTCTCCCTTTGACCTTTCCCGGACGCTTCCGGTGGGCGGGGCTTCTTAGTCCCGTCTTTCTTACGAGGACTTCCTGTCGTAAAACAACCCACGCAGACGCGCGCCATGCTGTCGGCCTGGGCGGGCGGTTTCCCTCAGGGTGCCTCCGCTAATACTATGTTGAGGACCGCGGATGGTGGGGAAGCTTAAACCACAGACGTTCATCTTGCCGGGTCCTGGAGCCTGGAGTCTGAGACCCAGGTGTAGGCCGGCCTGGTTCCTCCCGAGGCCTCTCTGCCGGGCCTGTCGACGGCCATCTCCTCCCTGAGTCCTCAGTGCTCATCCGTCTGTGTGTGGGTCTGAGGCATGATCTCCTCTTCTCATAAGGACCCCGGTCCTGTGGGGTCAGGGTCCACTTTAGTGACCTCCTTGAGCCCTTCTTTAAAGACCTCACCTTCAAATGCAATCGCATTAAGGCCCTGGGAGTTAGGACTCCAACATGAAGAATGGGGCTATGGGCGTCAGTCAGTCCATAAAAACCAGGTGGGTGTCCCTGGGAAAGACACTGTTTTAAAAACAATCATGCAAGTTCATTCATCTGTTACTTTTCCACTTCACTTCATCCAGTCGTTAATTTGTACCAGTTTTTCCAGAATACTCAGAATCTTGTTCCCAGATTATCAGTGACAGAGCATAATTATAGTCAGAAACGACTATTGAAATGCCCTGTTGCAAGGGTGGGAGGGATATTAAAAAAAAAAAAAAAAAACGAACTCTGAGAGGAAGTGCTGGAGAAGAGTCTTGAGAGTCCCTTGGACTGCAGGGAGATCCAACCAGTCCATCCTAAATGGAAATAAGTCCTGAATGTTCATTGGAAGGACTGATGCTGAATCTGAAACTCCAATACCTTGGCCACCTGATGCGAAGAGTTGACACGTTAGAAAAGACCCTGATGCTGGGAAAGATTGCAGGCAGGAGGAGAAGGGGACGACAGAGGATGGGATGGTTGGATGGCATCACCAACTCAGTGGACATGAGTTTGAGCAAACTCCAGGAGTTGGTGATGGACAGGGAAGCCTGGTCTGCTGCAGTCCATGGGTCGCAAAGAGTCGGACATAACTGGGCAACTGTAAAACGACAACCTCTCAGAGAAAGACCTTCCCTGGTGGCTCAGCTGGTAAAGAATCCGTCTGCAATATAGGAGACACTGGTTCGATCCCTGGGTTGAGAAGATCCCCTGGAGGAGGAAATGGCAACCCACTCTAGTGTTGCTGTCTGAGAAATCCCGTGGTCAGATGAACCTGGAGGCTTATAGTCCAGTTCAATTCAGTGGCTCAGTCGTGTCCAACTCTTTGTGACCCCATGAATCACAGCACGCCAGGCCTCCCTGTCCATCACCAACTCCCGGAGTTCACTCAAACTCATGTCCATCGAGTCGGTGATGCCATCCAGCCATCTCATTCTCTGTCGTCCCCTTCTCCTCCCGCCCCCAATCCTTCCCAGCATCAGTCTTTTCCAGTGAGTCAACTTATCACATGAGGTGGCCAAAGTATTGCAGTTTCAGCTTTAGCATCAGTCCTTCCAATGAACACCCAGGATTGATCTCCTCCATAATGGACTGGTTGGATCTCCTTGCAGTCCAAGGGACTCTCAAGAGTCTTCTCCAGCACCACAGTTCAAAAGCATCAATTCTTCGGCGATCAGCTTTCTTCACAGTCCAACTCTCACATCCATACATGACCACAGGAAAAACCATAGCCTTGACTAGACGGACCTTGGTTGGCAAAGTAATGTCTCTGCTTTTTAATATGCTATCTAGGTTGGTCATAACTTTCCTTCCAAGGAGTAAGCGTCTTTTAATTTCATGGCTGCAGTCAGCATCCGCAGTGATTTTGGAGCCCAAAAAAATAAAGTCTGACACTGTTTTCACTGTTTTCCCATCTATTTCCCATGAAGTGATGGGACCAGATGCCATGATCTTTGTTTTCTGAATGTTGAGCTTCAAGCCAACATTTTCACTCTCCTGTTTCACTTTCCTCAAGAGGCTTTTGAGTTCCTCTTCACTTTCTGCCATAAGGGTAGTGTCATCTGCATATCTGAGGTTATTGATATTTCTCCCGGCAATCTTGATTCCAGCTTGTGCTTCTTCCAGCCCAGCGTTCCTCATGATGCATATAAGTTAAATAAGCAAGGTGACAATATACAGCCTTGATGTACTGCTTTTCCTATTTGGAACCAGTCTGTTGTTCCCTGTACAGTTCTGACTGTTGCTTCCTGACCTGCATACAGGTTTCTCAAGAGGCAGGTCAGGTGGTCTGGTATTCCCATCTCTTTCAGAATTTTCCACATGAGGCTCGCAAAGAGTCAGACAGCACTGAGTGACTTACACTTTCTCAGAAAAAGAGTGTGAACACAATTTTCATCACAGCTACTTGAGGCAGGAGTTAAGCAAGTTATGAAGACAATTGGTTACTCCGGAAATTCTTATCAGTAATACCATTCTACGCAATCAGCATCAGCTTAGAAAAACAAATGTAAACACATTAAAGCCCTAAAGTTTCGTCTCAACTCCTGGTAAGGGGACGTAGGTATTGTCACAGATGCAAAATATTGGTGGGTTTAAAAGTTTTTTGTGAACTTTATTCACAACAAGCACCTCGCCACTGGAAGTAAGACACAGAAACTACTGTGTGAGTTTTTTGGTTTTGTCTTTTTGTTTGTTTGTTTTTCGGCAGTGCCTCGTACTTACAGGGGTAAAGAATTCTGCCAGTGCAGGAGATGCAAGAGATAGGCATCAATCCCTGGGTTGAGAAGATCCCCTGAAGTAAGGAATGGAGACCCACTCCATTATTCTTGTCTGGAGAACCCCATGGACAGAGGAGCCTGGTGGGCTACAGCCCAGGGGGCCACAGAGAGTCAAACACGATTGAGTGACTGAGCATATAATTGATTTACTATGTTATGTTAGTAATATAACACATGAGTCTGGGGGACTTCCAGATTTAACTTATCCACAGTGGAGGATAACTTATCATAGGTGGAGAAGGGCATGGCAGCCCACTCCAGGATTCTTGCCTGAAGAATCCCATGACAGAGGAGCCTGGTGGGCTACAGTCCATGGGAGTCGCAGAGAGTCGGACACGACTGAGCATCCGCACGCGAAGCTTATAGGATCCTAGTTGCCCCACCAGGGATTGAACCTGGGCTCCCAGCAATGAGAGCGCCGAGTCCTCGCCACCGGCCCACCAGGGATGTCCCCAGAGAAACTGTTCTAACGCGGTTTAGTTGATTCATTTTATGACCCGAGTTCGCCAGGACTCAGCTCTCAGTGATAGTCCTGTCCTCGGGACCTGCAAAGTTAATATGCCTCAGCCCTCGACAGAGTAAGATTTATGAAACAATGCGTCATTTCCTGAGAACAGACGGAAACGATCTGGGAACAGAACCACGTGTTCTGATCATTTTCGCAGAGCAGGCTTCCCAGCGTGTTCCAGGACTCACGGACAGAGGGCACCAGGACTGCCCTGGTCTCTGGAAAGGCCTCCCGTCGCTTGAAGACACCTGACTCATTCTTCTCCAGAACAAACCCTCAGTTCCTGGATCCCCCTTTGCTTCTGAGTCGATTTACATGAAGGAAATGGAAGTCACATGAGAGATGAAACGACACGTTGTCAGAGGTTGCTGTTCAGAAGGCTGCCTTGGAAGGGAGGTTCGGCTTGGTGCTCAGGAGGACACAGATGTTGAAGCACACTTTCTGGAGGGGACTTCTTGTTTAAGAGACGCCGGCCACCAGAAGAGGGGGTAGAGAGAGCGCGAGAACTCCAGGCAGGATGTTTCTCCTCACCAAGGACTTGGGCTTTGTTAGCTTAGATATGCAGATGACGCCACCCTTATGGCAGAAAGCGAAGAACTAAAGAGCCTCTTGGTGAAATAGAAAGAGGAGAGTGACAAAGTTGGCTTAAAACTCAACATTCAGAAAACTAAGATCAAGGCATCCGGTCCCATCACTTCATGGAAAATAGATGGGGAAACAGTGGCTGAGTTTATTTTTCTGGGTTCCAAAATCACTGCAGATGTTGACTGCAGCGATGAAATTAAAAGACGCCTGTTTCTTGGAAGAAAAGCTATGACCAACCTAGACAGCAAATTAGAAAGCAGAGACACTACTTTGCCGACAAAGGTCCATCTAGTCAAGGATATGGTTTTCCCAATAGTCACGTATGGATGTGAGAGTTGGACCATAAAGAAAGCTGAACACCGAAGAATTGATGCTTTTGAACTGTGGTGTTGGAGAAGACTCTCAAGAGTCCCTTGGACTGCAAGGAGATCGAACCAGTCAATCCTTAAGCAAATCAGTCCTGAATATTCAGTGGAAGAACTGATGTTGAACCTGAAACTCCAATCCTTTGGCCACCTGATGCGAAGAACTGACTCACTGGAAAAGACCCTGATGCTGGGAAAGATTGAAGGCAGGAGGAGAAGGGGACAACAGAGAATGAGATGGCTGGATGGCATCACCCACTCGATGGACGTGAGTTTGAGTGAACTCCGGGAGTTGGTGATGGACAGGGAGGCCTGGCGTGCCGTGGTTCATGGAGTCACAAAGAGTCAGACACGACTGAGCGACTGGATTGAATTAAGCTGTGAAACTAAAAATACTTCATATTCACAAGACGGAAGACAAAACAAAAATGCAGACCATTGAATTCTCCCTCTTCCCCCACCAAATATTGTGCAGTTGTGCACATTGGATATAGCATTTAGATACGACTTCTCTGGAGAAGTAAAGCCAACTGTCATTGTATAACTGATTTTATGTATCTATTTTTAATTTATTTTTCATTGGAGAATAATTGCTTTACAGAATTGTGTTGGTCTCTGCCAAACACCAACGTGAATCAGCCGTGGGTACACATACGTCCCCTCTCTCTAGAACCCACCTCCCACCCCATCCCACCCCCCCCCCCCAGGTTGTCTCAGAGCCCCAGGTTAGAGTTCCCTGAGTCACACAGCAAATTCCCACTGGCTCTCCATTTTACATATGGTAGTGTTTATGTACGATATCTGTCTTTCTCTTTCTGACTTAATTTACTCTGGATAACAGGCTCTAGGGTTGTCCACCTCATTAGGACTGACTCAAGTGTGTTCCTTTTTATGGCTGAGTACTATTCCATTGTATATATGTACCACAGATTCTTTATCCATGCACCCAGAAACAGCATTCAGCCAAATCTCAGGGTACTCTATGATCCATTTCAGTTGACAAGGAAAATTAACCATCACCCCCATGTCTACATGGGGCTTCCCTGGTGGCTTAGAGGGTAAAGCATCCGCCTGCAATGCGGGAGACCCGGGTTCAGTCCTTGAGTCAGGAAGATCCCCTGGAGAAGGCAATGGCAACCCACTCCAGTACTCTTACCTGGAAAATCCCATGGACGGAGGAGTCTGGGAGGCTGCAGTCCATGGGGTCGCAAAGAGTCGGACACGACTGAGCGACTTCACTTCACTTCCATGTCTACACATTTCTACCCAGTCATCACTGTGTCTTGCAGTTTCTTGGCTTACACATGTATGCACACACACAATAATCGTGGACAACCGGATCAACAAATGTGGGGACTTCCCCAGTGGTCCAGTGGCCAAGACTCTGCGTTCCCAGTGCAGGTGGCCCAGGTTCAATCCATGGTCAGGGAACTAGACCCCGCAAGCCACAACTCAGACCAGGTGCAGTTAAATAAATATTTTTTTAAAAAAAGAAGAAGAAACAAGTTTGTGTAAGTGGTGGCGAGCCTGACCGTGGTATATTCGGTGTCCTGCTTCCCCAGACCATTCACTCCACCTTTTTTTACTCCTTTCTTCTCACACATCCCCAGACTGCAACTAATAGTCAAAAGAATCAATCTATATGAGGAGATTAAAAAATCATAATAATAATGGGTAGATTCTCCATCGTACTATGTTTACCAAGAGGATCAGACAGCATATTTCTCCCAGCTCTTTACACTTTATCCCTTTCTTCCTTCTTGGAATGTGTATGTGATGCCTGGAAGTACAGCAGCCATCATGTGGCCATAAGGCCCAGAGCCACATGATAAAGATGGCAGAGAAGGATAACACACAAAACTTGCCCTGGTGATGCCATGGGGAGGCTGTTGAACCAACCCTGCAAACCCATAACTTTGTTCCATGATGCAGCTCATATCCTGATTTGATTCTCACATCTTTTACTCAAAAGTTAGTCTACTTTGAAGAAACTTTAATCTATGAGTTCGTGTTAATATTATCCATTGCTTTCATTCACTGGTAACTGGAAAATATTTATAAAACAAGATTGCAATTAATCAAAGCATTATTTCTATGTCTATGCAGTTTCTCCAGGAAAAATGAAAAATGTTCAGGATCCAAAAAAAATAAAACCTTAGCATTTTGTTCTTTCTATGTTTATGGAAAACATGCATTAAAATACCATGCCAGAGGCAAACAAAATTGCCAGTTTTATTTTTTCTCCTTATATTTTATTTACAGCACGTAGACTTTAAATTAAAAACTTCCTACACTGTGCTAACAAATTAGCAAGTTTGAAAACACTGTTAGTAAACAAATAGCAAAAACAAAAACAAAACAAAAAACACAGGAAATCACAGAAAAAATTCTCTAAAAATAGAGATGGTGTAAGATACATCAAGGTGTGGATTCTGACTTATAATTTGCGTTCACTGACAACTGACATGGTGTTGCTTCAAAGGTCAATGTGCGATGGCTTTATCACGGTTTCAGTGAGTGCATTAATCATTCACTGAATTAATCACAGGAATTAATTAATTCAAAGTGCATTCATAGGGCTTGCCTGGTGGTCCAGCGGTTAAGAATCTCTGTTGCAATGCAGGAGACACAGGTTCCATTCCTGGTTTGGAAAGATCCTACAGGCCTTGGGGATATTAAGTCCGTGTACCCCAAGTACTGAGCCTGAGCTCTAGAACCCAGGAGCCACAACAAGAGAAGCCACCGCAATTAGAATTCCGTGTACCCCAACTAGGAAGTAGCCCCTGCTCGCCGCACCTCGAGAAAGCCTGCACGCAGCAATGAAGACCCACCACGGCCAAAAAGAAATAAAAGTTAATTCATATGGTGACCTCTTAATTTTCAGCAAAAGCCACGGACCTCCCAGTGACATGAATGACAAATGGCATTTGTCCCAGAAACCAAATGCCATTCCCTCCAATTCAGTGGATATTTGGGTCCCACTGTGGGCCAGCTGCAGGCAGTGTGGCCTCCCGGTGCAAGTCACCATTTATCTGAGCTTTTGTTCCAAAGGCTGAGACGTACACGACAAGCCATCAGAAAAAATCTGCTTCCTCTTCTCCCTGCCCAACGTGAGCAGAAAACCTTAGTGCCAGGGTACACTTCTCATTCGAATTCAGAAGTTAAAGGGGACTTGTTCTGTCGTGCTGCCTTGCCACCTATTTGGTTCATCGTGGTGCCTTTGTGAATTCGGCAACAGGATTAGAAGACAAAAAAAAACAAAACAAAACACAACTTTGAAACCCCAGTGAAAAATTTTTAAAAGGGAAAACTTGATAGTTCCCTTGGTGGTCCAATGGTGAAGACTTCAGCTTCCAAGGCAAGGGATAGGGGTTGGATCCCTGGCCCGGGTGGGGGTCAGGGGGAGGTCTAAGATCCCACGGGCCTGGTGACCAAAACCCCAAAATATAAGCAACAGAGGCAATCTTGTCACAAATTCAATTGAAGATGTTAAAAATGGCCCATGTCAAAAATATCTTTAAAAAATAATTTAAAAAAAAAAAAAAAACACTCATGAAAAACAGAGGCTTCTGTCTGCATCGTTCAAGTCTCAAATGTCTTCACGCCAACTCTGGGGTTCTGAGTGGGTCCCCACAATTCTTTCCGCCCAACCTGAATGGTCTAACCCTGCACGCATCAGCCACCGCCTCCTAAGGCCCATCACAAATCAGCCCTCCACGGCGCCTCCTCTTCATAAAATAAATTTCATACATCCCACCCCGGTCCACGTCCTCTGCTTTCCTGGCATCTCTGTCTGCAGTCTCAGAGTTCACAATCACCCACCCCAAGCAGCACCTTCCAGCCGCTGAGCCCCACCTCCTTAGATGGTTCCTCCAACGCCAATGTGATCAGAACATGCAAACCCAGATGGTGCTGCAGGGAATTGGAGGAAAGGCAGCTCCCAGATTCCAGCGAGGCTTCCCCCAGGCCGGCGAGCATGTCTCCCCTTGCTCTCTGCATTTTTGCTCCCCCTACCCGCCCCAGTCTCCCCGGGGCGCCTCCGCGTGGCTCCCTGCAGTTCCGCTCCCGTGCCCATCAATGATCTGGTTTACGGTCCCGCTTTCCCCTGCCCTGAGAAACACAGAAGGATGCACAGGAGGACGCACACACGTTCCCGGTACCCACTCCACCCCATGCCCTGCGCCTGCCCGCCCCCCAGAGTGGACAGTCTTCTTATCAACGCGAGGGCCCCAGCCACTCTCCCTCAGGGGGCGGGGAGCCCGGAGAGCTGGGGGAGCTTACCACTGCAGGGCCTCTGCCAGGCTGTCCCTCGGGGTCTGTCTTCGCCACGGGCCGCCCCTCCTGATGGCACCAGCGCGTTGAGAGGTGAGGACCATGGTACCCATCTCAGCTCACACCTGCACATCCGCTCAGCCCCACACTGACTCTCGGGGGCTGGGCGAGCCTCGGGTCCCCGGTAACTTGCGGGATGCTCGTCTGGGAAACCACGTGGTCCTCGCGGGCTTCAGCCACCTTGTTCTACTCTGCTGGCCCCAAACTCACCCCGTCTGTGTACACCCCTTGGATCTGCGCCCGCCAGAGCTGCTCTCACATCCCAGCAACCTTGGGACCTGCTTCCACCCTTCCGTCAAGTCGAAATGTTTAGTCTCTCAGTCATTTTCAACTGACTCTGCGATGCCATGGACTTGTAGCCCGCCAGGCTCCTCTAAGGCCAGAATACTGGAGTGGGTTGCCATGCCCTCCTCCAGGGGATCTTCCCGACCCAGGGATCAAACCCGGGTCTCCCGAATTGCAGGCAGATTCCTTACTGTCTGAGCCACCAGAGAAGCCTCACCCTTGTCAGCTTCCTGCCAATTAATTCTCCAGCTAAGGGTTCCTCCTGGACACCTTGTGAAAAATTTCACCCTGCTCACATATTGGATGTTTTATGTATGGATCATGTCTATTGGGCTTCCCTGGTGACTCAGATGGGAAAGAATCAGCCTGCAGCGCAGGAGACCCAGGTTCAATCCCTGGGTAGGGAAGATTCCCCTGGAGTAAGGCAATGGCAACCCACTCCAGTATTCTTGCCTGGAGAATCCCATGGACAGAGGAGCCTGGCATATTTATTGAGTGAATGCCAGGTACCAGTGGAAACAACTGCAAGGGGTGAAGTTCGGTGCATAGAAAGATTAAAATGGGGAGACCAGAAGAACTTCCCTGGAGGTCCAGTGGTTAAGATTTCAGCTTCCAGTGCAGGGGGCTGTGGGTTTGATTCCTGGTTGGGGAGCTAAACTCCCACGTGCCCTGTGGCTAAAAAAAAAAAAAAGAAGCATAAGACCAAGCAGTGTTGCTGCTACTGCTGCTGCTAAGTCACTTCAGTCGTGTCCGACTCTGTGTGACCCCACAAATGGAAGCCCACCAGGCTCCCCCATCTGTGGGATTCTCCAGGCAAGAACACTGGAGTGGGTTGCCATTTCCTTCTCCAATGTGTGAAAGTGAAAATTGAAAGTGAAGTTGCTCAGTCGTGTCCGACCCTTAGCGACCCCATGGACTGCAGCCCACCAGGCTCCTCCATCCAAGGGATTTTCTAGGCAAGAGTACTGGAGTGGCTTGTCATTGCCTTCTCCGAAGCAGTGTTGTAACAAATGCAAAAATGACTTAAAATGGGGCACACCAAAAAAAAAAAAAAGAAAAACAAGAACACCCAGGGAGATGAAAGACTGCAGTCTGCAATTCTGGCTTTTCAGAGCTACGTCCCTGTTTCTTTAAAATGTGTAATTTAGATATAAACTACAGCTATTGAATGAGCTCTAATAGATCTGTTCTTCTCTGTCAGCACTCGGGTATGAGAACCGTCTGCCCCCGTGACTACGATTCGGATGATGCACTTGTCAGACGCTGGAGTGTTCCAGCAAAGAGGTGCTCTGCTGTGTTTGAGAACTGAAATCTCTTGGCAAATATTATGATCTCCAGGTAGAAATACGATGCACCACATGTCTTAGAAAAACAAAATGAACAAATGCAGAGTAAAAAAAAAAAAAAAAGATCTCTCTTACTTTCTGTTTCCATGTCCCCTCTACGCTGCTTTTAAGTGAGATGTTTCTGAGATTTGCCTGGGGGTCCGTTGAATAAGACTCTGAGCTCCCAGTGCAGGGGGTCTGGGTTCGATCCCTGGCCAGGTAACTAGATACCCTATGCCCCAACTAAGACCTGGCACAGCCAAATAAATATTTTTAAAAACATATAATTCAGTTCAGTTCAGTTCAGTCGCTCAGTCGTGTCCAACTCTCCACGACCCCATGAATCACAGCACGCCAGGCCTCCTAGTCCATAACCAACTCCCGGAGTTCACTCAAACTCATGTCTACAGAGTCGGTGATGCCATCCAGCCATCTCATTCTCTGTCGTCCCCTTCTCCTCCCACCCCCAACCTTTCCTAGCATCAGAGTCTTTTCCAGTGAGTCAACTTGTCGCATGAGGTGGCCAAGGTATTGCAGTTTCAGCTTTAGCATCAGTCCTTCCAATGAACTAGCCTCCAATAAAAAATAAATAAAAAGACGGAAAGTAAAAATAAATAAAACAATTTATTTTCAAAAGTGAGACATTTCTGCCTACAATGGGATGATTAAAAGTTATCCTTTTCATAAGGAGACACTGAGTCAGTCCACTAGTGTGCGTGCGTGCTAAGTCACGTCGGTTGTGTCTGACTCTTTGCGACCCCACGGACTGTAGCCCACCAGGCTCCTCTGTCCATGGGGTTCTCCAGGCAAGAATACTGGAGTGGGTTGCCATTTCCTTCTCCAGGGGGATCGTCCCAACCCAGGGATGGAACCCGTGTCTCCTGCTTTGGCAGCTGGTTTCTTTACCACTAGGGCCGCCTGGGAAGCCCCTGAGCCTTCTCGGTTCATTCGCTAAGTAACGTGAGCCAAAGACTTGGCTGTAAGTAGCCTGGGAGCCCGGGCAAGGCAATGGCAAGCCGCTCCAGTACTCTTGCCTAGAAAATCCCATGGATGGAGGAGCCTGGTAGGCTGCAGTCCGTGGGGTCGCTAAGGGTCGGACACGACTGAGCGACTTCACTTTCCCTTTTCACTTTCACACATTGGAGAAGGAAATGGCAACCCACTCCAGTGTTCTTGCCTGGAGAATCCCAGGGACAGGGGAGCCTGGTGGGCTTCCGTCTATGGGGTCGCACAGAGTCGGACACGACTGAAGTGACTCAGCAGCAGCAGCAGCAGCAGCCTGGTAGCCAGGTGATGAATTCGTCTCATCTTTTGACCTCTCTTTTTTTCTCCTTCTCTCGTATGTCAATCAGGCAGAAGCCAAGGATTACATTTCTGATTTGTGCTTCTCTTCGTCAAAGGCTGGTGGTGGTGGTGGTTTAGTCGCTCAGTCGTGTCCGACTCTTGCGACCCCATGGACCGCAGCCTGCCGGGCTCCTCTGTCCATGGGATTCTGAGTGCTGGGTAAACTCCAGTGCCCCAGCCAGCCGTGTGGCTCTTGAACAGCGTTTGGTCTCTGAGTGACAGGTGCGTACGGCAGAATGAGGAGGTGAAGGAGAGAGAAAGCTGCATCCTGCTTGCTCAGGTAGAGTCCACTGTTGACCGCCAGGCTCCTTTCCGACACGCTGCTCCCTTCCCAGATGCAGGAGGTAGACAGCCTTGCCAGACACATCCTTCAAACCGATCCCGTGCCTGCGTCTGCCCCCAGCCTTCTGCTCACGCTCAGAACAGGAGCCTGCGATGGAATTAGCATGTCTAAAAATACCGCTGAATAAACACACACAATCCGAAACACAAAGGGAGCCAAAATTATGGGCATGCTTAAATGGCAACGGCAGAGCTTAAATTACAGGTCTGAAAAGCGTGATCTTTCCTTTGAAGGCTCTGTTCTCCTTTTAAAAAAAAAAAAAAAATGATTCTATTTCCACAAAAACAGAAAGCAACAGAGCCTTTGAAAGGGAAAACGGGAGGCAGCCGGCACTAATTCGGTTTAATTAATGCCATCCTGTTCTTTGGTCTGCAAACAGTTATTGAAAATGCAAGATGCCTGTGCGTGTCCCTCCTCCCATGGTCTCTGCTCTTCTGCAAAACCGTTTTCTCACGCGTCCGTTGCTACCAAGAATGGAAGCCTAAATTAGGCCAACGGCTCTTCCGTGCTTCCTATAGAACGACTGCATTTTCACTACTAGCCTGGACGTCGTGGGGCACTCTCCCCTTTGGCTCGGCTAGAACTAGGACAAGTCTGATAAAACTGTCCACCAGCATCTCTAAAATCATCCTTTAAAAATAAAAAAAGTAACTGGCACCATTTTTTTTTTTCCAACAAACAGTTTTAGCCATGGACACCTATGGACGCTAAGAAAAGGCTCCTTTACACTGCCTCTAAAATGAACAAAAATTGCCATGCTCTGGGCAGTAGGAGGGCACAATAGGAAAAGCTACCTTATGTTTGTTTCTTTTTATAATTTTTGTAAAAAATATATATTTTTGGACCACAAAGAAGACGGAGTGCCGAAGAATTGATGCTTTTGAACTGTGGTGCTGGAGAAGCCTGTTGAGAGTCTCTTGGACTGCAAGGAGATCGAACCAGTGCATCCTAAAGGAAGTCAGTCCTGAATATTCATTGGAAGGACAGATGCTGAAGCTGAAAGTCCAGTACTTTGGCCACCTCATGCGAAGAATTGACTCATTTGAAAAGATCCTGGAGCTGGGAAAGATTGAGGGTAGGAGTAGAAGGGGACAACAGAGGATGAGATGGTTGGATGGCATCACCGACTCGATGGACATGAGCTTGAGTAAGCTCCGAGAGTTGGTGATGGACAGGGAGGCCTGGTGTGCTGCAGTCCATGGGGTCACAAAGGGTCGGATATGACTGAGCGACTGAACAACCCACCTGTGTCCAAGGGGAATCCCGGTATGAGGCCATCCTCCTCGCGATCCTACAGAGGATTAGGTGAGTTGAGCGTCTGCAGCAAACACTCTGTGACCCTTTCCTGACCAGTCCTCCACGGCTACCTTCCCCCTGGAGCTCAGATGGCTCAAGCAGAGGCCACAGAGGAGAGGATGGGAGGGCCCGGGACAAAGACCTGCTCATCTCTTAACACAGGAAGATCTGCAAAGGAGGAGGGACCTCCCCAAGGGACGTAGAAGGCCCTGCCGGTAAGGAAGGATGAGCCAGGAGGCTGGTGGGCCCCGGGGAAGCGGCCAGGTTGCTGACAAACTCTCAGAAGAACAAAGCCCTGAGATATAGTGCCAGGGCCCTGGGTGGTTCAGAAAACAGAGAGAGGACTTCCCTGCTAGTCCAGAGGTTAAGAAATCGGCCTTGCAACGCATGGGACGTGGGTTCGATCCCTGGTCCTGGGAGATCGCACATTCCCCGGAGCAACTAACCCCGTGGGTCGCAACTATTAAAGCTCACATGGCCGAGAGCCTGTGCTCCAGAAGAAAAGAAGCCACTGCAATGAGAAACCCGAGCACTGAAATTACAGAGGAGCCGGCCAGAAATACAGCAATTAATATTGCTCTTCAGTCCCTTTGCGTCTGACTGTGCAACCCCACGGACTGCGACACTCCAGGCTTCCCTGTCCATCACCAACTCCCAAAGCCTACTCAAAACTCACGTCCATCGAGTCGGTGATGCCATCCAAGGAAAAGAAACGTGTATAGCAGGCATAGACCACTATCCTGAAAAGCCTGCTCCCAGAAAAGCAGAGAGAGAAACGCTAAGGACATGACGGCTTGAGCCTGGGTTATATGTTAAAGCAGAAACGTCTACCGGTAAGGGAATAATTAGGTAGGCTTGTTATACACCCTGGGATGAAATTGTATGGAGCAAATAAAACCCAGGGCGCTTGCTATTTCTGTTTCTAATTGCTACCAAGAAAGCCGGCGTTCATCACAAGATTGAAGGGAGGCCGGATCTCCTGTGTGGGAAACCTCGCCATGCAGAGACGCTCAGCTGGGAGGGGTCAGGAGTTGGGCCAGAGCTTTCCAACGGTGGCCAGACCCCCTCCTGCAGTGCCCAGAATACTAGGTCCAAGATAAACAAGATGCATCATTTTGCTCCACACTTCTTTCCTTATCAGCTGCAGCAAAAAATTTGAAAATCTCCCTGGCTGTTTAAAAAAAAAAAAAATTATATCCTGTTTAACATGTGAACTTAAAGATATTTTAACTCATGCAGCTTCATGCAAAAAAAAAATGCTCTTAGATGAGTGAAAATTAATTCTGTGAACACCCTCAGCAAGCAACTTCTTAAATACCCGTTCGTTAATAAACTGTGTGTGCGTGAGCGCTCCTGTATGCGCCATGTGGAAAAACTTCTTAAAGCCGAGTTCCAAAGCCCCGCGTGGCGACTTTGTACAAATTCAGCTTTGCGACGGACAAGCACCTGGGCCGCGATGGATGGTTCTTGCCCAGAAGACCTTTCCCTGGGGATGACACAATAGAGGCGGAAGTTTCTGCAGATCCTGATCGCACAAGTTGGCATGCACAGGTTTTTCTCTGCCACCTTCTTGGAAATCGCATCCTTTGGATTTGCTAGATAAGGTTCATCCTTTCATCTCTGCAGAGCCAAGCGTTTGTTCTGCTGAAAGGACCAGACGTGGGATCCAACCTCGCCAAGGGGAAGGACCTTTTCAGGTCAAGGGTCCCATGAATTATGTCAACTGAAGAATGACCTTCATGAAGCAATTTTTTTTTTTCCTTGCATACCGACCCCACCAAAGCTCAGAGGTGCAAAGGGTGAACACAGAACCTTTATGCAAATGTCACATTTTACTTTCAAATTCCTAAGCCCAGTTATCCATGATGTCCCAGAAAATCAGTAAAAACTTAAAAAAAAAAAAAAAAGGAAATAAGGGATAATGGTCTCCGGCAGACAAATTACAATATAGGCTTAAAATTATCTTTTTTGCAAACTTGCTCTCAACTCTTCCATTCTTTTGATTTATTCGAACCATGACTTTTTTTTTTTATCTCAGAGTCCGGACCCTCGTTTTAGGTGACCTGCTGATATCTTTATATTGAAGGAAGTGGAGGAAATGCAATTTCTCTTCCACGGAGAGGAGTGAGATTTTTATCCTTATAGACAGTCTTGCCAACGTAGCGGGGGCGGGGAGGTAAAAGTGCTACTATATGTGAGAGGTTTCCTTAGAGATGTCACGAAAGCCACAGCGTTAGAAAAAAAGATTCTTTCATTCTCATATTAATTTCCCAGTGCCTAAAAGACACATATGTTGTTACAACTTGGAGATGATAATCTAAGAAGAAAAAAAAGAAAAGCTCAAGAGTTCTAGATAGCTGTTATAGAAGGAATCCCACAAAGATCTTTCCAACAGACAAAGAAGATTTGTATAACATCACTGCTATCGATTGCATCATTGACATTGAATTAGCTCTTCCTGTTCTATGGTGGGGTTCACTGAATTCATAAAGGCCATTCTGGTGAAGAGGTCTGAAAACATGGAGATGAAATAATTGTGAGTCTGTAACACTCAGCCACTTTTTTAATCTCTGAAATAATGCTTTTGAACTGTGGTGATGGAGAAGACTCTTGAGAGTCCCTAGGCTTGCAAGGAGATCCAACCAGTCCATCCTAAAGGAAATCAGTCCTGAATATTCATTGGAAGGACTGATGCTGAAGCTACAATCCTTTGGCCACCTGATGCAAAGAGCTGACTCATTGGAAAAGACCCTGATGCTGGGAAAGATTGAAGGCAGGAGGAGAAGGGGACGACAGAGGATGAGATGGTTGGATGGCATCACCGACTCAACGGACATGAGTTTGAGTGCGCTCCGGGAGACAGTGGAAGACAGGGAAGCTTGGCGTGCTGCGGTCCGTGGGGTCACAAAGATTTGGGGATGACGGAGGGACTCGGCAACAACAGTATACTATTAATCAAATTCTGACACTTTTCACATATGCTGGGGACAACAGGCACCTTTTTATAAAACATACATTTTAAGACTTCATATAAATTTCCACATTCTGCTGCCACCTACGCATCTCCAGACCGTCTTAATCACCAGGACTTCTAAAACATTTAATAGAACAATAGAGCATTTTTCCCTTTGCCAATTAACATCTTAGCACTTACTTTAATATCGGAAATATTTTAAAGGTTTCTCTCATCTCGGCAGAAAGTCCTCTCACGCAGGGAGCTGTGAGTCAAACACCTACTTTCAATTCAGAGGCAAAACCGTTTCCCTCATTATCCCAGATTTTTGTGATTGCCGTTCACAGACCAGGAATTGAATGAAAATTCGAACCCAACATCTGAATGTAAGGTGTTGAGGAAAGGACTTCCCTGGGGGTTCAGGGAGGCCCCTGAAAGCAGGGAGGCCTGGGTTCAATCCCTGATCAGGGAACTTTTTTCTACATGCTGCAACTAAAGATTTCCGCATGCCGCAACTAAGACTCAGTACAGCCAAATAAATTAATTTTTAAAACATTTTTTAAAAGAAGAAAACAGGAAAAAATTGTAAAACACAGTTTTAAAGTGTTGAGCAAAAAACAAACGTTCACCCCAAATGTTAGACATTCGTCCAGAGAGGAAAGGAATAAAAATCTTGACATTCTGGAAGACCGTGTTTTTATTACGAGCAGAGATATTTAGTGGGTAGGTGTTATCTCTACTCACCAAACCTCAGACTCAAGAGTGCGAAGCTGGCGCTTAGGCCATGAAGAGAAATCGCCTTTCTACAGCACCCCCCTTAAAGGATACCACGCCCTCAACACTTCACACAGCAGCCCACACACCAGCACTGGAGGGGGACGGAATGTTTCCTTCTCCCTCAGTAAAACACGTAAACACATTCATTCCCTGCCATTCACGGGTCGACGACCTAAGGCCACCCCTACACCATCTAAAGTGAACCCAGATTTTGGGCGGGGGTGAAATGAAGAGGCAAGAAGTGCAGCTTCCCTTCCTTCGATCCCATGGTTTTGGAGGTGCAGGCTTATCCATTCCGGGCTCCTGCTAACATCCTGAAAGCTTTCAGACCTTTGTGGACTTGCAGCGGAGTTGCGTCCTTACCAGCCATCACAGATTGAAAGCACTGTTAAGTAGAAAAGGCTTTGAATACAGGTCACCTCGCAAACATCACAGACTAGCCCGCCTGCCTCACACATGCTCAGAACACATGTGTTGGCCAACACAGGGGCAGAGTCATCCAACACGGAGCCTGCGTGCTAAGGAAGTGCTGAATGCCTCATGTCATTTCCTGAATACTGGGCCGAAAGTGAAACACTCTGGGGGTTGTTTGGGGGCCCTGAAGAGCTCCAGAACCACAGTGCTTTCTGCCTCAGCAGAGAGAAGAAGCCAGAGAGAGCAAAGTGGTAGATTAAAAAAAAACAAAGACAGCACTAAGTTGTGATTCTTTGTGACCCCGTGGACTGTAGCTCCCACCAGGCTCCTTGGTCCAGGGGATTCTCCAGGTTAGAATACTGGAGTGGGTTGCCATTTCCTTCTCCAGGGGGATCTTCCCGGCCCAGGCATTGAACCTCGGTCTCCTGCATTGCAGGCGGATGCTTTACCGACTGAGCTACGCAGGAAGCCCGAAGCGGTGGGTAAGACGTGATTGATTAGAATAAGACGCGTGTGAGGCTTACAGATGGGACGGTGAGGGGTGCCATGCCCCAACTACTCAGTGCGGGCTACAGTTTTATAATCTACGGAAAAGTGGGGAGCAGGGAGAAGACCTTTGTGTCTCTGGAGTGGATAGTGTGCTTCCCTTATCAGCTCCTCCTCCAAGTTGGGCAGGGGAGTTTTCTTATGCCTGCGTGGTCGGGCTAGTCCCCAAATTACTGGTTTTTTCTTGTGTGCAGAGAACATGTGCTAGAGATCTTTATGAACTCACTGGGCAGGATGTGGGTTTTTTCTGTCATCACTGTTTGATTGTTTGGGGGCAGTTCTGTGTACTTCTAGCGCACGGTTTTGTTGCTAAGCAAGCCTGCCTGGTTGGTGTTTAAGCAAACCTGCTTTCTTGAGTGAATACTAACGTACAGAGGTCTCCCATATTTTTCTGCTTAAAATCCCCTGGTGGGATTAACTATTTAATCAGCGACGTGGTCTCTTCAGTCTGTTCGCTGTCAAAAGTGAGAAGCAGAACGGTCATAAGTGTTTGGGTCATTCACCCTCCAATTAGAGGCTGACGGGGGGCAGCCACTGCTCCCCTTCACAAAGGAGGAGGGCTTCCCATCGCTCGCCTGGGAAAAGACCAACGTTCAAATTCTGAACTGTGGTGTCTGCTGAACGCATATGTCTTACTGCCCCGGAACGTAAAGTGGAAACACCAAACTCCGGGGCGTGTCTGTACTTGTTCCTGTTGATGAAGCTGATTCAGTGGTGACGTGGAGCCCAGGGCATCTTGAACCCAAGGCAGCCCCTGGGAAAGTCTGGGTTTCAGTTCTGTGCCCCAGCATGTTCCTCATGGTGTCTTATCCCCACGGCTCTTCAGGGACCCACCCCCATCCTTTTCACCACCAACCACCGTTGCCCGGGACCCAGCTGGGCTGATCCTATCTGATCCGAAGAGGTTTCAGACACTAGCACCCACCTATGGATGGTGACAGCCTCTACAATAAAAGGAAATGATAAAGACAGCACTGCGCTCCATAGGCAAAGCGATGGTTTTCCCAGTAGTCAAGTATGGATGTGGGAGTTGGACCATAAAGAAAGCTGAGCGCCAAAGAATTGATGCTTTGGAACTGTGGTGTAGGAGAAGACTCTTGAGAGTCCCTTGGACTGCAAGGGGATCCAACCAGCCCATCCTAAAGGAAATCAGTCCTGAATATTCATTGGAAGGACTGATGCTGAAGTGGAAACTCCAATACTTTGACCACCTGGTGTGAAGAACTGACTCAATGGAAAAGACCATGATGCTGGGAAAGATTGAAGGCGGGAGGAGAAGGGGATGACAGAGGATGAGATGGTTGGATGGCATCACCGACTTGATAGACATGAGTTTGAGTGAACTCCGGGAGTTGGTGATGGACAGGGAGGCCTGGCGTGCTGCAGTCCATGGAGTCGCAAAGAGTCGGACACGACTGAGTGACTGAACTGAACTGAACTGAAAGGCTGACCTTTCCCCAGGAAGAGGGGGAATCCTACCTGGATTCAGTCATACCTCCTTCATTAACGCTCCCTGGAACTTCCCTGGTGGTCCACTGGTTAAGAATCTGCCTTGCAAGCGATGCAGAGGATGCAGGTTTGACCCCTGGTTAGAGAGCTTAGGTCCCCCAGGCCTCAAAGCAACTACTGAGCCCACGGGCATCACAACTAGACAGTCCATGGGCCACCACAAAGATTCTGTATGCTGCAACTAAGACCCGTCACAGCCAAATCAGTAAATAAATATGAAAAAAAAAAAACACTAAAAATGCCAAGACACTCCAGTGGCCCTTGATCTACTAGACAAGAAAAGGTTTAAAGCACAAGGAACTTCCTAGCTGTGCATCCGAAGTTGCTCAGCCATCTCCGACTCTTTGTGACCCCAAGGGCCGTAACCCGCCAGGCTCCTCTGTCCATGGGATCCTCCAGGCAAGAACACTGGAGTGGGCTGCCATTTCCTCCTCCAGGGGATCTTCCCCACCCTGGGATCCAACCTGTGTCTCCGGCATCTCCTGTACTGGCAGGTGGATTTTTTAATCAATGAGCCCCCCAGGAACAGCGTTTACTGGGAAGTGTGTGGATTCCCTGTGGGAGTGGCTACATCTCAAAACAGACACGTGGGCGGTTAATTTCCCTCCGAGTGACTGTCGCATACAAGGGGTGTGGCTGGAGTCATCTGAGAACAGTACTGCTAGACAGGGGTTTTATTCTGATGGCCTCATCTCTTCCTTTGTTGCGTGTGGCCATGGGAAGGTCCACTGTTGACAGTTTAGAATCCCAAGCAGAGTGGTTTACCCAGCAGTACACTGATTTGTAGAGTCCACACAAAAGAATTTTTCTTTCCTGAACACTTTTCTCCTTGGCTCGTATTTTTTTTTTTTTTTTTTTTTTAGATCAGTGTTTTGGTTCACAGTGATTTTAGATTTACAGAAGAGTTCTAAACAGAACATGGAGCGACCTCCCCCACGGTCCAGGGGCTAAGACTCTGTGTTCCCAATGCAGCGGGGAGCCCAGGTTCAAACCCTGGTTAGAGAACTACATCCACATGCAGCAACTAAGACCCAGCCAAATAAATAAATGCATATTTTAAAAGAAACGCAGAGAGCACATGTAGTTTTCACTCATTTTGGCTAACATTAACATCTCACTTAAGCACGGCACGCTGGTCAAAACCGGGAGACCGACGTTGAGACATCACTGCTCACTGTATTTCAGGCTTTATCAGGATTTTGCACAATGATATTTTTCTGTTGGAGGACCCCATACTGTATTTCGTTATTTTGCCTCAGTCTCCTTTGTACTGTGACGGTTGCTCAGCACCTCCTCACCTTTTATCCTCTTGGCAGTTAGGTATTTCTTAGAATGTCCCTCCATCTGAGTCTGTCTGGTGCCTTTCCGGATATTAAACTGGAGGTATGGGTTTTAAGCGGATAAATCTTCAGAGCTGAGGTACCCTTCCCACCTCGCCATATCAGGGGTCCACGACTTCCGCAGGGCTCACCAGGAGACATCGGGAACCGCGATCACTTGGTGAAGATAATTAAGTGTCTGTCGAGTGTCTGCACTGCGAATCACTCCATGTTTAGTGCAGCCATGGGACTTTTAAAAAGATGCATTCGTTTTCAAATTGCCTAAAGTCAGAGTTATTTCTTATTTCTATGGGCTTTTTTTTTTCCTATTCTCAATTTACTTCTAATTCAATTTCACCTTTGTTGTTTTCTTCTAGGAGGAGGGAAAAAAAAAAAAAACAGTTCTTAAACACCACCTTCCTCCCAGAACTCTCCTGCTGAAACCTGGAGGCTATTCTTGGTTGGGATGAAAGGAAACCCATAGTTTAGGCATCTCTGAGGTATGAAGAAATGTAATGAATATTTTATATACATTGCCTACTTACATTTCACAAGAGCCCTCTAAATTAAATATTAACAGACCGGTTTTCTTTTCTTTTTTTTTTCCAAACGAAAAAACCAATTTTCCCAAGGCCACAGTTAAAGACAGAAAGTCATAAAACAGGTAGGAGAGAACCCAAATGTTTTAAGCCAGAAGGTTTAAGGTCACCTACTAGCTGTTCAAATGTGACCCCTGCCACTCTAGTACACAGACCTCCCTCCCCGGAAATAAAAGAAATATTACGTATTTACAGCATTTATTTCCTCACATCCGGGCCTTGAACACTTGGTCCTGCAGACCCCAGGCTCCAAGTGGCCTCCCCAGGTATGACTCATCCCACACAACTAGCTGAAGCCCTCCTCCTCCAGGAAACTCTCCCTGACTTCGACACCCACAGGGACATTTTTCCCCTTGTACTCAAAGCGTCTTCTCTAACACTTGCTGGTCCTGAATGCTGTCTGCCCTCCCCTGCCTCCAGCTTGTCAGACAGGTTAGCCCGCCCTGCACCACGCCTTGGGAAGATATACATCTGTAAGCCCTGAGGATCTGTGCTTCTGCTAGGACCACCACACACACACACACACACACACACAAACCCTGCCCAGTCAGGACTGCCCTCCCGTTTCTGGGCTGGAACCTGGCATTGCATCCTGTGGACTGTACCGAGGTCCTGGCTTCAACCCCTTCCTGGGGTGGCCCTGATATTTGCTCATGAAAAAGTTCACCAATTGCAACGTCTTCACCAAGATGGCTGTCACATATGATGCCAATTGCCGTGGATAAAATAACATGCTCCAAGGATGTGTTGTGCAACATGGGGAACACAGCCCATATTTTATAGTAACTAGAGATGGAGTATCAGCTTCCCCAGTGGCTCAGTTCTGCTCAGTCGCTCACTTGTGTCTGACTCTCTGCAACCGCATGGACCACAGCACGCCAGGCCTCCCTGTCCATCACCAACTCCCGGAGTTCACTCAAACTCATGTCCATTGAGTCGGTGATGCCATCCAGCCATCTCATCCTCTGTCGTCCCCGTCTCCTCCCGCCTTCAATCTTTCCCAGCATCACGGTCTTTTCCCCAGTGGCTCAGCAGTGAAGAATTCACCTGTAATGCAGGAGACCTGGGTTTGACCCCTAAGTTGGGACGATCCCCTGGAGAAGGGAATGGCAACCCACTCCAGTATCCTTACCTGGAGAATCCCATGGACAGAGGAGCCTGGCGGGCTACGGTTCATAGTATCGCAAAAGAGTCAGACACAACTTAGCGACTAAACGACAACAACAATTTTTGGTAAAGACATCACAATTTGATAAAGACTGTCTCCTGGCTGATACAGGCAAACTGACTCAGGTGACGTCGTATCTAAATCTATCTACATATGGGCTCAGGTGGCTCAGTGATAAAGAACCCGCCTGCCAAGGCAGGAGACATAAGAGATGAAGGTTCAATCTCTGCTCTGGGAAGATACCCTGGAGGAGGAAATGGCAACCCACTCCAGTATGTTTGCCTGGGAAATCCCTTGGACAGAGGGGCCTAGCAGGCTGCACTCCACAGGGGTCGCAAAACAGTCATGAGTTGCAGACCAAGCAACAGCAACAACACAGATAGAATGTACCCTTTACAACGTGCAAATCACTACATTGTACCCTTGTTAACTTATATAACACTGGAAATCAACTATGCCTATACTATATAAACTGTATATACTATAGTATATACTATATACAGTATATAATCCATAGTATACACTATATATATATACTTATACTATATAAAATACAATGAAGCATAATAACCTAAATATGGACTTCCCTGGTGACATAAGAACCTAAATATATATACACATGCAAACCACATAAGCATTTGGAAGGTGCATATGTATATATGCAAAAATAAGCATGAGACATAGCTATAGCCGTAGAGACATTCTGTGGACGGTGTCAGGTGGGAACATTGAAGACCCCTCAGGCAGCGTGGTGACAGGACTCGTCTGCATCCTGTCTTGTCTGAAGTCCCGTCTGAGCGCTCCCTGCTGCCACTTCTGGCTACAGGATGCATCCTCAGCGGGGACACTGAGAGGGGTCCTTAAGGGGCACCACTTTCTGAGAGGGGTCCTTAAGGGGCATCACTTAAGACCAGAAACTGGTTCTTAGGGTGACAGCTTTTACTGTTGTTGTTTTTTTATGTATAAAGCACAGACAGGCATGCAGCCCTTAAATAGACATCCAGTGTAACAACTGTGGTGTTTAAATGTCACGGGAGGGAAAGGGTACCAGCATGAGAAAAGAAAATGCTTCCCGGGTGATGCTAGTGGTAAAGAACCTGCCTGCCAATGCGGGAGACCCGAGTTCAGCCCCTGGGTCGGGGAGATCCCCTGGAGGAGGGCATGGCAACCCACTCCAGTATTCTGGCCTGGAGAGTCCCCATGGACAGAGGAGCCTGGTGGGCTGCAGTCCATGGGGTCACAAAGAGTCATACACGACTGAGCACACACTCACGCAGAAAAGACGGGAACGGGCTACATAATCGTTTCAGGTCTAAATGAACACACCAGCCAAGAAGCCAAAGGTTAAGGATTGAGATAAGTCATGGGACCTCCTGATGGTCCAGAGGCTAAGACTCCGAGCTTCCAAAGCAGAGGGACCTGGGTTCCATCCCTGGGCAGGGAAGCAGATTTCACGTGTCATGACTAAGAAGCCCATACACTTCAGCTAAGACCCGGCACAGACAAGTCAATAAGGATTAAAATAAGTCACAAGGCTGGAGGGTGTGCAAGGACCCGGGAACTGTTTGCGTATCTTCATCCTCACACCAACTACTCGGGGCTCGTGTGATTACCGTTCCATGTTTTGTAAGGGAGGGACATGATGCAGGGAGATTCTAGGTCAAGGTTCCGAGTTGACCCAGTTAGTACGTGGAAGACCCAGCGTCAGAGGGAGGAGCTTGAAGTCAGACACTCACCGCTGCACTGCCCCGGCATCCACGCACCACAGACGCCCACGAGTTCACGGTGCCTGGAAGAAGCATTCTTCATGCTAAGAAACACTCAATGTCCCCCTCATAAATAAAACAGAAACAGGCACCTGCTTCTGCAGAACTGTTGTTCAATCACTCAGTCGTCTCCGACTCTTTGCGACCCCATGGACTGCAGCACGCCAGGCCTCCCTGTCCATCACCAACTCCCGGAGCTTGCTCAAACTCATGTCCACCGAGTCGGTGATGCCATCCAGCCATCTCATCCTCTGTCGTCCCCTTCTCCTCCCGCCCTCATTCTTTCCCAGCATCGGGGTCTTTTCCAATGAGTCGGCTCTTCTCAAAGTCAGCTACTTTCAAGGACTCTGCAATACACTGCTGCTGCTGCTGCTAAGTCGCTTCAGTCGTGCCCGACTCTGTGCGACCCCATAGACAGCAGCCCACCAGGCTCCCCCGTCCCTGGGATTCTCCAGGCAAGAACACTGGAGTGGGTTGCCATTTCCTTCTCCAATCTGCAATACACTAGGAATTAATAAAATATTTTAGAATACATTCTATAAATCGAGTACAGAAAGGAAAATCGATTAATGATTCAGAAAGACAGAGCAAGTGGAGATGATTATTATAAGTTTGCACATATGGAGAGACACTGTTGGACACTTTTAATTTTGCAGGGTCTTCTGCCACTGAGAGATTGCAAAAAAAAAAAGTCAAATAAAATAGCACACATATCCTCATTAAGGTGCCTAAATCCATAAAACATGTTTGATTGGAATCCTATATTCTCGTGTTTGAATCTAGAAGTCTTCACAAACAATACATTACAGGTGCTCAGGAATGTAGGTTATTATTATCCCTTCCTGATGTCTCATTGTCCATCAGTCCTTCCCTTTGGCTTGAAGACAGTTCAGAGAATGTCCGGTGTTTGAATTCAATTCTATTGTTTCCGCGACACAAGCCAGTCGGCTACATTACACAGTCACTTTGGAAAGTTCTTCTTTTGTTCGGTGAGTCCCAGAGCGAACGTCTTAAGTAATGACAGTCCCTCAAAAAGGCAAAGTTTTCCACCACGAATTTCTGCTGGGGGAAACTTTCCTTCAATCTCCTGTGGCCGTTGCAAAGGGCTGTTTTGGTTTTATTTCTCCTTTTAAACATATGGGCTTCCCTGGTGGCCCAGCAGTAAAGAACCCACTTGCCAGTGCAGGAGACTCGGGTTTGATCCCTGGATCGGGAAGATCCCCTGGAGAAAGTGAAAATGAAAAGTGAAAGTCTCTCACTCATGTCTGACTCTTTGTGACCCTATGGACTATACAGTCCATGGAATTCTCCAGGCCAGAAGACTGGAGTGGGTAGCCTTTCCCTTCTCCAGGGGATCTTCCCAACCCAGGGAGGAAACCCAGGTCTCTCGCACTGCAGGCAGATTCTTTACCAGCTGAGCCAGCAGGGAAGTCCAACAATACTGGAGTGGGTAGCCTATCCCTTCTCCAGGGGATCTTCCCGACCCAGGAATTGAACCGGGCTCTCCTGCATTGCAGGCGGATTCTTTACCGACCGAGCTACCAGGAAATCTCCCCTGCCCCCCGGAGAAGGGAATGGCAACCCACTCCAGTACTCTTGCCTGGGAAATCCCATGGACATGGGAGCCTGGCGGGCTGCAGTCCATGGGGTTGGAGAGAGTCGGACACGACTGTGCAACGAAACAACACCAACTCTTCATTCATCTGCTGTTGGGTGTTTAGTTGTTTCCATGCGCTCAAGACAACGCTGAACTTCACCTGAATCCTGCGGTCCTGGAAACCAGAGAAGGTGAGACAATCACCCCACCTGCTGCGTCCTGGAACACCACTGACGGCAAAGAACATCCGTTCCCCTGACACAGGTTCGATGAGACTCACAGGTGACCCCTTGTGCACCCAGGAGCAAGGCCAGACACAGACCTTCCACATTTCCACCCTCTCTCAGCCTAAGTGATTTACTGGATGGTTTGTCCCCACTGATCAAAGCTGCAACAAAATGGTTGTGAACCTAACTTGGGTTCAGCTTCTCTCCCCGGCCCCCAGGACTCTCAACTTTTTATTTATTTTTTGCTCCCTTTCCTTTTTTTTTTTTTTTAACTGGACTGTGGTTGGATGGCATCACGGACCCAATGAACATGAGTTTGCGAAAGCTCCGGGAGGTGGTGAAGGTCAGGGAGGTCTGGCATCCTGCAGTCCATGGGGGTCGCAGAGAGTCGGACACGACTGAGCAACTGAGCAACAATCGCTTTACAGTGTCGTGTTGATTTCTGCTGTGCATTGACACGAACCAGCCATACGTATACATATGTCCCGTCCCTCTTGAACTTCCTTCCCCACCCACCCCTCCAGGTCATCACAGAGCCCGAAGCTGAGCTCCCTGTGCTATCCAGCACCTTTCCAGCAGCCATCTATTTTACACATGATGGTGCATAGACGTCAGTGCTGCTCTCTCAATCCATCCCACCCTCTCCCTCCCCTTGCTGTGTGGGACCTTGAGAAAACTTGGATGCAGGCTCAGCCTGGGCCAGCAGACCTTCACCCTGGCACAGGATGGTCTCGGGGAAAGTACGATCTGGTCTCTTGTGGATCCTGCCACCCTTTCACGCCACTTCCCCTTACCCAGTTCTTTCTAGAACGCAGGGGAGGAGAGTCGACTCTGGTCGTCCCTGTGAAACAAAAGCGAAGCCCCTTTGGCCCACTGCCGCCCACTGACCAAGAGTGTTGTCCCCAGTGCAAGAGCCCCCCCTGCCCCAAGTGCCACAGACTCCTTCCCTGCATCCAAGAATCCTTTTTTGAACAAAAGTCTCTCCTTACTGACTCCGGATTTGTTCTCTTCTTTTCTTTTTTTTGACACCTATAACCCATGTGGGATTTTTAGCTCACAAGGGATTCCTCGCAAGGTCAAAGCAAGTCCCCACCCCGGCCTGCTTTTCCACAACCCAGATAGAACCAGTTTCTCACTGCTTCTCCTTTCTTCTCATCCTCTGTCGGACCCTTCTCCTCCCGCCCTCAGTATTTCCCAGCATCAGGGTCTTTTCCAGTGAGTCATCTCTTCACATCAGGCAGCCAAAGGATTCGAGCTTCAGGTTCATTTCCTCCAATGAATATTCAGGGTTGATTTCCTTGAGGATGGACTGGTTTGCTGTCCTTACATCACAGACTCCATGGACATAAATTTAAGCAAAGTCCAAGGTATAGTGGAGCACAGAAGAGCCTGGCTTGCTACAGTCTGCTGGATCGCAAAGAGTCAGACACAGCTTAGAGACTGACCAACAACAACAAGTCTTTGTATCTGTTGGGATGCCCTGATCCTCTCTGTTTCCTTCAAATGTGTTGCATGAATCCCCCCAAAAGAGATTCTTAATACATAGTGACGCTTGCAGAAGTTGTCTAACGCGGAGCTTGCGGAAGAAGGCAAGAGTGCTTTCCGGTGGTGAAGGTGGAGACTCTGCAATGAGCGTCTGAGGCCACCTGTAAACACGGCGGATCACAGAGAACACACCCTGGGCTCTCACACATCCCCACTGCGCCGCAGTGTGTGTGTCCAGGAAACCGTGTTCCCTCGGAGCTGAACTCATCTCTGGGTCCTGTCTTCTCCCTCCCCAGCTGATCTGTGCCCAGGAGGCCTCCTTTTTGCCGAGTTAGCTTCATTTGGCATTCTCTTCAAATACCGAGTGTTCACCAGTGCATTTGTAGAGAGTGGGACCCTTTCTGGTGCTAAGATCCACAGTAGGACCCGGTGTCATCAGAGGGACCCTTGAAAGGGGAGGAGGTGAGGGGGCACAGTCCCTTCTGGCTCACAGCTGGTGGAGAGCAGCGATTTTCCACTGCAGAGGTTCGAGGAGGGGCCACAGTCCCTTGTATGGAGCACAGACCTGGAGGTCCCGCAGGGCAATCCTTTGCGCTGCTGGTTTAATCCCTTCGAGGTCAACAATTTGTGCGCTGTTCTGAAGACAGAAGCGGGTTCCACAGCCATCACTTCCGTCTCCTTGAAACTGACTCCACGGATGAGGGGAAAGTGAAAGCCGCTCAGTCGTGTCCGACTCTTTGCGACCCCATGGACTATACAGTCCATGGCATTCTCCAGGCCAGAATACTGGAGTGGGGAGCCTTTCCCTTCTCCAGGGGATCATCCCAACCCAGGGATGGAACCCAGGTCTCCCACACTGCAGGCGGATTCTTTACCAGCTGAGCCACCAGGGAAGCCCAAGAATACTGGAGTGGGTAGCCTGTCCCTTCTCCAGGGGATCTTCCCGACCCAGGAATCGAACTGGGGCCTCCTGCGTGGCAGGTGGATTCTTTACCAACTGAGCTACTAGGGAAGCCCCGTGCATGAGGGAGGAACTGAATATGCTTAGTCAGATTCTTCATCACTCCCATGTTCCTCCCCCTCCCCCCCAAAAAAACAGCATTCTTCCAACCACACAGGGCTACGTAGCTCGAATCTTCAAGCCAACTCTGGTCCTTCCCCAAGAGGATGGTGGACTTACATCTCTATCACATTGAGCTTCACTGGCTGGCAAGGTTCCTCAGACAAAGTCTTTTGCATAACACAAACAGCAGGTTATTATTTGCGAATACCGTCGTACTCTTTGTCAAAAGCTCTTTCAAGTGAAATGGCATTAGCATACATCTTCTTTTTGGCACAATGTAGTGCAATGTCAAGCCACTCCAGTACTCTTGCCTAGAAAATCCCATGGATGGAGGAGCCTGGTGGGCTGCAGTCCGTGGGGTCGCTAAGGGTCAGAGACGACTGAGCGACTTCACTTTCCCTTTTCACTTTCACACATTGGAGAAGGAAACGGCAGCTCACTCCAGTGTTCTTGCCTGGAGAATCCCAGGGACAGGGGAGCCTGGTGGGCTTCCGTCTATGGGGTCACACAGAGTCGGACACGACTGAAGCAACTTAGCAGCAGCAGGACAAACTGCAGGAATGAAAAAGGCATATTTGTACTCTGTGTGTCTTCAGGAGAACTATGGTGTTGGAGAAAGACGAAAACCAACTTGTTACTCAAAGACCTGACTCTTCATTTTGGGGGCGGTTCAAGGACTCAGCTCAACAAGTGGGTGTGGGTCTTCTCTGAGGCATGGTCCCAGAGACCAGAGATACAATCTTGTGTAAGACATGGTCCCCTCTCCTGAGACATTTCTAACCTGCTTTTACACACACTCCGGTCAAGAAATCCCAGCTGCATCAACCTAAATGTCCGTCAACAGAGGACTCGATAAAGAAGATGTGGTACATATATGCCGTGGAATATTATTCAGCCATTAAAAAGAATGAAGTAATAGCATTTGCAATATCATCGACAGACCTAGGGAGTGTCATACAGAATAAGTGAAATAGGTGAAGTAAGTCAGACAGAGAAGCAGCAATATCGTACAACATCGCTCATGTGTAGAATCTAAAAAGAAATGATACAAATGAACTTATGTACAAAACAGAAACAGACTCACAGACTTGGAGAATGAACTTATGCTTCCCAGGGGGAAGGATGGGGAGATGGGATAGTCAGGGAGTCTGGGATGGACGTGGACACACTGCTGTGTTTAACATGGAGAACCAGCAACGACCTGCTGGACAGCACAGGGAACTCTGCTCAATACTCTGTAATAACCTTATGGTTCCCAGGGGAAGGGATGGGGGAAGGGGTAGTCAGGGAGTCTGGGATGGACATGGACACACTGCTGACTTTAACATGGAGAACCCACAAGGACTTGCTGGACAGCACAGGGAGCTCTGCTCAATACTCTGTAATAACCTTATGGTTTCGGTGTTGACCATCTGGTGATGTCCATGTGTAGAGTCTTCTCTTGTGTTGTTGGAAGAGGGTGTTTGCTATGACCAGTGCATTCTCTTGACAAAACTCTATTAGCCTTTGCCCTGCTTCATTCCGTGCTCCAAGGCCAAATTTGCCAGTTACTCCAGGTGTTTCTTGACTTCCTACTTTTGCATTCCAGTCCCCTATAATGAAAAGGACATCTTTTTTGGGTGTTAGTTCTAAAAGGTCTTGTAGGTCTTCATAGAACCGATTAACTTCGGCTTCTTCAGCAGTACTGGTTGGGGCATAGGCCTGGATTACTGTAATATTGAATGGTTTGCCTTGGAAACAAACAGAAATCATCCTGTCATTTTTAAGATTGCATCCAAGTACTGCATTTCGGACTCTTTTGTTGACCATGATGGCTACTCCATTTCTTCTAAGGGATTCCTGCCCACAGTAGTAGATATAATGGTCATCCGAGTTAAATTCACCCATTCCAGTCCATTTTAATTCACTGATTCCTAGAATGTCGACGTTCACTCTTGCCATCTCCTGTTTGACCACTTCCAATTTGCCTTGATTCATGGACCTAACATTCCAGGTTCCTATGCAATATTGCTCTTTACAGCACCGGACCTTGTTTCTATCATTGGTCACATCCACAACTGGGTATTGGTTTTGCTTTTGCTCCATCCCTTTATTCCTTCTATAGTTATTTCTCCACTGAGCTCCAGTAGCATACTGGGCACCTACGACCTGGGGAATTCCTCATTCAGTATCCTATCATTTTGCCCTTTGATACTGTTCATGGGGTTCTCAAGGCAAGTATACTGAAGTGGTTTGCCATTCCCTTCTCCAGGGGACCACATTCGGCTGTGGTCCATGTGATTAGATCAGCTAGTTTCCTGTGATTATGATTTCAGTTTGTCTGCCCTCTGGTGCCCCCTAGCAATACCTACCGTCTTATTTGGGTTTCTCTTACCTTGGTCGTGGAAAATCTCTTCACAGCCGCTCCAGCAAAGTGCAGCCGCTGTACCTTACCTTGGACGAGGGGTATCTCCTCAAGGCCGCCCCTCCTGACCTTGAACGCGGAGTAGCTCCTCTCGGCCCTCCTGCGCCCGCGCAGCCACCGCCTGTTGGATGTGGGGTAGCTCCTCTCGGCCGCCGGCTCTGGCCTCAGGCGTGGGGTAGCTCCTCACGGCCGCACCTCTTTGCGTGGTTCGTTGCGCCCGGGCCGGCGTCTCTCGCGTTGCGTCTGCGCCGCCGGGGCCGGCGTTATATTCTTTGCAACCAAAGATGGAGAAGCTGTATACAGTTAGCGAAAACAAGACCAGGAGCTGACTGTGGCTCAGATCATGAACTCCTTATTGCGAAGTTCAGACTTAAATTGAAGAAAGTAGGGAAAACCACTAGACCATTCAGATATGACCTCAATCAAATCCCTTATGATTATGCAGTGGAAGTGAGAAATAGATTTAAGGGACTAGATCTGATTGATAGAGTGCCTGATGAACTCTGGACGGAGGTTCGTGACATTGTACAGGAGACAGGGACCAAGACCATCCCCATGGAAAAGAAATGCAAAAGAGCGAAATGGCTGTCTGAGGAGGCCTTACAAATAGCTGGGAAAAGAAGAGAGGCGAAAAGCAAAGGAGAAAAGGAAAGATATAAGCATCTGAATGCAGAGTTCCAAAGAATAGCAAGGAGAGATAAGAAAGCCTTCCTCAGTGATCAATGCAAAGAAATAGAGGAAAACAACAGAATAGGAAAAACAAGAGACCTCTTCAAGAAAATTAGAGATTCCAAGGGAACTTTTCATGCAAAGATGGGCTCGATAAAGGACAGAAATGGTATGGACCTAACAGAAGCAGAAGATATTAAGAAGAGGTGGCAGGAATACACAGAAGAACTGTACAAAAAAGATCTTCACGACCAAGATAGTCATGATAATGTGATCACTGACCTAGAGCCAGACATCTTGGAATGTGAAGTCAAGTGGGCCTTAGAAAGCATCACTACGAACAAAGCTAGTGGAGGTGATGGAATTCCAGTTGAGCTATTTCAAGTCTTGAAAGATGATGCTGTGAAAGTGCTGCACTCAATATGCCAGCAGATTTGGAAAACTCAGCAGTGGCCACAGGACTGGAAGAGGTCAGTCTTCATTCCAATCCCAAAGAAAGGCAATGCCAAAGAATGCTCAAACTACCGCACAATTGCACTCATCTCACACGCTAGTAAAGTCATGCTCAAAATTCTCCAAGCCAGGCTTCAGCAGTATGTAAACCGTGAACTCCCAGATGTTCAAGCAGGTTTTAGAAAAGGCAGAGGCACCAGAGATCAAATTGCCAACATCCGCTGGATCATGGAGAAAGCAAGAGAGTTCCAGAAAAACATCTATTTCTGCTTCATTGACTATGCCAAAGCCTTTGACTGTGTCGATCACAATAAACTGTGGAACATTCTGAAAGAGATGGGAATCCCAGACCACCTGACCTGCCTCTTGAGAAACCTGTATGCAGGTCAGGAAGCAACAGTTAGAACCGGTCATGGAACAACAGACTGGTTCCAAATAGGAAAAGGTGTACGTCAAGGTTGTATATTGTCACCTTGCTTATTTAACTTATATGCAGAGTACATCATGAGGAACGCTGGGCTGGAAGAAGCACAAGCTGGAATCAAGATTGCTGGGAGAAATATCAATAACCTTAGATATGCAGATGACACTACCCTTATGGCAGAAAGTGAAGAGGAACTCAAAAGCCTCTTGATGAAAGTGAAAGAGGAGAGTGAAAAGGTTGGCTTGAAGCTCAACATTCAGAAAACAAAGATCATGGCATCTGGTCCCATCACTTCATGGGAAATAGATGGAAAAACAATGGAAACAGTGTCAGACTTTGTTTTTTTGGGCTCCAAAATCACTGCAGATGCTGATTGCAGCCATGAAATTAAAAGACGCTTGCTCCTTGGAAGGAAAGTTATGACCAACCTTGATAGTATATTAAAAAGCAGAGACATTACTTTGCCGACCAAGGTCCGTCTAGTCAAGGCAATGGTTTTTCCCGTGGTCATGTATGGATGTGAGAGTTGGACTGTGAAGAAAGCTGATCGCCGAAGAATCGATGCTTTTGAACTGTGGTGTTGGAGAAGACTCTTGAGAGTCCCTTATACTGCAAGGAGATCCAACCAGTCCATTCTAAAGGAGATCAATCCTGGATGTTCATTGGAGGGACTGATGCTAAAGCTGAAACTCCAATACTTTGGCCACCTCATGAGACGAGTTGACTCACTGGAAAAGACTCTGATGCTGGGAAAGGTTGGGGGCGGGAGGAGAAGGGGACGACGGAGAATGAGATGGCTGGATGGCATCACCGACTCTGTGGACATGAGTTTGAGTGTACTCCGGGAGTTGGTGATGGACAGGGAGGCCTGGCGTGCTGTGATTCATGGGGTCGCGGAGAGTCGGACACGACTGAGCGACTGAACTGAACTGAACTGAACCTTATGGTTCCCAGGGGGAGGGATGGGGGAAGGGACAGTTAGGGAGTCTGGGATGGACACACTGCTGTGTTTAACATGGAGAACCAGCAAGGACCTGCTGGACAGCACTGGGAACTCTACCCAATGTCACGTGGCAGCCTGGATGGGAGGGGAGTTTGGGGGAGCATGAATACATGTACATGTACAGCTGAGTTCCTCCGCTGTCCACCTGAAACTATCACAACATTGTTAATCGGATATACACCAATACAAAAGAAAAAAATTAAAAGAATGTTAGCCTAGAGAAGACCTGATGCTTTAAAAAAAAAAAAGCTAAACCTTTTATGTATTTATAAAAAAAAGAGAGAGAGAATTCCCTACTGCCATGCAAGTTTGGGGTGTTTTTCTCCTAAATACCATCCAATTTTACTGCCTAGATCTGAAAACAGTGACGGAAACAATGACATCTAGCTCGACCCAGACAATATTCCAAAGAACCATAAACCAAATAGCTTGGTCCTCTGTGTGATATTTGCTTGATTATTTAAAAAACCGAAAGCCGACATGTGGTTTAATTTATTTATTTGCGCTCAATCGTCACAACCCAAGACTCTGTTCTTTGATTTAAAGCTCTTCGGGGTCACTTAAGTGTCATTTGGAAAATCGCTTCCTGACACGTAATGTTATGGTAATCGTCCCCTGAAGCCAGCATAACGCTCTGCAGTAAGAGCTATCGCTTTATCTCCTTCCAAGTATTGTTTTAAAACAAGTGGCAGCTGGCGGTCAAGAGAGAGGCACTGGGTTCTAAGAGGCTTAATGCAACCCAGGAGTTTGGTTTTTTTGTTTTGTTTAGCTTCAACGTACTTGAGAGGAATAGGGATGTTCCTAAGTACTCATTTAGAGAAACAGTTCAGGAAAGACACACTTGTCTTCCCTCTGAACACACGATTATAAACTCTGTAACAAAGTAAGTAGGAGAAACGGTAGAAGGTGCGAGAAGATCAGAGTTGAAGCTAGACTCTAAGAGACTGGGATTCAAAGTCCAGCCTTGCCCCCCACTGATTATCATTAAAAAAAAAAAAAAAACTATAAACAATAAATGCTGGAGAGGATGTGGAGAAAAGGGAAGCCTCCTGCACTGTTGATGGGAATGTAAACAGTTACAGTCATTATGGAGAAGAGTATGGAGATTCCTTTAAAAAAAAAAAAAAACTAGAAATACACCTACCGTATGCTCCAGGGCTTCCCTGGTAGCTCAGTTGGTAAAGAGTCCGCCTGCAATGCAGGAGACCCTGGTTTGATTCCTGGGTCGGGAAGATCCCCTTGAGAAGGACTAGGCTACCCACTCCAGGATTCTTGGGCTTCCCTGGTGGCTCAGCTGGTAAAGAATCCGCCTGCAATGCGGGAGACCTGGGTTCGATCCCTGGGTTGGGAAGATCCCCCTGGAGAAGGGAAAAACTCCCCACTCCAGTATTAGGACCTGGAAAATTCCACGGACTGTACAGTCCATGGGGTCGCAAAGAGTCGGACACAACAAAGCGACTTTCACTTTCACGCCCCAGCGACCCCACTGCTGGGCATAGACCCTGAGAAAAGCACAACTGTCAAACACACATGTCCCCCAACATTCATTGTGGCCCTATTTACAGTGGCCAGGACATGGAAGCAACCTAGATGTCCATCAACAGATGAATGGATAAAGAAGATGTTGTATGATATACACATCCATTTGGTGTATAAATCACACTTGAACTCTGTCACCTCACATAAAGCCAAAGCACCAGCCTCAAAGACAGCTGTGAGGATTAAAGATCATCTTGTGAGCAAAGACCAAGGAACAAAGCCTTGGTGTAAGGCTTGGTTTGAGCCTTGGTATAAGCTCACAGACCTGTATAGGTCATTGATTCTGTTATGGCCGTAGGAAATTATACACAAATTGCTTGCATAGACAGTGCCAATTGCTTGCTATTTGAGGAAGGTGCTGTGCTGTGATAATTAGTTTTATGCATCAGTTGTCTAGCCTACAGGACCCATCTGCTTGTTTCACACTACTGTATATGTGTTTTGTTTTTTTTTTAAGATGTGATTCCATTTAAATTGACATACTTTGAGCAAAGCAGATTGCCCTCCATAATGGCACTGGTTAGGGCATAGTGGATGGTGGGTGGGTCTTATCTAATCAGGTGAGGGCCTTAAAAGCAAAGATAAAAGTTTCCCAAAGAAGAAGCAATTCTCTGTCAAGGCCACAACACAGACTCTCTGCCTGAATTTCCCTGCAGATTTTGGACTTGCCAGCTCTTGGAATCACACGAGCCAATTCCCGAAAACACATCTCTCCACAGATAGATACGACAGATACAAATGTATGTATCTATTATTGTCATTTGGTCGCTTAGTCGTGTCCGACTCTTTGTGACCCCATGGACTGCAGCACGCCAGGCTTCCCTGTCCTTCACCGTCTCCCAGAGTTTACTCAAACTCACATCCATTGAGTCGGAGATGCCATTCAACCATCTCATCCTCTGTCACCCCCTTCTCCTCCTGCCTTCAATCTTTCCCAGCATCAGGGTCTTTTCCAGTGATTCAGTTCTTCACATCAGGTGGCCAAAGGATTGGAGTTTCAGCTTCAGCATCAGTCCTTCCAATGAATATTCAGGACTGATTTCCTTTAAGATGGACTGGTTGGATCTCCTTGCAGTCCAAGGGACTCTCAAGAGTCTTCTCAGGCACTACAATTCAGAAGCATCAATTCTTTGGCACTCAGCTTTCTTTACAGTCCAACTCTCTGTACATGACTATTGGAAAAACCATAGCTGCTAACTATAGGGACCTTTGTTGGTAAAGTGATGTCTCTGCTTTTTAATACACTGTGTAGGTTTGTCATAGCTTTCCTTCCAAGGAGCAAGTATCTTTTGATTTCATGGCTGCAGTCACTGTCTGCAGCAATTTGAGAGCCCAAGAAAATAAAATTTGTCACTGTTTCCACTTTTGCCCACCTCTACTTGGCACGAAGTGACATCAGGTTTGGGAAACCCTGAAAGTGCAAAGACTCCATCCAAGGAGGGACATGGAGGCCTGCGGGATAGATAAGGTATCTTCTATCTGCCCATGCGTGGTGGGCGTCTGTGTCTCCGTCTCCTAAAATGAAACTTCCCCTGAGGATAATTATCCATCTATTCAGAGACAGGAAAAGCCACTGCTCTCCTGGTGGCTCCAAACTCAGAATTTCAGGGTCTGATTCAGACGTACTGATGCCACAAGCTGAGCTTTTTCTCCATAAAGTGAGAATAGAGGAAAAGATGGGATTTTTTTTAATGAGGGGTGGGGGTCAAACTTCTGGGTGCAGCCCCCGTGTTGCACCCCTAGGGTGAAGGTTACAGCACTGAGAAGATGGTGCTCCAAGCTCACGCGGCCACCAGGAGTGGATCCATTTACGCAGACCGCAACAGACCGCCCTCATGGAGCTTTATACAGCAGCTCCCACTAGATTCTACACAAGAGTTTGCTCAGAGACACTTGAAAACAGTCCTCCTGAAGTAAGCCTCAGCATCAAGGTTCTCAGCAACTTCCTTAACCGATTCTGAATCTGCGTTCCATTAACAGAGCCACATAGGAGCCTCCCTGGTGGCTTGGGGTAAAGAATCTGCCTGCCAATGTAGGAGAGAGACACAGGTCGGATCCCTGACCCAAAAACATCCTACATGCCAAGCAGCTGCTAAGCCTGTCCACCACAAAGTCTGTACTCTAAGGCTCCAGAGCCCCAGCTACTGAAGCCCACCTTTTATAACTACTGAAGTCCAGGTGCCCTAGAGCCTGGGCTCCACAACAAGAGAAGTCTCTGCAATGAGAAGCCTGCCCATCGCAACTGGAGAGTAGCCTCCCCTCACCAAAACTAGGGAAAAGCCCGCCCATCAACAAAGACCCAGCACAGCCAAGAAGAAACACGATTTTTTTTAAAAAAAAAGGAAACAAAGGCACAACAATGGAGCATCCTCCTACTGTTTCTTGGAGATTTTGACCTCGCCTGAAACCTCCTGGACGAGGAGGAGCAAAGCTCTTCATGTGCCTACCATCCTGGGAGCCAAAACACCAAGGCGAAACACCTCTTCCCGTGTGACTGTCTGAACACGGACTGCAAACAACATAATTACTGACGCAGAGGGCATTTCAAACATGCCCCCTGACATGGACCCATGCGAAACAGGGACGATTCCTGCTTGCAAATTCTGATCACGACTCAAGACAGACCCTAAGGAGGCATATCCTAGGCAACAGAAAACGGTACTCGGTAAAAGAGACCTTCCCAGACGCTTTTCTGTAGCTGCCCATGGTCAGGCTTCATATAAATAGACGAGGAGCGTCTTACCTCTACCAGTGGTCCTCTGTTTCCCAGGTCACTCCAGGAACGGGCAGAAAGAAGGAGATCTCACGGCAGGGACCACGGCTGTCCTCACGTAAAGTGTTGAAAGAGTTACTCACTCCGTCAATCGTGTCTGACTCTCTGCGACCCCACGGACTGCAGCCCGCCAGGCTCCTCTGTCCATGGGATTCTCCAGGCAAGAATACTGGTGTGGGTTGCCATACCCTCCCCCAGGGGATCTTCCCGACCCAGGGATCGAACCCAGGCCTCCTGCGTTGGAAGCAGAGTCCTTACCGTCTGAGCCCCCTGGGAAGAAAGTTGAGCGTCAAGCCTTCGGGATGCAGACACCAAAGTGTCAGGGGCAGATACCTAAGAGGAGCAGGCTTGGTGCAAACCAGCATGGTCCCACAGATAGAGAACAAAAAATGCCACCTTTGAGTGAGACTCAACAGCACACACATTGATGGAGTCTGTCCCCAGAATAGAGACCGTTTCCGTGTTGGCGTGCATCCTCTGTACCTTAAAGAATGATGGGTGGCAGTACATTTGTGACGTCAGAGCGCGTTCACGGCACTCATGGGATGAGTCCCTATTTCCCCTGTTGTGGTTTGAGTCTGTGACTCTGGACACCTGGACCGCGAAGCCAAGGGACAACATGTATTTACAAAGTCTCAGCAGCAATCATGCCAGGATGTCCCAGAGGATGCTACCTGGGGCCGCCGCCACCGGTGGGCCCCGTGCGACAGGTCTCCCTGGGTCACCCCCTGAGGACCCAAAGGCTCAGAGGGGCTCCATCACGTGGGGCTGGAGCGCTGGGTGCCAGCCTGTTAGAAGCTCCACCATGGCACAGAGCATCGCCAAGGCAAAACAGAAGCGGAGCCCCTACTGAGGATATCAAACTTGCGCTCCCATTCTGCGACCTGGTGACCATTGGCCTTGGCAGCAAGATGGCCAAGGGTCTCCTGGAAATTCTTGGGTTCCAGGCACTTGGGATCTCCTGCTGTCTTAGCAAAACAAACTTTTTCAAACAGGGTCCAGCCCCGCCAGCCTGGACATGGGAGTTTGGGGCCGGGGTCCCGAGTTATCATGAAAATGATTCTTCCCCACCAGAGTCCCCATGCAATTAAACATTGTTCAGAGCACGGATAGCAACTGGGAAAACCCCACGCCTCCCTGGTTTCTAGAACATTCCAGTAATAGACAAAATCTGCCTGCCTTATTTACCTTTCAGGCCCAGTTCTGGGGCGCACCAGGGCCCTCCGTACATCATGAGATTTGACAGGGTGAAGGACCTTTGGCATTTCAGTCCTCTCTTTCATGGAGCCCGGGACGGTCTTCATGCTGAATTCCATCTTTGGTGGGCAATTCCGTGGAAAGTTCTTCCTCAAAGAAAAGGGAAAAGAACCAGAATCAACGATGGAAACATGTATCCGTTTTTTTTTTTTTTTCTGTATGATATTACAAATAGTGAAATTAAAAAAGGTTATTGTAAGTTTAATTTTAGTTTTCACTTTTTTTTATAAATAAATTTGTGCAGATTGAACTCCCCACTCAAGAATGACAAAACAGAATCGTTGACTCCATGTAGGTCAGATGTTGGTTAATGGTGTTTGATCAAAGGCAGATTATTTAAGAAAGGAACAAATGACAGTGATCCTCCCAGATTAAATACAAAGATGGCTCTACAGGACTTCTCTGGAGGTCCAGTGATGAAGACTCTGAGCTTCCACCGCAAGGGGGCACAAGTTCCATCCCTTGGTCGGGGAACTAAGATCCCACATGCTGTACGGCGTGGCCAAAATGATAAAAATGTAAAATAACAGCAACAACAACAAAAAAAACACATCAGAGAAGACATACCAAAACCAAAGGTGGGGGGAAAAGTTTCAAGAGGCGATTCTGGGCCATCCGAGCCAAGGAATATTTTTACATAGGGATGGTAATTTATGTCACTGCTGTGAAACCACCAAAAGCCAAGGGGTAAGACTTCTGATACAGCTGGAAATGTGATCTGTGGTCCACAGCCTCGGTCTCCTGTCTCTTAAAAAAGCAGTCTGCATTCAATCCATTCCCAAGTCCATCCGCCAACCTTGTGACCTCTGAACTTTAGACGTCCAGTCTTACACCTCAAGATAATGCTAAATAGGTACAGTGCTTGCTGTTTAATCGCTCAGTCGTGTCCGGCTCTCTGAGACCCCACGAACTGTAGCCTGCCAGGCTCCTCTGTCCATGGGATTCTCCAGGCAAGAATCCTAGAGTGGGTTGCCATTTCCTCCTCCAGGACATCTTCCCCACCCAGGGATCGAACCTCTATCTTCTGCATTGGCAGGCAGATTCTTTACCACTGAGCCACCAGGGAAGCCCTTTAATGCTAAATAGGATAGCTTGTTAAAGACCTGGACCAGATCAACACACACACGGCCAGGATTACGTTTCAAGGAACAGGCAGAGGATAAGTATCTTTCGACAACAAAGATTGAAGGATCATGCTTGAGAGCTGTTTCTAGCTTAATGTTGTTCTTTAACATCTACTGTTTTAAAACACAACATATAAAACATAATGGAATAATTTGCTACGTTACATAAAACTGGCATCTTTCAAAATATGTCTTCTTGCTACTAACAAAGCTAGTGGAGGTGATGGAATTCCAGTTGAGCTATTTCAAGTCTTGAAAGATGATGCTGTGAAAGTGCTGCACTCAATATGCCAGCAGATTTGGAAAACTCAGCAGTGGCCACAGGACTGGAAGAGGTCAGTCTTCATTCCAACCCCAAAGAAAGGCAATGCCAAAGAATGCTCAAACTACCGCACAATTGCACTCATCTCACACGCTAGTAAAGTCATGCTCAAAATTCTCCAAGCCAGGCTTCAGCAGTATGTAAACTGTGAACTCCCAGATGTTCAAGCAGGTTTTAGAAAAGGCAGAGGCACCAGAGATCAAATTGCCAACATTCGCTGGATCATGGAGAAAGCAAGAGAGTTCCAGAAAAACATCTATTTCTGCTTCATTGACTATGCCAAAGCCTTTGACTGTGTCGATCACAATAAACTGTGGAACATTCTGAAGGAGATGGGAATCCCAGACCACCTGACCTGCCTCTTGAGAAACCTGTATGCAGGTCAGGAAGCAACTGTTAGAACTGGACATGGAACAACAGACTGGTTCCAAATAGGAAAAGGTGTACGTCAAGGTTGTATATTGTCACCTTGCTTATTTAACTTATATGCAGAGTACATCATGAGGAACGCTGGGCTGGAAGAAGCACAAGCTGGAATCAAGATTGCTGGGAGAAATATCAATAACCTCAGATATGCAGATGACACTACCCTTATGGCAGAAAGTGAAGAGGAACTCAAAAGCCTCTTGATGAAAGTGAAAGAGGAGAGTGAAAAGGTTGGCTTGAAGCTCAACATTCAGAAAACAAAGATCATGGCATCTGGTCCCATCACTTCATGGGAAATAGATGGAAAAACAGTGGAGACAGTGTCAGACTTTATTTTTGGGGGCTCCAAAATCACTGCAGATGCTGATTGCAGCCATGAAATTAAAAGACGCTTGCTCCTTGGAAGGAAAGTTATGACCAACCTTGATAGTATTTTAAAAAGCAGAGACATTACTTTGCCAACAAAGGTCCGTCTAGTCAAGGCAATGGTTTTTCCCGTGGTCATGTATGGATGTGAGAGTTGGACTGTGAAGAAAGCTGATCACCGAAGAATCGATGCTTTTGAGCTGTGGTGTTGGAGAAGACTCTTGAGAGTCCCTTATACTGCAAGGAGATCCAACCAGTCCATTCTAGAGGAGATCAATCCTGGATGTTCATTGGAGACACTGATGCTAAAGCTGAAACTGCAATACTTTGGCCACCTCATGCGACGAGTTGACTCACTGGAAAAGACTCTGATGCTGGGAAAGGTTGCGGGTGGGAGGAGAAGGGGACGACCGAGAATGAGATGGCTGGATGGCATCACCGACTCTGTGGACATGAGTTTGAGTGAACTCCGGGAGTTGGTGATGGACAAGGAGGCCTGGCGTGCTGTGATTCATGGGGTTGCGGAGAGTCGGACACAACTGAGCGACTGAACTGAACTGTTTTAAAACACAACATATAAAACATAATGGAATAATTTGCTACATTACATAAAACTGGCATCTTTCAAAATATGTCTTCTTGCAGCTGAATCAGGGAGCATGTGACCTCACAAATCAATACATTGTGATTAGAATACTTCAAAATAAATAGTATGCGGGGTTTTGGGGACGTGCCTTCTTTTACTTGGTTCAGTTCTGCAGTCAACGGCTTCCCTCGCCCTGATCTAGATAACACTAACAACAACAAAATATGTGTTCTCAATGACTCACCCTTTCCTAGACATATTGATGAAGGGAACAGAGTGAAATCTCTAATTATAGAGTTCTAGATCGTAAGTCTGTTCCGCAAAATCCTGGCTGATAAAAATAAAAGTGATAAACGAGCTGTCACCGCAATGGAAATAAGAGACGGTGGCATCTCGCTGTCTTGGGCTTCGCTTGACAGGCACAAAAGGCGTTATTTTAAGGAATGAAACCTGAGGGGGTAAATATGTATCCATGAAAAATAAGGTCACTGAACTCATCACTGAACTCTCACGGGGTGTAATGTTCGTTGCATAGCTTTGATCTTGCAGCAGTGTCTGCGGGTAAGTGTTTAAAATGGGTGTGGCTTGTTGTTTTTTTCCCCTTCCTGGATCACAGCCTTGTCGTGGCGAAGGGGCATGCGTAACTCAGGGAAGCGATGAGTTACCTGGTGGTCGTGCAGCCACCCAAGACAGACGGGTCATAGTGGAGAGTTCTGACACAACGTGGCCCACTGGGGGAGGGAATTAGAATCCCGTGAGTCATATAAAAAGGCACATGCTCTTAGAAGCATTTTAATGAAGGATGAAACAACAGCATCTGGCGTCTCCCGCTCCATCACCCCTCTTAGGGACAGATTTGAGCATTTCCCGATGAGTCATATCCACGAGTCCTTGGGTCAGAGATGGAAACTGATGCTTGGTCTCTGCTGAGAACCAGGAGGGACTGACCGTCCAGAACTAAGTAAAGATGGGATTCCAGCTTTACAGGCTGATCCTCCCTGATGATTTTAGGGCACAAAGCACATCTTTAACTCTGGTATCACCGTTATCGTAACTCTTCCTTTACTTTTGTTTGAGTGTTTTCCAGTATACTTTAAAATTTTCCTCATAAAGTCGTTCTATCATTTTTCTTCCTACTTATTGCTAATTTTTTTATATGTTGGAGGCTTTTGAGAAAGATATTTTCTAAAAGTGTATGATCTAGTTATTGCTAGCACATAGATACACAGTACAGGTGATAGATGTTTATGTCGTATCCAACAATGTTGATAAAACCTCACTGATTCTAATAACTAATCTAAATCGTCTTTGAGACTTGGGGTTTTCAAGGTAGAAGATGAATGTGCTCTGACGGATAACCGCCCCTTCCTTTGTAATCTTTGTATGTTCCATTTTATAATTTTCTTACTGGTCTTTAGGACCGCCAACCCAAAGCTGAACAGAGGTTGTCATAGAAAGCACTTTCACTTCTCATCTTAAACGGGAATACTTTTCACCATTAAGTATGATGCTTCAACTCCGTTTTTGCTGGGCCTTATTTATCAGTGTAGGGAAGTTACTTTCTATCCCTAACTGCTAAGGATCTATTTTATCAGTAAGTCAGGAATAGATACTAACTTTATCAAATGATTTATTCTTCATTTCTTAATATGCTCACATAGATTTTTTTTGTCCCCCTGGAAATCAATGGATTGATCTTTCTAATGTTAATCCGAGTGTGTATTTCTAGGGAAAAAAACCTAATTTATTCATGATTCAGCTGGTAAAGAATCCACCTGCAATGCAGGAGACCCTGGTTCAATTCCTCAGCCTGGAAGATCCGCTGGAAAAGGAATAGGCTACCCACTCCAGTATTCTTGGGCTTCCCTGGTGGCCCAGCTGGTCAAGAATGTGCTTGTAATGTGGGAGACCTGGGTTCGATCCCTGGGTTGGGAAGATCCCCTGGAGAAGGGAATGGCTCTTCCCAGTATTCTGGCCTAGAGAATTGCACGGACTGTACAGTCCACGGGGTCACAAAGAGTCAGACGTGACTGAGCGATTTTCACTTTCAGATTATTCTTTATACATTGTTGGATTGCTCTGATGATATTCTATTCAAGATTCTGTCCTTGAATTTAGCAGGATTTATTCTCCTTGGATAATTTGGTTATTAAAGTTAGGTGGTTTCATAAAATGAGTCCAGTTTCTTATTTTTCTCTGTTCTCCGGAAGAGCTGCCCTGGTTTGAAATTGACTTGTTGCTTGTTGGAATGAACAGACAAACCCAAGGGCATTGGTTCTTTCTTTGCGGAAAGCTTCTTCTTCTTCTTTTTTTTTTTTTTTTAACTACTGAGAGTTTTTATAGTTTATTTCTTCTTCATTTCCATTTCTTTCTGGGATTTTGAATAGGTAAGGTTTCAAGTTCAGTGCTGTAAGGCTGAAGATGCTGTGCCTTTGTTATCTTTTTGCTCTCTGAAACATCAGTACTCTTAAAAAATAGTTAATATTTGTTCTGTAGTCCGCCACCACCACCTGTTTCCCTCTCCTCTCCCACCAGTCACTCTTCTCTTTCCTCTTCCCCATCTCTCTGCTAGTCACTCTTGCCAAGAGTTTTCCAGTCTTACTAACTGATTTTTCTTTTTAATTTGGTGACGTTTAATCCGCTGCTCTCTTCCTAACTGCCTGTATTAAGATGCTTATTTCATAGATTTCCACACTGTTTCTCTCCTACCATAAACATTTAGAGTTCTACATTTCCCTCTCAATTCATCGTGTCTCCCTTTTAAAAGCACATGGTGTTATTATTGTTTATCTATATTGTCACTTTCCTTTATGAGTTCTCATGTGACCCACACATTTTTTTAAGCCGTGCACCTTAAAACCTCTCTGCGGAGGTTTCCTACGTATCGCTTTGTTGTTGGTTTCTCGCCAAATGCATCATGGGGAAAGATTGTGACTTAGATCCCAGCAGCCTCATGCGATTTACTAATCGTCTGCTTTAGGAACTCAGTGCTGAGTGGTTGTAGTCATTTCATATATTGCACTGACATATACTTTTTTCCCTCTGCAGGCTGCAATGTCCTTTCGCTAACATGAAGTGCTTGATTTATTTTCAACCCATTTTGTGTTTTTAAACTTTCCACTAGGTAGGGAAGTTACTCATTTCCTGAGCAAAAACGAAAAAATTCATTCAAGGAGGTTGAGGGAGTGCTCAGTACATGCTTACGATCGCTATCCGTGAAGAATTATTGTACATTAAGAATAATATGGTACAGGGATCTCGCTGGTGGCTCAATGGTGGGCAATGCAGGAGACACGGGTTCGATCATGGGTCTGGGAAGATCCTATGTGCCTTGGAGAAGAAGGCAATGGCGCCCCACTCCAGTACTCTTGCCTGGAAAAATCCCATGGACGGAGGAGCCTGGTGGGCTGCAGTCCGTGGGGTCGCTAAGAGTCAGACACGACTGAGCAACTTCACTTTCACTTTTCACTTTCACACTTTGGAGAAGGAAATGGCGACCCACTCCAGTGTTCTTGCCTGGAGAATCCCAGGGACGGGGGAGCCTGGTGGGCTGCCGTCTATGGGGTCGCACAGAGTCGGACATGACTGAAACGATTTAGCAGAAGCAGCAGCAGCATGTGCCTTGGGGAAGCTAAGCCCAGGCGCCACAACTACTCAGGCCAAGTGATGCAACTACAGAAGCCCACACGCCCTAGAGCCTGTGCTTGGCATCAAAGAGAAGCCTCTGCAATGAGACGCCCACGCACCACAACTAGAGACAAGCCCGCACAGCAGCACAGACCCAGTGCAGCCTAAACAAATAAACAGATAGATCAATCAACAAATACTTTTAAAAGAAGACCATGGTACAGCACAAACTAACATCACACTGTACACTATCCTACTCCAGTTAAAAATTAATGAATTAATAACAATTAAATAAGTTTAAAAAAGTCACTAATGGAAAAGAATCTGCAAGAAAAATAGATAATTATCTATGTAAAAGTGAATCACTTTGCTGTACCCCTGAAATGATCACAACAGTTCACTTCAGTTGCTCAGTCATGTCCGACTCTCTGCGACCCCATGAATCACAGCACACCAGGCCTCCCTGTCCATCACCAACTCCCCGAGTTCACTCAAACTCATGTCCATCGAGTCGGTGATGCCATCCAGCCATCTCATTCTCTGTCATCCCCGTCTCCTCCCACCCCCCAATCGCTCCCAGCATCAGACTGTTTTCCAGTGAGTCAACTTGTCGCATGAGGTGGCCAAAGTATTGGAGTTTCAGCTTTAGCATCAGTCCTTCCAATGAACACCCAGGATTGATCTCCTTTAGGATGGACTGGTTGGATCTCCTTGCAGTCCAAGGGACTCTCAAGAGTCTTCTCCAGCACCACAGTTCAAAAGCATCAATTCTTCACTGCTCAGCTTTCTTTATGGTCCAACTCTCACATCCAAACATGACCATTTCTGTCCTTTATCGAGCCTATCTTTGCATGAAATGTTCCCTTGATAACTCTAATTTCCTTGAAAACATCTCTTGTTTTTCCTATTCTGTTGTTTTCCTCTACTTCTTTGCATTGATCGTTGAGGAAGGCTTTCTTATCTCTCCTAGCAAAAAGCAAAGGAGAAAAGGAAAGATATAAACATCTGAATGCAGAGTTCCAAAGAAAGGAACACAACACTGTAAATCAATTATTGCTGCTGTTGTTCAGTCACTACCTCGGGTCTGACTCTCTGTGACCCCCGTGGACTGCAGCACGCCAGGCTCCTCTGTCCATGGGATTCTCCAGGCAGGAATATGGGAGTGGGTTGCCATTTCCTCCTCCGGGGGATCTTCCCCACCTAGGGATAGAACCTGCATCTCCTGCATTGGCAGGCGGACTCTTAACCACTGCACCATCAATGAATCCCTTTGCTCTACACCCGACACGAATGCAGCGTCGTAAATCAACTATGCTTCCGTAATATTTAATTCATTTTAAAAAAAAATGCACTAACGAAAGAGACTAACAATGTTCATCCCCACGGACTTGCCTTAGCATTAGAAGGGGAAAGAGATAAAGACTCACATATTTATTTATGCTTGTGTCCCACGTCACAGAGGGGAAGTACAGCGTGTGTTCAGTGACAAACGTTCTTTCTGATATCGAGAACGGTGGCGATTCCCCAGGAGGCATTGCTGGTAAGGAATCCGCCTGCCAGTTGCTGCAAACTGGGGTTCCCAGGTCAGCGAAGGCTCCCCAAAACACTCAGGAGAATGTCTACTATCCACCCAATGCTTTATGCACATTCTGAACGGGACGAAATGTCTGCAAAGTGTGTAAAGGCAGAGACAGTGGGCTGCACTTGGCCCACCGCTGGGCACAGGCTGCTGACTTCCATTCCACAGGTCATGAAATCTGATAAGTGCTATTAAGCTGTCTGTCTTGGGTTCCTATCACAGGCGTGCGTGCTCAGTCACATCGAACCCTTTGCAACCCCACGGACTGGCTCTCCTGTGTCCATCGCATTTTCTAGGCCAGAATACTGGAGGGGGTTGCCGTTTCCTCCTCCAGGGAACCTTCCTGACCCAGGGATTCGAACCTGCGTCTCCTGCCTCGGCAGGCAGATTCTTTACCACCAAGCCACCCAAAAAGGCCACTCGCTGTCACGTATGTAACCTCAACCCGGCAGCCCTGTGGGGTAGCTATTAACTGTCATTCCTTTTGCAATGAGGGCCTGGGGAGGTTAAGAAATTCATATACGGCTTCCCTGTGGTCCAAGGCTTAAGAATCGGCCTGCCAAGGTAGGGAACATGTGTTCGACCCCTGGTCAGCGAGGACCCCACATAAAACTAAGCCCATGTACCACAATTACGGAAGCCCGTGTGCCCTAGAGTCCGCAGCAAGAGAAGCCAGCAGAATGACAAGTCCAAGCAGCACAATGGAGAGTAGCCGCCACTTGCCACAGCTAGAGACCCCCACATCCTTCATTTCCAACCCAGGGAGCTGGTTCCCTTCCACAGTTGCCTCCTCCCTAAGCTGGGGTTTCATGCCCCTTTGGTGACGCTGATGCTTCTGAGTACGACAGATGTCCATTCTTGCTGTGTGTCTGAAGTTTCTCATCCAGCCTCCTTCCTCAGGCCGCTTCTTAGCTGCGTGGATTCTGCCGTTTTTCTGTGCAGGGTCTGTTAATGTGCACCTTGCGGGCTTTCCGCCGCCTGTCCTGTTTGACTGCATCAAGTCCGACCCACCGGACACGCGCTCATTGTAGCCCCTTTGTTGGTGATTTCCAGTCTTTTACGTTTCCGCGTAAACACTGGTGGCCCGCAGAGCAGATGCTGCAGCCCTTAATTTCATTTTGCTCAGGGAACAGATGAACGCAGGGTTTTGGCAGCTTGAGATGGAGCTGGTGTGGAAATCCAGCTCTGATTCGTAGGGTGGGGTGTGGCTCAACAAGCCACACCTGCCTCAGATCTGAGGCTGGAAATGAAGCTCTGCTTTCAGGACCTTTGCAGGCAGGAGAAAATACAGCGTGAGCTCAATTTGCTGTTTTTCCGACTCCTCGACATCTGTTATTGCATATCTGCTTGTTTTTAGCTCCCTCGAGGGCTGGGCAGTCGTCCAGGGTGCACGTCCTGTTGGAAGGCTCCAGAGAGGACACTTAAATTCAGAGCCAGACGTCACTGCACAAGTAGCAGAAAGGGAAAGTGAGGTTCAGAGCGCAGCGCCGGGCAACTCCCTTGTTTTACTAGCTTCTGGGGAAGTTCCACCTTTAAACGTGTTTTCAAGGGCATCCCTTCAGCAGGGGACAGTTTATGACTTCTTTGTTAAAGAGCAAGGCCACGTCTCTCCGGCTTTCTTGTGCCCCAGGGGCGGATGTGATCCGCTGGAGGTTTCGCCGAGATCAGAGTCTAACTGGGAGAGCATGTGCGTGGCCACCGGGCACCTGAGCCCTCTGAGGGTGGAGGCAGCAGACTCGGGAACTGAGTCACAAGGGACAGACAAACCCAGGTTAGGTGGCGGGGCCGCTGGGTTGCTGCTGCGATGGGGCGGGGGTAAGAGAACACGCTCAGCATCTCCACCCGGGACGGGGCCGTCTCTAGAGGGGTCAGCCTGGGGTGAACTTCTCCCGAAGACGTTTGCATATATTTATATATATAAGGGGGCTTCCCTGGTGGCTCAGCTGGTAAAGAATCCACCTGCAGTGCGGGAGACCTGGGTTCGATCCCTGGATTGGGAAGACCCCCTAGAGAAGGGAAATGCTACCCACTCCAGAATTCTGGCATGGAGAATTCCATGGACTGTATAGTTCATGGGGTTCCAAAGAGTCAGACACGGCTGAGTGACTTTGACTTCACTTCACATGTATATAGGATGACTAGAAAAACCCTCTCTCGTACTTCTCCTTGAGCCTTAGGTATGCCACTTATGAAGCAAAAGGAACAAACAGCCATGCTTTCTAAAGTGCATGTTTCTGTATCACAGTGTACAATTCGCAAGGAGGCCTAAGATACAGGCCTTGGAAGTGGGACTGACCCCCTTTACAGAGGAGGGGAGCGTAAAGAAATGAAACTGTTTGCGAGGGATGATATCTGTCATGGGCTTCCCCGGCGGCTCAGCCGTAAGCAATTGCTCGCAATGCGGAAGACGCAGGAGACATGGCTTCAATCCCTGGGTCGGGAAGATGCCCAGGAGGAGGGCTTGGCAACCCACTCCAGTATTCTTGCCTGGAGCATCCCATGGACTCAGGAGCTTGGTGGGCTACAGTCCGTGGGCTCACAAAAGGGTCAGACATGACTGAAGCAACTAAGCATGCACTCACAAGTATATGTGTTGGGGTACACTGCCAGATTTTCAGCCGTTTAAACTCTGACTCTTTCTTTCTGTTCTTTCTCTCAGAAACATACGTCTATTTCTAAAACCCCTTTTCTAGAATAAGGTTAACTGTTCTGTATCCACCCTGGAGGAAAGATGGTGTAGAAAGGGCCATTGTGTTGATGTAAATCATTTGTTTTTAAAAAAGGATTTTTCTTTATTTGAGGTGGAGCAGTTTTAAAGTCTTTATTGAATGTGTTACAATGTTGCTTCCCTTTGATGTTTTGGTTTGTTTTGGCCACAGGGAATGTGGGATTTTCGCTCGCCTGCCCTGGGATTGACACTGCTCCTCTTGCACGGGAAGGTGGCATCTTACAGCCCCAAGGTAAACGGTTTATTTCTCTTTTTCTCTCCATCCTCATCACCGAGCTTCGCGAAAGCCTCTACATCTCTGACTTGAGTGGGTGCCCTGGCTTCGTTTGCAGCCTAAATCTCAGCCCTCAGGCAGAGGTCCACACTGTGTGGTCCTAGAATTCCTGACTGTTCCCATCTGGACCGTGTTCACCTTCACCAGAGTGCAGATCTGTATTAGCTTTCATCAACCTGTGTTAGCTTCCTCCTGCTGCTTTTAACAAATCCCCATGAGTGCCGGATTAAGAAAAACCACACAGCCCTCGTCGCAGGATACTGTAATGGCTGGCTTATCCGTCTTCCCTCTCAAGACTGGGAAATCCTAACGCAGAGGGTTAGGGTGGCAGGTTCCTAGACGAACGAGCGAATGAATTACTGTGTTTGCTCTCAGGATGTTCGTGCTTGCATTTTTCCCACTGGTGGCAGTTTGGGTTCAACTAACCTTGGAGGACGTGAAGAGCTAACCGCAGTTTTCTTTCCAGGCACTTTTTGGCGGGCGTCCCCACAGAGATAGTCACTGCAACCTAGATTTATAGCTTCTTTTCTCCATAAAGCTTTACGACTTCTTTAGCTACTTCAGGTTAGACAGACTATCTAGAAATTGGTCTCCGGGGAGCTGAGTGAGGTCACAGCTAAGGAAATTATCTGGATGGCTTTGCTGGGGAGCACGCTGGTTGGTCCTTGCTTGTCTGGTTTAACTATTTACCCACGGTCCCCTTTCACTTCCCGATTCTGATGAGAGAGTCAGTCTATCAATATTAACGCTTCTAACATCAAACACATCCGTTTGCTTGGGGATGAAATGGGAAGGGGTGTAAATGCACAGAACATCTGTAAACACACGTGTTACATCCTGAAAGGTTTGACCCATCACCACCATTTCCTGAACAAGTGAAGAGCAAGAAGGAAATTATGGGACTTCCATAGTGGTCCAAGTGGCTAAGGCTCCATGTTCCCAATACAGGGGCGCGTGGGTTTGATCCCTGGTGAAGGAAATAGATCCCACACATTGCAACTAGGAAGTTCACAGGCCACAGTTGAAAGATCATGCATTCTGCCACTAGGACCTGGCACAACCAAACAATTGAAAAAATATATATTTTTTAAAAATAAGAAGAAAATCAGTACCAGTTTTAAGAAGTGATAGGTCTTCACACCAGCGTCAAGTCTGTTGCTATCTCCAACTGCACACTTTGTGCGAAGCCCTGAGATTCTTTCTGAAACTCTTATTGGCTAAAGACGGTCTAACGAAGGGAATTCAGGGTCATTGAGACGCGGCTGCAGAACTCTCTTGTTTCCCTGGGAGGGCAGAAAACGGTAGCCTCGGACAGGGCCCAAGCGGGTGGGCTACACAGGGGCAGGAAGCCCACAGCAAGAGGAAAGCCAATTGTCTCCAGGAAGGGAGAGAGACAGAACAGGAGGAGACTCAGCCTTAAAACTGAGAAGGAGAGTCTGTCTGCCGATGACCCGAATTAGCAATGTGGATCTGGCACTGCAAACAAGACCACACAGTAAAACCCCTGAGAGCAGAGGCAAGGAAATGGGGACAGACTCATGGCCATGGGGTGGGCAAGGAGAGGGTGGGACGAATGGACAGAAGCATCGAAACGTCTGCATTATCATGTGCCAAACAGCCAGTGGGATTTGCTGTGTGACGCAGGGAGGTCAACCCGGGGCTCTGTGACAACCCAGGGGGGTGGGATGGGGTGGGAGGTGGGAGGGACATTCAAGAGGGAGGGGACATATGTATGCCTATGGCTGATTCCTGGTGACGTGTGGCAGGAGCCAGCACAATATTGTAAAGCAACTCTCCTCCAATTAAAATTAAATAAATTTTAAACATTTAAAAATAATTTTTTAAAAAAGAGAGCGTGTTAAAATACTGAGGTCAGGGATTAGCAGGTCCATGCAGAAAGATGTTTCTTTGATTCACGAGAAAATGAACAAACACATGTCAGGAAACAGTGATGGGAGGGTATAGTGGAGATTTGGGATAATTGATTTGAAGATCTGGGCCAGTTCTCTTGAAAAAAATAATGACAATGGGGCGGGGGGGGGAAGTAAGCCCAGAAGACATTTTGCACTGATTCTTATCCACTTATTCAAACACACACAGAAAAAGCCACCATAAATATTTACCATGAGCTGAAATGGCAACCCACTCCAGTGTTCTTGCCTGGAGAATCCCAGGGACGGGGGAGCCTGGTGGGCTTCCGTCTGTGGGGTCGCACAGAGTCGGACACGACTGAAGTGACTTAGCAGCAGTAGCAGCAGCAGAGCTATCAAGTCGGAGCCAGGCAGAATTACTGGGAAAGCGGCTTGTGACTTCACAACAATTAATAAACAGAGAATTATAAACAAAGACTGAGATGAAATTGTTCATCCATCCCTAACATTTAGCCCATTTTTCACAACTGTGTGTACGGCATATACAAATTACCACGATGTGACGATCATAAATACGGGTTCCTCTTTGGTTTCCTCTAATCAACCACATGTCTTATATCTGGCCTCCTGATGCATCTATTTCTCCATATTAAACAGAAACCTAATAACATTTGACAAACGGTGATTTTACATTTTGATGACACCCAGATCTTCGGCGACGTGTGTGGAAAAATGGAATTTCTGCTGGAAACATTATTCAAAGATTAGAGTATGAAAGAAGGATTAAGAGGTCGCAAAGCTCTTTCTTCGGAAAGAAGCTTATCTCGACTCGTTCAAAAAGCCTCACACGCCAGTTTGAGGTCCTTCCAAAAAATTTAAATTGCTAAATGAGACACCCTGTGTGGCCCGACTCCAGAAGGACGCAGCACCTCACAAGAGCTAGGGACAGTTCCAGTATCTTCCCCAAGGTTCTGGCAAAAAAAAGAGAGAAAGGGGGAGAGTTGTCAGATGATTCAATCCAGGCATTTAGGATGTGGGACCCTTTGCGAGATACAAAGCAGAAGAAGCCATAAGACGTGGACCTCCGTGGCAAGGGCTGTGATGGCCACTCCGGGAAAGGACTCTTCCACTTTAGCTGTTTGCCAAAAGGACTTTCTCGTGGAGAGGTTCGCGTTTGAGCTAGACTTTTAGGAGCTGGGAGGATTCTACAGAGAGAGACGCAGGAAGAAAAAAGTTGGCGGGGAGCGGGGGAGAATCTTTTTAAATTCTTTAAATTGTGCTGATAAATCGATGCTTTTGAACTGTGGTGCTGGAGAAGACTGTTGTGAGTCCCTTGGACTGCAAGGAGATCCATCCAGTCCATCCTAAAGGAGACCAGTCCTGGGTGTTCACTGGAAGGACGGATGCTGAGGCTGAAACTCCAATCCTTTGGCCACCTCATGTGCAGAGCTGACTCATTTGAAGAGACCCTGATGCTGGGAAAGATTGAGGGCGGGAGGAGAAGTGGACGACAGAGAATGAGATGGCTGGATGGCATCACCGACTCGATGGAGGTGAGTTTGAGTGAACTCCGGGAGCTGGTGGTGGACAGGGAGGCCTGGCGTGTGCGATTCATGGGGTCGCAAAGAGTCGGACACGACTGAGCGACTGAACTGAACTGAACTGAATGTACACAAATGATAGAATTCGTTCTTTGGGGCTCAGATGGTAAAGAATCTACCTGCAGTGCAGGAGACCCAGGTTCTACCCCTAGGTGGGGAAGGCCCTGGAGAAGGGAATAGCAACCCACTCCAGCATTCTTGCCTGGAGAATCCCATGGACACAGGAGCCTCGTGGACGACAGTCCATGGGGTTGAAAGGGTCAGACATGCCTGAGCGACTCACACACACACACACACACACACCATTTTTCAGGGTACACTTCAAAAGCATTAAGGATACTCACACTGTTTTGCGGTCACCCACATTACCCACCTCTTGGATATTTTTCATCTCACAAAATTAAAACTCTATCCTCATTAAACAATAACACCCATTCCCCCTCCCAAGCATGGATGCCCACCGTTCTCTTATCCCTTTATCCCTATGACCACTCTGGAAATCTCACATAAATGGAATCATACAGCATTATTTTTGGACTGGCTTATTTCACTTAGCATCATACCCTCAAAGATTTTTAGCACGTGTCAGAATCTCCTTCCTATTTAAAGGCTGAATCATATTCTACAGTGTGTATATATCACATTTTGCTTTTTTGTTTATCCACTGATGGATACTTGGGTTACACCAGATCTTAGTTCCAGCACTCAGGATCTTTCGTTGTGGCACGAGAATTCTTAGTTTCGAGATCTAGTTCCCTGACCAGGGACTGAACTCAGGCCCCCTGCACTGGGAGCATGGAGTCTTAGCCACTGGACCGCCAGGGAAGTCCCCTGAAAAATGCTGCTATGAACAGTTCAGCTCAGTGGTTCAGTCATATCTGACTCTTTGTGACCCCACGGACTGCAGCACGCCAGGCCTCCCTGTCCATCACCAACTCCCAGAGCTTGCTCAAACTCATGTCCATTGAGTTGGTGATGCCATCCAATCATCTCACCCTCTTTCGTCCCCTTCTCCTCCTGCCTTCAATCTTTCCCAGCATCAGGGTCTTTTCTAATGAGTCAGTTCTTCACATCAGGTGGCCAAAGGATTGGAGTTTCAGTTTCAACATCAGTCCTTCCAGTGAATATTCAGGACTGCTGTTGCTTTAGGATGGACTGGTTGGATCTCCTTGAGGTCCAAGGGACTCTCAAGAGTCTTCTCCAACACCACAGTTCATAAGCATCAGTTCTTCGGTGACCCGTTTTCTTTATAGTCCAACTCTCACATGAGTGTTGCTATTGGAAACCTTAGTTTCACACCTTTTGGAAAACCCTCAGAAGTGCTGGATCTTGTGGTAATTCTATTTTACTTTTCTGAAGAACAGTCAAAGTGTTTTCCACAGCATCTGTACCATTATACATTCCCGCCAAATGCACAAGAGTTTCAGTTTCTCCCCTTCCCTGACCAAAGCGACACTTATTATTTTTTTCTTAATCATAGCTATCCTCATGAGTGTGAAATGGTATCTCCCTGTGGCTTTGATTTCCATCTCCCTGATGGTTAGACACACAGAGCATCTTTTCATGAGCTTTCTGCCCATCTCTGTACTGGCTTTGGGGAAATATCTATTCAGGTCCTTTGCCCATTTTTTTTAAAAAATCGTTTGATATATTTATTTATCTGGGGCTGTGATGGCCCTTCCTTGCCGCCAGGGCTATTCTCTAGTAGCCGTGAGTGAGGGCTACTCTCTAGTTGCGGCCCGTGGGTTTCTCATCCCAGTGGCTTCTCTTGTTGCGAAGCACAGAACCTAGGATACATGTGCTCAGAAGTTATGGCCTCCCCCGGGCTGTAAAGGACAGTCTTAACTGCCCCGAGGATTGTGGGATCATCCTGGACTAGGGATCAAAACCCTGTCCCGTGCATTGGCAGGCAGATTCTTTATCACTGAACCACCAGGGAAGCCCTTCGGCCCATTTTTTTAAAAAAAATTGGGTTGTTTATTTTTTGGTTGCTGAGTTGAGCAGTATCTTTAAACACGACTGATGGTTCAGCAAGGTTCTGTGTACACGAGTCAAACGTTAAGATCTGGAAATGTGACCCTAATTCTGACCATGAACGGGACGGCTCGAAAGCCCTCTCCAAAGTAGAGTGTGGATTTCTCAGGAAGTTGCACAGACCCCAGACGCAGGAATATTTAGTCCAGTGACAGTGAAGAGCCTGCACAGCAGGGAGTCAGACACAGGAGCAGGCTGAAATGGGCCAACACTGCTGCCTCAAATTAGGGAAAGGTGATTCGAACACGCCGTGGTCGCCCTCTAAGAGCCGGTCAGCAGAAGGCAGAGCAGGGTATCATGGCCAAGAAGGGAGACCTCCAGAGGCTAGGGATCAAATCTTCCAATCCCAGCTCGGTCCGGTAAGAGCTCCCTTCAGCACCTGCACAGGGTCATTGGGAGGGTCTGCAGCGTCCTACAAGAGTACACACAGCTGTGCACACACACAGCACCTCTGCTTTTATGACACCAGAAGCAGACTGTCGTCAACACCATCCACTTGGCAAACACCCTCTCATTGCTGAATGATCCTCACGGCAATGAGGCCTCTGAGATGCTGCCAGGAGCCCACCCCCTGTTCGTCCCAACAGGGACGGAGGATCTGAGGAGAATCCTGGGTTGTCCACCTGTTTTGTCCATGTCAAGGGATTCAGCCACAGAAGAAGAGTGAGTGGAAGGGTGGGGCAGGGGCAAGGTGGGCTTGCCTTCGATTTTTCCCCCATTTTCCCCTTCAGGCAAAGAAACAGGTGAGCAGGTCTCAGACCTGACACCCGCTCTGGGGCTGACTCTGAAGACAGACTTCAGGATTAGTCCTTCAATCTCCATGGTGGATTAAGTGAAGGTCACCACAGAGCTGCTGGGTTTTAAAGGCCTGTGGCGATTTTATCATTAATGAATAATTATCTTATTCCTTGAAACCTCGGACAGATGTCTAAGTGCCAAAGGCTGATAAGTAGGCAAGGGCTTCAGAAGTACAATGAAATTATCGTAACTCAATTTAAAAAAAAAAAAAATCTTTCCAAAAGAATCCCGAGGTAATGAGTCACCTCTTCACTGAGTGTTTCCTATCTTATCTGATGTTGGCTTCATGTTGGCACAGCTTAAATTTAGTTCAAGGAATATTTACATGATCCTGGCAAGATTCGCAAATATGCTGTCATCTGTGTCAACACCACACAGCTATGCCAACAGCATATTCTGTCTGTATACTGCATTAAAAGCAATTTTTGATTTCTGTTTTTCCCTCTCACTGGAGGAAAGAGAAAATGCTTACATAACCCCTTTATTTGTACCGTTGTTTCTTGCAAATTCTGGACCCAGAGTGACAACAAGGACGATAAACTTTAAAATACTATTCTTTCTTCACCATGACCCAAGCTTGAAAATGAAATAAAATAAACCCATGCCTTAAAATGACATGGGAGAAAAAAAAAATTAAGCATGCCTAAGGACAAGTCCTGCATTCCAAGGTTCTTGCCCAAATAACCTGACATTGTAGTCCTGAAACATTGAAAATATCACTTGAGGCAGTGGACATAAATAGTTGAGAAGGGACGGAACAATCTGAACTTTGGTTGAAGGGTTTAGAATGTAGCTTCATACCAGGCAGGTCAAGAAGACTATCATAGAACTATTAACATTTTTTTTAATCTGTGGTTCCGTGAAGTTGCCAAGAGGGAGAAGCAGAAAGAGGTGTCCTTGAAAGTCATGAAACAGAAACCTAAGTTGGAGGTACCATTGACAGGACTAGATTGCTATGGTCTGTTTCCCAAGAATCTGTGACTTACAGGAAAGCGGACTCTCAGTCTAAAACAAAACGGAGGGACACGGTGATTTTCATCCAGGTAATTTGTGTCTTTAGCTACCCAGGTGCTGCAGTGGTAAAGAATCCGCCTGGCAATGCTGGAGACGCAGCAGACAGGGGTTGAACCCCCGGCTCGGGAAGATCCCCTGGAGGAGGGCACGGCAACCCACTCCAGTATTCTTGCCTGGGAAAGCCCATGGACAGAGGAGCCTGGTGGGCTGCATTCCACGGGGTCGCAGAAGAGAAGGATGAGACTTGGTGACTAAACAACAAGAGTTTGTATCTGCAGAGTGACTATTGCAACATCAAGCATATTCTATCACCTGGGGAATAAATGTGTGTCTATGCGTGCGTGCATGTGTGTGCGTGCATGTGTGTGTGTGTGTGTGAAAGAGACAGGGAGATTTATACATAGAAATACATATATACGTATCAAAGCATTTATTTATTTCACAAAGTCATCTAATATAACCCAAGTCTAAACCAAGCACTTCTCTTGTATCTCTGATGCTACTTCTAATTCTTCTCTGTCCCTCTGGGCAAAACCACTTAAACCTTTTATCTCGGTTTCCTTTGTGGAAAAATGAGGGTAATAGACACCCCTTAGCCATCTCGGAGGAACGTTTTGATGCCAGCCATTATGTGATTATGGGAGAAGAAAGCTCTGAGCTTCTGGCAGTTAGGTGCTCCATAAAGACGATTAGCAGGCTCCGGAGATTTTTATCTTTTGAAACCGACAAGGATTTCTCTTCTAACAGCTCCTATCTGTAGCCCCTGGACACGTGTTCCCCGATAACTCTTGTTCAGAGAGATCCACTTGGCTCCGTGAGACAGGCACAGGTTCTCCGCTCCAAGAGCCGCTACCCAGGGTTTGGAGAAAATGACATTCTGACTCCTGGAGTTGGGGGGCAGGCAAGCTGCTGCTGGTTCGGGCAGGAAGATCTGGGCGCTGGGAGGGACTGAGAGGTCAGCAGATGGCCCTGCAGAGGTGGCCGCCCAGCTGGAGGGACACGCGGTGGGGTGGGGGGAGACTGGAGAATGTGTACAGAGGCGGTGGAGCCAGGCGGTAGACGGAAGGCAAAGGAAGAGTGTAATTCAGACCTGCACACCCACAGGAGCTACTGCTGATGCCACGGCCTTGGACATGGAGAAGGTTCCACAGAAGGAGTCCAGCCTCAGACTTTCTTTACCTGTGATGACCTTTCCTACAAAGAACAAACATTGGCAGGGGGGGTGTTATTGGAGGTGGGGTGTGGAGGAAAGGGGATCCTCCCACACTGTTGGTGTGGGAACGGAAATTGGGGCAGCCGCTGTGGAGAACAGTACAGAGGTGTTATAAAAATACTTAAAAAAAAAAAAAATGTGATCCGGCAAGCCCACTCCTGGGCACATGTCTGGAGAAGACTCTAGTTGGCAAAGATACATGCAGCCCGATGTTCATAGCAGCTGTCTTCACGGTACCCGAGACAAGGAAGCAACCCCAGTGTCCAGTGACAGAGAACTGAATTAGGAAGATGTGTGTGTGTGTATGTGTGTGTGTGTGTGTGCATACATAAACATAAGTTTATGTATGAGTCAATAAGTTGTGTCTGACTCCTATCTTCCCCATGAGTTGTAGCCCAGCAGGCTCCTCTGTCCATGGGATTCCCCAGGCAAGAATCCTGGAGTGGGTTGCCATGCCCTTCTTCGGGGGATCTTCCCAATCCAAGGATCAAACTCGGGTCTCCTGCATTATAGGCAGATTCTCTACTGTCTGAGTCACCAGGGAAGCCATGTATACATAGAAGACAAAATTTTATACAGCCATGAAAGGAATGAAATATTGCCATTTGCAGCCATGTGGATATATCTGGAGAATATTATGTTTAGTGAAATGTCAGAGAAAGACAAATATCTCATGATACCACTTACTGTGTGGACTAAAAAATAAGACAAATGAGTGTATACGCCAAAGAGTCTCAGACATACAAAACACTAGTGGTTAACACTCAGTGCTGGGAATTAGCAGTATAGGATTAATATAAACTAATGTATATAAGCTATATGAGCGACCAGGATCTACTGTAGAGCAGAGGGAATGATCCCTAGTATCTTGTAATAACCTCTAATTGAATATAATCTGAAAAATAAGTGAGAATCACTATGTTATACACCTGAAACTAACATAATTTGTAAATCAACTATATTTAATTTTTTAAAATGTAATGACCTTTGCTGGGCTTCCATGGTAGCTCAGCTGCTACAGATTCCGCCTGCAATGCAGGAGACCCTGGTTCGATGCCTGGGTCAGGAAGGCCTATTGGAGAAGGGATACTGGAGAACTCCAGTATTCCTGGGCTTCCCTGGTGGCTCAGCTGGTAAAGAGTCCGCCTGCAAGGCAGGAGACCTGGGTTCAATCCCTGGGTTGGGAAGATCCCCTGGAGAAGGGAAAGGCTACCCACGCCAATATTCTGGCCTGGAGAATCCCATGGACTGTTTAGTCCATGGGGTCGCAGAGTGGGCCACGGCTGAGCGACTTTCACCTTCAGTGACCTCTCTTAATCTCAAAGGCATCTTCTGCTAGATGTATTAGTATTCTGCATTCAGCAATATAGGGAAACATCATTGATAAAGACAGACGTGTGTGTGTGTGTGTGTAATGAGTGTGTGTGTGTGTGTGAGAGAGAGAGAGAGAGCCATGTGTGTCAGACAGAAAAACAGACGCACAGAGGGACTGACCTTTCCTCCATAATTTTGTAAACAAGGATTCAATTATCAAGGGGGTGCAGAATGAAATGCTTGAGTCCTCAAAGATCTAAACTAAAGTACAACTCGTATGATTGGTCTTCAGGATACATTTCATACAGAGAAGTAAAAAGACGCTGGTAGATCCTTGACCCGCTGATATCAGGGGCTCCCTCTGCATTGACAGAACTAGACTGCAGAATCCCCCAGGTCAGGCAGCCGTCCTACCCAATGATGACTTAGTTTGGGATTGATTTTTTTTTTCCAAATGACAGAATGGAGTGATCTTTCAAACCAAATTTCCATTCCCAGCATACGGAAGCCAGTCAATCTGATATATGTTTCAAGGGCCTACAACAGCCAGAAATGAAATAAGAGGGGAAAAGTTAGAGTAGCGAGTAGGGGTTGGTTTCCTCTGCTACCTTTAGAGCAAAGATGGTGTTCTGGTAATACTGGATTGGCAGATGTTTTTCTGGGGAGTACATTTCTGGGTTCACAGCTTTGCAGGGCGGTCGCCACCAAGCTAAGCTGATCCAAGACAAGAGTGTTGGCTGTGGTCTCGTCCAGGGTGTTTCAGCTGGAAACCATGCCCACAACCAGCGATTCCATGAATGCCGGCTCCCAACATGAACCAGGAGTTTGTCAAACTGGAAAGCAGGAAGTGCATCTATTCAAACCCACTGAAGTGTCAGTTCGAAACATCTAACTTGGTAGCAATGGGTCACATCACAATCTTTGCTGGAGGACAGACTCTGAGAATCTTAAAATTGAGAAGGTTCTTTAAGCTAATGAAACATGTCTCGACTAGTATGACCCCCCTCAAACACACACACACATAACTTCACAGTTTCTATTTCCAATCAAGGAATTTTTTTTTTCAGTAATGCTGCTATAACCTGAATACTAGGAATACAAAAGATGAGTAAGACATGAAGAATCTCTGTCTTTAAAAGATTGACAGCCTAGCGTGAAAGACTGAAAATACACACAGAAGATTTTAGAGACAGAATGGGGTAAAGGAGAGGTATTTAAAGCAACTCTGAGTCTTGGGGTACCCAGAGGGCTAGAATATGTCCGGGAATGGGAAGTTGAGACTTCACAAATTGTGACTCCCAATGGTAATTAATACCTATTTGAAAACTAGGTTTTCTCATAATAAAAAACCAAAGTGTGACTTCCTGTAACTTTTACCCATGCCCACGTCTGTCCTCAGAGGTAACATAGGTTCTGACTAAATCACCACTTCCCTTTTTCGGAGCGCTCAGTCGTGTCTGACTCTTTGCGATCCCCTTGACGGCAGCCCTCCTCTGTCTATGGGATTTTCCAGACAAGAATGACAACAAGGTGGTCATTCCTTTCTCCAGGGGATCTTCTCAACCCAGCGGTGGAACCCGTGTCTCCTGGGTGTCCTTCACTGGCCGGTAGATTCTTTACCACAGAGCCAGCCGGGGTGCCCCAAGGGAAGTACACAAAGGAAACCTTAAAACTTGGCCCATGATGAAGATGGTCATGTAATTCCCAAGCTGCCACGAGTGGGCGCGCCTGTCCACAAGCCATAAATCAGGTACCTTTGGTAACATGGGACGGGATTGAGTTCCAGAGAAGTCAGACAAATGGCCAACAAGGACAGGAAAATCAACAGGGAGATGCAAATCAAAACCTCAAGGAGATATGACCTCACACCTCTTAGGATGAAAATGAAAGTGTTAGTCACTCAGCCGTCTCTGACTCTTTGCAACCCCATGGACCGGAGCCCACCAGGCTCCTCCGTCCATGGGATTCTCCAGGCAAGAAGACTGGAGTGGGTTGCCATTTCCTTCTTCAGGGGATCTTCCTGACCCAGGGACTGAACCTGGGCCCCCCACAATGCAGACTGCTTCTTTACTGTCTGAGCCAAGATGGTCATCATCAAAAAGACAAAAAAACAAAACAACAAGTGCCGGTGAGGATGCAGAGAAAAGGGAATCCTTACACACTATGGGTAGGAATGTAAATTAGTGCAGCCACCGTGTAAAACAGTAGGAGGGTTCCTCAAAAAATCTTTAAAATTAGAACCACCATATGGCTCAGTGATTCCACTCCTGGGCATATTTTCACAGGAAATGAAAACAAGATCTCGAAGAAAAGTCTGCAGTCGTGTTCAATACAGCTTTATCCACAAGAGCCAAGATGTACAAACAACCTAGATGTCCGTCTGCGGAAAAAGGGATAAAGGTACCACACACACACACACACACACACACACACACACACAGAAATATTATTCAGCCAGGAGAAACAATGAAATGCTGCCAGTGGCAACAAATTAGATGCACCTTGAGGGCACGATGCTAAATGAATGGATGGAAACAGAAACACTGTGTGACCTCTCTCATATGTAGAGTGAGACGTATGGAAACAGTAACATCAGTGGAAACGTGCGTTAGTATATGCAAAATCAGACAGGCAGTGGGGATTTGCTGCGTGACTCACGGAACTCGAACCAGGGCTCTGGGACAACCTAGAGGGGTGGGGTGGGGAAGGAGTTTCATGAGGGAGGGGACACATGTATACCCAGGGCTGATCCATGGTAATGTTTGGCAGAAACCAGCACAATTCTGTAAAGCCACTTATCCTTCAATTAAAAAAAAAAAAAAGAATTCAAACACTTAGAAACAGGAGAGTGGTGATTCCCAGGGGCTGGGGGCTGGGACTGGAAATGCGGAGATGTTAGTCATAGAGAACAAAAGTACAAGTTATAAGAGGAATAAATTCCAGGGACGTGATGCCCAGCACGAGGGAGCCATAGTCACCAACACCATCTTATATACGTGAACACTGCTGAGGCTGTAAATCTTAAATGCTCTCGCCACCATGGAAATGGACGGAAATTACGCCCCGTCACTTCAGTCGTGTCTGACTCTTTGTGACCCCATGGAGTGTAGCCCACCAGGTTCCTCTGTCCAGGGATTCTCCAGGCAAGAATACTGGAGTGGGGTGCCATTTCCTCCTCCTCCAGGGGAATCTTCCTGACCCAGGGATCAAAATCACGTCTCCTGCGTCTCTTGCATTGCAGGCGGATTCTTTACCCGTTGAGACACCTAGGAAGCCCTCCGAAAAGAAAGAAAAAGTATGTGAAATGATGCAGGTGTTAGCTAAGTCTATGGTGGTAGTCATTTCACAATGTAAAGTGTATCAAATCATAACAGGGTTCTGTTTCAAACTTATACAATATTATGTGTCAATCACACCTCAATAAAGAAGGAAAAGATCATGGCATCCGGTCTCAGCACTTTATGGCAAATAGATGGGGAAACAATGGAAACAGTGACAGACTTTCTTTTCTTGACCTCCAAAATCACTGCAGATGGTGACTGCAGCCATGAAATTAAAAGACGCTTGCTCCTTGGAAGAAAAGCTATGACCAACCTAGACAGCATATTAAAAAGCAGAGACGTTAGTTTGCCAACCAAGGTCCGTCTAGTCAAGGCAATGGTTTTTCCAGTGGTCATGTATGGATGTGAGAGTTGGACTGTGAAGAAAGCTGATCGCCAAAGAATTGATGCTTTTGAACTGTGGTGCTGGAGAAGACTCTTGAGAGTCCCTTGTACCACAAGGAGATCCAATCAGTCCATTCTAAACGAGATCAATCCTGGGTGTTCATTGGAAGGACTGATGCTGAAGCTGAAACTCCAGTACTTTGGCCACCTCATGCAAAGAGTTGACTCACTGGAAAAGACTCTGATGCTGGGAAGGATTGGGGGCGGGAGGAGACGGGGACGACAGAGAATGAGATGGCTGGATGGCATCACCGACTCGATGGACATGAGTTTGAGTTGGTGAAGGACAGGGAGGCCTGGCATGCTGCAGTCCGTGGGGTCGCAAAGAGTCAGGCATGACTGAGCGACTGAACTGAAGTGAAAGGAGGAAAAAGGCAGGCTGAGAAGCACAAGTTATAAGTCCTCCTGTTGGCACATCCTCCTGTTTCAGTGGTCAGATCAACACGGACTGGATTCCACTCTGAAACCGTTCCTGAATTCACCATTAGGACAACACAATAGAGAGAGGTTCTGCAGCCTCGTCCTGAGGCTCCTGCCCACCCCAGAGACTGCTGGAGGACGCTTTCCGGGGCTGGGGAGGAAGGGGTGACCAAGTATGTCTCCTCTGCCCCGGAGTTGGATGGTACTGATGGGGATGGATGACTATCCATCCCCAGGATGGTCCCTGGGGCCCCGGGCTGTGTGTCCTTTCTATTCGGTGTGTAAGCAAGGAGACGCTGCAGAAGATGCTGGACAATTACCGTGCATCCGAGGAGCAAGGGTCGGCCTGGTCAAACCCTGGCCCTTGGCACTTGGACCTCAGGGAAGTCCAAGGTGTTGTGTCTACGTTCTAAACGCGTCTGACAACATCCGACGCTTCCCGCCTGTAGTGCCCTTCTCTGGTCGTACCCACCACCCAACACCCACCGCCATCTCGGGTTGTGACTTCTGCCCAGACGCCCAGCTGATAAGCTGGCTTCCATGCCAACCCCGGACGGCCTCTGGATGTTAGGTCGTACACACGGCTCTGGTCTCCTGCCCCGAGGTGGCTTCCCTGGTGGCTCAGATTGGTAAAGAATCTGCCCGTGAACGCAGGACACTCGGGTTCGATCCATGGGTCGGGAAGATCCCCTGGAGGAGGACGCGGCAACCCACTCCAGCGTTCCTGCCTGGAGAATCCCCATGGACAGAGGAGCCTGGAGGGCTACAGTCCAAAGGGTTGCAAAGAGTCGGACACGACTGAGCGACTGAGCTCGCCCGCCCCAAGCCCTCTATCAGCGCCCCCGCTTCACCCAGGCAGAGACTGCAAGAGCACGCGTTTTCGTTTCCTATTATTGTGGACGTGTTATTATTTCTGAGGCTCCAGGACACCACTTCTCCTGCAGGTTAAGCTAATACAGCACACACCAAGGGCTTCGGTTCTGTTTGCAAAGGTGCACTCACACGGTTTCGGGAAGGGCCAGGGATAATTAGACACCAAAGGCTCTTGCTTTGAAGGCTGCTAAGAGCATAAAATTAGCGTGGATCACAAAGCGCGGCAGAGGCCCCCTAGGATTTAGCGTCAAACCTCCCTTCTCCGGCCCAAGTATTCCCCGCCCCCGGAAGAGGGGACCATGGGCCTCGGGTAGATTGCAAAAGCCCGCTCAGTTCTGCATCCTAGCTGCTGTCGTGCATGCATTTTGCTCTCCGTTAAAAAGCTTTTGCCGGCAGGGCTGCAGGAAGTGAGAACAGATTTCATTTTACCTGCTGAGCAACTGCAGAAAAACCAAGCCTTTCTTTGGCCTTGGCGGCCAAGATTCCTTAAGCGTTCCTCCTACAATTGGATGGGACTCACAGTCTATTTTACATACGCCCACCTGCACACACACCAAAGTCTGGTGAGCTTTCAGGGTACAAACCGGACAGTTTATTTTCCCCCCAAGAGACAGGTAGACAGGAGTCAATGTGGAATATTCACTCTACCTTTTCCTCATCAGTTTAAATGTATACGGTTCTGCCCTACTGGCTCAGATGGTAAAGAATCCACCTGCTAATGCAGGAGACCCAGGTTCGATCCCTGGGTCAGGAAGATCCCGTGGAGAAGGGATACGCTACCCACTCCAGTATTCTTGGGCTTCCCTGGTGGCTCAGCTGGTAAAGAATCCACCTGCAATGCAGGAGACCCAGGTTCCATCCATCCCCTGGAGGAGGGCATGGTAACCCACTCCAGTATTCTTGCCTGGAGAATCCCATGGACAGACGAGTCCAGTGGGCTACAGTCCATGGGTTCGCAAAGAGTCGGACACAACTGAGAGACTAACGCACACACATATACACACACACACCATTTAAATTCTAAATTTCAAATAAGGAAAATAATATAATTGAACTTATAATCATAAACGCACCATGAGTAAACTTTTTTTTTTTTTTTTTTGGTATATTAGGCTAAACATGTTTCAGGCATTACACATCACAGATAATTTGAGAAATGGAACAGGTGCTCTTTTTGAGATCTCAGCACTTTGGAGAAAAACCAAGTGCTGGAGAGGAACTAAAGAAAACAAAAATTCCTCTTTTGCAGAACAAGCCACGTCCACTCATTACTGCCCTGGTGATGTAGTCAGTTAACTGTGAAACCAAACAGGTGTGTGGTCTTCTTCCACCTTGAGAGTATCATAATTTTAAAAAGATAAAAAACATGATGATTGATGCGAGTTATCAAGAGACCATGTCTCTTCCTTATGAGTTTGTGCCAGTTAGAGCCAAACTAGCATTCCCACACAGCGGAAGTTGAAATAAAAGGCAGTGCCTTGCTTTTATAATGAGAAGATGCTTATTTGAGCAGCATACCACTTGGCGGCTAGAAAAGACAAAAAAATATCGGCCGAGGTTGAAGCAACAGAACCTCAGAGCCTTATCAAGCTCACCCCTAGGTTCCTGCGACCTCTGTAGAGATGCTGGTGGTCACAAGAGGAGAATCCCATGGACTCGTAGGACAAAAATACTGAAATTAAAAGAAGCTTGCTCCTTGGAAGAAAAGCTATGACCAAACTAGACAGCATATTAAAAAGCAGAGACATTACTTTGCCAACCAAGGTCCGTCTAGTCAAGGCTATGGTTTTTCCAGTGGTCATGTATGGATGTGAGAGTTGGACTGTGAAGAAAGCTGATCGCCGAAGAATGGATGCTTTTGAACTGTGGTGTTGGAGAAGACTTTTGAGAGTCCCTTGGATTTCAAGGAGATCCAACCAGTCCATCCTAAAGGAAATCAGTCCTGAATATTCATTGGAAGGACTGATGCTAAAGCTGAAACTCCAATACTCTGGTCACCTGATGCAAAGAACTGACTCATTTGAAAGGACCGTGATGCTGGGAAAGATTGAACGTGGGAGAAGGGGACAATAGAGGATGAGATGGTTGGATGGCATCAACGGACATGAGTTTGAGCAAGCTCCGGGAGTTAATCCAAGAGTCGGACATGACTGAGCGACTGGACTGAACTGAACTCTCTGTGACCCCATGGACTACAGCCCACCAGGCTCCTCCAGCCCGCCATGGGATTCTCCAGGTGAGACTACTGGAGGGGGTTACCATGCCCTCCTCCAGGGGGTCTTTCAGACCCAGGGATCGAACCTGAGTCTCATGTCTCCTGCACAGGCAGGCAGCTTCTTTACCACTAGCACCACCACCCCCGGTGGTCCTCACCACTGTTGGAGCATCTCTGTTTTTATCACTTTGGGCAAGGACCTGGCTCCTGCTGGCAGAGAGATGTCTGATGTGGGAACTGGTGGGGAGAAGAAGGTGCCACCCATCTATCTTAAGCCTTCACGAAGGCAGAAGCACCTGTGTGTGTTACGGGCACGCTGTCACATGGAAAGGCGCCTTGCAGAAGTCCACGGCGGTCTTGAAGCCACAGGAGATGGTCTTGACCCTTTGGTGTTGGTGCTGATGAGGGTTCAGCAGACCTTCTCTGAAGGTGGGAGGTGGGACGCAAAGGATGCAGGTGGGGTAGTGAGACCCACTCACGGCTCGCGATGAGCCATCATCTTGGTTCTGCAGAGAAGACCTGGAGGCTTTTGTTGACGCAGCCTCAGTGTGGGTCGGGCTGACCGGCACAGTTACAGAGAACGCTGCTGAACTGTTAGGCTCATCTAGGTAAACCCAGGCAACCTTACTGCCTGTCTCAGCTGAGGTCACGTTCAGAAACAAACCAACTCTGACACACAGAGAAGCCCAAGAAATAATTCAATAATTTTTTTTTCTCCCAAGTCCATGAAAAGGACCAGCATTTTCTTTTTGTAAAAAAAAAAAAAAATGTATTTCTTTGACTATGCCGTGTGGGATTTTAGCAGCCACCTGTGAACTCAGTTGCAACACGTAGGATCCAGTTTCCCCATCGAACCTGGGACCCCTGCATTTGGGAGCGTGGGCCACCAGGGAAGTCCCAAGGCCGCTGCTTTCATCTTTGCCAGCTTCAGATGGGATTCGGCTCCAGTAAGGATCCTTTGCTTATAAAATATATCCACTGCCTTTTATTTCAACGGCAGCTGTGTGGAAATGTCAGTTTTGCTATTACTGGTGCAGCCTCAAAAAGGAAGAAAAGTGAACTCAAAGGACCAGCTGGAGTGGGATCTAATTCCTTAACAACCTAGAAATCATTGGCTAGAAGGGCTTGTGCTATAGACCAGAGACCCTCGGAGGCCAAAAATGGATTCTGTCCCCACGCGAATGCCTTTAATTCCCCTCCTACCCCCGTGTGCCATGCTGTGCTTAGTCGTTCAGTCGTGTCCGACTCTCTGTGACCCCACAGACTATAGTCTGCCAGGCTCCTCTCTCCATGGGGTTCTTTAAGCAAGAACACTGGAGTGGGTTCCCATGCCCTCCTTCAGGGCCAGATCTCCCACATGGCAGGCGGATGGATTCTTTACCAGCCGAGCCACCAGGGAAGCCCAAGAATACCGGAGTGGGTAGCCTATCCCTTCTCCAGGGGATCTTCCTGACCCAGGAATCGAACCAGGGTCTCCTGCATTGCAGGCGGATTCTTAACCAACTGAGCCACCAGGGAAGCCCCTGTACCCTCTCACACTGTATCAAAATGCCACACCAGTGACTTAACAGTGCCGGGGAGACGTGTTTTGTGCTAACTGTCACAAACCACTGGTTAACCTCTTATGTTTGGAATGTCTAAGGTAAACAGTTTTGAGTTGCAGATTTGCTGAAAATTATACACACCCACACACATACCTGTTCAATCATGTCTCTGTGATTTATTATGGCGGCTAGCAATTTTGTCCTCATGTTGTCAAAGCGGAAGCCGTGATGGCTGGGTGTCGTTTTGGCGATCTTTGCTGGGTCATCACACGCATAGAATGCTCGTTAACGCCTCATTTTTCGATCCTTGCTGCAAAAGTCCCAGAAGCAGGTGAAGGGTGGGGTTCCGCCTAATTTTCAGGACAATATAATAGGGCTGATTTTCTGCACAATTAAACAACAGAATGACAGACCGAAGCACGCTTTGCCCAAGTGGTGTTACCGTTCCAGTTGCAGCGTCCTTTTCTCTGCTCTCTCTGTCAGCGTTCCTCGGGTTTATTTTCAGCATTCAAAACACGGCCTCCACAGAATCAAGCAAGGGGATTGTGGGCACCGCCCCCTCAGCTTCAGACCATTCTTCTACCCTGCTTCTGTCGTGATAAAGGAGACGACACCTCTATTATTGTATCGATCTATGGCTAATCGCATTTGCAAGTGCAGGGCCCAAGTCTATAGATGTTTGCTCCATCCCGAGAGGAGTCCTTAGTGCAGAGGTGTCAAAAGACACGGTTATCTGGGAGCCTTACTGAATATCATTGAGAGGGCTGTCTGAGCCGCCAAGGAAGCCCTACCGATTCCACTGACCTACTAACTTAATGCCAATACGACACTCTCTTGGTTACTGAAGCTTTATGATACCTCTTGAAATCAGGCAGTGTTGAGTCATTCAACTTTATTCTCTTTTTTTTTTTTCAAAGTGATTCGGCTATTCTGGGTGTTTTGAATCTCACTATGGGTTTGAGATCAGCTGGATGATTTTAAAGAAAGAAGCCTTTTAGGATTTTGGTTGGGATCGTGTTAAATCTACAGATCAACTCATGAAAAATGGAAAACCTTACTATTCAGTCTTTCAACCTATAAACAATGCATAGCTGTCCATTTGTTTAGCTTATTTCTCTCAAGATTTTTGTCTGTTTGTGTTTGAGGTTTTTGCCTTACAGGATTTGTACATTCTTTCTCAAATCTATCCCTGAATATGTCATGCTTCTGTGTGGTGTGTACAGCTAGTTGCTCAGCCGTGGCCGACTCGATGAGGCCTCACGGACTGTAGCCCGCCAGGTTCCTCTGTCCGTGGGATTCTCCAGGCAAGAGTACCGGAGTGGGTTGCCATTCCTTTCTCCAGGGGATCTTCCTGCCCCTGGGATCGAACTGGTATCGCTTGCATCTCCTGAGTTGGCAGGTGGATTCTTTACCACGAGCGCCATCTGGGAAGCCCCTAAAACCAGTATACACACAGTCTGAGGAGTGACATTAAGACCAACAGCTGTGTAACCGCCACCCAGGGTGAAAATTCAAACACGGCAGCACCCCCAGAAATCTTCCTACCCCGTGTGGTTCGTCTCCATCAAAAGCTCTTCCTCTCCTCCTGGAAAGATAACTCCTGGCCCGCTTTTCATGGATTGAATTGTTTCTGCTCGTTGAAAATAACGAATGCATTCCTAAACAAACTTAGTTGGTTTGGTTTTATTGCTTTTTGAAACGATCTAAATTAATCATTTATCAGAATGCCGATTCGTGTTGGTGGATATACTGTGATGAGAGGGGCACATCTACTAGAGTCTCGAAAAGAAGAAATTTTGCTGGCTTCAAGGCAGTATCGCTGAGAATTAGCGGTGGTCCCTAACCACCATGAAGTCTTTTGCAAGCTAAGCTTCTCGCTAAATTGTCATGCACCCTTCAGTGAGTAGAAGGATGGTCCAAGGTGCTGCCATGTATCTGAGAACAGCGGCATAAAATTGAGAAGGAAGAAAAGTCACCATGAATGATGGCAGGCGTTTATCATCTTGGAAATGTAGCGAAAACTCCCCGCTGGACAGCCTTGAACACATCGCTTCCTCCCATCTGGCCCTGACTTTTCTGATCTCTAACTCCTTGGTGAATGAGGTATCTTGTGGTTGGGGTGGACCCAGAACTTTCACAGGTCTCCCGACTTTTAAATACCCCGACTTTGAAATTTTCAAGAGACACCGCCAACTCTGAATCCAATGGGGAGACAAGCTTTGTCTTTCCCTTTATTTAAAAAGGCAAATCATACTAAATCTTCAACGCACAGAACTTAAGTCAATTCATCATAGAAAGACCATGAGGTGTAAAGTGATAAATATCCTGTGTCAACCTTGAAAACAGATTTAGCACTTTTCACTATTAAAAAGTCACAATTCTTAGATAACCAAATAGATGCTTTTGCTTAATTGTTTTACATCATCAGATATCAATCTTCACAATGGGGGCCCGTGTGGTTCATTTTTCTTTATTTCAAGATTTTTTTTTTGATGTGAACTGTTCCTAAAGTCTTTACTGATTTTTATTACAATATTGCTTCTGTTGTCTATGTTCTGGATTTTTGGTGGTGAGGCACGTGGCATCTTAGCTCTCCACGGATCGAATCCGCAACCTCCTGTGTTGGAAGCCAAAGTCTTAACCACTGGAGCACCAGGGAAGTCCCCACATCATTGAGTTCAACGTGAAAGGGAACGGAGTCCAGGCACCCTCTCTAAATGGGGATTTCTGTTGAGCTTCTAAATTAGCATGTGTGAGACTCCACCATAAATCCCCAGGGGCTCAGACCACACAGACCACATATCTCACCCTGAATTGGGAGGTCTATATTATGGAACCTCTCAGAACTATAAATGTGTGTTTCTTTCAGGTCACACACTAGAGAAGGGAATGGCAACCTACATCAGTGTTGGTGCCTGGGAAATCCCATGAGCAGAGGAGCCTGCTGGACTACATTCATGGGGTCACAAAGGACTTGGACATGGCTTAGCGACTAAACCACAAAATATACGCACATATGTGCAGAACTGCAATAATCACACTATTGGCCAGGTCCTCACCCTCCCCCCTTTTTTTTAATCTTCAAAATCATATTTCTGGACCCAGGGCTCTGAGACGCAAAACGAAACAGCTTCTGTCCAACGGACCAACACTCTGCTGCTCACGGAAACCCGAAACGTCCAACTGGGATTCTCATTTCTTACATCAGCAGGACTAATTCTCTACCACCAGAGAGTGTGTTTTAACTTTGTGAGGGGGTAAATCCTTTTTCTGATTAGGAAGTTATTGGATGTTATTATATGATGCTCTCTTGATGGATTCAAGTAGGCTATTTTTTGGGGGGGTACAACTATTTCTTTTTCTTTTTTTTTTCTCTAGTAGAAACGGTCTTTAATTTAATTTTATTTTTTTTAAGTAATTAATTTATTTTTTATTGGAGGCAAATTATTTTACAATATTATATTGGTTGGTTTAAAAAAAACTGGAAATAGAACTGCCATATGATCCAGCAATCGCACTCCTGGGCATACACACCGAGGAAACCAGAATTGAAAGAGACACATGTACTCCAATGTTCATCGCAGCACTGTTTATAATAGCCAGGACATGGAAGCAACCTAGATATCCATCTGCAGACGAATGGATAAGAAAGCTTTGGTACATATACACAATGGAGTATTACTCAGCCATTAAAAAGAATACATTTGAATCAGTTCTAATGAGGTGGATGAAACTGGAGCCTATTATACAGAGTATTTCTTTTTCTTAAGCCTTTATTTAGTTTGTTACAATGTGCCGTGTGCTTAGTCGCTCAGTCATGTCTGACGCTTCTCAGTCCTCTCCGACTCTTTGTGATCCCATGGACTGTAGCCCACCAGGCTCCTCTGTCCATGGGATTCTTCAGGCAAGAATACTGGAGTGTGTTGCCATGCCCTCCTCTAGGGAATCTTCCCAACCCAGGGATGGAATCCTGGAATCCATTGCAGGTGGATTCTTTACCATCTGAGCCACCAGGGAAGCCCCTTGTCACAATACTCTTTCTGTTTTTCATGTTCTATGGGGAGTGGGGAGGAGAGATTTGGCCAGGAGGCATGGGAGAATCTTAGCTCCCTGACCAGGGGTTAAGCTGCACCTCCTGCATTGGAAGGCAAAGTCTTAGCCACTGGACTGCCAGGGAAGTCTCCCGGGTACTTAGCAACTTTGTTCCTGGCACACTACCTTGAAAGTCTGAAATAGGAGATGAACTTCCTAAGGACAAGGTAAACTCACAGTTGAAAACTACTCTGATAGATGTCACGATTAAATATGTTCAGAATAAAAGACTCTTTAAACATGAACGCACATGAAACGCAGTACACAAAACCTCCCAGGACACCCTAATTTTTGGATTTTGATCAGAGCTTATTGGCATGTATATTTTCTGACTTCTTTAGATAAAAATGTACACATATATGAACTCCTGCTTGTAATGACATTTGTAATAAAAAAAACAGTTGTAAGCTCCTGCTTGTAATGACATTTGTAATAAAAGTAATTGTAAGCTCCTTTCAAGCAAGGGCTTTATGAATACACAAGTGTGGAATGAATGCATAAAAATTCAAATAATGCATTAGCAAAATGAGACTGGCTTTGAATATCAGATATAACCACACCGGTGCATACTGGTTACAGAACTAGTGGCCTTCGTGTTGAATGTTAGACAAATCGAGTCAGTCCCTTTTACAGTTATGGAAAATATGTATGATTCCTGAATTGTTCTTGTTTAAACAGAACATTTATTTTGTGTTAAAATTCTTTAGAACCTTAAAACGCACATGGCCAAGTGAAAGAAGACGGCCTGAAAAGGCACAGCACAGTATTGTTCAACTAGATGACTTTCTAGAAAGGTGAAAACTAAAGAAGGCTGAATGCTGAACCATTGATGCTTTCAAACTGTGTTGTTGGAGAAGACTCTTGAGAGTCCCTTGGACAGCAGGGAGATCCAACCAGTCAACCCTAAAGGAAATCAACTCTGAATATTCATTGGGAAGACTGATGCTTCTTCTAGAACTAACAGCCAAAAAAGATGTTCTTTTCATTATAGGGAACTGGAATGCAAAAGTAGAAAGTCAAGAGATACCTTGAGTAACAGGCAAATATGACCGTGGAGTACAAAATGACACAAAGCAAAAGCTAACAGAGTTCTGCCAAGAGAACGCACTGGTCATAGCAACCACCCTCTTCAAACAACACAAGAGAAGACTCTACACATGGACATCACCAGATGGTCAACACCGAAATCAGATTGATTATATTCTTTGAAGCCAAAGATGAAGAAGCTCTGTACAGTCAGCAAAAACAAGACCAGGAGCTGACTGTGGCTCAGATCATGAACTCCTTATTGCCAAATTCAGACTTAAATTGAAGAAAGTAGGGAAAACCACTAGACCATTCAGATATGACCTAAATCAAATCCCTTATGATTAAACAGTGGAAGTGAGAAATAGATTTAAGGGACTAGATCTGATACACAGAGTGCCTGATGAAGTATGGACGGAGGTTCATGACATTGTACAGGAGATGGATCAAGATCATCCCCATGGAAAAGAAATGCAAAAAAGAAAAATGGCTGTCTGGGGAGGCCTTACAAATAGCTGTGAAAAGAAGAGAAGCTAAAGGCAAAGGAAAAAACGAAAGGTATACCCATTTGAATGCAGAGTTCCAAAGAACAGCAAGGAGAGATAAGAAAGCCTTCCTCAGTGATCAATGCAAAGAAATAGAGGAAAACAACAGACTATTAAAAACAAGAGATCTCTTCAAGAGAATTAGAGTTTCCAAGGGAATATTTCATGCAAAGATGCCCTCGAAAAAGTACAGAAATTGAATGGACCTGTGTGGATCACAATAAACTGTGGAACATTCTTAAAGAGATGGGAATCCCAGATCACCTGACCTGCCTCTTGAGAAACCTGTATGCAGGTCAGGAAGCAACAGTCAGAACTGGACATGGAACAACAGACTGGTTCCAAATAGGAAAAGGAGTGCGTCAAGGCTGTATATTGTCACCCTGCTTATTTAACTTATATGCACAGTACATCATGAGGAACGCTGGGCTGGAAGAAGCACAAGCTGGAATCAAGATTGCTGGGAGAAATATCAATAACCTCAGATATGCAGATGACACCACCCTTATGGCAGAAAGTGAAGAGGAACTCAAAAGCCTCTTGCTAAAAGTGAAAGAAGAGAGTGAAAAGGTTGGCTTGAAGCTCAACATTCAAGAAACAAAGATCATGGCATCTGGTCCCATCACTTCATGGGAAATAGATGGGAAAACAGTGGAAACAGTGTCAGACTTTATTTTTTTGGGCTCCAAAATCACTGCAGATGCTGATTGCAGCCATGAAATTAAAAGACGCTTACTCCTTGGAAGGAAAGTTATGACCAACCTTGATAATATATTGAAAAGCAGAGACATTACTTTGCCAACCAAGGTCCATCTAGTCAAGGCTATGGTTTTTCCCGTGGTCATGTATGGATGTGAGAGTTGGACTGTGAATAAAGCTGATCGCCGAAGAATTGATGCTTTTGAACTGTGGTGTTGGAGAAGACTCTTGAGAGTCCCTTGTACCGCCAGGAGATCCAACCAGTCCATTCTAAGGGAGATCAATGCTGGGTGTTCATTGGAAGGACTGATGCTAAAGCTGAAGCTGCAATACTTTGGCCACCTCATGCGACAAGTTGACTCACTGGAAAAGACTCTGATGCTGGGAAAAGTTGGGGGCGGGAGGAGAAGGGGACGACCGAGAGTGAGATGGCTGGATGGCATCACCGACTCTGTGGACATGAGTTTGAGTGAACTCCGGGATTTGGTGATGGACAGGGAGGCCTGGCGTGCTGTGATTCATGGGGTCGCGGATAGTCGGACACGACTGAGTGACTGAACTGAACTGAACAGGAGCAAAAGATATTAAGAACAGGTGGCAAGAATACACAGAAGAACTGTACAAAAAAGATCTTCCCTACCAAGATAGTCACGATAACGTTGTCACTGACCTAGAGCCAGACATCTTGGAATGTGAAGTCAAGTGGGCCTTAGAAAGCATCACTACGAACAAAATTAGTGGAGGTGATGGAATCCCAGTTGAGCTATTTCAAATCCTGAAAGATGATGCTGTGAAAGTGCTGCACTCAATATGCCAGCAAATTGGGAAAACTCAGCAGTGGCCACAGGACTGGAAAAGGTCAGTCTTCATTCCAAGCCCAAAGAAAGGCAATGCCAAAGAATGCTCAAATGACCGCACAATTGCACTCATCTCACACGCTAGTAAAGTCATGCTCAAAATTCTCCAAGCCAGGCTTCAGCAATACGTGAACCGTGAACTTCCAGATGTTCAAGCTGGTTTTAGAAAAGGCAGAGGAGCCAGAGATCAAATTGCCAACATCCGCTGGATCATGGAAAAAGCAAGAGAGTTCCAGAAAAATATCTATTTCTGCTTTATTGACTATGCCAAAGCCTTTGACTGTGTGGATCACAATAAGCTGTGGAAAATTCTGAAAGAGATGGGAATACCAGACCACATGACCTGCCTCTTGAGAAACCTGTATGCAGGACAGGAAGCAACAGTCAGAACTGTACATGGAACAACAGACTGGTTCCAAATAGGAAAAGGAGTACGTCAAGGCTGTATATTGTCACCCTGCTTATTTAACTTATATGAAGAGTACATCATGAGGAACGCTGGGCTGGAAGAAGCACAAGCTGGAATCAAGATTGCTGGGAGAAATATCAATAACCTCAGATATGCAGATGACACCACCCTTATGGCAGAAAGTGAAGAGGAACTCAAAAGCCTCTTGATGAAAGTGAAAGAGGAGAGTGAAAAAGCTGGCTTAAAAGTCAACATTCAGAAAACTAAGATCATGGCATCCGGTCCCATCATTTCATGGCAAATCAGCGGGGAAACAGTGGAAACAGTGGCTGACTTTATTTTTCTGGGCTCCAAAATCACTGCAGATGGTGACTGCAGCCATGAAATTAAAAGACACTTGCTCCTTGGAAGAAAAGTTATGACCAACGTAGACAGCATATTAAAAAGCAGAGATATTACTTTGCTGACAAAGGTCCATCTAGTCGAAGCCGTGGTTTTTCCAGTGGTCATGTATGGATGTGAAGAGTTGGACTATAAAGAAAGCTGAGCAACAAAGAATTGATGCTTTTGAACTGTGGTGTTGGAGAAGCCTCTTAAGACTCCCTTGGACTACAAGGAGTACAAGCCAGTCAGTCCTAAAGGAAATCAAGCCTGAATATTCATTGGAAGGACTGATGCTGAAGCTGAAATTCCAACCCTTTGGCCACCTGAGGTGAAGAACTGACTCACTGGAGAAGACTCTGGTGCTGGGAAAGATTGAAGGCAGGAGGAGAAGGGGACGACAGAGGATGAGATGGTTGGATGGCATCACCCACTCACTGGACATGAGTTTGAGCACACTCCGGGAGTTGGTGATGGACAGGGAGGCCTGGCGTGCTGCGGTCCATGGGGTCGCAAAGAGTTGGACATGACTGAGTGACTGAACTGACGGATGCTGAAGCTGAAGCTCCAGTCCTTTGCCCATCTGATCAAAAGAGTCGTCTCATTGGAGAAGACCCTGATGCTGGGAAAGATTGAGGGCAGGAGGAGAAGGGGACGACAGAGGATGAGATGGTTGGATGGCATCACCCACTCACTGGACATGAGTTTGAGCACACTCCGGGAGTTGGTGATGGACAGGGAGGCCTGGCGTGCTGAGGTCCATGGGGTTGCAAAGATTTGGACATGACTTAGGGACTGAACAACAAAAAACAGTGAGGATGGTTAAAAAAAAAAAAGTCTGTGACTGCCAGGGGTTAAGGAGGGGAGGGGTTAGGGAGAGCACAGGTGGCTATAAACTGTGGGCTTTACTGGATGATCAGGTAACAATACTGGTTCGTCAATTGTAACAGCGACACCACACTAAAGTCAGATGTTAATGAGATGGGATAGAGACAGATGATAGATGATAGAAACAGACAGATAATAGATGACAGATACAGGCAGATATAGAAGATAGAGACAGCTGGATAGTTGATAGAAACCTGTAGGTAGATGGCAGATTGAGAGAGAGATGGACAGACAGGTGATAGAAGCAGGCGGGCAGATAGATAGCTAGAACAGCTGTATTGACCTGCAACTGTGTATACGGTATTTATTCCCCTTCCTACGATAATTTTTATTTTCTTCTTTCCCTTCCAGTTTTCTCTGTGGAAGTCACTTTCTCTCTGAGCTCAACATGCTGCTGAGTGAAAAGTCTGCAGCCCCGATGAACACAGCAGGTATTAACAGGAAACCGCAGGGGAGCATCACCTGGGGGGTGTCAGTTACGGAGACCACAGGGGACGGATTCAGAGTTGATGTGGAAATCGTCCTCAGGAGTCCCCACGAGTGCCACACGCAGCGACTTTACATTTTCAGGGCTTCAGATCACCTTTTACACACAGTCAAGAGGGAACTGCAGTGTGTGGATTTTTTGAAAAGGGATTAAAGACAGATGTTGGTTTTGATACCTCTTCCTTGTATCAGCTGACTTATTTCAACAAAAAGGTTTGAGAAGGAGAGGGGGTTACTCCTGCTCAGTGGGTAGGGAAACCATTCAACACCGAAAAACAAACAGAATTCCTCGAATGTATACCACTTTGGTGGTGCGGGAATTAATACCCCTGATTCAGTAACTTCATATTATAATAAAATTGCAGTCAACTGAAACATGGCCACTTTAGGAGAAAAACATCATAGTCTTAACGGAGAAATGAACCCTGTATTCAAGTCTGAGCTCCATATCCCATGAGGATGGTTGCTCTCTGATTTTCTCTGATTGCCCTTTCCTTCTTCACATGGGAAATTTTCTTTTCAATGTTTACAGTAGACATTTAAAAAAAAAAAAAAAGAAGGGCATATCTGAGTGAACCGTTACCACAGCTTATCTGAGAATTAATCTGATATATATACATGTTTATTTTGGAACTTTCTTGAAATAGTGTGTAACGCTGTTGGTTTGGAAATGACTCTCCAGTGGTGAGCTCTCTTTATGAGTGCCGTTGTGGGTAAGTGTAGGCTGGTGGCTAGGATGGTAAAGAATCCGCCGGCAATGCAGGAGACCCTGGTTCTTTCTTTGGGCTGGGAAGATTCCCTGGAGGAGAAAATGGCAACCCACTCCAGTATTCTTGCCTGGAGAATGCCACGGACAGAGGAGCCTGGCAGGCTACAGTCCATGGGGTCACAAAGAATCGGACACGACTGACCGAGTGACTAACTTTGGGGGCCTGATACTGGCGTTCTCATTAAACTGTGAGTATGGTAAGTGGAGAAAACAGCCCAGAATGTTATTTCTTTTCTCAATTTCCTTCAGGCCACCATGGGATTTGAGTTATGATTCGGAAGACCGGCCATTCCAATGCTAGAAGGTGTATGTCAATTTCTTCCTCTGAGCTCAGACCCTCTGAACCTCACAGGGAAGGTCAGGGGTTGGGTTACAGCCAACACTATCATACAGACATCTAAAGTGTCAATCTTTTCTCCAAAAGAAGGTGAGCACTCAGGAAGTAGGGAAGTCCTGGAGACTGACTGTCTGCCCTCTGGGGTGGCAACCCCACTGTGAACATCAGTCTGGAGTCAGAGTCTTTCATGAAGCAGGTCTGTAAAACCAGCCCTGTCTCTAGCTGCCCAGGAAAAGTGGTCCAGCGGGCACCACCTTCATCTTCAGAGCCCCTAAATGCGGGCATCCGTGTCAGCCCAGAGCTTGGAGCTTGTCCTAGGAGCTGGCTTAGCCCCATCGTTTCCCCGCCCTGAGAAGTCAGCTGAATGCTGCTGCCACAAGGGGTGGACATGGAGAGACACGGTGCCCTGGGCAAGGATCCTCACAGGAGGGTTAAAGAAGGTGGGTATCATGCACTGCCCTGCACTGCCCCTAAAGCGCCCAGAGGAACGTCCTTTCCCAACCTGATCCCGCAGCCTTCCCGCTGCCCAGGGTGGAGGCAGACTTGCCTCCTGCACCCAATAATTCAATAAAAGGAGCTGGCCCTCGGGGAAGCCGTGGATGCCCACAGTCAGCCGTCAATAGACATTCCTTTTTCTTTAAGGAGGGCATTAACTCAGTCAGTCATCACCATGGCTTATTTGAGAATTAATCTCACAGTTGTAAGTTTAATTTGGAACTCTCTTAAAATAGTGTGTGGCCTTCCCTGGTGGCTCAGCTGGTAAAGAATCCGCCTGCAATGCGGGAGACCTGGGTTTGACCCCTGGGTTGGAAAGATTCCCCTGGAGGAGGGAAAGGCTACCCACTCCAGTATTGTCGCCTGGAGAATTCCATGGACTGTATAGTCCATGGGGTCGCAAAGAGTCAGACATGACTGAGCGCCTTTTCACTTCACTAAAAGAGTGTGTAACTGTTGGTTTGGATATTTCCTCCACGGTTCCAGGAAGTCGCCACTCAGACCGTTCCTCCTCTACCGCTTCTTACTCAAAAGCCTGTCCATATCATCAAAATGTGATGCCTGGATAAAGAGGCTGTGTTACAATATACACAATGGAATGTCACTCAGCTGTAAAAAGGAATGCCTTTGAGTCCGTTCTAATGAGGTGGATGAACCTAGAACCTATGGTACAGAGTGAAGTAAGTCAGAACGAGAAAGATAAAGATCGTCTACTAATGCATATATACAGTCTAGAAAGACGGAATTTATTTACAGGGTAGCAATGGAGAAACAGACACGAAGAATAGTCTAGTGGATATGGGGAGAGGATGAGATGTATGGAAAGAGTAACCTGGAAACTCACATTACCATGTATAAAATAGAGAGCCAACAGAAATTTGCTGTATGTCTCAGGAAAATTCAAACAGGGGCTCTGTATCAAACTAGAGGGGTGGGATTGGGAGGGAGGTTCAAAAGGGAGGGGATATATGTATACCTATGGCTGATTCATGCTGAGGTTTGACAGAAAAGAGCAAAATTCTGTAAGCAATTATGCTTCCAGAAAAAAGTTAAATTGTTTCTTAGATGTGATTTCTCATCAAAAATCAAAATGTCATTCCCTCTTATTAGCGGTTCTCCGCCAAAACCGAGGAGGGAGCACTCTGATGGAAGGGGTGGGGTGGGGAAGTTATGTTCTCTGGGGCCTCTGTATTGTTACAAGGGGATTCACAGGCTATGCGGGGAGTCACTGTGGAGTTCTGCGTGGAGAGACAAGGGCAGGAACCAGACTGGTTCACTGCGGGCAGCAAGATGTGGGGTCAAGATGCTTGTCGGGCCTTGAATAGGGCAGGAACCAGCCTTGTTCAGTGCAGGGAGAGAGATGCAGGCTGAGAAGTGTTTGCTGGGGGCTTGAACAGGGCAGGAAACAGCCTGGTTCAGTGCGGGGAGTGAGATGCGGGTTCAGGAGTGTTTCTCGGGGGCTTGAACCGGGCAGGGACCAGCGTGGTTCAGTACAGGAAGAGAGAGAGAGATGCAGGCTCAGAAGTGTTGTCGGGGGATTGAACAGGACAGGAAACAGCCTGGTTCCGGGCAGGGAGAGAGATGCGGGCTCAGGAGTGTTCTTGAGGGCTTGAACAAGGGCAGGACCCAGCTGGGTTCAGTGCAGGTAGAGATGCAGACTCAGAAGTGTTTCCTAGGGGCTTGAACAGGGCGTTAACCGGCCTGGTTCCGTGCAGGGAGAGAGTTGCGAGCTCAGGAGTGTTTCTTGGAGGCTTGAACAAGGGGAGGACCCAGCCTGCGTCAGTGCGGGCAGCATGGTGTGGGTTCAGGAGTGTTTGTCGGGGGCTTGAACAGGGCAGGAACCAGCCTGGGTCCGTGCACGGAGCGAGATACGGGTTCAGGAGTGTTTGTCGGGGGCTTGAAAAGGGCGGAAACTGGCGTGGTTCAGTGCAGGGAGAGAGATTCAGGCTCAGGAGCGTTTGCTGGTGGACTGAACAAAGGGCAGGACCCAACCTGGGTCAGTGCAGGGAGAGAGATGAAGGCTCAGGAGTGTTTGACGGGGACTTGAACTAGGGCAGAACCCATCCAGGTTCAGTGCGGAGAGCATGATGTGGGCTCAGGAGTGTTTGTCGGGGGATTGAACAGGGCAGGAACCAGCCTGGGTCCGAGCAGGGAGCGAGATACGTGTTCAGGAGTGTTTGTCGGGGGCTTCAACAGGGCGGAAACTGGCGTGGTTCAGTGTAGGGAAAGCGTGATGCAGGCTCAGGAGCGTTTGCAGAGGGATTGAACAAGGGCAGGACCTAGTCTGGTTCAGTGCGGGGAGAGAGTTGCAGGCTCAGAAGTGTTTTGGGGGATTGAACAGGGCACGATCCAGCCTGGTTCCATGCGGGGAGCACGATGTGGGCTAAAGAGTGTATGTTGGGGGCTTGAACAGGGCAGGAAATAGCCTGAATCAGTGCAGGTAGAGAGATGTGGGCTCAGGAGTGTTTCTGGGGGCTTGAACAAGGGGAGGACCCAGCCTGCTTCAGTGCGGGCAGCATGATGTGGGTTCAGGAGTGTTTGTCGGGTGTTTAAAGAGGGCAGGAACCAGCCTGGGTCCATGCTCAGAGCGAAATACGGGTTCAGGAGTGTTTGTCGGGGGCTTGAAAAGGGCGGAAAGTGGCGTGGTTCAGTGCAGGGAGAGAGAGATGCAGGCTCAGAAGCGTTTGCTGAGGGACTGAACAAGGGCAGAACCCAGCCTGGGTCAGTGCAGGGAGCATGATGCGGCTCAGGAGTGTTTGTCGGGGGCTTCAACAGCGGGGGAACCAGTGTGGTGCAGTACAGGAAGGGAGATGCAGGCTCAAGCGAAGGAACCAGCCTGGGTCAGTGCAGGGAAAGGGAGCGATGAGACTCAGGAATGTTTGTCAGGGGCTTGAACAGGGCGGGAACCAGCCTGGTTCACTGCAGGGGGAGAGAGATGCCGTCTCAGGAGTGTTTGCTGGGGGCTTGAACAAGGGTGGGACCCAGTCTAGTTAAGTGCAGGAAGCGACAGGCGGGTTCAGGAGTGTTTATCGGGGGCTTGAACAGGGCTGGAAGCAGTCTGGGTCAGTGCAGGAAGCCTCATGTGGGCTCAGGAGTCTTTGTCCGGGGCTTCAAGAAGGGCAGGACGCAGCCTGGTTCAGTCAGGGAGCGAGATGCATGCTCAGGAGTGTTTGTCGCTGACTTGAACTAGGGCAGAAACCAGCCTGGTTCAGTGCGGGGAACATTTTTTGGGCTCAGGAATGTTTGTCGGGCACTTGAACAGGGCGGGACCCAACCTGGTTCAGTGCAGAGAGTGAGATGCAGGCTGAGGAGTGTTTGCTGGGGGCTTGAAAAAGAGCAGGAACCAGCGAGGTTCAGTGCAGGGAGCGAGATGAGGATTCAGGAGTGTTTGTCCGGGGCTTGAACAGGGCGAGAACCATCCAGGATCAGTCGAGGCAGCATGATATGGGCTGAGGAGTGTTTCTAAGGGGTTTGAACCGGGCAGGAACCAGCGTGGTTCAGTGCAAGAAGAGAGAGAGAGACAGATGCAGGCTCAGGAGTGTTTGTCGGGGGCTTGAACGGGGCAGAAACCAGCCTGGGTCCATGCACGGAGCGAGATACGGGTTCAGGAGTGTTTGTCGTGGTTCAGTGCAGGGAGAGAGTGATGCAGGCTCAGGAGCGTCTGCGAGGGGATTGAAGAAGGGCAGGACCCAGCCTGGGTCAGTGCAAGGAGAGAGATGTAGGCTCAGGAGTGTTTGTCGGGGACTTGAACTAGGGCAGAACCCAACCTGGTTCAGTGGGGAGAGCATGATGTGGGGTCAGGAGTGCTTGTCGGGGGCTTGAGCAGGGCGGGAACCAACCTGGTTCAGTGCGAGGAGCATGATGTGTGCTCAGGAGTGTTTGCTGGGGACTTCAACAGGGCAGGAACGAGCCTGGTTCAGCACGGGGAGTGAGATGAAGGCTAAAGAGAAGGAACCAGCCTAGGTCAGTGCGGGGAGTGAGATGCAGGCTAAAGGGAAGGACCCAAACTTGTTCAGTGCAGGGAGCGAGATGTGGGTTCAGGAGTGTTTGTTGGGGGCTTGAACGGGGAGGGAAGCTCGTGTTCAGCGCAGGGAGAGAGATGTCGTCCCTAGGATATTTGTCTGGGGTTTGAACAGGAAGGGAACCAGCCTGGGTCAGTGCAATGAACCTGATATGGGCTCAGGAGTGTATGACGGGGGCTTGAACAAGGGCGGGACCCAGCCTGGGTCAGTGCAGGGAGCATGATGTCAGCTCAGGAGTGTTTGTCGGGGGCTTCAACAGTGGGGGAACCAGTGTGGTGCAGTGCAGGAAGAGAGACGCAGGCTCAAGCGAAAGAACCAGCCAGGGTCATTGCAGGGAAAGAGAGCGATGAGAATCAGAAATGTGTGTCAGGGGCTTGAACAAGGGCGGGAACCAGCCTGGTTCAATGAAGGGGGAGAGAGAGAGAGAGAGATGCCGTCTCAGGAGTATTTGCTGTGGGCTTGAACGAGGGTGGGACCCAGTCTAGTTTAGTGCAAGAAGCGACAGGCGGGCTTAGGAGTGTTTATCGGGGGCTTGAACAGGCCTGGAACCAGTCTGGGTCAGTGCAGGGAGCCTCATGTGGGCTCTGGAGTCTTTGTCTGGGGCTTCAAGAAGGGCGGGACCCAGCCTGGTTCAGTCAGGGAGGGAGATGCACTCTCAGGAGTGTTTGTCCAGGGCTTGAACAAGGAGAGGACACAGCCTGCATCAGTGCAGGCGCAGGCATGAAGCGAGCTCAGGAGTGTTTGTCGGGGACTTGAACTAGGGCAGAACCCAGCCTGGTGCAGTCCAGGGAGTGAGATGCGGGCTCAGGAGTGTTTGTAGGGAGATTGAACAGGGCAGGAATCAGCCTGGTTCAGTTCGCGGAGTGAGATGCGGGTTCAGGAGTCTTTGTCGGGGGCTTGAACAGGTCAGGGACCAGCGTGGTTCAGTGCAGGGAGAGAGAGAGATGCAGGCTCAGGAGTGTTTTTCGGAGGCTTGAACAGGGAGGGAACCAGCCTGATTCAGTACAGGGAGAGATTTGGGCTCAGGAGTGTTTGTCGCTGACTTGAACTAGGGCAGAAACCAGCCTGGTTCAATGCGGGGAACATTTTTTGGCTCAGGAATGTTTGTCGGGGACTTGAACAGGGCGGGACCCAGCCTGGTTCAGTGCAGAGAGTGAGATGAGGATTGAGGAGTGTTTGTCCGGGGCTTGAACAGGGCGGGAACCAGCCGGGATCAGTCTAAGGAGCATGATATGGACTCAGGAGTGTTTCTCAGGGGTTTGAACAGGGCAGGAACCAGCGTGGTTCAGTGCAAGGAGAGAGAGAGAGAGATGCGGGCTAAGGAGTGTTTGTCGGGGGCTTGAACAGGGCAGGAACCAGTCTAGTTCAGGGCAGGGAGAGAGATGTGGGTTCAGGAGTGTTTGTCGGAGACAGGAACTGGGGCAGAACCCAGCCTGATTGAGTGCGGGGTGCAGGATATGGGCTCAGGAGTGTTTGTCGGGGGATAGAACTAGGGCAAGACCCAGCCTGGGTCGGCGCAGGGAGCATGATGTGGTCTCAGGAGTGTTTGTCGAGGGCTTGAACAGGGCAGGAAGCAGCCTGCTTCAGTGCGGGGAGAGATATGCAGGCTCAGTATTTTTCGGGGGCTTGAACAATGGGAGGGCCCATCGTTGGTCAATGCAGGGAGCTAGATGTGTGTTCGGGAGTGTTAGTCGGGTGCTTGAAGTAGGGCAGAACTGAGCCTAGTACAGGGTGGGGAGTATGATGCGCGCTCAGGAGTGTTTGTAGGGTGGTTGAACAGGTCCGGAACCAGTCTGGGTCAGTGCAAGGAGCGAGATGTGGGCTAGCAGTGTTTGTCGGGGGGATTGAACAGGGCAGGAACCAGCCTGGGAACGGGCAGGGAGCGAGATACGGGTTCAGGAGTGTTTGTCGGGGTCTTGAACAGGGCGGAAACTGGCGTATTTCAGGGCAGGGAGAGAGTGATGCAGGCTCAGGAGCGTTTGATGGGAGATTGAACAAGGGCAGGACCTAGTCTGGGTCAGTGCAGGGAGAGAGATGCAGGCTCAGAAATGTTTCCTGGGGGCTTGAACAGGGCGGGAACCAGCCTGGTTCAGTGCAGGGAGAGAGTTGCGGGCTCAGGAGTGTTTCTTGGGGATTGACTAGGGCACGACCCAGCCTGGTTCCGTGCGGGGAGCATAAGGTGGGCTCAGGAATGTATGTCGGGGGCTTAACAGGGCAGGAAATAGCCTGGATCAGTGCAGGCGTAGAGATGTGGGCTCAGGAGTGTTTCTTGGGGGCTTGAACAAGGGGAGGACCCAGCCTGCTTCAGTGCGGGCAGCACGATGTGGATTCAGGAGTGTTTGTCGGGAGCTTAAACAGGGCAGAAACCAGTCTGGGTCCATGCTCAGAGCGAGATATGGGTTCAGGAGTGTTTGTCGGGGGGCTTGAACAGGGCGGACACTGGCGTATTTCAGTGCAGGGAGAGAGTGATGCAGGCTCAGGAGCGTGTGATGGGAGATTGAACAAGGGCAGGACCTAGTCTGGGTCAGTGCAGGGAGAGAGATGCAGGCTCAGAAATGTTTCCTGGGGGCTTGAACAGGGCGGGAACCAGCCTGGTTCAGTGCAGGGAGAGAGTTGCGGGCTCAGGAGTGTTTCTCGGGGATTGACTAGGGCACGACCCAGCCTGGTTCCGTGCGGGGAGCACGATATGGGCTAAGGAGTGTATGTTGGGGGCTTGAACAGGGCAGGAAATAGCCTGGATCAGTGCAGGTAGAGAGATGTGGGCTCAGGAGTGTTTCTGGGGGCTTGAACAAGGGGAGGACCCAGCCTGCTTCAGTGTGGGCCGCATGATGTGGGTTCAGGAGTGTTTGTCGGGTGTTTAACCAGGGCCGGAACCAGCCTGGGTCCATGCTCAGAGCGAGATACGGGTTCAGGAGTGTTTGTCGGGGGCTTGAAAAGGGCGGAAACTGGCGTGGTTCAGTGCAGGGAGAGAGTGATGCAGGCTCAGGAGCGTTTGCTGGGGGACTGAACAAGGGCAGGACCCAGCCTGGGTCAATGCAGGGAGAGAGATGAAGACTCAGGAGTGTTGGTCGGGGGCTTCAACAGCGGGGGAACCAGTGTGGTGCAGTGCAGGAAGAGAGATGCAGGCTCAAGCGAAGGAACCAGCCTGGGTCAGGGCAGGGAAAGAGAGCGATGAGAATCAGGAATGTTTGTCAGGGGCTTGAACAGGGTGGGAACCAGCGTGGTTCAATGCAGGGGGAGAGAGATGCCGTCTCAGGAGTGTTTGCTGGGGGCTTGAACAAGGGTGGGACCCAGTCTAGTTCACTGCAGGAAGCGACAGGCGGGTTCAGGAGTGATTATCGGGGGCTTGAACAGGGCTGGAACCTTTCTGGGTCAGTGCAGGGAGCCTCATATAGGCTCAGGACTCTTTGTCGGGGGCTTCAAGAAGGGCGGGACCCAGACTGGTTCAGTCAGGGAGCCAGATGCAGGCTCAGGAGTGTTTGTCCAGGGCTTGAACAAGGAGAGGACACAGCCTGCATCAGTGCTGGCATGAAGTGAGCACAGGAGTGTTTGTCGGGGTCTTGAACAGGGCAGAACCCAGGCTGGTTCAGTCCAGGGAGTGAGATGCGGGCTCAGGAGTGTTTGTCGGGGGCTTGAACAGGGCAGGAACCAGCCTAGTTCAGGGCAGGGACAGAGATGTGGGTTCAGGAGTGTCTGTCGGAGACATGGATTGTGGCAGAACCCAGCCTGATTCAGTGCGGGGAGCAGGATGTGAGCTCAGGATTGTTTGTCGGGGGATAGAGCTAGAGCAAGACCCAGCCTGTGTCGGCTCAGGGAGCATGATGTGGTCTCAGGAGTATTTGTCGAGGGCTTGAACAGGGCAGGAACCAACCTGTTTCAGTGCGGGGAGAGATATGCAGGCTCAGGAGTGTTTTTCGGGGGCTTGAACAAGAGGAGGGCCCATCCTTGTTCAATGCAGGGAGCTCGGTGTGTGTTCGGGAGTGTTAGTGGGCGCATGAACGAAGGCAGAATTGAGCCTGGTTCAGTGCGGGGAGTATGATGCGCGCTCAGGAGTGTTTGTAGGGTGGTTGAACAGGGCGGGAAGTAGTCTGGGTCAGTGCAGGGAGCGAGATGTGTGTTCAGGAGTGTTTGTCGGGGGCTTGAACAGGGTGGGAACCAGCCTGATTCAGTGCGGAGACCATAATGTGGGCTCAGGAGTGTTTGTCAGGGGCTTGAGCAAGAACAGGACCCAGGCTGGTTCAATGCAGGCAGAGAGATGCAGGCTCAGGAGTGTTTGTCGGGGGCTTGAACAGGGTGAGAACCAAGGTGTTTCAGTGCAGGGAGAGAGAGAGATCAGACTCAGGAGTGTGTCAGGGACTTGAACGGGGCCGGAACCAGCCTGGTTCAGTGTGGGGAGCATGATGTGTGCTCAGGAGTGTTTGTCGGGGGCTTGACCAGGGCAGGAATGAGCCTGGTTCAGCACCGGGAGTGAGATGAAGGCTAGAGAAGGAACCAGCCTAGGTCAGTGCGGCGAGTGAGATGCAGGGTAAAGGGAAGGACCCAGCCTGGTTCAGTGTAGGGAGCGAGATGCGGGTTCAGGAGTGTTCGTCGGGGGCTTGAATGGGGCGGGAACCAGCGTGTTCAGCGCAGGGAGAGAGAGATAGCGTCCTAGGATGTTTGTCTGGGGTTTGAACAGGACGGGAACCAGCCTGGGTCAGTGCAAGGAACCTGATGTGGGCTCAGGAGTGTCTGACGGGGGCTTGAACAAGGGCAGGACCCAGCCTGGGTCAGTGCTGGGAGCATGATGTCGGCTCAGGAGTGTTTGTCGGGGACTTCAACAGCGGGGGATCCAGTGTGGTGCAGTGCAGGAAGAGAGATGCAGGCTCAAGCGAAGGAACCAGCCTGGGTCAGTGCAGGGAAAGAGAGCGATGAGACTCAGGAATGTTTGTCAGGGGCTTGAACGGGAGGGAACCAGCGTGGTTCAATGCAGGGGGAGAGAGATGCCGTCTCAGGAGTGTTTGCTGGGGGCTTGAACGAGGGTGGGACCCAGTCTAGTTCAGTGCAAGAAGCGACAGGCGGGTTCAGGAGTGTTTATCGGGGGCTCGAACAGGGCTGGAACCATCTGGGTCAGTGCAGGGAGCTTCATGTGGGCTCAGGAATCTTTGTCTGGAGCTTCAATAAGGGCGGGACCCAGCCTGGTTCAGTCAGGGAGCGAGATGCAGGCTCAGGAGTGTTTGTCCGCAGCTTGAACAAGGAGAGGACACAGCCTGCATCGGTGCAGGCATGAAGTGAGCTCAGGAGTGTTTGTCGGGGATTTCAACTAGGGCAGAACCCAGGCTGGTTCAGTACAGGGAATGAGATGCGGGCTCAGGAGTGTTTCTCGGGAGCTTGAACAGGGCAGGAACCAGCCTAGTTCAGGACAGGGAGAGAGATGTGGGTTCAGGAGTGTTTGTCGGGACATGGACTGCGGCAGAACCCAGCCTGATTCAGTGCGGGGAGCAGGATGTGGGCTCAGGAGTGTTTGTCGGGGGATAGAACTAGGGCAAGACCCAGCCTGGGTTTGCGCAGGGAGCATGCTATGGTCTCAGGAGTGTTTATCGGGAGCTTGAACAGGGCTGGAACCAGGCTGGGTCAGTGCAGGGAGCCTCACGTTGGCTCAGGGGTCTTTGTCTGGGGCTTCAAGAAGGGCGGGACCCAGCCTGGTTCAGTCAGGGAGCGAGATGCAGGCTCAGGAGTGTTTGTTCAGGACTTGAACAAGGAGAGGGCACAGCCTGCATCAGTGCAGCTGCAGGCATGAAGCGAGCTCAGGAGTGTTTCTCGCGGACTTGAACTAGGGCAGAACCCAGCCTGGTGCAGTCCAGGGAGTGAGATGCGGGCTCAGGAGTGTTTGTCGGGGGATTGAACAGGGAGGGAACCAGCCTGATTCAATGCGGTGAGAGATATGCAGGCTCTGGAGTGTTTTGGGGGGCTTGAACAACGGGAGGGCCCATCCTTGTTCAATGCAGGGAGCTAGATGTGTGTTCGGGAGTGTTACTTGGGCGCTTGAACTAGGGCAGAACTGAGCCCGGTACAGGGCGGGTAGTATGATGTGCACTCAGGAGTGTTTGTAGGGTGGTTGAACAGGGCGGGAACAGTCTGGGTTAGTGCAGGGAGCGAGATGTGGGCTCAGAAGTGTTTGTCGGGGGATTGAACAGGGCAGGAACCAGCCTGGGTCCGAGCAGGGAGCGAGATACGCGTTCAGGAGTGTTTGTCGGGGGCTTCAACAGGGCGGAAACTGGCGTGGTTCAGTGCAGGGAGAGAGTGGTGCAGGCTCAGGAGCGTTTGCAGAGGGATTGAACAAGGGCAGGACCTAGTCTGGTTCAGTGCAGGGAGAGAGTTGCAGGCTAGGAAGTGTTTTGGGGGATTGAACAGGGCACGATCCAGCCTGGTTTCATGCGGGCTAAAGAGTGAATGTTGGGGGCTTGAACAGGGCAGGAAATAGCCTGAATCAGTGCAGGTAGAGAGACGTGGGCTCAGGAGTGTTTCTGGGGGCTTGAACAAGGGGAGGACCCAGCCTGCTTCAGTGCGGGCAGCATGATGTGGGTTCAGGAGTGTTTGTCGGGTGTTTAAAGAGGGCAGGAACCAGCCTGGGTCCATGCTCAGAGCGAAATACGGGTTCAGGAGTGTTTGTCGGGGGCTTGAAAAGGGCGGAAAGTGGCGTGGTTCAGTGCAGGGAGAGAGAGATGCAGGCTCAGAAGCGTTTGCTGAGGGACTGAACAAGGGCAGAACCCAGCCTGGGTCAGTGCAGGGAGCATGATGTCGGCTCATGAGTGTTGGTTGGGAGCTTCATTAGCGTGGGAACCAGTGTGGTGCAGTCCAGGAAGAGAGATGCAGGCTCAAGCGAAGGAACCAGGCTGGGTCAGTGTAGGGAAAGATAGCGATGAGACTCAGGAATGTTTGTCAGGGGCTTGAACAGGGCGGGAACCAGCCTGGGTCAGTGCAAGGAACCTGATGTGGGCACAGGAGTGTCTGACGGGGGCTTGTGCAAGGGCAGGACCCAGTCTGGGTCAGTGCAGGGAGCATGATGTCGGCTCAGGAGTGTTTGTCAGGGGCTTGAACAGGGCGGGACCCAGCCTGGTTCAATGCAGGGGGAGAGAGATGCCGTCTCAGGAGTGTTTGCTGGGGGCTTGAACAAGGGTGGGACCTAGTCTAGTTCAGTGCAGGAAGCGACAGGGGGTTCAGGAGTATTTATCGGGGGCTTGAACAGGGCGGGAACCAGGCTGGGTCAGTGCAGGGAGCCTCGTGTGGGCTCAGGAGTCTGTCTGGGGCTTCAAGAAGGGCGGCACCCAGCCTGGTTCAGTCAGGGAGCGAGATGCAGGCTCAGGAGTGTTTGTTGCTGACTTGAACTAGGGCAGAAACCAGCCTGGTTCAGTGCGGGGAACATTTTTTGGGCTCAGGAATGTTTGTCGGGCACTTGAACAGGGCGGGACCCAACCTGGTTCAGTGCAGAGAGTGAGATGTAGGTTGAGGAGTGTTTGCTGGGGGCTTGAAAAAGAGCAGGAACCAGCGAGGTTCAGTTCAGGGAGCGAGATGAGGTTTCAGGAGTGTTTGTCCGGGGCTTGAACAGGGCGAGAACCATCCAGGATCAGTCGAGGCAACATGATATGGGCTGAGGAGTGTTTCCAAGGGGTTTGAACAGGGCAGGAAGCAGCGTGGTTCAGTGCAAGGAGATAGAGAGACAGATGCAGGCTCAGGAGTGTTTGTCGGGGGCTTGAACGGGGCAGGAACCAGCCTGGGTCCATGCACGTAGCGAGATAAGAGTTCAGGAGTGTTTGTCGTGGTTCAGTGCAGGGAGAGAGTGATGCAGGCTCAGGAGCGTTTGCTGGGGGACAGAACAAGGGCAGGACCCAGCCTGGGTCAATGCAGGGAGAGAGATGAAGGCTCAGGAGTGTTTGTCGGGGACTTGAACTAGTGCGGAACCCAACCTGGTTCAGTGGGGAGAGCATGATGTGGGGTCAGGAGTGCTTGTCGGGGGCTTGAGCAGGGCGGGAACCAGCCTGGTTCAGTGCGAGGAGCATGATGTGTGCTCAGGAGTGCTTGTCGGGGACTTCAACAGGGCAGAACGAGCCTGGTTCAGCACGGGGAGTGAGACGAAGGCTAAAGAGAAGGAACCAGCCTAGGTCCATGCGGGGAGTGAGATGCAGGCTAAAGGGAAGGACCCAGCCTGGTTCAGTGCAGGGAGCGAGATGTGGGTTCAAGAGTGTTCGTCGGGGGCTTGAACGGGGAGGGAAGCTCGTGTTCAGCGCAGGGAGAGAGAGATGTCGTCCCTAGGATATTTGTCTGGGGTTTGAACAGAACGGGAACCAGCCTGGGTCAGTGCAAGGAATCTTATGTGGGCTCAGGAGTGTATGACGGGGGCTTGAACAAAGGCAGGACCCAGCCTGGGTCAGTGCAGGGAGCATGATGTCGACTCAGGAGTGTTTGTCGGGGGCTTCAACAGTCGGGGAACCAGTGTGGTGCAGTGCAGGAAGAGAGACGCAGGCTCAAGCGAAGGAACCAGCCTGGGTCAATGCAGGGAAAGAGAGCGATGAGACTCAGGAATGTTTGTCAGGGGCTTGAACAGGGCGGGAACCAGCCTGGTTCAATGCAGGGGGAGAGAGATGCCCTCTCAGGAGTGTTTGCTGTGGGCTTGAACGAGGGTGGGACCCAGCCTGGGTCAGTGCAGGGAGCATGATGTCAGCTCAGGAGTGTTTGTCGGGGGCTTCAATAGTGGGGGAACCAGTGTGGTGCAGTGCAGGAAGAGAGAGGCAGGCTCAAGCGAAGGAACCAGCCTGGTTCAGTGCAGGGAAAGAGAGCAATGAGACTCAGGAATGTTTGTAAGGGGCTTGAACAGGGCGGGAACCAGCCTGGTTCAATGAAGAGGGAGAGAGAGAGAGAGACCGTCTCAGGAGTGTTTGCTGGGGGCTTGAACGAGGGTGGGACCCAGTGTAGTTCAGTGCAAGAAGCGACAGGCGGGCTCAGGAGTGTTTATCGGGGGCTTGAACAGGCCTGGAACCAGCCTGGTTCAGTGCAGGGAGCCACATGTGGGCTCTGGAGTCTATGTCTGGGGCTTCAATAAGGGCGGGACCCAGCCTGGTTCAGTCAGGGAGGGAGATGCACGCTCAGGAGTGTTTGTCCAGGGCTTGAACAAGGAGAGGACACAGCCTGCATCAGTGCAGGCGCAGGCATGAAGCGAGCTCAGGAGTGTTTGTCGGGGACTTGAACTAGGGCAGAACCCAGCCTGGTGCAGTCCAGGGAGTGAGATGCGGCCTCCGGAGTGTTTGTCGGGGGATTGAACAGGGCAGGAATCAGCCTGGTTCAGTTCGCGGAGTGAGATGCGGGTTCAGGAGTGTTTGTCGGGGGCTTGAACAGGGCAGGGACCAGCGTGGTTCAGTGCACGGAGAGAGAGAGATGCAGGCCCAGGAGTGTTTTTCGGAGGCTTGAACAGGGAAGGAACCAGCCTGATTCAGTACAGGGAGAGAGATGTGGGCTCAGGAGTGTTTGTCGCTGACTTGAACTAGGGCAGAAACCAGCCTGGTTCAATGCGGGGAACATTTTTTGAGCTCAGGAATGTTTGTCGGGGACTTGAACAGGGCGGGACCCAGCCTGGTTCAGTGCAGAGAGTGAGATGCAGGCTGAGGAGTGTTTGCTGGGGGCTTGAAAAAGAGCAGGAACCAGCCAGGATCAGTCGAAGGAGCATGATATGGGCTCAGGAGTGTTTCTCAGGGGTTTGAACAGGGCAGGAACCAGCATGGTTCAGTGCAAGGAGAGAGAGAGATGGGGGCTAAGGAGTGTTTGTCGGGGGCTTGAACAGGGCAGGAACCAGCCTAGTTCAGGGCAGGGACAGAGATGTGGGTTCAGGAGTGTTTGTCGGAGACATGAACTGGGGCAGAACCCAGCCTGATTCAGTGCGGGGTGCAGGATGTGGGCTCAGGAGTGTTTGTGGGGGATGGAACTAGGGTACGACCCAGCCTGGGTCGGCGCAGGGAGCATGCTATGGTCTCAGGAGTGTTTGTCGAGGGCTTGAACAGGGCAGGAACCACCCTGTTTCAGTGCGCGGAGAGATACGCAGGTTCAGGAGTGTTTTTCGGGGTCTTCAACAAGGGGAGGGCCCATCCTTGTTCAATGCAGGGAGCTAGATGTGTGTTCGGGAGTGTTAGTCGGGCGCTTGAACAAGGGCAGAATTGAGCGTGGTTCAGTGCGAGGAGTATGATGCGCGCTCAGGAGTGTTTGTAGGGTGGTTGAACAGGGCGGGAACAGGCTGGGTCAGTGCAGGGAGCGAGATGTGGGCTCGGGAGTGTTTGTCGGGGGCTTGAACAGGGCAGGAACCAGCCTGGGTCCGGGCAGTGAGCAAGATACGGGTTCAGGAGTGTTTGTCGGGGGCTTGAACAGGGCGGAAACTGCCGTGCTCAGAGTAGGGAGAGAGTGATGCAGGCTCAGGAGCGTTTGACGGGAGATGGAACAAGGGCAGGACCCAACCTGGGTCAGTGCAGGGAGAGAGATGCAGGCTCAGAAATGTTTCCTGGGGGCTTGAACAGGGTGGGAACCAGCCTGGTTCCGAGCAGGGAGAGAGTTGCGGGCTCTAGAGTGTTTCTTGGGGGCTTGAACAAGGGGAGGACCCAGCCTGCTTAAGTGCGGGGAGCATGATGTGGGTTCAGGAGTATTTGTTGGAAGCTTAAACAGGGCAGGAACCAGCCTGGGTCCATGCTCCGAGCGAGATACGGGTTCATGAGTGTTTGTCGGGGGCTTGAAAAGGGCGGAAACTGGCGTGGTTCAGTGTACGGAGAGAGTGATGCAGGCTCAGGAGCGTTTGCTGAGGGACTGAACAAGGGCAGGCCCCAGCCTGGGTCAGTGCAGGGAGAGAGATGAAGGCTCAGGAGTGTTTGTTGGGGGCTTGAACTAGGGCAGAACCCAGCCTGGTTCAGTGCGGGGAGCATGATGTGGGCTCAGGAGTGTTTGTCGGGGGCTCGAACAAGAGCAGGACCCAGGCTGGTTCCATGCAGGCATAGAGATGCGGGCTCAGGAGGATTTGTTGGGAGCTTGAACAGGGCGGGAACCAGCCTAGTTCAGGGCAGGGAGAGAGATGTGGGTCCAGGAGTGTTTGTCGGAGACATGAACTGGGGCAGAACCCAGCCTGGTGCATTGCGGGGAGCAGGATGTGGGCTCATGAGTGTTTGTCGGGGGCTTGAACAGGCCAGGAAACAGCCTGGTTCAGTCCGGGGAGTGAGATGCAGGCTCAAGAGTCTTTGTTGGGGGATTGAACAAGAGCAGGACCCAGGCTGGTTCAATGCAGGCAGAGAGATGTGGGCTCAGGAGTGTTTGTCCGGGGCTTGAAAAGGGCGGAAACCAGCCTAGCTCAGTGAAGGGAGCAAGATGTGGCCTCAGGAATATTTGTCGGGGGTTTGAACAAGGGCAGGACCCAGCCAGGTTCAGTGGAGGGAGTGAGATGCACGCTCAACGGAAGGAACCAGCGTAGTTCAGTGGAGGGAGAGAGATGCGGGCTCAGGAGTATTTATCGGAGGCTTGAACAGGGCGAGAACCAGCGTGGTTCAATGAAGGGAGAGAGAGAGATGAGACTCAGGAGTGTTTGTCGGGGACTTGAACAGGGCGGGAACCATCCTGGTTCAGTGCGGGAAGCATGATGTGTGCTCAGGAATGTTTGTCGGGGGCTTTAACAGGGCAGAAACCAGCCTGGGTCCGTGCACGGAGCGAAATACGGGTTCAGGAGTGTTTGTCGGGGGCTTGAAAAGGGCTGAAACGCGTGGTTCAGTGCAGGGAGAGAGTGATGCAGGCTCAGGAGCGTTTGCTGGGGGACTGAACAAGGGCAGGACCCAGCCTGGGTCAGTGCAGGGAGAGAGACGAAGGCTCAGGAGTGTTTGTCGGGGACTTGAACTAGGGCAGAACCCAGCCTGGTTCATATCAGAGACCATGATATGGGCTCAGAAGTGTTTGTCGGGGACTTGAACTAGGGCAGAACCCAGCCTGGTGCAGTCCAGGGAGTGAGATGCGGGGTCAGGAGTCTTTGTCGGAGGATTGAACAGGGCAGGAATGAGCCTGATTCAGCACGGGGAGTGAGATGAAGGCTAAAGAGAAGCAACCAGCCTAGGTGAGTGCGAGGATTGAGATGCAGTATAAAGGGAAGGACCCAGCCTGGTTCAGTGCAGGGAGCGAGATGTGGGTTCAGGAGTGTTCGTCGGGGGCTTGAACGGGGCGGGAACTGGCGTGGTTCAGTGCAGGGAGAGAGTGATGCAGGCTCAGGAGCGTTTGCTGGGGGATTGAACAAGGGCAGGACCCAGCCTGGGTCAGTGCAGGGAGAGAGATGAAGGCTCAGAAGTGTTTGCTGGGGCTTAAACCGGGAGGGAATCAGCCTGGTTCAATGCAGAGAGAGAGTGATGCAGGCTCAGGAGCGTTTGCTGGGGGACTGAACAAGGGCAGGACCCAGCCTGGGTCAGTGCAGGGAGAGAGATGAAGGCTGAGCAGTGTTTGTCTGGTCTTGAATTAGGGCAGAACCCAACCTGGTTCAGTGGGGAGAGCATGATGTGGGGTCAGGAGTGCTTGTCGGGGGCTTGAGCAGGGCGGGAATCAACCTGGCTCAGTGTGGTGAGCATGATGTGTGCTCAGGAGTGTTTGTCGGGGGCTTGACCAGGGCCGAAACGAGCCCGGTTCACCACGGGGAGTGAGATGAAGACTAAAGAGAAGGAACCAGCCTAGGTCAGTGCGAGGAGTGAGATGCAGTATAAAGGGAAGGACCCAGCCTGGTTCAGTGCAGGGAGCGAGATGTGGGTTCAGGAGTGTTCGTCGGGGGCTTGAACGGGGCGGGAACCAGCGTGTTCAGCGCAGGAAGAGATAGATGGCGTCCTAGGATGTTTGTCTGGGGTTTGAACAGGACGGGAACCAGCCTGGGTCAGTGCAAGCAACCTGATGTGGGCTCAGGGGTGTCTGACGGGGGCTTGAACAAGGGCAGAACCCAGCCTGGGTCAGTGCAGGGAGCGTGATGTCGGCTCAGGAGTGTTTGTCGGGGGCTTCAACAGCGGGGAAACCAGTGTGGTGCAGTGCAGGAAGAGTGATACAGGCTCAAACGAAGGAACCAGCCTGGGTCAGTGCAGGGAAAGAGAGTGATGAGACTCAGGAAAGTTTGTCAGAGATTGAATAGGGTGGAAAGCAGCCTGGTTCAATGCAGGCGAGAGAGATGCCGTCTCAGGAGTGTTTGCTGGGGCTTGAACAAGGGTGGGACCCAGTCTAGTTCAGTGCAGGAAGCGACAGACTGGCTCAGGAGTGTTTATCGGGGGTTTGAACAGGGCTGGAACCAGGCTGGGTCAGTGCAGGGAGCCTCATGTGGGCTCAGGAGTCTTTGTCAGGGGCTTCAAGAAGGGCGGCCCCCAGCCTGGTTCAGTCAGGGAGCGAGATGCAGGCTCAGGAGTGTTTGTCCTGGGCTTGAACAAGGAGAGGACGCAGCCTGCATCAGTGCAGGTGTAGGCATGAAACGAGCTCAGGATTGTTTCTCAGGGACTTGAACTAGGGCAGAAACCAGCCGGGTGCTGTCCATGGAGTGAGATGCGGGCTCAGGAGTGTTTGTCGGGGGCTTGAACATAGCAGGAATCAGCCTGGTTCAGTTCGGGGAGTGAGATGCGGGTTCAGGAGTATTTGTCGGGGAATTGAACAGGGCAGGGACCAGCGTGGTTCAGTGCAGGGAGAAAGAGAGAGATGCAGGCTCAGGAGTGTTTGTCGGGGGCTGGAACAGGGAGGGAACCAGCCTGATTCAGTACAGAGAGAGAGATGTCGGCTCAGGAGTGTTTGTCGAGGGCTTCAACAGGGCAGGAACCACCCTGTTTCAGTGCGGGGACAGATACGCAGGTTCAGGAGTGTTTTTCGGGGGCTTCAACAAGGGGAGGGCCAATCCTAGTTCAATGCAGGGAGCTAGATGTGTGTTCGGGAGTGTTAGTCGGGCGCTTGAACGTGGGCAGTATTGAGCCTGGTTCAGTGCGGAGAGTATGATCGCGCTCAGGAGTGTTTATAGGTTGGTTGAACAGGGCGGGAACCAGTCTGGGTCATTGCAGGGAGCGAGATGTGGGTTCAGTAGTGTTTGTCGGGGGCTTGAACAGGGCGGAAACTGGCGTGGATCAGTGCAGGGAGAGAGTGATGCAGGCTCAGGAGTGTTTGCTGGGGGATTGAACAAGGGCAGGACCCAGCCTGGGTCAGTGCAGGGAGAGAGATGCAGGTTCAGAAGTGTTTGCTGGGGGCTTAAACAGGGCGGGAATCAGCCTGGTTCAATGCAAGGAGAGAGTGATGCAGGCTCAGGAGCGTTTGCTGGGGGACTGAACAAGGGCAGGACCCAGCCTGGGTCAGTGCAGGGAGAGAGATGATACTCAGAAGTGTTTGTCGGGGGCTTGAACTAGGGCAGAACCCAGCCTGGTTCAGTGCGGAGAGCATGAAGTGGACTCAGGAGTTTGTCGGGGACTTGAACAGGGCGAGAACCAGCGTCGTTCAGAGCAGGGAGAGAGAGAGATCAGACTCAGGAGTGTGTCGGGGACTTTAAGAGGGCCGGAACCAACCTGGTTCAGTGCGGGGCGCATGATGTGTGCTCAGGAGTGTTTGTAGGGGGCTTCACCAGGGCAAGAACGAGCCTGGTTCAGCACGGGGAGTGAGATGAAGGCTAAAGAGAAGGAACCAGCCTAGGTCAGTGCGGGGAGTGAGATGCAGGCTAAAGGGAAGGACCCAGCCTGTTTCAGTGCAGGGATCGAGATGTGGGTTCAGGAGTGTTCGTCGGGTGCTTGATCGGGGCGGGAACCAGAGTGGTACATGCAGGCAGAGAGAGAGAGAGATGCAGTCGCAGGAGTGTTTGTGGGGTCTTGAACAGTGTAGGAACCAGCCTAGTTCAGGGCAGGGAGCGAGATGTGGGTTCAGGAATATTTGTCAGAGAAATGACCTGGGGCAGAACCCAGCCTGATTCAGTGCGGGGAGCAGGATGTGGGCTCAGGAGTGTTTGTCTTGGGATAGAACTAGGGCAAAGCCCAGCCTGGGTCGGCGCAGGGAGCATGCTATGGTCTCAGGAGTGTTTGTCGAGGGCTTGAACAGGGCAGGAACCAGCCTGTTTCAGTGCGGGGAGAGATATGCAGGCTCAGGAGTGTTTTTCGGGGGCTTGAACAAGGGGAGGGCCCATCCTAGTTCAATGCAGGGAGCTAAATGTGTTTTCAGGAGTGTTAGTCGGGCGCTTGAACTAGGGCAGAACTGAGACTGGTACAGGGCGGGGAGTATGATGCGCGCTCAGGAGTGTTTGTAGGGTGATTGAACAGGGCGGGAACCAGTCTGGGTCAGTGCAGGGAGCGAGATGTGGGCTCAGGAGTGATTTTCGGAGCATTGAACAGGGAAGGAACCAGCCTGGGTCCGGGCAGGGAGCGAGATACGGGCTCAGGTGTGTTTGTCGGGGGCTTGAAAAGAGTGGGAACTGGCGTGGTTCAGTGCAGGGAGAGAGTGATGCAGGCTCAGGAGCGTTTGCAGAGGGATTGAACAAGGGCAGGACCCAGCCTGGGTCAGTGCAGGGAGAGAGATGCGGGCTCAGAAGTGTTTGCTGGGGGTCTGAACAGGGCGGGAACCAGCCTGGTTCAGTGCAGGGAGAGAAAGGCGGGCTCAGGAGTGTTTCTCGGGGATTGAACTAGGGCACGACCCAGCCTGGTTCCGTGCGGGGAGCATGAGGTGGGCTCCCGAGTGTATGTCGCGGGCATGAACAGGGCAGGAACGAGCCTGGTTCAGTCCGGGGAGTGAGATGCTGGCTCAAGAGTGTTTGCTCGGGACTTGAACAAGAGCAGGACCCAGGCTGGTTCAATGCAGGCAGAGAGACGTGGGCTCAGGAGTGTTTGTCCGGGGCTTGAAAAGGGCGGGAACCAGCCTAGCTCAGTGAAGGGAGCAAGATGTGGCCTCAGGAATGTTTGTCGGCGGTTTGAACAGGGTAGGAACCAGCCTGGTTCAGTGCAAGGAGAGAGATGCGGGTCAGGAGTGTTTGGCGGGGGCTGAGCAAGGTCAGGACCCAGCTGGGTTCAGTGCAGGTAGAGACATGCAGGCTCAGAAGTGTTTGCTGAGGCTTGAACAGGGCGGGAACCAATCTGGTTCAGTGCAGGGAGAGAGATGCGGGCTCAGGAGTGTTTCGTGGGGGCTTCAACAAGGGGAGGACCCAGCCTGCTTCAGTGCGGGCAGCATGGTGTGGGTTCAGGAGTGTTTGTCGGGGGCTTAAACAGGGCAGGAATCAGCGTGGGTCCATGCACCGAGCAAGATACGGGTTCAGGAGTGTTTGTCGGGGCCTTGAAAAGGGCGGAAACTGGCGTGGTTCACTGCAGGGAGAGAGTGAGGCAGGCTCAGGAGCGTTTGCTGAGGGACTGAACAAGGGCAGGACCCAGCCTGGGTCAGTGCAGGGAGAGAGATGAAGGTCAGGAGTGTTTGTCGGGGACTTAAACTAGGGCAGAACCCAGCTTGGTTCAGTGCGGAGAGCATGATGTGGGCCCAGGAGTGTTTGTCGGGGGCTTGAACAGGCCAGGAAACAGCCTGGTTCAGTCCGGGGAGTGAGATGCAGGCTCAAGAGTGTTTGCTCGGGGCTTGAACAAGAGCAGGACCCAGGCTGGTTCAATGCAGGCAGAGAGATGTGGGCTCCGGAGTGTTTGTCGGGGGCTTGAAAAGGGCGGGAACCAGCCTAGCTCAGTGCAGGGAGCAAGATGTGGTCTCAGGAGTGTTTGCTGGGGCATTGAACACAGGAAGGACCCAGCCAGGTTTAGTGCAGGGAGTAGGATGCAGGCTCAAGGGAAGGAACCAGTGTAGTTCAGTGCAGGGAGAGCGATGCTGGCTCAGGAGTGTTTGTTGGGGGCTTGAGCAGGGCGAGAACCAGCGTGGTTCAGTGCAGGGAGAGAGAGAGATGAGACTCAGGAGTGTTTGTCGGGGACTTGAACAGGGAGGAAACCAGCCTGATTCAGTGGGGGGAGCATGATGTGTGCTCAGGAGTGTTTGTAGGGGGCTTCAACAGGGCAGGAACGAGCCTGGTTCAGCACGGGGAGTGAGATGAAGGCTAAAGAGAAGGAACCAGCCTAGATCAGTGCGGGGAGTGAGATGCAGGCTAAAGGGAAGGACCCAGCCTGTTTCAGTGCAGGGATCGAGATGTGGGTTCAGGAGTGTTCGTCGGGGGCTTGAACGGGGCGGGAACCAGCGTGTTCAGCGCAAGGAGAGAGAGAGATGTCGTCCTAGGATGTTTCTCTGGGGTTTGAACATGACGGGAACCAGCCTGGGTCAGTGCAAGGAACCTGATGTGGGCTCAGGAGTGTTTGTCGGGGGATTGAACAGGGCAGGAACCAGCCTAGTTCAGGGCAGGGAGAGAGATGTGGGTTCAGGAGTGTTTGCCGGAGACATGGATTGTGGCAGAACCCAGCCTGATTCAGTGCGGGGAGCAGTATGTGGGCTCAGGAGTGTTTGTCGGGGGATAGAACTAGGGCAAGACCCAGCCTTGGTCGGCGCAGGGAGCATGATATGGTCTCAGGAGTGTTTGTCGAGGGCTTGAACAGCGCAGTAACCACCCTGTTTCAGTGCGGGGAGAGATATGCAGGCTCAGGAGTGTTTTTCGGGGGCTTGAAGAAGAGGAGGGCCCATCAAAGTTCAATGCAGGGAGCTAGATGTGTGTTCGGGAGTGTTAGTCGGGCGCATGAACGAGGGCAGAATTGAGCCTGGTTCAGTGCAGGGAGTATGATGCGCGCTCAGGAGTGTTTGTAGGGTGGTTGAACAGGGCGGGAAGCAGTCTGGGTCAGTGAAGGGAGCGAGATGTGGGTTCAGGAGTGTTTGTCGGGGGTTTGAACAGGGCGAGAACCAGCGTGGTTCAGTGCAGGGGGAGAGAGAGATCAGACTCAGGAGTGTGTCGGGTACTTGAACAGGACCGGAACCAGCCTGGTTCAGTGCGGGGAGCATGATGTGGACTCAGGAGTATTTGTCGGGGGCTTGACCAAGGGCAGGAACGAGCCTGGTTCAGCACGGGGAGTGAGATGAAGGCTAAAGAGAAGGAACCAGCCGGGTTCAGTGCAGGGAGCGAGATGCGGGTTCAGGAGTGTTCGTCGGGGGCTTGAATGGGGCGGGAACCAGCGTGTTCAGCGCAGGGAGAGAGAGATAGAGTCCTAGGATTTTTGTCTGGGGTTTGAAAAGGACGGGAACCAGCCTGCGTCAGTGCAAGGAACCTGATGTGGGCTCAGGAGTGTCTGAAGGGGGCTTGAACAAGGGCAGGACCCAGCCTGGGTCAGTGCAGGGAGAGAGATGAAGGCTCAGGAGTGTTTGCTGGGAGCTTGAACAGGGCGGGAACCAGCCTGTTTCAGTGCAGGGAGAGAGTGATGCAGGCTCAGGAGCGTTTGCTGGGAGACTCAACAAGGGCAGGACCCAGCCTGGGTCAGTGCAGGGAGAGAGATGAAGGCTCAGGAGTGTCGGTCAGGGACTTGAACTAGGGTAGAACGCAGCCTGGCTCAGTGTGGGGAGCATGATGTGGGCTCAGGAGTGTTTGTCGTGGATTTAACAGGGCAGGAACCAGCGTGGTTCAGTACAGAGATCGAGATGCCGGTTCAGAAGTGTTTGTCGGTGACCTGAACTAAGGCAGAACCCAGCCTGCTTCAGTGTAGGGAGCATGATGTGGAATAAGAAGTGTTTCTCGGGAGCTTGAACTTGGTAGGAACCAGCCTGGTCCCGTGCAAGGAGAGAGATGCGGGTTCAGGAGTGTTTGGCAGGGGTTGAACAAGGGCAGGACCCAGCTGGGTTCAGTGCAGAGAGTGAGATTCAGGCTGAGGAGTGTTTGCTGGGGGCTTGAAAAAGAGCAGGAACCAGCGAGGTTCAGTGCAGGGAGCGAGATGAGGATTCAGGAGTGTTTGTCCGGGGCTTGAACAGGGCGGGAAGCAGCCAGGTTCAGTGTGAGGAGCATGATATGTGCTCAGGAGTGTTTCTCAGCGGTTTGAACAGGGCAGGAACCAGGGTGGTTCCGTGTAAGGAGAGAAAAAGAGAGAGATATGCGGGCTCAGGAGTGTTTGTCGGGGATTGAACAGGGCAGGAATCAGTCTGGTTCAGTTCGGGGAGTGAGATGCGGGTTCAGGAGTGTTTGTCGGAAGTTTGAACAGGGCATGGTCCAGCGTGGTTCAATGCAGGGAGAGAGAGAGAGATGCAGGTTCAGGAGTGTTTGTCGGGGGCTTGAACAGGGAGGGAACCAGCCTGATTCAGTACAGGGAGAGAGATGTGGGCTCAGGATTGTTTGTCGCTGACTTGAACTAGGGCAGAAACCAGCCTGGTTCAGTGCGGGGAACATTTTTTGAATTCAGGAATGTTTGTAGGGGACTTAAACAGGGCGGGACCCAGCCTGATTCAGTGCGGGGAGCATGAATTGTGCTCAGGAGTTATTGTCGGGGACTTCACCAGGGCAGGAACGAGCCTGGTTCAGCACAGGGAGTGAGATGAAGGCTAAAGAGAAGGAAACAGCCTAGGTCAGTGCGGGGAGTGAGATGCAGGCTAAACGGAAAGACCCAGCCTGGTTCAGTGCAGGGAGCGAGATGTGGGTTCAGGAGTGTTCGTCGGGGGCTTGAACGGGGCAGGAACCAGAGTGGTTCAGTGCAGGCAGAGAGAGAGAGATGCAGGCTCAGGAGAGTTTGTCGGGGGCTTGAACAGGGCAGGAACCAGCGTAGTTCAGGGCAAGGAGAGCGATATGGGTCCAGGAGTGTTTGTCGGAGACATGAACTGGGGCAGAACCCAGCCTGATTCAGAGAGGGGAGCAGGATATGGGCTCAGGAGTGTTTGTCCGGGGATAGAACTAGGGCAAAACCCAGCCTGGGTCGGCGCAGGGAACATGATAAGGTCTCAGGAGTGTTTGTCGAGGGCTTTAACAGGGCAGGAACCAGGCTGTTTCAGTGCGGGGAGAGATATACAGGCTCAGGAGTCTTTTTCGGGGGCTTGAACAAGGAGAAGACCCATCCTAGTTCAATGCAGGGAGCTAGATGTGTATTCGGGAGTGTTAGTAGGGCGCTTGAAGTAGGGCAGAATTGAGCCTGGTACAGGGCGGGGAGTATGATGCGCGCTCAGGAGTGTTTGTAGGGTGGTTGAACAGGGCGGGAACCAATCTGGGTCAGTGCAGGAAGCGAGATGGGGGCTCAGGAGTGTTTGTCGGGGGATTGAACAGGGCAGAAAACAGCCTGGGAACGGACAGGGAGCGAGATGAGGATTCAGGAGTGTTTGTCGGGGGATTGAACAAGGCAGGAACCAGCCTGGGTCCGGGCAGGGAGCGAGATACGGATTCAGGAGTGTTTGTCGGGGGCTTGAACAGGGCGGAAACTGGCCTGCTCAGTGTAGGGAGAGAGTGATGCAGCCTCAGGAGCGTTTGATGGGGGTTGAACAAGGGAAGGACCTAGTCTGGGTCAGTGCAGGGAGAGAGATGCAGCCTCAGAAGTGTTTGCTGGGGGTTTGAAAAGGGCAGGAACCAGCCTGGTTCAGTGCAGGGAGAGAGATGCGGGCTCAGGAGTGTTTCGCGGGGATTGAACTATGGCACGACCCAGCCTGGTTCCGTGCGGGGAGCACGATATGGGCTAAGGAGTGTATGTTGGGGGCTTGAACAGGGCAGAAAATAGCCTGGATCAGTGCAGGTAGAGAGATGTGGGCTCAGGAGTGTTTCTGGGGGCTTGAACAAGGAGAGGACCCAGACTGCTTCAGTGCGGGCCGCATGATGTGGGTTCAGGAGTGTTTGTCGGGTGTTTAAACAGGGCCGGAACCAGCCTGGGTCCATGCTCAGAGCGAGATACGAGTTCAGGACTGTTTATCGGGGGCTTGAAAAGGGCGGAAACTGGCGTGGTTCAGTGCAGGGAGAGAGTGATGCAGGCTCAGGAGCGTTTGCTGGGGGACTGAACAAGGGCAGGACCCAGCCTGGGTCAGTGCAGGGAGCATGATGTCGGCTCAGGAGTGTTTGTCGGGGGCTTCAACAGCGGGGGAACCAGTGTGGTGCAGTGCAGGAAGAGAGATGCAGGCTCAAGCGAAGGAACCAGCCTGGGTCAGGGCAGGGAAAGAGAGCGATGAGACTCAGGAATGTTTGTCAGGGGCTTGAACAGGGCGGGAACCAGCGTGGTTCAATGCAGGAGGAGAGAGATGCCGTCTCAGGAGTGTTTGCTGTGGGCTTGAACAAGGGTGGGACCCAGACTAGTTCAGTGCAGGAAGCGACAGGCGGGTTCAGGAGTGTATATCGGGGGCTTGAACAGGGTTGGAACCGGTCTGGGTCAGTGCAGGGAGCCTCGTGTTGGCTCAGGAGTCTTTGTCGGGGGCTTCAAGAAGGGCGGGACCCCACCTGGTTCAGTCAGGGAGCGAGATGCAGGCTCAGGAGTGTTTGTCCAGGGCTTGAACAAGGAGAGGACACAGCCTCTATCAGTGCAGGCATGAAGTGAGCTCAGGAGTGTTTGTCGGGGTCTTGAACAGGGCAGAACCCAGGCTGGTTCAATACAGGGAGTGAGATGCGGGCTCAGGAGTGTTTGTCGGGGGCTTGAATAGGGCAGAAACCAGTCTAGTTCAGGGCAGGGAGAGAGATGTGGGTTCAGGAGTGTTTGTCGGAGACATGGACTGCGGCAGAGCCAGCCTGATTCAGTGCCGGGAGCAGGATGTGGGCTCAGGAGTGTTTGTCGGGGGATAGAACTAGGGCAAGACTCAGCCTGGGTCAGCGTAGGGAGCATGATATGGTCTCAGGAGTGTTTGTCGAGGGCTTGAACAGGGCAGGAACCAACCTGTTTCAGTGAGGGGAGAGATATGCAGGCTCAGGAGTGTTTTTCGGGGGCTTGAATAAGAGGAGAGCCCATCCTAGTTCAATGCAGGGAGCTAGATGTGTGTTCGGGTGTGTTAGTCGGGCGCATGAACGAGGGCAGAATTGAGCCTGGTTCAGTGCGGGGAGTATGATGCGCGCTCAGGAGTGTTTGTAGGGTGGTTGAACAGGGCGGGACGCAGTCTGGGTCAGTGCTGGGAGTGAGATGTGGGTTCAGGAGTGTTTGGCGGGGGCTTGACCGGGGCAGGAACCAGCCTGGGTCCATGCACGGAGCAAGATACGGGTTCAGGAGTGTTTGTCGGGGGCTTGAAAAGGAAGGAAACTGGCGTGGTTCAGTGCAGGGAGGGAGTGATACATTCTCAGAAGCGTTTGCGAGGAGATTAAACAAGGGCAGGACCCAGCCTGGTTCAGTGCAGGGAGCGAGATGTGGCCTCAGGAGTGTTTGTCTGGGGATTAAACAGGGCAGAAACCAGCCAGGGCCCGGGCAGGGAGCGAGTTATGGGTTCAGGAGTGTTTGTCCGGGGCTTGAACAGGGCGGAAACTGGCGTGGTTCAGTGCAGGGAGAGAGTGATGCAGGCTCAGGAGCGTTTGATGGGGATTGAACAAGGGCAGGAACCAGTCTGGGTCAGTGCAGGGAGAGAGATGCAGGCTCAGAAGTGTTTGCTGGGGGTTGAACAGGGCAGGAACCAGCCTGGTTCAGTGCAGGGAGAGAGATGCGGCCTCAGGAGTGTTTCTTGGGGATTGAACTATGGCACGACCCACCCTGGTTCCGTGCGGGGAGCATGATGTGGGCTAAGGAGTGTATGTCGGGGGCTTGAACAGGGCAGGAAATAGCCTGGATCAGTGCAGGTAGAGAGATGTAGGCTCAGGAGTGTTTCTGGGGGCTTGAACAAGGGGAGGACCCAGCCTGCTTCAGTGCGGGCAGCATGATGCGGGTTCAGGAGTGTTTGTCGGGGTATTGAACAGGGCGAGAACCAGCATGGTTCAGTGCGGGAGAGAGAGAGTTGACTCAGGAGTGTTTGTCGGGGACTTGAACAGGGCGGGAACCAGCCTGGTTCAGTGCGGGGAGCATGACGTGTGCTCAGGAGTGTTTGTCGGGGGCTTAAACGGGACGGGAATCAGCGTCTTCAGCGCAGGGAGAGAGGGATGTCGTCCTAGGATGTGTGTGTGCGGTTTGAAAAGGACGGGAACCAGCCTGGGTCAGTGCAAGGAACCTGATGTGGGCTCAGGAGTGTATGACGGCTGCTTGAACAAGGGCAGGACCCAGGCTGGGTCAGTGCAGGGAGCATGATGTCGGCTCAGGAGTGTATGTCGGGGGCTTCAACAGCGGGGGAACCAGCGTGGTGCAATGCAGGAAGAGAGATGCAGGCTCAAGCGAAGGAACCAGCCTGTGTCAGGGCAGGGAAAGAGAGCGATGAGACTCAGGAATGTTTGTCAGGGGCTTGAACAGGGCGGGAACCAGCCTTGTTCAGTGCAGAGAGTGAGATGCATGCTGAGGAGTGTTTGCCGGGGACTTGAACAAGGGTGGGACCCAGTGTAGTTCAGGGCAGGAAGCGACAGGTGGGTTCAGGAGTGTTTATCGGAGGCTTGAACAGGGCTGGAACCTTTCTGGGTCAGTGCAGGGAGCCTCATGTGGGCTCAGGAGTCTTTGTCTGGGGCTTCAAGAAGGGCGGCACCCAGCCTGGTTCAGTCAGGGAGCGAGATGCAGGCTCAGGAGTGTTTGTCCGCAGCTTGAACAAGAAGAGGACACAGCCTGCATCAGTCCTGGCATGAAGTGAGCTCAGGAGTGTTTGTCGGGGGATTGAACAGGGCAGGAACCAGCCTGGGTCCTCGCAGGGAGCATGATATGGTCTCAGGAGTGTTTGTCGAGGGCTTGAACAGGGCAGGAACCAAACTGTTTCAGTGCGGGGAGAGATATGCAGGCTCAGGAGTGTTTTTCGGGGGCTTGAACAAGAGGAGGGCCCATCCTAGTTCAATGCAGGGAGCTAGATGTGTGTTCTGGAGTGTTAGTCGGACGCATGAACGAGGGCAGAATTGAGCCTGGTTCAGTGCGGGGAGTATGATGCGCGCTCAGGAGTGTTTGTAGGGTGGTTGAACAGGGCGGGAAGCAGTCTGGGTCAGTGCAGGGAGAGAGATGCGGGCTCAGGAGTGTTTCTTGGGGATTGAACTATGGCACGACCCACCCTGGTTCCGTGCGGGGAGCATGATGTGGGCTAAGGAGTGTATGTCGGGGGCTTGAACAGGGCAGGAAATAGCCTGGATCAGTGCAGGTAGAGAGATGTGGCGTCAGGAGTGTTTCTAGGCGGCTTGAACAAGGGGAGGACCCAGCCTGCTTCAGTGCGGGCAGCATGATGCGGGTTCAGGAGTGTTTGTCGGGGTATTGAACAGGGCGAGAACCAGCGTGGTTCAGTGCGGGAGAGAGAGAGTTGAGACTCAGGAGTGTGTGTCGGGGACTTGAACAGGACGGGAACCAGCCTGGTTCAGTGCGGGGAGCATGACGTGTGCTCAGGAGTGTTTGTCGGGGGCTTGAACGGGACGGGAATCAGCGTCTTCAGCGCAGGGAGAGAGGGATGTCGTCCTAGGATGTGTGTGTGCGGTTTGAAAAGGACGGGAACCAGCCTGGGTCAGTGTAAGGAACCTGAGGTGAGCTCAGGAGTGTAAGATAGCTGCTTGAACAACGGCAGGACCCAGCCTGATTCAGTGCGGGGTGCAGGATGAGGTCTCAGGATTGTTTGTCGGGGGATAGAACTAAGGCAAGACCCAGCCTCGGCGCAGGGAGCATGATATGGTCTCAGGAGTGTTTGTCGAGGGCTTGAACAGGGCAGGAACCAACCTGTTTCGGTGCGGGGAGACATATGCAGGCTCAGGAGTGTTTTTCGGGGGCTTGAACAAGAGGAGGGCCCATCCTTGTTCAATGCAGGGAGCTCGGTGTGTGTTCGGGAGTGTTAGTCGGGCGCATGAACGAAGGCAGAATTGAGCCTGGTTTAGTGCGCGGAGTATGATGCGCGCTCAGGAGTGTTTGTAGGGTGGTTGAACAGGGCGGGAAGCAGTCTGGGTCAGTGCAGGGAGCGAGATGTGGGTTCAGTAGTGTTTGTCAGGGGCTTGAAAAGGGCAGAAACTGGCGTCTTCAGTGCAGGGAGAGATTGATGCAGGCTCAGGAGCATTTGCTGGGGGATTGAACAAGGGCAGGACCCAGCCTGGGTCACTGCAATGAGAGAGATGCGGGTTCAGGAGTGTTTGTCTGGGACTTGAACTAGGGTAGAACGCAGCCTGGCTCAGTGTGCGAAGCATGATGTGTGCTCAGGAGGGTTTGTTGGGGATTGAACAGGGCAGGAACCAGCGTGGGTCAGTGCAAGGACCGAGATGCTGGTTCAGAAGTGTTTCTCGGGGACTTGAACTAGGGCAGAACCCAGCCTGGTTCAGTGCGGAGAGCATGATGTGGGCTCAGGAGTGTTTGTTGGGGGCTTGAACAGGATAGGAAACAGCCCGGTTCAGTGCAAGGAGAGAGATGCGGGTTCAGGAGTGTTTGGTGGGGGTTGAACAAGGTCATGACCCAGCTGGGTTCAGTGCAGGTAGAGAGATGCAGTCTCAGAAGTGTTTGCTGGGGGCTTGAACAAGGCTGGAACCAGCCTAATTCAGTGCAGGGAGAGAGATGCGGGCTCAGGAGTGTTTCTTGGGGGCTTGAACAAGGGGAGGACCCAGCCTGTTTCAGTGCGGGCAGCATGCTGTGGGTTCAGGAGTGTTTGTCGGGGGCTTGAACGGGGCAGGAAGCAGCCTGTGTCCATGCACAGAGCGAGGTACGGGTTCAGGAGTGTTTGTCTGGGGCTTGAAAAGGGCGGAAACTGGCGTGGTTCAGTGCAGGGAGAGAGTGATGCAGGCTCAGGAGCGTTTTTGGGGAACGGAACAAGGGCAGGACCCTTGTCTGGGTCGGTGCAGGGAGAGAGATGAAGGCTCAGGAGTGTTTGTCGGGGGCTTGAACTAGGGCAGAACCCTGCCGGGTTCAGTGCGGAGAGCATGATGTGGGCTCAGCAGTGTATGTCAGGGGATTGAACAGGGCATAAAACAGCCTGGATCAGTGCAGGCAGAGAGATGTGGGCTCAGGAGTGTTTGTCGGGGGTTTGAATGGGGCGGGAACCAGCCTGGTTCAGTGCGGGGAGCATGATGTGTGCTCAGGAGTATTTGTAGGGGGCTTCACCAGGGCAGGAACGAGCCTGGTTCAGCACGGGGAGTGAGATGAAGGCTAAAGAGAAGGAACCAGCCTAGGTCAGTGCGGGGAGTGAGATGCAGGCTAAAGGGAAGGACCCAGGTTTGAACAGGATGGGAACTAGCCTGGATCAGTGCAAGGAACATGATGTGGACTCAGGAGTGTTTATCGGGGGCTTGAACAGGGCTGGAACCGGTCTGGGTCAGTGCAGGGAGCCTCATGTGGGCTCAGGAGTCTTTGTCTGGGGCTTCAATAAGGGCTGGACCCAGCCTGGTTCAGTCAGGGAGCGAGATGCAGGCTCAGGAGTGTTTGTCCAGGGCTTGAACAAGGAGAGGACACAGCCTGCATCAGTGCAGGCATGAAGTGTGCTCAGGAGTGTTTGTCGACGACTTGAACTATGGCAGAACCCAGCCTGGTTCAGTCCAGGGAGTGAGATGCGGGCTCAGGAGTGTTTGTCAGTGACTTGAACAGGGCAGGAAACAGCCTGGTTGAGTGCGGGGAGTGAGATGCGGGTTCAGGAGTGTTTGTCGGGGGCTTCAACAGGGCAGGGACCAGCGTGGTTCTGTGCAGGGAGAGAGAGATAGATGCAGGCTCCGGAGTGTTTGTCGACGCCTTGAACAGGGCCGGAACCAGCCTGGGTCCGTGCACGGAGCGAGATACGAGTTCAGGAGTGTTTGTCGGGGGCTTGAAAAGGGCGGAAACTGGCGTGGTTCAGTGCAGGGAGAGAGTGATGCAGGCTCAGGAGTGTTTCTCAGGGGTTTGAACAGGGCAGGAACCAGCGTCGTTCAGTTCAGGAAGTTTGATGTTGGCTCAGGATTGTTTGCTGGGGGATTGAACAAGGGCAGGACTCAGCGTGCCTCAGTGCAGGGAGAGAGATGTGGGTTCAGGAGTGTTTGTCGGAGACATGAACTGGGGCAGGACCCAGCGTGCCTCATGCGGGGAGCAGGATGGGGCTCAGGAGTGTTTGTCGGGGATAGAACTAGGGCTAGACCCAGCCTGGCTCCGTGCAGAGAGCATGATGTGGTCTCACGAGTGTTTGTCGGGGACTTGACCTCGGGCAGGACCCAGATTCTTCAATGCAGGGAGCAAGATGCAGGCTCAGGAGGGTTTGTTGCGTGGTTGAACAGGGCGGGAACCAGCGTGCTTCGGTGCAGGCAGTGAGATGCGGGTTCACGAGTGTTTCTTGGGGGCGTGAACAGGGCAGGAACCAGCCCGTTTCAGTGCGGGGAGAGATATGCAGGCTCAGGAGTGTTTTTCGGGGGCTTGAACAAGGGGAGGACCCGTCCTTGTTCAATGCAGGGAGCTAGATGTGGGTTCAGGAGTGCTAGTCGGGCGTTTGAACTAGGACAGAACCGAGCCTGGTTCGGTGCGGGGAGTATGATGCGCGCTCAGGACTGTTTGTTGGGTGGTTGTCCGGGAACCAGTTTGGGTCAGCGGAGGGAGCGAGAAGTGGGTTCAGGAGTGTTTGTCACCGGCTTGAACAAGGGTAGGACCCGGCCTCGTTCAGTTCCGGGAGGGAGATGTGGGCTCAGGACTGTTTGCTGGGGGATTGAACAAAGGCAGGGCCCACTCTGCTTCAGTGCAGGGAGTGAGACGCAGGTTCAGGAGTGTTGGTGGGGGGCTGGAAGAGGGCGGGAACCAGCCTGGTTCAGTGCGGGGAGAGAGATGTGGGCTCAGGAGTGTTTGTCGGGGGCTTGACCAGGGCAGGAATCAGCGTGGTTCAGTGCAGGGAGAGAGAGAGAGAGACGCAGGCTCAAGAGTCTTTGTCGGGGGTTTGAACAGGGCAGGACTGGCCAGGTTCAGTGCAGGGACCGAGATGTGGGCTCGGCAGTGTTTGTCGGGGACATGAACTAGGGCAGGACGCAACCTAGTTCAGTGCGGGAATCATGATGCGGGTTCAGTAGTGTTTGTCGGGGACTTGAACAAGGGCAACAACCAGCCTGGTTCAATGCGGGGAGTGAGATGCAGGCTCAAGGGATGTAACCAGTGTGGGTCTGTCCTGGAGAGAGATGTGGGCTCAGGAGTGTTTGTCGGGGTCTTGAACAGGGCAGGAACCAGCCTGGTTCAGTGCGGGGAGTGAGATGCAGGCTCAGGAGTGTTTGTCGGGGACTTTAACTAGGGTAGAACGCAGCCTGGCTCAGTGTGGGGAGCATGACGTGTGCTCAGGAGGGTTTGTCGGGGATTGAACAGGGCAGGAACCAGCGTGGTTCAGTGCAGGGACCGAGATGCCGGTTCAGAAGTGTTTCTCGGGGACTTGAACTAGGGCAGAACCCAGCCCGCTTTAGTGCGGGGAGAATGATGTGACTCAGAAGTGTTTATCGGGGGCTTGAACAAGGTAGGAACCAGCCTGGTTCAGTGCAAGGAGAGAGATGCGGGTTCAGGAGTGTTTGGTGGGGGTTGAACAAGGGCAGGACCCAGCTGAGTTCAGTGCAGGTAGAGAGATGCAGGCTCAGAAGTGTTTTCTGGGGGCTTGAAGAGGGCGGGAACCGGCCTGGTTCTGTGCAGGGAGAGAGATGCGGGCTCAGGAGTGTTTCTTGGGGGCTTGAACAGGGGAGGACCCAGCCTGCTTCAGTGCGGGCAGCATGGTATGGGTTCAGGAGTGTTTGTCGGGGGTTTGAACAGGGCAAGAACCAGCCTGTGTCCATGCACGGAGCGAGATACAGGTTCAGGAGTGTTTGTCGGGGCCTTGAAAAGGGCGGAAACTGGCGTGGTTCAGTGCAGGGAGAGAGTGATGCAGACTCAGGAGCGTTTGCTGGGAGACGGAACAAGGGCAGGACCCAGCCTAGGCCAGTGCAGGGGGAGAGATGAAGCCTCAGGAGTGTTTGTCGGGGACTTGAACTAGGGCAAAACGCAGCGTGCCTCAGTGTGCGGACCATGATGTGGGCTCAGGAGTGTTTGTCGGGATTTTCAACAGTGGGGTAACAAGAGTGTTCCAGTGCAGGAAGAGAGATGCAGGCTCAAGCGAAGGACCCAGCCTGGGTCAGTGCAGGGAAAGAGAGCGATGAGACTCAGGAATGTTTGTCGGGGCTTCAACAGGGCGTGAACCAGAGTGGTTCAATGCAGGGGGAGAGAGAGATGCCGTCTCAGGAGTGTTTGCTGGGCGCTTGAACAAGGGTGGGACCCGGTCTAGTTCAGTGCAGGAAGCGACAGGCGGGCTCAGGAGTGTTTACCGGGGGCTTGAACAGGGCTGGAACCAGGCTGGGTCAGTGCAGGGAGCCTCATGTGGGCTCAGGAGTCTTTGTCTGGGGCTTCAGTAAGGGCGGGACCCAGCCTGGTTCAGTCAGGGAGTGAGATGCAAACTCAGGAGTGTTTGTCCAGGGCTAGAACAAGGAGAGGACACAGCCTGCATCAGTGCTGGCATGAAGTGAGCTCAGGAGTCTTTGTCGGGGACTTGAACTAGGGCAGAACCCAGCCTGGTGCTGTCTAGGGAGTGAGATGCGGGCTCAGGAGTGTTTGCTGGGGGCTTTAACAAGAGCAGGACCCAAGCTGGTTAAATGCAGGCAGAGAGATGTGGGCTCAGGAGTGTTTGTCGGGGGCTTGAACAGAACAGGAACCAGCCCGTTTCAGTGCGGGGAGAGATATGTAGGCTCAGGAGTGTTTTTCAGGGGCTTGAAGAAGAGGAGGACCCATGTTTGTTCAATGCAGGGAGCTAGATGTGGGTCAGGAGTGTTAGTCGGGTGCTTGAACTAGGGCAGAACCGAGCCTGGTTCAGTGCGGGGAGTGTGATGCGCGCTCAGGAGTGTTTGTTGTGTGGTTGGCCAGGAACCAGTCTGGGTCAGTGCAGGGAGCGAGATGTGGGTTCAGGAATGTTTGTCACCGGCTTGAACAAGGGTAGGACCCGGCCTCGTTCAGTTCCGGGAGGGAGATGTGGGCTCAGGACTGTTTGCTGGGGGATTGAACAAAGGCAGGGCCCACTCTGCTTCAGTGCAGGGAGTGAGACGCAGGTTCAGGAGTGTTGGTGGGGGGCTGGAAGAGGGCGGGAACCAGCCTGGTTCAGTGCGGGGAGAGAGATGTGGGCTCAGGAGTGTTTGTCGGGGGCTTGACCAGGGCAGGAATCAGCATGGTTCAGTGCAGGGAGAGAGATGCAGGCTCAGAAGTGTTTGTCGCTGGTTTGAACAGGGCAGAAAACGGCCAGGTTCAGTGCAGGGACTGAGATGTGGGCTAAGGAGTGTTTGTCAGGGATATGAACCAGGGCAGGACCCAACCTAGTTCAGTGCGGGGATCAGGATGCGGGTTCAGCAGTGTTTGTCGGGGACTTGAACAAGGGCAACAACCAGCCTGGTTCAATGTGGGGAGTGAGATGCAGGCTCAAGGGATGGAACCAGTGTGGGTCTGTCCTGGAGAGAGATGTGGGCTCAGGAGTGTTTGTCGGGGTCTTGAACAGAGCAGGAACCAGCCTGGTTCAGTGCGGGGAATGAGATGCAGGCTCAGGAGTGTTTGTCGGGGGCTTGCCTGAACAGAGCGGGAACCAGCGTGGTACAGTGCACGCAGAGAGATGCAGGTTCAGGAGTGTTTGTCGGGGACTTGAACTAGGGTAGAACGCAGATGGCTAGGTGTGGGGAGCATGATGTGGGCTCAGGAGTGTTTGTCGGGGATTGAACAGGGCAGGAACCAGCGAGGTTCAGTGCAGGGACCGAGATGCCGGTTCAGAAGTGTTTCTCGGGGACTTGAACTAGGGCAGAACCCAGCCTGCTTCAGTACGGGGAGCATGATGTGGACTCAGAAGTGTTTGTCGGAGGCTGGAACAGGGTAGGAACCAGCCTGGTTCAGTGCAAGGAGAGAGATGCAGGTTCAGGAGTGTTTGGTGGGGGTTGAACAAGGTCAGGACCCAGCTGGGTTCAGTGCAGGTAGGGAGATGGAGGCTCAGAAGTGTTTGCTGAGGGCTTGAACCGGGCGGGAAACATCTGGTTCAGTCCAGGGAGTGAGATGCGGGCTCAGGAGTGTTTGTCGGGGGCTAAAAACAGGGAGGGAACCAGCCTGATTCAGTGCAGTGAGAGATATGCAGGCTCAGGAGTGTTTTGGGGGGCTTGAACAAGGGGAGGGCCCATCCTTGTTCAATGCAGGGAGCTAGATGTGTGTTCGGGAGTGTTACTTGGGCGCTTGAACTAGGGCAGAACTGAGCCTGATACAGGGCGGGGAGTATGATGCGTGCTCAGGAGTGTTTGTAGGGTGGTTGAACAGGGCAGGAACAGTCTGGGATAGTGCAGGGAGCGAGATGTGGGCTCTGGAGTGTTTGTCGGGGGATTGAACAGGGCAGGAACCAGACTGGGTCCGGGCAGGGAGCGAGACAGTGGTTCAGGAGTGTTTGTCGGGGGCTTGAACAGGGCGGAAACTGCGGTGCTCAGTGTCGGGAGAGAGTGATGCAGGTTCAGGAGCTTTTGATGGGGGCTTGAAAAGGGCAGGAACCAGCCTGGTTCAGTGCAGGGAGAGAGATGCGGGTTCAGGAGTGTTTCTCGACGATTGAACTATGGCACGACCCAGCCTCCTTCGTGCGGGGAGCACGATATGGACTAAGGAGTGTATGTTGGGGGCTTGAACAGGGCAGAAAATAGCCTGGATCAGTGCAGGTAGAGAGATGTGGGCTCAGGAGTGTTTCTGGGGGCTTGAACAAGTGGAGGACCCAGCCTGCTTCAGTGCGGGCCGCATGATGTGGGTTGAGGAGTGTTTGTCGGGTGTTTAAACAGGGCAGGAACCAGCCTGGGTCCATGCACGGAGCAAGATACGGGTTCAGGAGTGTTTGTCGGGGGCTTGAACAGGGCGGAAACTGGCATGGTTCAGTGCAGGGAGAGAGTGATGCAGGCTCCGGAGCGTTTGCTGGGGGACTGAACAAGGGCAGGACCCAGCCTGGGTCAATGCAGGGAGAGAGATGAAGGCTCAGGAGTGTTTGCTAGGGGACTGAACAAGGGCAGGACCCAGTCTGGGTCAGTGCAGGAAGAGAGATGTGGGTTCAGGAGTGTTTGTCGGAGACATGGACTGCGGCATAACCCAGCCTGATTCAGTGCGGGGAGCAGGATGTGGGCTCCGGAGTGTTTGTCGGGGGATAGAACTAGGGCAAGACCAGCCTGGTTCGGCGCAGGGAGCATGATATGGTCTCAGGAGTGTTTGTCGAGGGCTTGACCAGGGCAGGACCACCCTGTTTCAGTGCGGGGAGAGATATGCAGGCTCAGGTGTTTTTCGGGGGCTTGAACAAGAGGAGGGCCCATCCTAGTTCAATGCAGGGAGCTAGATGTGTGTTCGGGAGTGTTAGTCGTGCGCTTGAAGTAGGGCAGAACTGAGCCTGGTACAGAGCGGGGAGTATGATGCGTGCTCAGGAGTGTTTGTAGGGTGGTTGAACAGGGCGGGAACAGTCTGGGTTAGTGCAGGGAGCGAGATGTGGGCTCAGGAGCGTTTGTCGGGGGATTGAACAGGGCAGGAACCAGCATGGGTCCAGGCAGGGAGTGAGATACCGGTTCAGAAGTGTTTGTCGGGGGCTTGAACAGGGGAGGACCCACCGTGCTTCAGTGCGGGCAGCATGATGTGGGTTCAGGAGTGTTTGTCGTGTGTTTAAACAGGGCAGGAACCAGCCAGGGTCCATGCTCAGAGCGAGATACCGGTTCAGGAGTGTTTGTCGGGGGCTTGAACAGGGCGGAAACTAGCGTGGTTCAGTGCAGGGAGAGAGTGATGCAGGCTCAGGAGCGTTTGCTCGGGGATTGAACAAGGGCAGGACCCAGCCTGGGTCAGTGCAGGGAGAGAGATGCAGGCTCAGAAGTGTTTGCTGGGGGCTTGAAAAGGGCAGGAACCAGCCTAGTTCAGTGCAGGGAGAGAGATGCGGGTTCAGGAGTGTTTCTCGATGATTGAACTATGGCACGACCCAGCCTGCTTCCGTGCGGGGACCACGATATGGGCTAAGGAGTGTATGTCGGGGGCTTGATCAGGGCAGAAAATAGCCTGGATCAGTGCAGGTAGAGAGATGTGGGCTCAGGAGTGTTGCTGGGGGCTTGAACAAGGGGAGGACCCAGCCTGCTTAAGTGCGGGCCGCATGATGTGGGTTGAGGAGTGTTTGTCGGGTGTTTAAACAGGGCAGGAACCAGCCTGGGTCCATGCTCAGAGCGAGATACGGGTTCAGGAGTGTTTGTCGGGGGCTTGAAAAGGGCGGAAACTGGAGTGGTTCACTGCAGGGAGAGAGTGATGCAGGCTCAGGAGCGTTTGCTGAGGGACTGAATAAGGGCAGGACCCAGCCTGGGTCAGTTCAGGGAGCATGATGTCGGCTCAGGAGTGTTTGTCGGGGGCTTCAACAGCGGGGGACCCAGTGTGGTGCAGTGCAGGAAGAGAGATGCAGGCTCAAGCGAAGGAACAAGCCTGGGTCAGTGCAGGGAAAGAGAGCTATGAGACTCAGGAATGTTTGTCAGGGGCTTGAACAGAGCGGGGACCAGACTGGTTCAATGCAGGGGGAGAGAGATGCCGTTTCAGGAGTGTTTGCTGGGCGATTGAACAAGGGTGGGACCCAGTGTAGTTCAGTGCAGGAAGCGACAGGAGGGTTCAGGAGTGTTTATCGGGGGCTTGAACAGGGCTGGAACCAGGCTGGGTCAGTGCAGGGAGCCTCATGTGGGCTCAGGAGTCTTTGTCTGGGGCTTCAATAAGGGCGGGACCCAGCCTGTTCAGTCAGGGAGCGAGATGCAGGCTCAGGAGTGTTTGTTCAGGGCTTGAACAAGGAGAGGACACAGCCTCTATCAGTGCTGGCATGAAGTGAGCTGAGGAGTGTTTGTCGGGGTCTTGAACAGGGCAGAACCCAGGCTGGTTCAGTCCAGGGAGTGAGATGCGGGCTCAGGAGTATTTGTCGGGGGCTTGAACAGGGCGGGAACCAGCCTAGTTCAGGGCAGTGAGAGAGATGTGGGTTCAGGAGTGTTTGTCGGACACATGGACTGCGGCAGAACCCAGCCTGATTCAGTGCGGGGGACAGGATGTGGGCTCAGGAGTGTTTGTCGGGGGATAGAACTAGGGCAAGACTCAGCCTGGGTCTGAGTAGGGAGCATGATATGGTCTCAGGAGTGTTTGTCGAGGGCTTGAACAGGGCAGGAACCAACCTGTTTCAGTACGGGGAGAAATATGCAGGCTCAGCAGTGTTTTTCGGGGGCTTGAACAAGAGGAGGGCCCATCCTAGTTCAATGCAGGGAGCTAGATGTGTGTTCGGGTGTGTTAGTCGGGCTCATGAACGAGGGCAGAATTGAGCCTGCTTCAGTGCGGGCAGTATGATGAGCGCTCAGGAGTGTTTGTAGGGTGGTTGAACATGGGGGGAAGCAGTCTGGGTCAGTGCAGGGAGCGTGATGTGGGTTCAGGTGTGTTTGGCGGGGGCTTGACCGGGGCAGGAACCAGCCTGGGTCCATGCACGGAGCCAGATACGGGTTCAGGAGTGTTTGTCGGGGGCTTGAAAAGGAAGGAAACTGGCGTGGTTCAGTGCAGGGAGAGAGTGATACATTCTCAGGAGCGTTAGCGAGGAGATTAAACAAGGGCAGGACCCAGCCTGGTTCAGTGCAGGGAGCGAGATGTGGCCTCAGGAGTGTTTGTCTGGGGATTAAACAGGGCAGAAACCAGCCAGGGCCCGGGCAGGGAGCGAGTTATGGGTTCTGGAGTGTTTGTCCGGGGCTTGAACAGGGCGGAAACTGGCGTGGTTCAGTGCAGGGAGAGAGTGATGCAGGCTCAGGAGCGTTTGATGGGGGATTGAACAAGGGCAGGAACCAGTCTGGGTCAGTGCAGGGAGAGAGATGCAGGCTCAGAAGTGTTTGCTGGGGGTTGAACAGGGCAAGAACCAGCCTGGTTCAGTGCAGGGAGAGAGATGCGGGCTCAGGATTGTTTCTTGGGGACTGAACTATGGCACGACCCACCCTGGTTCCGTGCGGGGAGCACGATATGGGCTAAGGAGTGTATGTCGGGGGCTTGAACAGGGCAGGAAATAGCCTGGATCAGTGCAGGTAGAGAGATGTGGCGTCAGGAGTGTTTCTGGGGGCTTGAACAAGGGGAGGACCCAGCCTGCTTCAGTGCGGGCAGCATGATGCGGCTTCAGGAGTGTTTGTCGGGGTATTGAACACGGCGAGAACCAGCGTGGTCCAGTGCGGGAGAGAGAGAGTTGAGACTCAGGAGTGTTTGTCGGGGACTTGAACAGGGCGGGAACCAGCCTGGTTCAGTGCGGGGAGCATGATGTGTGCTCAGGAGTGTTTGTCGGGCTTGAACGGGACGGGAATCAGCGTCTTCGGCGCAGGGAGAGAGGGATGTCGTCCTAGGATGTGTGTCTGCGGTTTGAAAAGGACGTGAACCAGCCTGGGTCAGTGCAAGGAACCTGATGTGGGTTCAGGAGTGTATGACGGCTGCTTGAACAAGGGCAGGACCCAGCCTGGGTCAGTGCAGGGAGCATGATGTCGGCTCAGGAGTGTTTCTCGGGGGCTTCAACAGCGGGGGACCCAGTGTGGTGCAGTGCAGGAAAAGAGATGTAGGCTCAAGCGAAAGAAGTAGCCTGCGTCAGTGCACGGAAAGAGAGCGATGAGACTCAGGAATGTTTGTCAGGGGCTTGAACAGGGAGGGAACCAGCCTGGTTCAATGCAGGGGGAGAGAGATGTCGTCTCAGGAGTATTTGCTGGGGGCTTGAACAAGGGTGGGACCCGGTCTAGTTCAGTGCAGGAAGCGACAGGCGGGTTCAGGAGTGTTTATCGGGGGCTTGAACAGGGTTGGAACTAGTGGGTCACTGCAGGGAGCCTCGTGTTGGCTCAGGAGTCTTTGTCGGGGGCTTCAAGAACGGCGGAACGCAGCCTGGTTCAGTCAGGGAGCGAGATGCAGGCTCAGGAGTCTTTGTCCACGGCTAGAACAAGGAGAGGACACAGCCTGCATCAGTGCTGGCATGAAGTGGGCTCAAGAGTGTTTGTCGGGGACTTGAACCAGGGCAGAACCCAGCCTGATTCAGTGCGGAGAGCATAATGTGGGCTCAGGAGTGTTTGTCAGGGACTTGAGCAAGAGCAGGACCCAGGCTGATTCAATTCAGGCAGAGAGATGCGGGCTCAGGAGTGTTTGTCGGGGGCTTGAACAGGGCGAGAACCAGCGTGGTTTAGTGCAGGGAGAGAGAGAGATCAGATTCAGGAGTGTGTCCGGGACTTGAACGGGGCCGGAACCAGCCTGGTTCAGTGCGGGGAGCATGATGTGTGCTCTGGAATATTTGTCGGGGGCTTGACCAGGGCAGGAATGGGCCTGGTTCAGCACGGGGAGTGAGATGAAGGCTAGAGAAGGAACCAGCGTAGGTCAGTACGGGGAGTGAGATGCAGGCTAAAGGGAAGGACCCAGCCTGGTTCAGTTTAGGGAGCGAGATGTGGGTTCAGCAGTGTTCGTCGGGCGCTTGAATGGGGCGGGAACCAGCCTGGTTCAATGCAGGGGGAGAGAGATGCTGTCTCAGGAGTGTGTGCTGGGGGCTTGAACAAGGGAGGGACCCAGTCTAGTTCAGTGCAGGAAGCGACGGGCGGGTTCAGGAGTGTTTATCGGGGGCTTGAACAGGGCTGGAACCAGGCTGGGTCAGTGCAGGGAGCCTCGTGTGGGCTCAGGAGTCCTTGTCTGGGGCTTCAAGAAGGGCGGCACCCAGCCTGGTTCAGTCAGGGAGCGAGATGCAGGCTCAGGAGTGTTTGTCCGGGGCTTGAACAAGGAGAGGACACAGCCTGCATCAGTGCAGGCATGAAGTGAGCTCAGGAGTGTTTTTCGGGGGCTTGAACAGGGCAGGAAATAGCCTGGTTCAGTGCGGGGAACATTTTTTGGGCTCAGGAATGTTTGTCGTGGTTCAATGCAGAGAGTGAAATGCAGGCTCAGGAGTGTTTGCTGGGGGCTTGAGAAAGAACAGGAACCAACGAGGTTCAGTGCAGGGAGCGATATGAAGGTTCTGGAGTCTTTGTCTGGGGCTTGAATGGGGCAGGGACCAGCATGGCTCAGTGCAGAGAGAGAGAGAGAGAGATGCAGGCTCGGGAATGTTTGTCGGGGGATTTAGCAGGGCAGGAAACAGCCTGGTTCAGTGCGGGGAGTGAGATGCGGGTTCAGGAGTGTTTGTCGGGGGCTTGAACCGGGCTGGGACCAGCGTGGTTCTGTGCAGGGAGAGAGAGATAGATGCAGGCTCCGGAGTGTTTGTCGACGCCTTGAACAGGGCCGGAACCAGCCTGGGTCCGTGCACGGAGCGAGATACGAGTTCAGGAGTGTTTGTCGGGGGCTTGAAAAGGGCGGAAACTGGCGTGGTTCAGTGCAGGGAGAGAGAGGGAGAGATGCAGACTCGGGAATGTTTGTCGGGGACTTGAACAGGGAGGGAACCAGCCTGGTTCAGTGCAGAGAGTGAGATGCAGACGAAGGAGTGTTTGCTAGGGGCTTGAGAAAGAGCAGGAACCAGCCAGGTTCAGTGCAGGGAGCGAGATGAGGGTTCAGGAGTGTTTGTCCTGGGCTTGAACAGGGCGGGAACCAGCCAGGTTCAGTGTGAGGATCATGATGTGGGCTCAGGAGTCTCTGTCCGGGGCTTGAACAGGGCGAGAACCAGCCAGGATCAGTGGAAGGAGGGTTTCAACAGGGTAGGAAACAGCCTGGTTCAGTGCGGGAAGTGAGATGCGGGTTCAGGAGTGTTTGCTGGGGGATTGAACACGGGGACAGGACCCAGCGTACCTTGGTGCAGGGTGAGAGATACGGGCTCAGGAGTATTTGTTCTGGGCTTGAACAAGGCGGGAACCAGCCTAGTTCAGCGCAGGGAGTGAGATGTGGGTACAGGAGTGTATGTCGGAGACATGAACTGGGGCAGGACGCAGCGTGCCTAAGTGCAGGGAGCAGGATGTGGGCTCGGGTGTGTTTGTTGGCGGCTTAAACAGGGCAAAATCCAGCCTAGTTCAGAGCAGGGAGAGAGATGTGGGTTCAGGAGTGTTTGTTGGAGACATGAACTTGGGCAGAACCCAGCCTGGTTCAGTGCGGGGAGCAGGATGTGGGCTCAGGAGTGTTTGTCGGGGGCTTGAACAGGGCAGGAACCAGCGTGGTTCAGTGCAGAGACTGAGATGCCAGTTCAGAAGTGTTTGTCGGGGACATGAACTAGGGCAGAACCCAGCCTGCTTCAGTGCGGGGAGCATGATGTGGGCACAGGAGTGTTTGTCGGGGGCTTGAACAGAGCAGGAACCAGCGTGGTTCAGTGCAGGGACTGAGATGCCGGTACAGAAGTGTTTGTCGGGGACATGAACTTGGGCAGAACCCAGCCTGGTTCAGTGCGGAGAGCAGGATGTGTGTTCAGGAGTGTTTGTCGGGGGATAGATAAGGCAAGACCCAACCTGGGTCGGCGCAGGGAGCATGATGTGATCTCAGGAGTGTTTGTCGAGGGCTTCAGCAGGGCAGGACCCAGAGATATGCAGGTTCAGGTGTGTTTTTCGGGGGCTTGAACAAGGGGACGACACAACCTTGTTCAATGCAGGGAGCTAGATGTGGGTTCGGGAGTGTTAGTCAGGGGCTTGAACAGGGCAGTAACCAGCCTGGGTCCGTGCGCGGAGCGAGATACGGGTTCAGGAGTGTTTGTCAGGGGCTTGAAAAGGACGGAAACTGGCGTGGTTCAGTGCAGGGAGAGAGTGAGGCAGGCTCAGGAGCGTTTTCTGGGGTACTGAACAAGGGCAGGACCCAGCCTGGGTCAGTGCAGTGAGAGAGATGAAGGCTCAGGAGTGCTTGTCGGGGGCTTGAACAAGAGCAGGACCCATACTAGTTCAATGCAGGCAGAGAGATGCGGGCTCAGGAGTGTTTCTCAGGGGCTTGAACAGGGCGAGAACCAGCGTGGTTCAGTGAGGCAGAGAGAGTGATGAGTGTTTGTCGGGGACTTGAACAGGGCGGGAACCAGCCTGGTTCAGCGCGGGGAGCATGATGTGTGCTCAGGAGTGTTTGTCGGGGGCTTGACCAGGGCAGGAACGAGCCTGGTTCAGCACGGGGAGTGAGATGAATGCTAAAGAGAAGGAACCAGCGTAGGTCAGTGCGGGGAGTGAGACGCAGGCTAAAGGGAAGGACTCAGCCTGGTTCACTGCAGGGAGCGAGATGTGGGTTCAGGAGTGTTCGTCGGGGACTTGAACGGAGTAGGAAACCAGCGTGTTCAGCGCAGGGAGAGAGAGATGTCGTCCTAGGATGTTTCTCTGGGGTTTAAACATGACGGGAACCATCCTGGGTCAGTGCAAGGAACCTGATGTGGGCTCAGGAGTGCCTGACGGGGGCTTGAACAAGGGCAGGACCCAGCCTGGGTCAGTGCAGGGAGCATGATGTCGGCTCAGGAGTGTTTGTCGGGGGCTTTAACAGTGGGGGAACCAGTGTGGTGAAGTGCAGGAAGAGAGATGCAGGCTCAAGCGAAGGAACCAGCCTGGGTCAGTGCAGGGGAAGAGAGCGATGAGACTCAGGAATGTTTGTCAGGGGCTTGAACAGGACAGGAACCAGCCTGGTTCAATGCAGGGGGAGAGAGATGCCATCTCAGGAGTGTTTGCTGGGGGCTTGAACAAGGGTGGGACCCAGTGTAGTTCAGTGCAGGAAGCGACAGGCGGGTTCAGGAGTGTTTATCGGGGGCTTGAACAGGGCTGGAACGAACCAGGCTGGGTCAGTGCAGGGAGCCTCATGTGGGCTCAGGAGTCTTTGTCTGGGGCTTCAATAAGGGCGGGACCCAGCCTGGTTCAGTCAGGGAGCGAGATGCAAGCTCAGGAGTGTTTGTAAAGGGCTTGAAAAAGGTGAGGACACAGCCTGCATCAGTGCAGATGCAGGCATGAAGTGAGCTCAGAAGTCGTTCTTGGGGACTTGAACTAGGGCAGAACCCAGCCTGGTGCAGTCCAGGGAGTGAAATGCGGGCTCAGGAGTGTTTGTCGGGGGATTGAACAGGGCAGGAAACAGCCTGGTTCAGTGCGGAGAGTGAGATGCGGGTTCAGGAGTGTTTGTCGAGGGCTTGAACAGGGCAGGGACCAGCGTGGTTCAGTGCAGGGAGAGAGAGAGAGATGCAGGCTCAGGAGTGTTTGTCCGGGGCTTGAACAGGGAGGGAACCAGCCTGATTCAGTACAGGGGGAGAGATGTGGGCTCAGGAGTGTTGTCGCTGACTTGAAATAGAGCAGAAACCAGCCTGGTTCATTGCGGGTAACATTTTTTGGGCTCAGGAATGTTTGTCGGGGACTTGAACAGGGCGGGACCTAGCCTGGTTCAGTGCAGAGAGTGAGATGCAGGCTGAGGAGTGTTTTCTCGGGGCTTAAAAAAGGTCAGGAACCAGCAAGGTTCAGTGCAGGGAGCGAGATGAGGATTCAGGAGTTTGTCTGGGGCTTGAACAGGACGGGAACCAGCCATGTTCAGTGTGCGGAGCATGATGTGGGCTCCGGAGTCTTTGTCCAGGGCTTGAACAGGGCGAGAACCAGCCAGGATCAGTCGAAGGAGCATGATATGGGCTCAGGAGTGTTTCGCATGGGTTTGAAAAGGGCAAGAACCAGCGTGGTTCAGTGCAAGGAGAGAGAGAGAGAGACAGATGCGGGGTCAGGAGTGTTTGTAAGGGGCTTGAACATAGCAGGAACCAGCCTAGTTCAGGACAGGGAGAGCGATGTGGGTTCAGGAGTGTTTGTCGGAGACATGGACTGCGGCAGAACCCAGCCTGATTCAGTGCAGGAAGCAGGATGTGGGCTCAGGAGTGTTTGTCGGGGGATAGAACTAGGGCAAGCCTCAACCTGGGTCGGCACAGGGAGCATGACATGGTCTCAGGAGTATTTGTCGAGGGCTTGAACAGGGCAGGAACCACCCTGTTTCAGTGCGGGGAGAGATATGCATGTTCAGGATTGTTTATCGGGGGCTTCAACAAGGGGAGGGCCCATCCTAGTTCGATGCAGGGACCTAGATGTATGTTCGGGAGTGTTAGTTGGGCGCTTGAACGAGGGCAGAATTGAGCCTGGTTCAGTGCGGGGAGTATGATCGCGCTCAGGAGTGTTTGTAGGTGATTGAACAGGGCAGAAACCAGCCAGGGTCCGGGCAGGAGCGAGATGTGGGTTCAGGAGTATTTGTCAGGGGCTTGAACAGGGCGGAAACTGGCGTGGTTCAGTGCAGGGAGAGAGTGATGCAGGCTCAGTAGCGTTTGCTGGGGGATTGAACAAGGGCAGGACCCAGCCTGGGTCAGTGCAAGGAGAGAGATGCAGGCTCAGAAGTGTTTGCTGGGGGCTTAAACAGGGCGGGAATCAGCCTGGTTCAATGCAGGGAGAGAGTGATGCAGGCTCAGGAGCGTTTGCTGGGGGACTGAACAAGGGCAGGACCCAGCCTGGGTCAGTGCAGGGAGAGAGATGAAGGATCAGGAGTGTTTGTCAGGGACTTGAACTAGGGTAGAACGCATCCTGGCTCAGTGTGGGGAGCATGATGTGGGCTCAGGAGTGTTTGTCGGGGTTTGAACAGGGCAGGAACCAGCGTGGTTCAGTGCAGGAACCGAGATACCGGTTCAGAAGTGTTTGTCGGGGACTTGAACTGAGGCAGAAGCCAGCCTGTTTCAGTGCGGGGAGCATGATGTGGACTCAGAAGTGTTTGTGGGGGACTTGAACAGGGTAGGAACCAGCCTGGTTCAGTGCAACGAGAGAGATGCGGGTTCAGGAGAGTTTGGCAGGGGTTGAACAAAGGCAGGACCCAGCTGGGTTCAGTGCAGGTAGAGATGCAGGCTCAGAAGTGTTTGCTGGGGGCTTGAATAGGGCGGGAACCAGCCTGGTTACGTACAGGGAAAGAGTTGCGGGCTCAGGAGTGTTTCTTGGGGGCTTGGACAAGGGGATGACCCAGCCTGCGTCAGTGCGGGCAGCATGGTGTGGGTTCATGAGTGTTTGTCCGGGGCTTGAACAGGGCAGGAACCAGCCTGGGTCCGTGCACGGAGCGAGATACGGTTCAGGAGTGTTAGTCGGGGGCTTGAAAAGGGCGGAAACTGGCGTCGTTCAGTGCAGGGAGAGAGTGATGCAGGCTCAGGAGCGTTTCCTAGGGGACAGAGCAAGGGCAGGACCCAGCCTGGGTCAGTGCAGCGAGAGAGATGAAGGCTCAGGAGTGTTTGTCGGGGGCTTGAACAAGAGCAGGACCTTGGCTGGCTCAATGCAGGCAGAGAGATGCGGGCTCAGGAGTGTTTGTGGGGGCTTGAACAGGGCGAGATCCAGCGTGGTACAGTGCAGGGAGAGAGAGACATCAGACTCAGGAGTGTGTCGGGGACTAAACAGGGCCGGAACCAGCCTGGTTCAGTGCGGGGAGCATGATGTGTGCTCAGGAGTGTTTGTCGGTGGCTTGACCAGGGCAGGAATGAGCCTGGTTCAGCACGGGGAGTGAGGTGAAGGCTAAAGAGAAGGAACCAGCCTCGGTCAGTGCGGGGAGTGAGATGCAGGCTAAAGGGGAGAACCCAGCTTGGTTCAGTGCAGGGATCGAGATGTGGGTTCAGGAGTGTTCGTCGGGTGCTTGATCGGGGCGGGAACCAGAGTGGTACAGTGCAGGGAGAGAGAGAGAGATGCAGGCTCAGGAGTGTTTGTCGGGGTCTTGAACAGGACAGGAACCAGCCTAGTTCAGGGCAGGGAGAGAGATGTGGGTTCAGGAGTGTTTGTCGGAGACAGGAACTGGGGCAGAACCCAGCCTGATGCAGTGCGGAGAGCAGAATATGGGCTCAGGAGTGTTTGTCGGGGGATAGAACTAGGGCAAGACCCAGCCTGGGTCGGCGCAGGGAGCATGATGTGGTCTCAGGAGTGTTTGTCGAGGGCTTGAACAGGGCAGGACCCAGGCTGTTTCAGTGCGGGGAGAGATATGCAGGCTCAGGACTGTTTTTCGGGGGCTCGAACAAGGGGAGGACCCATCCTTGTTCAAAGAAGAGAGCTAGATGTGTTTTCGGGAGTATTAGTCGGGCGATTGAACTAGGGCAGAACTGAATCTGGTACAAGGCGGGGAGTATGATGCACGCTCAGGAGTGTTTGTAGGGTGGTTGAACTGGGCGCGAACCAGTCTGGGTCAGTGCAGGGAGCGAGATGTGAGCTCAGGAGTGTTTGTCGGGGGCTTGAACAGGGTAGGACACAGCCTGGTTCAGTCCGGGGAGTGAGATGCGGGCTCAAGAGTGTTTGCTGGGGCTTGAACAAGAGCAGGACCCAGGCTGGTTCAATGCAGGCAGAGAGATTTGGGCTCAGGAGTGTTTGTCCAGGGCTTGAAAAGGGCGGGAACCAGCCTAGGTCAGTCCAGGGAGCAAGATGTGGCCTCAGGAATGTTTGTCGGCGGTTTGAACAAGGGCAGGACCCAGCCAGGTTCAGTGCAGGGAGTGAGATGCAGGCTCAAGGGAAGGAACCACCGTAGTTCAGTGCAGGGAGAGAGATGCGGGCTCAGCAGTGTTTGTCGGGGGCTTGAAAAGGGCGAGAACCAGCGTGGTTCAATGCAGGGAGAGAGAGAGATGAGACTCAGGAGTGTTTGTCGGGGACTTGAACAGGGCGGGAACCAGCCTGGTTCAGTGCGGGAAGCATGATGTGTGCTCAGGAGTGTTTGTCGGGGGCTTGACCAGGGCAGGAACGAGCCTGGTTCAGTACGGGGAGTGAGATGAATGCTAAAGAGAAGGAACCAGCCTAGGTCAGTGCGGGGAGTCAGATGCAGGCTAAAGGGAAGGACCCAGCCTTTTTCAGTGCAGGGATCGAGATGTGGGTTCAGGAGTGTTCGTCGGGGGTTTGAAAGGGGTGGGAACCAGTGTGTTCAGCGCAGGGAGAGAGAGATGTCGTCCTAGGATGTGTGTCTGGGGTTTTAACAGGACGGGAACCAGGCTGGGTCAGTGCAAGGAACCTGATGTGGGCACAGGAGTGTCTGACGGGGGCTTGAACAAGGGCAGGACCCAGCCTGGGTCAGTGCAGGGAGCATGATGTCGGCTCAGGAGTGTTTGTCGGGGGCTTCAACAGCGGAGGAACCAGTGTACTGCAGTGCAGGAAGAGAGAGGCAGGCTCAAGCGAAGGAACCAGCCTGGGGCAGTGCAGGGAAAGAGAGCGATGAGACTCGGGAATGTTTGGCAGGGGCTTGAACGGGGAGGGAACAAGCCTGGTTCAATGCAGGGGGAGAGAGAGAGAGATGCCGTCTCAGGAGTGTTTGCTGGGGGCTTGAACAAGGGTGGGACCCAGTCTAGTTCAGTTCAGGAAGCGACAGGCGGGTTCAGGAGTGTTTATCGGGGGCTTGAGCAGGGCTGGAAGCAGTCTGGGTCAGTGCAGGCTGCCTCATGTGGGCTCAGGACTCTTTGTCGGGGGCTTCAAGAAGTGCGGGACCCAGCCTGGTTCAGTCAGGGAGCGAGATCAGGCTCAGATGTGTTTGCCCTGGGCTTGAACTAGGAGAGGACACAGCCTGCATCAGTGCAGGCATGAAGTGAGCTCAGGAGTGTTTGTCCGGGAGTGAACTAGGGCAGAACCCAGCCTGGTGCAGTCCAGCGAGTGAGATGCGGGCTCAGGAGTGTTTGTCGGGGGATTGCACAGGGCAGGAATCAGCCTGGGTCAGTACAGGGAGTGAGATGCGGGCTCAGGAGTGTTTCTCGGGGGCTTGAACAGGGCAGGAACCAACCTGTTGAGTGCAGGGAGAGATATGCAGGCTCAGGAGTGTTTTTCGGGGGCTTGAACAAGAGGAGGGCCCATCCTTGTTCAATGCAGGGAGCTCGGTGTATTTTCGGGAGTGTTAGTCGGGCTCATGAACGAAGGCAGAATTGAGGCTGGTGCAGAGCGGGGAATATGATGCGCACTCAGGAGTGTTTGTAGGATGGTTGAACAGGACGGGAAGCAGTCTGGGTCAGTGCAGGGAGCGAGATATGGGTTCAGGAGTGTTTGTCGGGGGCTTGAAAAGGGCGGAAACTGACGTGTTCAGTGCAGGGAGAGAGTGATGCAGGCTCAGGAGCGTTTGCTGGCGGATTGAACAAGGGCAGGACCCAGACTGGGTCAGTGCAGGGAGAGAGATGCAGGCTCAGAAGTGTTTCCTGGGCTCTTGAACAGGGTGGGAACCAGCCTGGTTCAGTCCAGGGAGAGAGTGATGCAGGCTCAGGAGCGTTTGCTGGGAGACTCAGCAAGGGCAGAACCCAGCCTGGGTCAGTGCAGGGAGAGAGATGCGGGTTCAGGAGTGTTTCTCGATGATTGAACTATGGCACGACCCAGCCTGGTTCCATGCGGGGAGCACGATATGGGCTAAGGAGTGTATGTTGGGGGTTTGAACAGGGCAGGAAATAGCCTGGATCAGTGCAGGTAGAGAGATGTGGGCTCAGGAGTGTTTCTGGGGGCTTGAACAAGGGGAGGACCCAGCCTGCTTCAGTGTGGGCCGCATGATGTGGGTTCAGGAGTGTTTGTCGGGTGTTTAAACAGGGCCGGAACCAGCCTGGGTCCATGCTCAGAGCGAGATACGGGTTCAGGAGTGTTTGTCGGGGGCTTGAAAAGGGCGGAAACTGGCGTGGTTCAGTGCAGGAAGAGAGTGATGCAGGCTCAGGAGCGTTTGCTGGGGGACTGAACAAGGGCACACCCAGCATGGGTCAGTGCAGGGAGAGAGATGAAGGCTCAGGAGTGTTGGTCGGGGGCTTCAACAGCGGGGGAACCAGTGTGGTGCAGTGCAGGAAGAGAGATGCAGGCTCAAGCGAAGGAACCAGCCTGGGTCAGGGCAGGGAAAGAGAGCGATGAGAATCAGGAATGTTTGTCAGGGGCTTGAACAGGGTGGGAACCAGCGTGGTTCAATGCAGGGGGAGAGAGATGCTGTCTCAGGAGTGTTTGTTGGGGGCTTGAACGAGGGTGGGACCCAGTGTAGTTCAGTGCAGGAAGCGACAGGCGGGTTCAGGAGTGTTTATCGGGGGCTTGAACAGGGCTGGAACCAGGCTGGGTCAGTGCAGGGAGCCTCATGTGGGCTCAGGAGTCTTTGTCGTGGGCTTCAAGAAGGGCAGAACCCAGGTTGGTTCAGTCAGGGAGCCAGATGCAGGCTCAGGAGTGTTTGTCCAGGGCTTGAACAAGGAGAGGACACAGCCTGCATCAGTGCTGGCATGAAGTGAGCACAGGAGTGTTTGTCGTGGTCTTGAACAGGGCAGAACCCAGGCTGGTTCAGTCCAGGGAGTGAGATGCGGGCTCAGGAGTGTTTTCGGGGGCTTTAACAGGGCAGGAACCAGCCTAGTTCAGGGCAGGGACAGAGGTGTGGGTTCAGGAGTGTTTGCCGGAGACATGGATTGCGGCAGAACCCAGCCTGATTCAGTGCGGGGAGCAGGATGTGAGCTCAGGATTGTTTGTCGGGGGATAGAGCTAGAGCAAGACCCAGCCTGTGTCGGCTCAGGGAGCATGATGTGGTCTCAGGAGTATTTGTCGAGGGCTTGAACAGGGCAGGAACCAACCTGTTTCAGTGCGGGGAGAGATATGCAGGCTCAGGAGTGTTTTTCGGGGGCTTGAACAAGAGGAGGGCCCATCCTTGTTCAATGCAGGGAGCTCGGTGTGTGTTCGGGAGTGTTAGTGGGCGCATGAACGAAGGCAGAATTGAGCCTGGTTCAGTGCGGGGAGTATGATGCGCGCTCAGGAGTGTTTGTAGGGTGGTTGAACAGGGCGGGAAGTAGTCTGGGTCAGTGCAGGGAGCGAGATGTGTGTTCAGGAGTGTTTGTCGGGGGCTTGAACAGGGTGGGAACCAGCCTGATTCAGTGCGGAGACCATAATGTGGGCTCAGGAGTGTTTGTCAGGGGCTTGAGCAAGAACAGGACCCAGGCTGGTTCAATGCAGGCAGAGAGATGCAGGCTCAGGAGTGTTTGTCGGGGGCTTGAACAGGGTGAGAACCAAGGTGTTTCAGTGCAGGGAGAGAGAGAGATCAGACTCAGGAGTGTGTCAGGGACTTGAACGGGGCCGGAACCAGCCTGGTTCAGTGTGGGGAGCATGATGTGTGCTCAGGAGTGTTTGTCGGGGGCTTGACCAGGGCAGGAATGAGCCTGGTTCAGCACCGGGAGTGAGATGAAGGCTAGAGAAGGAACCAGCCTAGGTCAGTGCGGCGAGTGAGATGCAGGGTAAAGGGAAGGACCCAGCCTGGTTCAGTGTAGGGAGCGAGATGCGGGTTCAGGAGTGTTCGTCGGGGGCTTGAATGGGGCGGGAACCAGCGTGTTCAGCGCAGGGAGAGAGAGATAGCGTCCTAGGATGTTTGTCTGGGGTTTGAACAGGACGGGAACCAGCCTGGGTCAGTGCAAGGAACCTGATGTGGGCTCAGGAGTGTCTGACGGGGGCTTGAACAAGGGCAGGACCCAGCCTGGGTCAGTGCTGGGAGCATGATGTCGGCTCAGGAGTGTTTGTCGGGGACTTCAACAGCGGGGGATCCAGTGTGGTGCAGTGCAGGAAGAGAGATGCAGGCTCAAGCGAAGGAACCAGCCTGGGTCAGTGCAGGGAAAGAGAGCGATGAGACTCAGGAATGTTTGTCAGGGGCTTGAACGGGAGGGAACCAGCGTGGTTCAATGCAGGGGGAGAGAGATGCCGTCTCAGGAGTGTTTGCTGGGGGCTTGAACGAGGGTGGGACCCAGTCTAGTTCAGTGCAAGAAGCGACAGGCGGGTTCAGGAGTGTTTATCGGGGGCTCGAACAGGGCTGGAACCATCTGGGTCAGTGCAGGGAGCTTCATGTGGGCTCAGGAGTCTTTGTCTGGAGCTTCAATAAGGGCGGGACCCAGCCTGGTTCAGTCAGGGAGCGAGATGCAGGCTCAGGAGTGTTTGTCTGCAGCTTGAACAAGGAGAGGACACAGCCTGCATCGGTGCAGGCATGAAGTGAGCTCAGGAGTGTTTGTCGGGGATTTCAACTAGGGCAGAACCCAGGCTGGTTCAGTACAGGGAATGAGATGCGGGCTCAGGAGTGTTTCTCGGGAGCTTGAACAGGGCAGGAACCAGCCTAGTTCAGGACAGGGAGAGAGATGTGGGTTCAGGAGTGTTTGTCGGGACATGGACTGCGGCAGAACCCAGCCTGATTCAGTGCGGGGAGCAGGATGTGGGCTCAGGAGTGTTTGTCGGGGGATAGAACTAGGGCAAGACCCAGCCTGGGTTTGCGCAGGGAGCATGCTATGGTCTCAGGAGTGTTTATCGGGAGCTTGAACAGGGCTGGAACCAGGCTGGGTCAGTGCAGGGAGCCTCACGTTGGCTCAGGGGTCTTTGTCTGGGGCTTCAAGAAGGGCGGGACCCAGCCTGGTTCAGTCAGGGAGCGAGATGCAGGCTCAGGAGTGTTTGTTCAGGACTTGAACAAGGAGAGGACACAGCCTGCATCAGTGCAGCTGCAGGCATGAGGCGAGCTCAGGAGTGTTTCTCGCGGACTTGAACTAGGGCAGAACCCAGCCTGGTGCAGTCCAGGGAGTGAGATGCGGGCTCAGGAGTGTTTGTCGGGGGATTGAACAGGGAGGGAACCAGCCTGATTCAATGCGGTGAGAGATATGCAGGCTCTGGAGTGTTTTGGGGGGCTTGAACAACGGGAGGGCCCATCCTTGTTCAATGCAGGGAGCTAGATGTGTGTTCGGGAGTGTTACTTGGGCGCTTGAACTAGGGCAGAACTGAGCCCGGTACAGGGCGGGTAGTATGATGTGCACTCAGGAGTGTTTGTAGGGTGGTTGAACAGGGCGGGAACAGTCTGGGTTAGTGCAGGGAGCGAGATGTGGGCTCAGAAGTGTTTGTCGGGGGATTGAACAGGGCAGGAACCAGCCTGGGTCCGAGCAGGGAGCGAGATACGCGTTCAGGAGTGTTTGTCGGGGGCTTCAACAGGGCGGAAACTGGCGTGGTTCAGTGCAGGGAGAGAGTGGTGCAGGCTCAGGAGCGTTTGCAGAGGGATTGAACAAGGGCAGGACCTAGTCTGGTTCAGTGCAGGGAGAGAGTTGCAGGCTCAGAAGTGTTTTGGGGGATTGAACAGGGCACGATCCAGCCTGGTTTCATGCGGGCTAAAGAGTGTATGTTGGGGGCTTGAACAGGGCAGGAAATAGCCTGAATCAGTGCAGGTAGAGAGATGTGGGCTCAGGAGTGTTTCTGGGGGCTTGAACAAGGGGAGGACCCAGCCTGCTTCAGTGCGGGCAGCATGATGTGGGTTCAGGAGTGTTTGTCGGGTGTTTAAAGAGGGCAGGAACCAGCCTGGGTCCATGCTCAGAGCGAAATACGGGTTCAGGAGTGTTTGTCGGGGGCTTGAAAAGGGCGGAAAGTGGCGTGGTTCAGTGCAGGGAGAGAGAGATGCAGGCTCAGAAGCGTTTGCTGAGGGACTGAACAAGGGCAGAACCCAGCCTGGGTCAGTGCAGGGAGCATGATGTCGGCTCATGAGTGTTGGTTGGGAGCTTCATTAGCGTGGGAACCAGTGTGGTGCAGTCCAGGAAGAGAGATGCAGGCTCAAGCGAAGGAACCAGGCTGGGTCAGTGTAGGGAAAGATAGCGATGAGACTCAGGAATGTTTGTCAGGGGCTTGAACAGGGCGGGAACCAGCCTGGGTCAGTGCAAGGAACCTGATGTGGGCACAGGAGTGTCTGACGGGGGCTTGTGCAAGGGCAGGACCCAGTCTGGGTCAGTGCAGGGAGCATGATATCGGCTCAGGAGTGTTTGTCAGGGGCTTGAACAGGGCGGGACCCAGCCTGGTTCAATGCAGGGGGAGAGAGATGCCGTCTCAGGAGTGTTTGCTGGGGGCTTGAACAAGGGTGGGACCTAGTCTAGTTCAGTGCAGGAAGCGACAGGGGGTTCAGGAGTATTTATCGGGGGCTTGAACAGGGCGGGAACCAGGCTGGGTCAGTGCAGGGAGCCTCGTGTGGGCTCAGGAGTCTGTCTGGGGCTTCAAGAAGGGCGGCACCCAGCCTGGTTCAGTCAGGGAGCGAGATGCAGGCTCAGGAGTGTTTGTTCCTGACTTGAACTAGGGCAGAAACCAGCCTGGTTCAGTGCGGGGAACATTTTTTGGGCTCAGGAATGTTTGTCGGGCACTTGAACAGGGCGGGACCCAACCTGGTTCAGTGCAGAGAGTGAGATGCAGGTTGAGGAGTGTTTGCTGGGGGCTTGAAAAAGAGCAGGAACCAGCGAGGTTCAGTGCAGGGAGCGAGATGAGGTTTCAGGAGTGTTTGTCCGGGGCTTGAACAGGGCGGGAACCAGCCAGGCTCAGTGTGAGGAGCATGATGTGGGCTCAGGAGTCTTTGTCCGGGGCTTGAACAGGGCGAGAACCATCCAGGATCAGTCGAGGCAACATGATATGGGCTGAGGAGTGTTTCCAAGGGGTTTGAACAGGGCAGGAAGCAGCGTGGTTCAGTGCAAGGAGAGAGAGAGAGACAGATGCAGGCTCAGGAGTGTTTGTCGGGGGCTTGAACGGGGCAGGAACCAGCCTGGGTCCATGCACGTAGCGAGATAAGGGTTCAGGAGTGTTTGTCGTGGTTCAGTGCAGGGAGAGAGTGATGCAGGCTCAGGAGCGTTTGCTGGGGGACAGAACAAGGGCAGGACCCAGCCTGGGTCAATGCAGGGAGAGAGATGAAGGCTCAGGAGTGTTTGTCGGGGACTTGAACTAGGGCGGAACCCAACCTGGTTCAGTGGGGAGAGCATGATGTGGGGTCAGGAGTGCTTGTCGGGGGCTTGAGCAGGGCGGGAACCAGCCTGGTTCAGTGCGAGGAGCATGATGTGTGCTCAGGAGTGCTTGTCGGGGACTTCAACAGGGCAGAACGAGCCTGGTTCAGCACGGGGAGTGAGACGAAGGCTAAAGAGAAGGAACCAGCCTAGGTCCATGCGGGGAGTGAGATGCAGGCTAAAGGGAAGGACCCAGCCTGGTTCAGTGCAGGGAGCGAGATGTGGGTTCAAGAGTGTTCGTCGGGGGCTTGAACGGGGAGGGAAGCTCGTGTTCAGCGCAGGGAGAGAGAGATGTCGTCCCTAGGATATTTGTCTGGGGTTTGAACAGAACGGGAACCAGCCTGGGTCAGTGCAAGGAATCTTATGTGGGCTCAGGAGTGTATGACGGGGGCTTGAACAAGGGCAGGACCCAGCCTGGGTCAGTGCAGGGAGCATGATGTCGGCTCAGGAGTGTTTGTCGGGGGCTTCAACAGTCGGGGAACCAGTGTGGTGCAGTGCAGGAAGAGAGACGCAGGCTCAAGCGAAGGAACCAGCCTGGGTCAATGCAGGGAAAGAGAGCGATGAGACTCAGGAATGTTTGTCAGGGGCTTGAACAGGGCGGGAACCAGCCTGGTTCAATGCAGGGGGGAACAGGGCGGGAACCAGCCTGGTTCAATGCAGGGGGAGAGAGATGCCCTCTCAGGAGTGTTTGCTGTGGGCTTGAACGAGGGTGGGACCCAGCCTGGGTCAGTGCAGGGAGCATGATGTCGGCTCAGGAGTGTTTGTCGGGGGCTTCAATAGTGGGGGAACCAGTGTGGTGCAGTGCAGGAAGAGAGAGGCAGGCTCAAGCGAAGGAACCAGCCTGGGTCAGTGCAGGGAAAGAGAGCAATGAGACTCAGGAATGTTTGTAAGGGGCTTGAACAGGGCGGGAACAAGCCTGGTTCAATGAAGGGGGAGAGAGAGAGAGAGGCCGTCTCAGGAGTGTTTGCTGGGGGCTTGAACGAGGGTGGGACCCAGTGTAGTTCAGTGCAAGAAGCGACAGGCGGGCTCAGGAGTGTTTATCGGGGGCTTGAACAGGCCTGGAACCAGCCTGGTTCAGTGCAGGGAGCCACATGTGGGCTCTGGAGTCTATGTCTGGGGCTTCAATAAGGGCGGGACCCAGCCTGGTTCAGTCAGGGAGGGAGATGCATGCTCAGGAGTGTTTGTCCAGGGCTTGAACAAGGAGAGGACACAGCCTGCATCAGTGCAGGCGCAGGCATGAAGCGAGCTCAGGAGTGTTTGTCGGGGACTTGAACTAGGGCAGAACCCAGCCTGGTGCAGTCCAGGGAGTGAGATGCGGCCTCCGGAGTGTTTGTCGGGGGATTGAACAGGGCAGGAATCAGCCTGGTTCAATGCGGGGAACATTTTTTGAGCTCAGGAATGTTTTTCGGGGACTTGAACAGGGCGGGACCCAGCCTGGTTCAGTGCAGAGAGTGAGATGCAGGCTGAGGAGTGTTTGCTGGGGGCATGAAAAAGAGCAGGAACCAGCCAGGATCAGTCGAAGGAGCATGATATGGGCTCAGGAGTGTTTCTCAGGGGTTTGAACAGGGCAGGAACCAGCATGGTTCAGTGCAAGGGGAGAGAGAGAGAGAGATGGGGGCTAAGGAGTGTTTGTCGGGGGCTTGAACAGGGCAGGAACCAGTCTAGTTCAGGGCAGGGAGAGAGATGTGGGTTCAGGAGTGTTTGTCGGTGACAGGAACTGGGGCAGAACCCAGCCTGATTGAGTGCGGGGTGCAGGATATGGGCTCAGGAGTGTTTGTCGGGGGATAGAACTAGGGCAAGACCCAGCCTGGGTCGGCGCAGGGAGCATGATGTGGTCTCAGGAGTGTTTGTCGAGGGCTTGAACAGGGCAGGAAGCAGCCTGCTTCAGTGCGGGGAGAGATATGCAGGCTCAGTATTTTTCGGGGGCTTGAACAATGGGAGGGCCCATCGTTGGTCAATGCAGGGAGCTAGATGTGTGTTCGGGAGTGTTAGTCGGGTGCTTGAAGTAGGGCAGAACTGAGCCTAGTACAGGGTGGGGAGTATGATGCGCGCTCAGGAGTGTTTGTAGGGTGGTTGAACAGGTCCGGAACCAGTCTGGGTCAGTGCAAGGAGCGAGATGTGGGCTAGCAGTGTTTGTCGGGGGGATTGAACAGGGCAGGAACCAGCCTGGGAACGGGCAGGGAGCGAGATACGGGTTCAGGAGTGTTTGTCGGGGTCTTGAACAGGGCGGAAACTGGCGTATTTCAGTGCAGGGAGAGAGTGATGCAGGCTCAGGAGCGTTTGATGGGAGATTGAACAAGGGCAGGACCTAGTCTGGGTCAGTGCAGGGAGAGAGATGCAGGCTCAGAAATGTTTCCTGGGGGCTTGAACAGGGCGGGAACCAGCCTGGTTCAGTGCAGGGAGAGAGTTGCGGGCTCAGGAGTGTTTCTTGGGGATTGACTAGGGCACGACCCAGCCTGGTTCCGTGCGGGGAGCATAAGGTGGGCTCAGGAATGTATGTCGGGGGCTTAACAAGGCAGGAAATAGCCTGGATCAGTGCAGGCGTAGAGATGTGGGCTCAGGAGTGTTTCTTGGGGGCTTGAACAAGGGGAGGACCCAGCCTGCTTCAGTGCGGGCAGCACGATGTGGATTCAGGAGTGTTTGTCGGGAGCTTAAACAGGGCAGAAACCAGTCTGGGTCCATGCTCAGAGCGAGATATGGGTTCAGGAGTGTTTGTCGGGGGCTTGAACAGGGCGGACACTGGCGTATTTCAGTGCAGGGAGAGAGTGATGCAGGCTCAGGAGCGAGTGATGGGAGATTGAACAAGGGCAGGACCTAGTCTGGGTCAGTGCAGGGAGAGAGATGCAGGCTCAGAAATGTTTCCTGGGGGCTTGAACAGGGCGGGAACCAGCCTGGTTCAGTGCAGGGAGAGAGTTGCGGGCTCAGAAGTGTTTCTCGGGGATTGACTAGGGTACGACCCAGCCTGGTTCCGTGCGGGGAGCACGATATGGGCTAAGGAGTGTATGTTGGGGGCTTGAACAGGGCAGGAAATAGCCTGAATCAGTGCAGGTAGAGAGATGTGGGCTCAGGAGTGTTTCTGGGGGCTTGAACAAGGGGAGGACCCAGCCTGCTTCAGTGTGGGCCGCATGATGTGGGTTCAGGAGTGTTTGTCGGGTGTTTAACCAGGGCCGGAACCAGCCTGGGTCCATGCTCAGAGCGAGATACGGGTTCAGGAGTGTTTGTCGGGGGCTTGAAAAGGGCGGAAACTGGCGTGGTTCAGTGCAGGGAGAGAGTGATGCAGGCTCAGGAGCGTTTGCTGGGGGACTGAACAAGGGCAGAACCCAGCCTGGGTCAATGCAGGGAGAGAGATGAAGACTCAGGAGTGTTGGTCGGGGGCTTCAACAGCGGGGGAACCAGTGTGGTGCAGTGCAGGAAGACAGATGCAGGCTCAAGCGAAGGAACCAGCCTGGGTCAGGGCAGGGAAAGAGAGCGATGAGAATCAGGAATGTTTGTCATGGGCTTGAACAGGGTGGGAACCAGCGTGGTTCAATGCAGGGGGAGAGAGATGCCGTCTCAGGAGTGTTTGCTGGGGGCTTGAACAAGGGTGGGACCCAGTCTAGTTCAGTGCAGGAAGCGACAGGCGGGTTCAGGAGTGATTATCGGGGGCTTGAACAGGGCTGGAACCTTTCTGGGTCAGTGCAGGGAGCCTCATATAGGCTCAGGACTCTTTGTCGGGGGCTTCAAGAAGGGCGGGACCCAGACTGGTTCAGTCAGGGAGCCAGATGCAGGCTCAGGAGTGTTTGTCCAGGGCTTGAACAAGGAGAGGACACAGCCTGCATCAGTGCTGGCATGAAGTGAGCACAGGAGTGTTTGTCGGGGTCTTGAACAGGGCAGAACCCAGGCTGGTTCAGTCCAGGGAGTGAGATGCGGGCTCAGGAGTGTTTGTCGGGGGCTTGAACAGGGCAGGAACCAGCCTAGTTCAGGGCAGGGACAGAGATGTGTGTTCAGGAGTGTCTGTCGGAGACATGGATTGCGGCAGAACCCAGCCTGATTCAGTGCGGGGAGCAGGATGTGGGCTCAGGATTGTTTGTCGGGGGATAGAGCTAGAGCAAGACCCAGCCTGTGTCGGCTCAGGGAGCATGATGTGGTCTCAGGAGTATTTGTCGAGGGCTTGAACAGGGCAGGAACCAACCTGTTTCAGTGCGGGGAGAGATATGCAGGCTCAGGAGTGTTTTTCGGGGGCTTGAACAAGAGGAGGGCCCATCCTTGTTCAATGCAGGGAGCTCGGTGTGTGTTCGGGAGTGTTAGTGGGCGCATGAACGAAGGCAGAATTGAGCCTGGTTCAGTGCGGGGAGTATGATGCGCTCTCAGGAGTGTTTGTAGGGTGGTTGAACAGGGCGGGAAGTAGTCTGGGTCAGTGCAGGGAGCGAGATGTGTGTTCAGGAGTGTTTGTCGGGGGCTTGAACAGGGTGGGAACCAGCCTGATTCAGTGCGGAGACCATAATGTGGGCTCAGGAGTGTTTGTCAGGGGCTTGAGCAAGAACAGGACCCAGGCTGGTTCAATGCAGGCAGAGAGATGCAGGCTCAGGAGTGTTTGTCGGGGGCTTGAACAGGGTGAGAACCAAGGTGTTTCAGTGCAGGGAGAGAGAGAGATCAGACTCAGGAGTGTGTCAGGGACTTGAACGGGGCCGGAACCAGCCTGGTTCAGTGTGGGGAGCATGATGTGTGCTCAGGAGTGTTTGTCGGGGGCTTGACCAGGGCAGGAATGAGCCTGGTTCAGCACCGGGAGTGAGATGAAGGCTAGAGAAGGAACCAGCCTAGGTCAGTGCGGCGAGTGAGATGCAGGGTAAAGGGAAGGACCCAGCCTGGTTCAGTGTAGGGAGCGAGATGCGGGTTCAGGAGTGTTCGTCGGGGGCTTGAATGGGGCGGGAACCAGCGTGTTCAGCGCAGGGAGAGAGAGATAGCGTCCTAGGATGTTTGTCTGGGGTTTGAACAGGACGGGAACCAGCCTGGGTCAGTGCAAGAAACCTGATGTGGGCTCAGGAGTGTCTGACGGGGGCTTGAACAAGGGCAGGACACAGCCTGGGTCAGTGCTGGGAGCATGATGTCGGCTCAGGAGTGTTTGTCGGGGACTTCAACAGCGGGGGATCCAGTGTGGTGCAGTGCAGGAAGAGAGATGCAGGCTCAAGCGAAGGAACCAGCCTGGGTCAGTGCAGGGAAAGAGAGCGATGAGACTCAGGAATGTTTGTCAGGGGCTTGAACGGGAGGGAACCAGCGTGGTTCAATGCAGGGGGAGAGAGATGCCGTCTCAATAGTGTTTGCTGGGGGCTTGAACGAGGGTGGGACCCAGTCTAGTTCAGTGCAAGAAGCGACAGGCGGGTTCAGGAGTGTTTATCGGGGGCTCGAACAGGGCTGGAACCATCTGGGTCAGTGCAGGGAGCTTCATGTGGGCTCAGGAGTCTTTGTCTGGAGCTTCAATAAGGGCGGGACCCAGCCTGGTTCAGTCAGGGAGCGAGATGCAGGCTTAGGAGTGTTTGTCTGCAGCTTGAACAAGGAGAGGACACAGCCTGCATCGGTGCAGGCATGAAGTGAGCTCAGGAGTGTTTGTCGGGGATTTCAACTAGGGCAGAACCCAGGCTGGTTCAGTACAGGGAATGAGATGCGGGCTCAGGAGTGTTTCTCGGGAGCTTGAACAGGGCAGGAACCAGCCTAGTTCAGGACAGGGAGAGAGATGTGGGTTCAGGAGTGTTTGTCGGGACATGGACTGCGGCAGAACCCAGCCTGATTCAGTGCGGGGAGCAGGATGTGGGGTCAGGAGTGTTTGTCGGGGGATAGAACTAGGGCAAGACCCAGCCTGGGTTTGCGCAGGGAGCATGCTATGGTCTCAGGAGTGTTTATCGGGAGCTTGAACAGGGCTGGAACCAGGCTGGGTCAGTGCAGGGAGCCTCACGTTGGCTCAGGGGTCTTTGTCTGGGGCTTCAAGAAGGGCGGGACCCAGCCTGGTTCAGTCAGGGAGCGAGATGCAGGCTCAGGAGTGTTTGTTCAGGACTTGAACAAGGAGAGGACACAGCCTGCATCAGTGCAGCTGCAGGCATGAGGCGAGCTCAGGAGTGTTTCTCGCGGACTTGAACTAGGGCAGAACCCAGCCTGGTGCAGTCCAGGGAGTGAGATGCGGGCTCAGGAGTGTTTGTCGGGGGATTGAACAGGGAGGGAACCAGCCTGATTCAATGCGGTGAGAGATATGCAGGCTCTGGAGTGTTTTGGGGGGCTTGAACAACGGGAGGGCCCATCCTTGTTCAATGCAGGGAGCTAGATGTGTGTTCGGGAGTGTTACTTGGGCGCTTGAACTAGGGCAGAACTGAGCCCGGTACAGGGCGGGTAGTATGATGTGCACTCAGGAGTGTTTGTAGGGTGGTTGAACAGGGCGGGAACAGTCTGGGTTAGTGCAGGGAGCGAGATGTGGGCTCAGGAGTGTTTGTCGGGGGATTGAACAGGGCAGGAACCAGCCTGGGTCCGAGCAGGGAGCGAGATACGCGTTCAGGAGTGTTTGTCGGGGGCTTCAACAGGGCGGAAACTGGCGTGGTTCAGTGCAGGGAGAGAGTGGTGCAGGCTCAGGAGCGTTTGCAGAGGGATTGAACAAGGGCAGGACCTAGTCTGGTTCAGTGCAGGGAGAGAGTTGCAGGCTCAGAAGTGTTTTGGGGGATTGAACAGGGCACGATCCAGCCTGGTTTCATGCGGGCTAAAGAGTGTATGTTGGGGGCTTGAACAGGGCAGGAAATAGCCTGAATCAGTGCAGGTAGAGAGATGTGGGCTCAGGAGTGTTTCTGGGGGCTTGAACAAGGGGAGGACCCAGCCTGCTTCAGTGCGGGCAGCATGATGTGGGTTCAGGAGTGTTTGTCGGGTGTTTAAAGAGGGCAGGAACCAGCCTGGGTCCATGCTCAGAGCGAAATACGGGTTCAGGAGTGTTTGTCGGGGGCTTGAAAAGGGCGGAAAGTGGCGTGGTTCAGTGCAGGGAGAGAGAGATGCAGGCTCAGAAGCGTTTGCTGAGGGACTGAACAAGGGCAGAACCCAGCCTGGGTCAGTGCAGGGAGCATGATGTCGGCTCAGGAGTGTTGGTTGGGAGCTTCATTAGCGGGGGAACCAGTGTGGTGCAGTCCAGGAAGAGAGATGCAGGCTCAAGCGAAGGAACCAGCCTGGGTCAGTGTAGGGAAAGATAGCGATGAGACTCAGGAATGTTTGTCAGGGGCTTGAACAGGGCGGGAACCAGCCTGGGTCAGTGCAAGGAACCTGATGTGGGCACAGGAGTGTCTGACGGGGGCTTGTGCAAGGGCAGGACCCAGCCTGGGTCAGTGCAGGGAGCATGATGTCGGCTCAGGAGTGTTTGTCAGGGGCTTGAACAGGGCGGGACCCAGCCTGGTTCAATGCAGGAGGAGAGAGATGGCGGCTCAGGAGTGTTTGCTGGGGGCTTGAACAAGGGTGGGACCTAGTCTAGTTCAGTGCAGGAAGCGACAGGGGGTTCAGGAGTATTTATCGGGGGCTTGAACAGGGCGGGAACCAGGCTGGGTCAGTGCAGGGAGCCTCGTGTGGGCTCAGGAGTCTTTGTCTGGCGATTCAAGAAGGGCGGCACCCAGCCTGGTTCAGTCAGGGAGCGAGATGCAGGCTCAGGAGTGTTTGTCGCTGACTTGAACTAGGGCAGAAACCAGCCTGGTTCAGTGCGGGGAACATTTTTTGGGCTCAGGAATGTTTGTCGGGCACTTGAACAGGGCGGGACCCAGCCTGATTCAGTGCAGAGAGTGAGATGCAGGTTGAGGAGTGTTTGCTGGGGGCTTGAAAAAGAGCAGGAACCAGCGAGGTTCAGTGCAGGGAGCGAGATGAGGATTCAGGAGTGTTTGTCCGGGGCTTGAACAGGGCGGGAACCAGCCAGGTTCAGTGTGAGGAGCATGATGTGGGCTCAGGAGTCTTTGTCCGGGGCTTGAACAGGGCGAGAACCATCCAGGATCAGTCGAGGCAACATGATATGGGCTGAGGAGTGTTTCCAAGGGGTTTGAACAGGGCAGGAAGCAGCGTGGTTCAGTGCAAGGAGAGAGAGAGAGACAGATGCAGGCTCAGGAGTGTTTGTCGGGGGCTTGAACGGGGCAGGAACCAGCCTGGGTCCATGCACGGAGCGAGATAAGGGTTCAGGAGTGTTTGTCATGGTTCAGTGCAGGGAGAGAGTGATGCAGGCTCAGGAGCGTTTGCTGGGGGACAGAACAAGGGCAGGACCCAGCCTGGGTCAATGCAGGGAGAGAGATGAAGGCTCAGGAGTGTTTGTCGGGGACTTGAACTAGGGCAGAACCCAACCTGGTTCAGTGGGCAGAGCATGATGTTGGGTCAGGAGTGCTTGTCCGGGGCTTGAGCAGGGCGGGAACCAGCCTGGTTCAGTGCGAGGAGCATGATGTGTGCTCAGGAGTGCTTGTCGGGGACTTCAACAGGGCAGAACGAGCCTGGTTCAGCACGGGGAGTGAGACGAAGGCTAAAGAGAAGGAACCAGCCTAGGTCCATGCGGGGAGTGAGATGCAGGCTAAAGGGAAGGACCCAGCCTGGTTCAGTGCAGGGAGCGAGATGTGGGTTCAAGAGTGTTCGTCGGGGGCTTGAACGGGGAGGGAAGCTCGTGTTCAGCGTAGGGAGAGAGAGAAGTCGTCCCTAGGATATTTGTCTGGGGTTTGAACAGGAAGGGAACCAGCCTGGGTCAGTGCAAGGAATCTGATGTGGGCTCAGGAGTGTATGACGGGGGCTTGAACAAGGGCGGGACCCAGCCTGGGTCAGTGCAGGGAGCATGATGTCGGCTCAGGAGTGTTTGTCGGGGGCTTCAACAGTCGGGGAACCAGTGTGGTGCAGTGCAGGAAGAGAGACGCAGGCTCAAGCGACGGAACCAGCCTGGGTCAATGCAGGGAAAGAGAGCGATGAGACTCAGGAATGTTTGTCAGGGGCTTGAACAGGGCGGGAACCAGCCTGGTTCAATGCAGGGGGAGAGAGATGCCCTCTCAGGAGTGTTTGCTGTGGGCTTGAACGAGGGTGGGACCCAGCCTGGGTCAGTGCAGGGAGCATGATGTCGGCTCAGGAGTGTTTGTCGGGGGCTTCAGCAGTGGGGGAACCAGTGTGGTACAGTGCAGGAAGAGAGACGCAGGCTCAAGCGAAGGAACCAGCCTGGGTCAATGCAGGGAAAGAGAGCGATGAGACTCAGGAATGTTTGTAAGGGGCTTGAACAGGGCGGGAACCAGCCTGGTTCAATGAAGGGGGAGAGAAAGAGAGAGGCCGTCTCAGGAGTGTTTGCTGGGGGCTTGAACGAGGATGGGACCCAGTGTAGTTCAGTTCAAGAAGCGACAGGCGGGCTCAGGAGTGTTTATCGGGGGCTTGAACAAGGCTGGAACCAGCCTGGGTCAGTGCAGGGAGCCACTTGTGGGCTCTGGAGTCTATGTCTGGGGCTTCAATAAGGGCGGGACCCAGCCTGGTTCAGTCAGGGAGGGAGATGCACGCTCAGGAGTGTTTGTCCAGGGCTTGAACAAGGAGAGGACACAGCCTGCATCAGTGCAGGTGCAGGCATGAAGCGAGCTCAGGAGTGTTTGTCGGGGACTTGAACTAGGGCAGAACCTAGCCTGGTGCAGTCCAGGGAGTGAGATGCGGGCTCAGGAGTGTTTGTCGGGGGCTTGAACAGGGCAGGGACCAGCGTGGTTCAGTGCAGGGAGAGAGAGAGATGCAGGCTCAGGAGTGTTTTTCGGAGGCTTGAACATGGAGGGAACCAGCCTGATTCAGTACAGGGAGAGAGATGTGGGCTCAGGAGTGTTTGTCGCTGACTTGAACTAGGGCAGAAACCAGCCTGATTCAATGCGGGGAGCATTTTTTGAGCTCAGGAATGTTTGTCGGGGACTTGAACAGGGCGGGACCCAGCCTGGTTCAGTGCAGAGAGTGAGATGCAGGCTGAGGAGTGTTTGCTGGGGGCTTGAAAAAGAGCAGGAATCAGCCAGGATCAGTCGAAGGAGCATGATATGGGCTCAGGAGTATTTCTCAGGGGTTTGAACAGGGCAGGAACCAGCATGGTTCAGTGCAAGGAGAGAGAGAGAGAGAGATGCGCGCTAAGGAGTGTTTGTCGGGGGCTTGAACAGGTCAGGAACCAGCCAGGATCAGTCGAAGGAGCATGATATGGGCTCAGGAGTGTTTCTCAGGGGTTTGAACAGGGCAGGAACCAGCGGGGTTCAGTGCAAGGAAGAGAGAGAGAGAGATGGGGGCTAAGGAGTGTTTGTCGGGAGCTTGAACAGGGCAGGAACCAGCCTTTCAGGGCAGGGACAGAGATGTGGGTTCAGGAGTGTTTGTCGGAGACATGATCTGGGGCAGAACCCAGCCTGATTCAGTGCGGGGTGCAGGATGTGGGCTCAGGAGTGTTTGCCGGGGGATGGAACTAGGGTACGACCCAGCCTGGGTCAGCGCAGGGAGCATGATATGGTCTCAGGAGTGTTTGTCGAGGGCTTGAATAGGGCAGGAACCACCCTGTTTCAGTGAGCGGAGAGATACGCAGGTTCAGGAGTGTTTTTCGGGGTCTTCAACAAGGGGAGGGCCCATCCTTGTTCAATGCAGGGAGCTAGATGTGTGTTCGGGAGTGTTAGTCGGGCGCTTGAACAAGGGAAGAATTGAGCGTGGTTCAGTGTGGGGAGTATGATGTGCACTCAGGAGTGTTTGTAGGGTGGTTGAACAGGGCGGGAACAGGCTGGGTAGGTGCAGGGAGCGAGATGTGGGCTGAGGAGTGTTTGTCGGGGGCTTGAACAGGGCAGGAACCAGCCTGGCAACGGGCAGTGAGCAAGATACGGGTTCAGGAGTGTTTGTCGGGGGCTTGAACAGGGCGGAAACTGCCGTGCTCAGAGTAGGGAGAGAGTGATGCAGGCTCAGGAGCGTTTGACGGGAGATGGAACAAGGGCAGGACCCAGCCTGGGTCAGTGCAGGGAGAGAGATGCAGGCTCAGAAATGTTTCCTGGGGGCTTGAACAGGGCGGGAACCAGCCTGGTTCCGAGCAGGGAGAGAGTTGCGGGCTCTAGAGTGTTTCTTGGGGGCTTGAACAAGGGGAGGACCCAGCCTGCTTAAGTGCGGGGAGCATGATGTGGGTTCAGGAGTATTTGTTGGAAGCTTAAACAGGGCAGGAACCAGCCTGGGTCCATGCTCCGAGCGAGATACGGGTTCATGAGTGTTTGTCGAGGGCTTGAAAAGGGCGGAAACTGGCGTCGTTCAGTGTACGGAGAGAGTGATGCAGGCTCAGCAGCGTTTGCTGAGGGACTGAACAAGGGCAGGCCCCAGCCTGGGTCAGTGCAGGGAGAGAGATGAAGGCTCAGGAGTGTTTGCTGGGGGCTTGAACTAGGGCAGAACCCAGCCTGGTTCAGTGCGGGGAGCATGATGTGGGCTCAGGAGTGTTTGTCGGGGGCTCGAACAAGAGCAGGACCCAGGCTGGTTCCATGCAGGCATAGAGATGCGGGCTCAGGAGGATTTGTTGGGGGCTTGAACAGGGCGGGAACCAGCCTAGTTCAGGGCAGGGAGAGAGATGTGGGTCCAGGAGTGTTTGTCGGACACATGAACTGGGGCCGAACCCAGCCTGGTTCAGTGCGGGGAGCAGGATGTGGGCTCATGAGTGTTGTCGGGGGCTTGAACAGGCCAGGAAACAGCCTGGTTCAGTCCGGGGAGTGAGATGCAGGCTCAAGAGTCTTTGTTGGGGGATTGAACAAGAGCAGGACCCAGGCTGGTTCAATCCAGGCAGAGAGATGTGGGCTCAGGAGTGTTTGTCTGGGGCTTGAAAAGGGCGGAAACCAGCCTAGCTCAGTGAAGGGAGCAAGATGTGGCCTCAGGAATATTTGTCGGGGGTTTGAACAAGGGCAGGACCCAGCCAGGTTCAGTGGAGGGAGTGAGATGCACGCTCAACGGAAGGAACCAGCGTAGTTCAGTGGAGGGGGAGAGATGCGGGCTCAGGAATATTTATCGGAGGCTTGAACAGGGCGAGAACCAGCGTGGTTCAATGCAGGGAGAGAGAGAGATGAGACTCAGGAGTGTTTCTCGGGGACTTGAACAGGGCGGGAACCATCCTGGTTCAGTGCGGGAAGAATGATGTGTCCTCAGGAGTGTTTGACAGGGGCTTTAACAGGGCAGAAACCAGCCTGGGTCCGTGCACGGAGCGAGATACGGGTTCAGGAGTGTTTGTCGGGGGCTTGAAAAGGGCTGAAACGCGTGGTTCAGTGCAGGGAGAGAGTGATGCAGGCTCAGGAGCGTTTGCTGGGGGACTGAACAAGGGCAGGACCAGGCCTGGGTCAGTGCAGGGAGAGAGATGAAGGCTCAGGAGTGTTTGTCGGGGACTTGAACTAGGGCAGAACCCAGCCTGGTTCATCGGAGACCATGATATGGTCTCAGGAGTGTTTGTCGAGGGCTTGACCAGGGCAGGACCACCCTGTTTCAGTGCGGGGAGAGATATGCAGGCTCAGGAGTGTTTTTCGGGGGCTTGAAAAAGAGGAGGGCCCATCCTAGTTCAATGCAGGGAGCTAGATGTGTGTTCGGGAGTGTTAGTCGTGCGCTTGAACTAGAGCAGAACTGAGCCTGGTACAGGGCGGGGAGTATGATGCGCGCTCAGGAGTGTTTGTAGGGTGGTTGAACAGGGCGGGAACAGTCTGGGTTAGTGCAGGGAGCGAGAGGTGGGCTCAGGAGCATTTGTCGGGGGATTGAACAGGGCAGGAACCAGCATGGGTCCAGGCAGGGAGCGAGATACCGGTTCAGAAGTGTTTGTCGGGGGCTTGAACAGGGGAGGACCCAGCGTGCTTCAGTGCGAGCAGCATGATGTGGGTTCAGGAGTGTTTGTCGTGTGTTTAAACAGGGCAGGAACCAGCCAGGGTCCATGCTCAGAGCGAGATACCGGTTCAGGAGTGTTTGTCGGGGGCTTGAACAGGGCGGAAACTAGCGTGGTTCAGTGCAGGGAGAGAGTGATGCAGGCTCAGGAGCGTTTGCTCGGGGATTGAACAAGGGCAGGACCCAGCCTGGGTCAGTGCAGGGAGAGAGATGCAGGCTCAGAAGTGTTTGCTGGGGGCTTGAAAAGGGCAGGAACCAGCCTAGTTCAGTGAAGGGAGAGAGATGCGGGTTCAGGAGTGTTTCTTGATGATTGAACTATGGCACGACCCAGCCTGCTTCCGTGGGGGGACCACGATATGGGCTAAGGAGTGTATGTCGGGGGCTTGAACAGGGCAGAAAATAGCCTGGATCAGTGCAGGTAGAGAGATGTGGGCTCAGGAGTGTTTCTGGGGGCTTGAACAAGGGGAGGACCCAGCCTGCTTAAGTGCGGGCCGCATGATGTGGGTTCAGGAATGTTTGTCGGGTGTTTAAACAGGGCAGGAACCAGCCTGGGTCCATGCTCAGAGCGAGATACGGGTTCAGGAGTGTTTGTCGGGGGCTTGAAAAGGGCGGAAACTGGAGTGGTTCACTGCAGGGAGAGAGTGATGCAGGCTCAGGAGCGTTTGCTGAGGGACTGAATAAGGGCAGGACCCAGCCTGGGTCAGTGCAGGGAGCATGATGTCTGCTCAGGAGTGTTTCTCGGGGGCTTCAGCAGCGGGGGACCCAGTGTGGTGCAGTGCAGGAAGAGAGATGCAGGCTCAAGCGAAGGAACCAGCCTGGGTCAGTGCAGGGAAAGAGAGCGATGAGACTCAGGAATGTTTGTCAGGGGCTTGAACAGGGCGCGGACCAGACTGGTTCAATGCAGGGGGAGAGAGATGCCGTTTCAGGAGTGTTTGCTGGGCGCTTGAACAAGGGTGGGACCCAGTGTAGTTCAGTGCAGGAAGCGACAGGCGGGTTCAGGAGTGTTTATCGGGGGCTTGAACAGGGCTGGAACCAGGCTGGGTCAGTGCAGGGAGCCTCGTGTTGGCTCAGGAGTCTTTGTCTGGGGCTTCAATAAGGGCGGGACCCAGCCTGGTTCAGTCAGGGAGCGAGAGGCAGGCTCAGGAGTGTTTGCTCAGGGCTTGAACAAGGAGAGGACACAGCCTCTATCAGTGCAGGCATGAAGTGAGCTGAGGAGTGTTTGTCGGGGTCTTGAACAGGGCAGAACCCAGGGTGGTTCAGTACAGGGAGTGAGATGCGGGCTCAGGAGTATTTGTCGGGGGCTTGAACAGGGCAGGAACCAGCCTAGTTCAGGGCAGTGAGAGAGATTTGGGTTCAGGAGTGTTTGTCGGACACATGGACTGCGGCAGAACCCAGCCTGATTCAGTGCGGGGGACAGGATGTGGGCTCAGGAGTGTTTGTAGGGGGATAGAACTAGGGCAAGACTCAGCCTGGGTCGGAGTAGGGAGCATGATATGGTCTCAGGAGTGTTTGTCGAGGGCTTGAACAGGGCAGGAACCAACCTGTTTCAGTACGGGGAGAGATATGCAGGCTCAGCACTGTTTTTCGGGGGCTTGAACAACAGGAGGGCCCATCTTAGTTCAATGCAGGGAGCTAGATGTGTGTTAGGGTGTGTTAGTCGGGCGCATGAACGAGGGCAGAATTGAGCCTGCTTCAGTGCGGGCAGTATGATGCGCGCTCAGGAGTGTTTGTAGGGTGGTTGAACAGGGCGGGAAGCAGTCTGGGTCAGTGCAGGGAGCGTGATGTGGGTTCAGGTGTGTTTGGCGGGGGTTTGACCGGGGCAGGAACCAGCCTGGGTCCATGCACGGAGCAAGATACGGGTTCAGGAGTGTTTGCCGGGGGCTTGAAAATGAAGGAAACTGGCGTGGTTCAGTGCAGGTAGGGAGTGATACATTCTCAGGAGCGTTTGCGAGGAGATTAAACAAGGGCAGGACCCAGCCTGGGTCAGTGCAGGGAGCGAGATGTGGCCTCAGGAGTGTTTGTCTGGGGATTAAACAGGGCAGAAACCAGCCAGGGCCCGGGCAGGGAGCGAGTTATGGGTTCTGGAGTGTTTGTCCGGGGCTTGAACAGGGCGGAAACTGGCGTGGTTCAGTGCAGGGAGAGAGTGATGCAGGCTCAGGAGCGTTTGATGGGGGATTGAACAAGGGCAGGAACCAGCCTGGTCCAGTGCAGGGAGAGAGATGCGGGCTCAGGAGTGTTTCTTGGGGACTGAATTATGGCACGACCCACCCTGGTTGCGTGCGGGGAGCATGATATGGGCTAAGGAGTGTATGTCGGGAGCTTGAACAGGGCAGGAAATAGCCTGGATCAGTGCAGGTAGAGAGATGTGGGCTCAGGAGTGTTTCTGGGGGCTTGAACAAGGGGAGGACCCAGCCTGCTTCAGTGCGGGCAGCATGATGCGGCTTCAGGAGTGTTTGTCGGGGTATTGAACAGGGCGAGAACCAGCGTGGTTCAGTGCGGGAGAGAGAGAGTTGAGACTCAGGAGTGTTTGTCGGGGACTTGAACAGGGCGGGAACCAGCCTTGTTCAGTGCGGGGAGCATGATGTGTGCTCAGGAGTGTTTGTCGGGGGCTTGAACGGGACGGGAATCAGCGTCTTCAGCGCAGGGAGAGAGGGATGTCGTACTAGGATGTGTGTCTGCGGTTTGAAAAGGACGTGAACCAGCCTGGGTCAGTGCAAGGAACCTGATGTGGGTTCAGGAGTGTATGACGGCTGCTTGATCAAGGGCAGGACCCAGCCTGGGTCAGTGCAGGGAGCATGATGTCGGCTCAGGAGTGTTTCTCGGGGGCTTCAACAGTGGGGGACCCAGTGTGGTGCAGTGCAGGAAAAGAGATGTAGGCTCAAGCGAAAGAAGTAGCCTGCGTCAGTGCACGGAAAGAGAGCGATGAGACTCAGGAATGTTTGTCAGGGGCTTGAACAGGGCGGGGACCAGCCAGGTTCAATGCAAGGGGAGAGAGATGCCGTCTCAGGAGTATTTGCTGGGGGCTTGAACAAGGCTGGGACCCGGTCTAGTTCAGTGCAGGAAGCGACAGGCGGGTTCAGGAGTGTTTATCGGGGGCTTGAACAGGGTTGGAACTAGTGGGTCACTGCAGGGAGCCTCGTGTTGGCTCAGGAGTCTTTGTCGGGGGCTTCAAGAACGGCGGAACGCAGCCTGGTTCAGTCAGGGAGCGAGATGCAGGCTCAGGAGTCTTTGTCCGGGGCTAGAACAAGGAGAGGACACAGCCTGCATCAATGCTGGCATGAAGTGGGCTCAAGAGTGTTTGTCGGGGACTTGAACCAGGGCAGAACCCAGCCTGATTCAGTGCGGAGAGCATAATGTGGGCTCAGGAGTGTTTGTCAGGGGCTTGAGCAAGAGCAGGACCCAGGCTGATTCAATTCAGGCAGAGAGATGCGGGCTCAGGAGTGTTTGTCGGGGGCTTGAACAGGGCGAGAACCAGCGTGGTTCAGTGCAGGGAGAGAGAGAGATCAGATTCAGGAGTGTGTCCGGGACTTGAACGGGGCCGGAACCAGCCTGGTTCAATGCGGGGAGCATGATGTGTGCTCAGGAGTGTTTGTCGGGGGCTTGACCAGGGAAGGAATGGGCCTGGTTCAGCACGAGGAGTGAGATGAAGGCTAGAGAAGGAACCAGCCTAGGTCAGTACTGGGAGTGAGATGCAGGCTAAAGGGAAGGACCCAGCCTGGTTCAGTTTAGGGAGCGAGATGTGGGTTCAGCAGTGTTCGTCGGGCGCTTGAATGGGGCGGGAACCAGCCTGGTTCAATGCAGGGGGAGAGAGATGCTGTCTCAGGAGTGTGTGCTGGGGGCTTGAACAAGGGAGGGACCCAGTCTAGTTCAGTGCAGGAAGCGACGGGCGGGTTCAGGAGTGTTTATGGGGGGCTTGAACAAGGCTGGAACCAGGCTGAGTCAGTGCAGGGAGCCTCGTGTGGGCTCAGGAGTCCTTGTCTGGGGCTTCAAGAAGGGCGGCACCCAGCCTGGTTCAGTCAGGGAGCGAGATGCAGGCTCAGGAGTGTTTGTCTGGGGCTTGAACAAGGAGAGGACACAGCCTGCATCAGTGCAGGCATGAAGTGAGCTCAGGAGTGTTTGTCGGGGGCTTGAACAGGGCAGGAAATAGCCTGGTTCAGTGCGGGGAACATTTTTTGGGCTCAGGAATGTTTGTCGTGGCTCAATGCAGAGAGTGAAATGCAGGCTCAGGAGTGTTTGCTGGGGGCTTGAGAAAGAACAGGAACCAACGAGGTTCAGTGCAGGGAGCGATATGAAGGTTCTGGAGTCTTTGTCCGGGGCTTGAATGGGGCAGGGACCAGTATGGTTCAGTGCAGAGAGAGAGAGAGAGATGCAGGCTCGGGAATGTTTGTCGGGGGATTGAGCAGGGCAGGAAACAGCCTGGTTAAGTGCGGGGAGTGAGATGCGGGTTCAGGAGTGTTTGTCGGGGGCTTGAACCGGCTGGGACCAGCATGGTTCAGTGCAGGGAGAGAGAGGGAGAGATCCAGACTCGGGAATGTTTGTCGGGGACTTGAACAGGGAGGGAACCAGCCTGGTTCAGTGCAGAGAGTGAGATGCAAACGGAGGAGTGTTTGCTAGGGGCTTGAGAAAGAGCAGGAACCAGCCAGGTTCAGTGCAGGGAGCGAGATGAGGGTTGAGGAGTGTTTGTCCGGGGCTTGAACAGGGCGGGAACCAGCCAGGTTCAGTGTGAGGATCATGATGTGGGCTCAGGAGTCTCTGTCCGGGGCTTGAACAGGGCGAGAACCAGCCAGGATCAGTGGAAGGAGGGTTTCAACAGGGTAGGAAACAGCCTGGTTCAGTGCGGGAAGTGAGATGTGGGTTCAGGAGTGTTTGCTGGGGGATTGAACACGGGGACAGGACCCAGCGTACCTTGGTGCAGGGTGAGAGATACGGGCTCAGGAGTATTTGTTCTTGGCTTGAACAAGGCGGGAACCAGCCTAGTTCAGGGCAGGGAGTGAGATGCAGGCTGAGGAGTGTTTTCTCGGGGCTTAAAAAAGGTCAGGAAGCAGCGAGGTTCAGTGCAGGGAGCGAGATGAGGATTCAGGAGTTTGTCCGGGGCTTGAACAGGGCGGGAACCAGCCATGTTCAGTGTGAGGAGCATGATGTGGGCTCCGGAGTCTTTGTCCAGGGCTTGAACAGGGCGAGAACCAGCCAGGATCAGTCGAAGGAGCATGATATGGGCTCAGGAGTGTTTCGCATGGGTTTGAAAAGGGCAAGAACCAGCATGGTTCAGTGCAAGGAGAGAGAGAGAGAGACAGATGCGGGGTCAGGAGTGTTTGTCAGGGGCTTGAACATAGCAGGAACCAGCCTAGTTCAGGACAGGGAGAGAGATGTGGGTTCAGGAGTGTTTGTCGGAGACATGGACTGCGGCAGGACCCAGCCTGATTCAGTGCAGGAAGCAGGATGTGGGCTCAGGAGTGTTTGTCGGGGGATAGAACTAGGGCAAGCCTCAACCTGGGTCGGCGCAGGGAGCATGACATGGTCTCAGGAGTGTTTGTCGAGGGCTTGAACAGGGCAGGAACCACCCTGTTTCAGTGCGGGGAGAGATATGCATGTTCAGGATTGTTTATCGGGGGCTTCAACAAGGGGAGGGCCCATCCTAGTTCAATGCAGGGACCTAGATGTATGTTCGGGAGTGTTAGTTGGGCGCTTGAACGAGGGCAGAATTGAGCCTGGTTCAGTGCGGGGAGTATGATCGCGCTCAGGAGTGTTTGTAGGTGATTGAACAGGGCAGAAACAAGCCAGGGTCCGGGCAGGGAGCGAGATGTGGGTTCAGGAGTTTTTGTCAGGGGCTTGAACAGGGCGGAAACTGGCGTGGTTCAGTGCAGGGAGAGAGTGATGCAGGCTCAGTAGCGTTTGCTGGGGATTGAACAAGGGCAGGACCCAGCCTGGGTCAGTGCAAGGAGAGAGATGCAGGCTCAGAAGTGTTTGCTGGGGGCTTAAACAGGGCGGGAATCAGCCTGGTTCAATGCAGGGAGAGAGTGATGCAGGCTCAGGAGCGTTTGCTGGGGGACTGAACAAGGGCAGGACCCAGCCTGGGTCAGTGCAGGGAGAGAGATGAAGGATCAGGAGTGTTTGTCAGGGACTCGAACTAGGGTAGAACGCATCCTGGCTCAGTGTGGGGAGCATGATGTGGGCTCAGGAGTGTTTGTCGGGGTTTGAACAGGGCAGGAACCAGCGTGGTTCAGTGCAGGAACCGAGATACCGGTTCAGAAGTGTTTGTCGGGGACTTGAACTGAGGCAGAAGCCAGCCTGTTTCAGTGCGGGGAGCATTTTGTGGACTCAGAATTGTTTGTGGGGGACTTGAACAGGGTAGGAACCAGCCTGGTTCAGTGCAACGAGAGAGATGCGGGTTCAGGAGAGTTTGGCAGGGGTTGAACAAAGGCAGGACCCAGCTGGGTTCAGTGCAGGTAGAGATGCAGGCTCAGAAGTGTTTGCTGGGGGCGGAAACTGGCGTGTTCAGTGCAGGGAGAGAGTGAGGCAGGCTCAGGAGCGTTTGCATGGGGATTGAACAAGGGCAGGACCCAGCCTGGGACAGTGCAGGGAGAGAGATGCAGGCTCAGAAGTGTTTGCTGGGAGCTTGAACAGGGCCGGAACCAGCCCGGTTCAGTGCAGGGAGAGAGATGTGGCTTCAGGAGTGTTTGTCGGGGGCTTGAACAGGGCAGGACCCAGCCTGGGTCAGTGCAGGGAGACAGATGAAGTCTCAGGAGTGTTAGTCGGGGACTTGAACTAGGGCAGAATGCAGCCTGGTTCAGTGCAGAGAGCATGATGTGGGCTCAGGAGTGTTTGTCGGGGATTGAACAGGGCAGGAACCAGAGTGATTCAGTGCAGGGACCGAGATGCTGGTTCAGGAGCGTTTGCTGGTGGACTGAACAAGGGCAGGACCCAGCCTTGGTCAGTGCAGGGAGAGAGATGAAGGCTCAGGAGTGTTTGTCGAGGGCTTGAACTAGGGCAGAATGAAGCCTGGTTCAGTGGGGAGAGCATGATGTGTGCTCAGGAGTGTTTGTCGGGGGCTTGACCAGGGCAGGAACGAGCCTGGTTCAGCACGGGGAGTGAGATGAAGGCTAAAGAGAAGGAACCAGCCTAGGTCAGTGCGGTGAGTGAGATGCAGCCTAAAGGGAAGGATCCAGCCTGGTTCAGTGCAGGGAGCGAGATGTGGGTTCAGGAGTGTTCGTCCGGGGCTTGAAAGGGATGGGAACCAGCGTCTTCAGCGCATGGAGAGAGAGATGTCGTCCTAGGATGTGTGTCTGCGGTTTGAAAAGGACGGGAACCAGCCTGGATCAGTGCAAGGAACCTGATGTGGGCTCAGGAGTGTCTGACGGGGACTTGAACAAGGGCAGGACCCAGGCTGGGTCAGTGCAGGGAGCATGATGTCGGCTCAGGAGTGTTTGTCGGGGGCTTCAACAGCGGGGGATTGTTTCTCGGGGACTTGAACTAGGGCAGAACCCAGCCTGGTGCAGTCCAGGGAGTGAGATGCGGGCTCAGGAGTGTTTGTCGGGGGCTGGAACAGGGAGGGAACCAGCCTGATTCAGTGCGGGGAGAGATATGCAGGCTGAGGAGTGTTTTTCAGGGGCTTGAACAAGGGGAGGACACATCCTTGTGCAATGCAGGGAGCTAGATGTGGGTTCGGGAGTGTTAGTCGGAGGCTTGAACAGGGCAGAAACCAGCCTGGGTCCGTGCACGGAGCGAGATACGGGTTCAGGAGTGTTTGTCAGGGGCTTGAAAAGGGCGGAAACTGGCGTGGTTCAGTGCAGGGAGAGAGTGATGCAGGCTCTGGAGCGTTTGCTGGGGGACTGAATAAGGGCAGGATCCAGCCTGGGTCAGTGCAGAGAGAGAGATGAAGGCTCAGGAGTGTTTGTCGGGGACTTAAACTATGGCAGAACCCAGGCTGTTTCAATGCAGGGATAGAGATGCTGGCTCAGGAGGATTTGTTGGGGGCTTGAACAGGGTGGGAACCAGCCTAGTTCAGGGCAGGGAGAGAGATGTCGGTTCAGGACGGTTTGTCGGAGATATGAACTGGGGCAGAACCCAGCCTGGTTCAGTGTGGGGAGGAGGATGTGTGCTCAGGAGTGTTTGTCGGGGACTTGAACAGGGCAGGAAACAGCCTGGTTCAGTCCGGTGAGTGAGATGCAGGCTCAAGAGTGTTTGGTGGGGGCTTGAACAAGAGCAGGACCCAGGCTTGTTCAATGGAGGGATGAGAGATGCGGGCTCAGGAGCGTTTGTCGGGGGCTTGAAAAGGGCGAGAACCAGCGCCGTACAGTGCAGGGAGAGAGAGAGATGAGACTCAGGAGTGTTTGTCGGGGACTTGAACAGGGCGGGAACCAGCCTGGTTCGGTGCGGGGAGCATGATGTGTGCTCAGGAGTGTTTGTCGGGAGTTTGACCAGGGCAGGAACGAGCCTGGTTCAGCACGGGGAGTGAGATGCAGGCTAAAGGGAAGGAACCAGCCTAGGTCAGTGTGGTGAGTCAGATGCAGGCTAAAGGGAAGGATCAGCCTGGTTCAGTGCAGGGAACGAGATGTGGGTTCAGGAGTGTTCGTCGGGGGCTTGAACGGGATGGGAACCAGCGTCTTCAAGGCAGGGAGAGAGAGATGTCGTCCTAGGATGTGTGTCTGCGGTTTGAAAAGGACGGGAACCAGCCTGGGTCAGTGCAAGGAACCTGATGTGGGCTCAGGAGTGTCTGACGGGGGCTTGAACAAGGGCAGGACCCAGGCTGGGTCAGTGCAGGGAGCATGATGTTGGCTCAGGAGTGTTTGTCGGGGGCTTCAAGAAGGGCGGGACCCAGCCTGGTTCAATCAGGGAGCGCGATGCAGGCTCAGGAGTGTTTGTCCAGGGCTTGAACAAGGAGAGGACACAGCCTGCATCAGTGCAGGCATGAAGTGAGCTCAGGAGTGTTTGTCGGCGACCTGAACTAGGGCAGAACCCTGTCTGGTTCAGTACAGGGAGTGAGGTGCGGGCTCAGGAGTGTTTGTCGGGGGATTGAACAGGGCAGGAAACAGCCTGGTTCAGTGCGGGGAGTGAGATGCGGGCTCAGGAATGTTTCTCGGGGCTTGAACAGGGCAGGAACCAGCCTAGTTCAGGGCAGGGAGAGAGATGTGGGTTCAGGAGTGTTTGTCGGAGACAAGGACTGTGGCAGAACTCAGCCTGATTCAGTGCGGGGAGCAGGATGTGGGCTCAGGAGTGTTTGTCGGGGGATAGAACCAGGATAAGACTCAGGCTGGGTCGGGGCAGGGAGTATGATATGGTCTCAGGAGTGTTTGTCGAGGGCTTGAACAGGGCAGAAACCAACCTGTTTCAGTTCGGGGAGACATATGCAGGCTCAGGAGTGTTTTTCGGGGGCTTGAACAAGAGGAGAGCCCATCCTTGTTCAATGCAGGGAGCTAGATGTGTGTTCGGGAGTGTTAGTCGGGCGCTTGAACGAGGGCGGAATTGAGCCTGGTTCAGTGCGGGGAATATGATGCGCGCTCAGGAGTGTTTGTAGGGTGGCTGACAGGGCGGGAACCAGTCTGGGTCATTGCAGGGAGCGAGATGTGGCTTTAGGAGTGTTTGTTGGGGGCTTGAACAGGGCGGAATCGGGCGTGGTTCAGCGCAGGGAGAGAGTGATTCAGGTTCAGGAGGGTTTGCTGGGGGATTGAACAAGGGCAGGACCCAGCCTTGTTCAGTGCAGGGAGAGAGTGATGCAGGCTCAGGAACGTTTGCTGGGGGACTGAATAAGGGCAGGACCCAGCCTGGCTCAGTGCGGGGAGCATGATGTGGAATAAGAAGTGTTTGTCGGAGACTTGAACAGGGTAGGAACCAGCCTGGTTCAGTGCAAGGAGAGATATGCGGGTTCAGGAGTGTTTGGTGGGGGTTGAACAAGGGCAGGACCCAGCTGGGTTCAGTGCAGGTAGAGATGCAGGCTCAAAAGTGTTGTCGAGAGCTGAACAAGAGCAGGACCCAGGCTGTTTCAATGCAGGCATAGAGATGCTGGCTCAGGAGGATTTGTTGGGGGCTTGAACAGGGCGGGAACCAGCTTAGTTCAGGGCAGGGAGAGAGATGTCGGTTCAGGACGGTTTGTCGGAGACATGAACTGGGGCAGAACCCAGCCTGGTTCAGTGCGGGGAGGAGGATGTGGGCTCTGGAGTGTTTATCGGGGGCTTGAACAGGGCAGGAAACAGCCTGGTTCAGTCCAGGGAGTGAGATGCCGGCTCAAGAGTGTTTGGTGGGGGCTTGAACAAGAGCAGGACCCAGGCTTGTTCAATGCAGGCAGAGAGATGTGGGCTCAGGAGTGTTTCTCGGGGACTGGAAAAGGGTGAGAACCAGCCAAGCTCAGTGCAGGGAGTAAGATGTGGCCTCAGGAGTGTTTTTCGAGGGTTTGAACAAGGGCAGGACCCAGCCAGGTTCAGTGCAGGGAGTTAGATGCAGGCTCAAGGGAAGGAACCAGCGTAGTTCAGTGCAGGGAGAGAGATGCGGGCTCAGGAGTGTTTGTCGGGGGCTTGAAAAGGGCGAGAACCAGCGTGGTACACTGCAGGGAGAGAGAGAGATGAGACCTAGGAGTGTTTGTCGGGGACTTGAACAGGGCGGGAACCAGCCTGGTTCAGTGCGGTGAGCATGATGTGTGCTCAGGAGTGTTTGTCGGGGGCTTGACCAGGGCAGGAACGAGCCTGGTTCAGCACGCGGAGTGAGATGAAGGCTAAAGGGAAGGACCCAGCCTGGGTCAGTTCAGGGAGCATGATTTCGGCTCAGGAGTGTTTGTCGGGGGCTTGAACAAGGGTGGGACCCAGTCTAGTTCAGTGCAGGAAGCGACGGGAGGCTTCAGGAGTGTTTATCGGGGGCTTGAACAGGGATGGAACCAGTCTGGGTCAGTGCAGGGAGCCTCATGTGGGCTCAGGACTCTTTGTCGGGGGCTTCAAGAAGGACAGGACCCAGCCTGGTTCAGTCAGGGAGCCAGATGCAGGCTCAGGAGTGTTTGTCCAGGGCTTGAACAAGGAGAGGACACAGCCTCTATCAGTGCTGGCATGAAGTGATCTCAGGAGTGTTCGTCGCGGTCTTGAACAGGGCAGAACCCAGGCTGGTTCAGTACAGGGAGTGAGATGCGGGCTCAGGAGTGTTTGCTCGGGGCTTGAACAGGGCAGGAACCAGCCTAGTTCAGGGCAGGTAAAGAGATGTGGGTTCAGGAGTGTTTGTCGGAGACATGGACTGCCGCAGAACCCAGCCTGATTCAGTGCGGGGAGCAGGATGTGGGCTCAGGAGTGTTTGTCGGGGGATAGAACTAGGGCAAGACCCAGCCTGGGTCGGCGCAGGGAGCATGATATGGTCTCAGGTGTGTTTGTCGAGGGCTTGAACAGGGCAGGAACCAACCTGTTTCAGTGCGGGGAGAGATATGCAGGCTCAGCAGTGTTTGTCGGGGGCTTGAATAAGAGGAGGGCCCATCCTAGTTCAATGCAGGGAGCTAGATGTGTGTTCGGGTGTGTTAGTCGGACTCATGAACGAGGGCAAAATTGAGCCTGCTTCAGTGCGGGCAGTATGATGCGCGCTCAGGAGTATTTGTAGGGTGGTTGAACAGGGCGGGAAGCAGTCTGGGTCAGTGCTGGGAGCGAGATGTGGGTTCAGGGGTGTTTGGCGGGGGTTTGACCGGGGCAGGAACCAGCCTGGGTCCATGCACGGAGCAAGATACGGGTTCAGGAGTGTTTTTCGAGGGCTTGAAAAGGAAGGAAACTGGCTTGGTTCAGTGCAGGGAGAGAGTGATGCATTCTCAGGAGCGTTTGCGAGGAGATTAAACAAGGGCAGGACCCAGCCTGGGTCAGTGCAGGGAGAGAGATGTGGCCTCAGGAGTGTTTGTCTGGGGATTAAACAGGGCAGAAACCAGCCAGGGCCCGGGCAGGGAGCGAGATGTGGGTTCAGGAGTGTTTGTCCGGGGCTTGAACAGGGCGGAAACTGGCCCGGTTCAGTGCAGGGAGAGACTGATGCAGGCTCAGGAGCGTTTGATGGGGGATTGAACAAGGGCAGGAACCAGTCTGGGTCAGTGCAGGGAGAGAGATGCAGGCTCAGAAGTGTTTGCTGGGGGTTGAACAGGGCAGGAACCAGCCTGGTTCAGTACAGGGAGAGAGATGCGGCCTCAGGAGTGTTTCTTGGAGATTGAACTATGGCACGACCCACCCTGGTTCCGTGCGGGGAGCATGATGTGGGCTAAGGAGTGTATGTCGGGGGCTTCAACAGGGCAGAAATAGCCTGGATCAGTGCAGGTAGAGAGATGTGGGCTCAGGAGTGTTTCTAGGCGGCTTGAACAAGGGGAGGACCCAGCCTGCTTCAGTGCGGACAGCATGATGCGGCTTCAGGAGTGTTTGTCGGGGTATTGAACAGGGCGAGAACCAGCGTGGTTCAGTGCGGGAGAGAGAGAGTTGAGACTCAGGAGTGTTTGTCGGGGACTTGAACAGGGCGGGAACCAGCCTTGTTAAGTGCGGGGAGCATGATGTGTGCTCAGGAGTGTTTGTCGGGGGCTTGAACGGGACGGGAATCAGCGTCTTCAGCACAGGGAGAGAGGGATGTCGTCCTAGGATGTGTGTGTGCGGTTTGAAAAGGACGGGAACCAGCCTGGGTCAGTGCAAAGAACCTGATGTGGGCTCAGGAGTGTATGACGGCTGCTTGAACAAGGGCAGGACCCAGCCTGGGTCAGTGCAGGGAGCATGATGTCGGCTCAGGAGTGTTTGTCGGGGGCTTCAATTTGGGCGGGACCCAGTGTGGTGCAGTGCAGGAAGAGAGATGCAGGCTCAAGCGAAAGAAGTAACCTTGGTCAGGGCAGGGAAAGAGAGCGATGAGACTCAGGAATGTTTGTCAGGGGCTTGAACAGGGCGGGGACCAGCCAGGTTCAATGCAAGGGGAGAGAGATGCCGTCTCAGGAGTGTTTGCTGCGGGCTTGAACAAGGGAGAGACCCGGTCTAGTTCAGTGCAGGAAGCGACAGGCGGGTTCAGGAGTGTTTATCGGGGGCTTGAACAGGGCTGGAACCAGGCTGGGTCAGTGCAGGGAGCCACATGTGGGCTCAGGAGTCTTTGTCTGGGGCTTCAAGAAGGGCGGGACCCAGCCTGGTTCAGTCAGGTAGCGAGATGCAGGCTCAGGAGTGTTTGTCCAGGGCTTGAACAAGGAGAGGACACAGCCTGCAGCAGTGCAGGGGCAGGCATGAAGCGAGCTCAGGAGTGTTTGTTGGGGGCTTGAACAGGGCTGGAACCTGGCTGGGTCAGTGCAGGGAGCCACATGTAGGCTCAGGAGTCTTTGTCTGGGGCTTCAATTTGGGCGGGACCCAGCCTGGTTCAATCAGGGAGCGAGATGCAGGCTCAGGAGTGTTTGTCCAGGGCTTGAACAAGTAGAGGACACAGCCTCTATCAGTGCTGGCATGAAGTTGGCTTAGGAGTGTTTGTCGGGGACTTGAACTAGGGAAGAGCCCAGTCTGGTTCAGTCAGGGAGCGAGATGCAGTCTCAGGAGTGTTTGTCGGAGACATGAACTGCGGCATAATCCAGCCTGTTTCAGTGCGGGGAGCAGGATGAGGGCTCAGGATTGTTTGCCGGGGATAGAACTAAGGCAAGACCCAGCCTGGGTCGGCGCAGGGAGCATGATATGGTCTCAGGAGTGTTTGCCGTGGGCTTGAACAGAGCAGGAACCAACCTGTTTCAGTGCGGGGAGAGATATGCAGGCTCAGGAGTGTTTTTCGGGGGCTTGAACAAGAGGAGGGCCCATCCTTGTTCAATGCAAGGAGCTCGGTGTGTGTTCGGGAGTGTTAGTCGGGCGCATGAACGAAGGCAGAATTGAGCCTGGTTCAGTGCGGGGAGTATGATGCGCGCTCAGGAGTGTTTGTAGGGTGGTTGAACAGGGCGGGAAGCAGTCTGGGTCAGTGCACGGAGCGAGATGTGGGTTCAGGAGTGTTTGTCGGGGCCTTGAAAAAGGCGGAAACTGGCGTGTTCAGTGCAGGAGAGAGTGAGGCAGGCTCAGGACCGTTTGCTGGGGGATTGAACAAGGGCAGGACCCAGCCTGGGACAGTGCAGGAAGAGAGATGTAGGCTCAGGAGTGTTTGTCGGGGGCTTGAACAGGGCAGGAACCAGCCTAGTTCAGGGCAGGGAGAGAGATGTGGGTTCAGGAGTGTTGGTCGGGGACTTGAACTAGGGTAGAACGCAGCCTGGCTCACTTTAGGGAGCATGATGTGGGCTCAGGAGTGTTTGTCGGGGGCTTGAAAAGGGCGAAAAGCAACGGGGTTCAGTGCAGGCAGAGAGAGAGATGAGAATCAGGAGTGTTTGTGGGGGACTTGCACGGGGCGGGAACCAGCCTGGTTCAGTGCGGTGAGCATGCTGTGTACTCAGGAGTGTTTGTCGGGGGCTTGACCAGGGCAGGAATGAGCCTGATTCAGCACGGGGAGTGAGATGAAGGCTAAAGAGAAGGAACCAGCCTAGGACAGTTCGGAGAGTGAGATGCAGGCTAAAGGGAAGGACTCAGCCTGGTTCAGTGCAGGGAGCGAGATGTGGGTTCAGGAGTGTTTGTCGGGGGGCTTGAACAGGGCAGGAAACAGCCTGGTTCAGTCTGGGGAGTGAGATGCAGGCTCAAGTGTGTTTGCTGGGGGCTTGAACAAGTGCAGGACCCAGGCTGGTTCAATGCAGGTAGAGAGATGCGGGCTCAGGAGTGTTTTCGGGGCTTGAACAGGGCGAGAACCAGCGTGGTTCAGTGCAGAGAGAGAGATGAGACTCAGGAGTGTTTGTCGGGGACTTCAACAGGGCGGGACCCAGCCTGGTTCAGTGCGGGGAGCTTGATGTGTGCTCAGGAGTGTTTGTCGGGGGCTTCCCCAATGCAGGAATGAGACTGGTTCAGCACAGGGAGTGAGATGAAGCCTAAAGAGAAGGAACCAGCAGGGTCAGTGCGAGGAGTGAGGTGCAGGCTAAAGGGGAGGATTCTGCCTGGTTCAGTTCAAGGAGCGAGATGTGGTTTCAGGAGTGTTCGTCGGGGGATTGAACGGGGCAGGAACCAGAATGGTTCAGTGTAGGGAGAGAGAGAGAGATGCAGGCTCAGGAGTGTTTGTCGGGGGCTTGAACAGGGCAGGAACCAGCCTAGTTCCAATCAGGGAAAAAGATGTGTGTTCAGGAGTGTTTGTCGGAGACATGAACTGGGGCAGAACCCAGCCTGGTTCAGTGCGGGGAGCAGGACATGGGATCAGGAGTGTTTGTCGGGGAATAGAACTAGGGCAAGACCCAGCCTGGTTCGGCGCACGGAGCATGATGTGGTCTCAGGAGTGTTTGTCGAGGGCTTGAACAGGGTAGGAACCAGTCTGTTTCAGTGCGGGGAGAGATATGCAGGCTCAGGAGTCATTTTTGGTGGCTTGAACAAGGGGAGGGCCCATCCGGGTTCAATGCAGGGAGCTAGATTTGTGTTCGGGAGTGTTAGTCGGGCGCTTGAACGAGGGCAGAATTGAGCCTGGTTCAGTGCGGGAGTATGATCGCGCTCAGGAGTGTTTGTAGGGTGGTTGAACAGGGCGGGAAGCAGTCTGGGTCAGGGCAGGGAGCGAGATGTGGGTTCAAGAGTATTTGTCGGGGGCTTGAACAGGGCGGAAACTGGCGTGGTTCAGTGCAGGGAGAGAGTGATGCAGGCTCAGGAGCGTTTGCTGGGGGATTGAACAAGGGCAGGACCTAGTCTGGGTCAGTGCAGGGAGAGAGATGCAGGCTCAGAAGTGTTTGTCGGGGGCTTGAAAAGGGCAGGAACCAGCCTGGTTCAGTGCAGGGAGAGAGATGCGGGTTCAGGAGTGTTTCTCGACGATTGAACTATGGCACGACCCAGCCTGGTTCCGTGCGGGGAGCACGATATGGGCTAAGGAGTGTATATCGGGGGCTTGAACAGGGCAGGAAATAGCCTGGATCAGTGCAGGTAGAGAGATGTGGGCTCAGGAGTGTTTCTGGGGGCTTGAACAAGGGGAGGACCCAGCCTGCTTCAGTGCGGGCCGCATGATGTGGGTTCAGGAGTGTTTGTCGGGTGTTTAAACAGGGCCGGAACCAGCCTGGGTCCATGCTCAGAGCGAGACACGCGTTCAGGAGTGTTTGTCGGGGGCTTGAAAAGGGCGGAAACTGGCATGGTTCAGTGCAGGGAGAGAGTGATGCAGGCTCAGGAGCGTTTGCTGAGGGACAGCCTGGGTCAGTGCAGGGAGTATGATGTCGGCTCAGGAGTGTTTGTCGGGGGCTTCAACTGCAGGGGAACCAGTGTGGTGCAGTGCAGGAAGAGAGATGCAGGCTCAAGCGAAGGAACCAGCCTGGGTCAGGGCAGGGAAAGAGAGCGATGAGACTCAGGAATGTTTGTCAGGGGCTTGAACAGGGTGGGAACCAGCGTGGTTCAATGCAGGGGGAGAGAGATGACAACTCAGGAGTGTTTGCTGGGGGCTTGAACAAGGGTGGGACCCAGACTAGTTCAGTGCAGGAAGAGACGGGCGGGTTCAGGAGTGTTTATCGGGGGTTTGAACAGGGCTGGAATCGGTCTGGGTCAGTGCAGGGAGCCTCGTGTTGGCTCAGGAGTCTTTGTTGGGGGCTTCAAGAAGGGCGGGACCCCACCTGGTTCAGTCAGGAAGCGAGATGCAGGCTCAGGAGTGTTTGTCCAGGGCTTGAACAAGGAGAGGACACAGCCTCTATCAGTGCAGGCATGAAGTGAGCTCAGGAGTGTTTGTCGGGGTCTTGAACAGGGCAGAACCCAGGCTGGTTCAGTACAGGGAGTGAGATGCGGGCTCAGGAGTGTTTTTCGGGGGCTTTAATAGGGCAGCAACCAGCCTAGTTCAGGGCAGGGAGAGAGATGTGGGTTCAGGAGTGTTTGTCGGAGACATGGACTGCGGCAGAACCCAGCCTGATTCAGTGCGGGGAGCAGGATGTGGGCTCAGGAGTGTTTGTCGGCGGATAGAACTAGGGCAAGACTCAGCCTGGGTCGGCGTAGGGAGCATGATATGGTCTCAGGAGTGTTTGTCGAGGTCTTGAACAGGGCAGGAACCAACCTGTTTTAGTGCGGGGAGAGATATTCAGGCTCAGGAGTGTTTTTCTCCTGGGGGCTTGAACAAGAGGAGGGCCCATCCTAGTTCAATGCAGGGAGCTAGATGTGTGTTCGGGTGTGTTAGTCGGGCGCATGAACGAGGGCAGAATTGAGCCTGCTTCAGTGCGGGCAGTATGATGCGCGCTCAGGAGTATTTGTAGGGTGGTTGAACAGGGCGGGAAGCAGTCTGGGTCAGTGCTGGGAGCGAGATGTGGGTTCAGGAGTGTTTGGCGGGGCCTTGACCGGGGCAGGAACCAGCCTGGGTCCATGCACGGAGCAAGATACGGGTTCAGGAGTGTTTGTCGGGGGCTTGAAAAGGAAGGAAACTGGCGTGGTTCAGTGCAGGGAGAGAGTAATGCATTCTCAGGAGCGTTTTCGAGGAGATTAAACAAGGGCAGGACCCAGCCTGGGTCAGTGCAGGGAGCGAGATGAGGCCTCAGGAGTGTTTGTCTGGGGATTAAACAGGGCAGAAACCAGCCAGGGCCCGGGCAGGGAGATATGGGTTCAGGAGTCTTTGTCTGGGGCTTGAACAGGGCGGAAACTGGCCCGGTTCAATGCAGGGAGAGACTGATGCAGGCTCAGGAGCGTTTGATGGGGGATTGAACAAGGGCAGGAACCAGTCTGGGTCAGTGCAGGGAGAGAGATGCGGGCTCAAGCGAAGGAACCAGGCTGGGTCAGTGCAGGCAAAGAGAGCGATGAGACTCAGGAATGTTTGTCAGGGGCTTCAACAGGGCGGGAACCAGCCTCGTTCAATGCAGGGGGAGAGAGAGAGAGAGAGATGCCGTCTCAGGAGTGTTTGCTGGGGGCTTGTGTCTGGCTGGAAGAGGGCGAGAACCAGCCTGGTTCAGTGCGGGGAGAGAGATGTGGGCTCAGGAGTGTTTATCGGGGACTTGAACTAGGGTAGAACGCAGATGGCTCAGTGTGGGGAGCATGATGTGGGCACAGAAGTGTTTGTCGGGGATTGAACAGGGCAGGAACCAGCCTGGTTCAGTGCAGGGACAGAGATGCCGGTTCAGAAGTGTTTGTCGGGGACTTGAACTAGGGCAGAACCCAGCCTGCTTCAGTGCGGGGAGCATGATGTGGACTCAGAAGTGTTTGTCGGGGGCTGGAACAGGGTAGGAACCAGCCTGGTTCAGTGCAAGGAGAGAGATGCGGGTTCAGGAGTGTTTGGCGGGGGCTGAGCAAGGTCAGGACCCAGCTGGGTTCAGTGCAGGTAGAGAGATGCAGGCTCAGAAGTGTTTGCTGAGGCTTGAACAGGGCAGGAACCAGTCTGGTTCAGTGCAGGGAGAGAGATGCGGGCTCAGGAGTGTTTCGTGGGGGCTTGAACAAGGGGAGGACCCAGCCTGCGTCAGTGCAGGGAGCCTCATGTGGGCTCAGGAGTCTTGTCTGGGGCTTCAAGAAGGGCGGGACCCAGTCTGGTTCAGTCAGGGAGCGAGATGCAGGCTCAGGAGTGTTTGTCCAGGGCTTGAACAAGGAGAGGACACAGCCTGCATCGGTGCAGGCATGAAGTGAGCTCAGGAGTGTTTGTCGGGGACTTTAACTAGGGCAGAACCCAGCCTGGTTCAGTAAAGGGAGTGAGATGCAGGCTCAGGAGTGTTTGCTGGGGGCTTTAACAAGAGCAGGACCCAAGCTGGTTCAATGCAGGCAGAGAGATATGGGCTCAGGAGTGTTTGTCGGGGGCTTGAACAGAACAGGAACCAGCCTATTTCAGTGCGGGAAGAGATATGTAGGCTCAGGAGTGTTTTTCGGGGGCTTGAAGAAGGGGAGGACCCATCTTTGTTCAATGCAGGGAGCTAGATGAAATCCAGGAGTGTTTGTCGGGGACTTAAACTAGGGCAGAACCCAGCCTGATTCAGTGCGGGGAGCATGATGTGGGCTCAGGAGTGTTTGTTGGGGGATTGAGCAGGGCGAGAACCAGCGTGGTTCAGTGCAGGGAGAGAGAGAGATGAGACTCAGGAGTGTTTGTCGGGGACTTGAACAGGGAGGAAACCAGCCTGGTTCAGTGGGGGGAGCATGATGTGTGCTCAGGAGTGTTTGTAGGGGGCTTCAACAGGGCAGGAACGAGCCTGGTTCAGCACGGGGAGTGAGATGAAGGCTAAAGAGAAGGAACCAGCCTAGGTCAGTGCGGGGAGTGAGATGCAGGCTAAAGGGAAGGACCCAGGCTGGTTCAGTGCAGGGAGCGAGATGTGGGTTCAGGAGTGTTCGTCGGGGGCTTGAACGGGGCGGGAACCAGGGTGTTCAGCGCAGGGAGAGAGAGAGATGTCGTCCTAGGATGTTTCTCTGGGGTTTGAACATGACGGGAACCAGCCTGGGTCAGTGCAAGGAACCTGATGTGGGCTCAGGAGTGTTTGTCGGGGGCTTCAACAGCGGGGGAACCAGTGTGGTGCAGTGCAGGAAGAGAGATGCAGGCTCAACTGAAGGAACCAGCCTAGGTCAGTGCAGGGAAAGAGAGCGATGAGACTCAGGAATGTTTGTCAGGGGCTTGAACAGGGCAGGAACCAGCCTGGTTCAATGCAGGGGGAGAGAGATGCCGTCTCAGGAGTGTTTCCTGGGGGATTGAACAAGGGTGGGACCCAGTGTAGTTCAGTGCAGGAAGCGACAGGCGGGTTCAGGAGTGTTTATCGGGGGCTTGAACAGGGCTGGAAGCAGTCTGGGTCAGTGCATGGAGCCTCATGTGGGCTCAGGAGTCTTTGTCTGGGGCTTCCATAAGGGCGGGAGCCAGCCTGGTTCAGTCAGGGAGCGAGATGCAGGCTCAGGAGTGTTTGTTGGGGGGTTGAACAGGGCGGGAACCAGCCTGGTTCAGTGCAGGGAGAGAGTGATGCAGTCTCAGGAGCGTTTTTCGGGGGCTTGATCAAGGGGAGAACCCATCCTTGTTCAATGCAGGGAGCTAGATGTGGGTTCAGGAGTGTTAGTCGGGCGCTTGAAATAGGGCAGAACCGAGTCTGCTTCAGTGCGGTGAGTATACTGCGTGCTCAGGAGTGTTTGTTGGGTGGTTGAACAGGGCGGGAACCAGTCTGGGTCAGTGCAGGGAGCGAGATATGTTTCCAGGAGTGTTTGTCGCAAACATGAACTGGGACAGGACCCAGCTAGCCTTAGTGCGGGTAGCAGGATGTGGGCTCAGGAGTGTTTATAGGGTATTGAACAGGGAAGGAACCAGCGTGATTCAGTGCAGGGACTGAGATGCCGGTTCAGTAGTGTTTGTCGGGGACTTGAGCTATGGCAGAACCCAGCCTGCTTCAGTGCGGGCAGCATGGTGTGGGTTCAGTGTCGGGGGCTTGAACAGGGCAGAAACCAGCCTGGGTCCATGCAAGGAGAGAAATATGGGTTCAGGAGTGTTTGTCAGGGGCTTGAAAAGGGCGGAAACTGGCATGGTTCAGTGCAGGGAGAGAGTGATGCAGTCTCAGGAGCGTTTTTCGGGGGCTTGAACAAGGGGAGGACCCATCTTTTTTCAATGCAGGGAGCTGGATGTGGGTTCGGGAGTGTTAGTCGGGCGCTTGAACTAGGGCAGAACTGAGCCTGGTTCATTGCGGGGACTATGATGCCTGCTCAGGAGTGTTTGTTGGGTGGTTGAACAGGGCGGGAACCAGTCTGGGTCAGTGCAGGGAGCGAGATGTGGGTTCAGGAATGTTTGTCAGGGGCTTGAACAGGGCAGGAACCAGCCTGGGTCGATGCACGGAGCGAGATATGGGTTCAGGAGTGTTTGTTGGGGGCTTGAACAGGGCGGAAACTGGCGTGGTTCAGTGCAGGGAGAGAGGGATGCAGGCACAGGAGCGTTTGCTGGGGGACTGAACAAGGGCAGGACCCAGCCTGGGTCAGTGCAGGGAGAGAGATGAAGGCTCAGGAGTGTTTGTCGGGGACTTGAACAAGGGGAGGATCCAGCCTGCTTCAGTGCGGGCAGCATGCTGTGGGTTCAGGAGTGTGTGTCGGGGGCTTGAACAGGGCAGGAACCAGCCTGGGTCCATGCACGGAGTGAGATACGGGTTCAGGAATGTTTCTTGGGGGTTTGAAAAGGGCGGAAGCTGGCGTGGTTCAGTGCAGGGAGAGAGTGATGCAGGCTCAGGAGCATTTACTGGGGGACTGAACAAGGGCAGGACCCAGCCTGGTTCAGTGCAGAGAGCGAGATGTGGGATCAGGAGTGTTCGGTGGGGACTTGAAAGGGACGGGAACCAGCGTTTTCAGCGCATGGAGAGAGAGATGTCGTCCTAGGATGTTTGTCTGGGGTTTGAACAGGACGGGAGCCAGCCTGGGTCAGTGCAAGGAACCTGATGTGGGCTCAGGAGTGTATGACGGGGTTTGAAGAAGGGCAGGACCGAGCCTGGGTCAGTGCAGGGAGCATGATGTCGGCTCAGGAGTGTTTGTCGGGGGCTTCAACAGCGGGGGAACCAGTGTGGTGCAGTGCAGGAAGAGAGATGCAGGCTCAAACGAAGGAACCAGCCTGGGTCAGTGCAGGGAAAGAGAGCGAAGAGACTCAGGAATGTTTGTCAGGGGCTTGAATAGGGCGGAAAGCAGCCTGGTTCAATGCAGGGGGAGAGAGATGAGACTCAGGAGTGTTTGCTGTGGGCTTGAACAAGGGTGGGACCCGGTCTAGTTCAGTGCAGGAAGCGACAGGTGGGTTCAGGAGTGTTTAATGGGGGCTTGAACAGGGAGGGAACCAGGCTGAGTCAGTGCAGGGAGCCTCATGTGGGCTCAGGAGTCTTTGTCCGGGGCTTCAGTAAGGGCGGGACCCAGCCTGGTTCAGTCAGGGAGGGAGATGCAGGCTCAGGAGTGTTTGTCCAGGGCTTGAACAAGGAGAGGACACAGCCTGCATCAGTGCAGGCATGAAGTGGGCTCAGGAGTGTTTGTCGGGGACTTGAACTAGGGCACAACCCAGCCTGGTTCAGTGCATGGAATGAGATGCGGGTTCAGGAGGGTTTGTCACGGGCTTGAACCAGGCAGGGACCAGCGTGGTTCAGTGCAGGGAGAGAAAGAGAGATGCAGGCTCAGGAATGTTTCTCGGGGGCTTGAACAGGGAGGGAACCGGCCTGATTCAGTGCAGGGAGAGAGATGTGGGCTCAGGAGTGTTTGTCGCTGACTTGAACTAAGGCAGAAACCAGCCTCGTTCAGTGCGGGGAACATTTTTGGGGCTCAGGAATGTTTGTCGGGGACTTGAACAGGGCGGGACGCAGCCTGGTGGAGTGCAGAGAGTGAGATGCAGGCTGAGGAGTGTTTGTTGGGGCCTTGAAAAAGAGCAGGAACCAACCAGGTTCAGTGCAGGGAGCGAGATGCAGACTCAGGAGAGTTTGTCGGGGGCTTGCCTGAACATGGCAGGAACCAGCCTACCTCAGTGCAGGGAGCAGGATGTGGCCTCAGGAATGTTTGTCGGGGGTTTGAACAAGGGCAGGACCCAGCCAGGTTCAGTGCAGCGAGTGAGATGCAGGCTCAAGGGAAGGAACCAGCGTAGTTCAGTGCAGGGAGAGACATGCGGTCTCAGGAGTGTTTGTTGGGGTCTTGAACAGGGCGAGAACCAGCGTGCTTCAGTGCAGGGAGACAGAGAGATGAGCCTCAGGAGTGTTTGTTGGGGGCTTGACCAGGGCAGGAATCAGCGTGGTTCAGTGCAGGGAGAGAGAGAGAGAGTGGCGGGCCCAGGAGCCTTTGTCGGGGGTTTGAACAGGGCAGAAACTGGCCAGGTTCAGTGCAGGGACCGAGATGTGGGCTTAGGAGTGTTTGTCGGGGGTTAGGACAGGGCAGAAACCGGCCAGGTTCAGCACAGGGACCGAGATTTGGGTGTAGGAGTGTGTGTCAGGGATATGAACCAGGGCAGGACCAAAACTAGTTCAGTGTGGGGATCATGATGCGGGTTCAGCAGTGTTTGTCGGGGACTTGAACACGGGCAACAACCAGCCTGGTTCAATGTGGGGAGTGAGAGGTGGGCTCAGGAGTGTTTGTCGGGGGTTTGACCAGGGCAGGAATCAGCGTGTTTCAGTGCAGGGAGAGAGAGAGAGAGAGTGGCGGGCTCAGGAGTCTTTGTCGGGGGTTTGAACAGGGCAGAAACTGGCCAGGTTCAGTGCAGGGACCGAGATGTGGGCTCAGGAGTGTTTGTCGGGGACATGAACTAGGGCAGGACCCAACCTAGTTCACTGCGGGGATCATGATGCGGGTTCAGCAGTGTTTGTCGAGGACTTGAACACGGGCAACAACCAGCCTGGTTCAATGCGGGGAGTGAGATGCAGGCTCAGGGATGGAACCAGTGTGGGTCTGTCCTGAAGAGAGATGTGGGCTCAGGAGTTTTGTCAGGGGCTTGAACAGGGCGGGAACCAGCCTGGTTCAACGCAGGGGAGAGAGATGCTGTCTCAGGAGTGTTTGCTGGGGGCTTGAACAGGGCTGGAAGCAGTCTGGGTCAGTGCAGGGAGCCTCATGTGGGCTCAGGAGTCTTTGTCAGGGGCTTCAATAAGGGCGGGACCCAGCCTGGTTCAGTCAGGGAGGGAGATGCAGACTCAGGAGTGTTTGTCCAGGGCTTGACAAGGAGAGGACACAGCCTGCATCAGTGCAGGCATGAAGTGGGCTCAGGAGTGTTTGTCGGGTACTTGAACTAGGGCGGAACCCAGCCTGGTTCAGTACAGGGAGTGAGATGCGGGCTCAGGAGTGTTTGTCGGGGGACTGAACAGGGCAGGAAAAAGCCTGGGTCAGTGCGGGGAGTGAGATTCAGGCTCAGGACTGTTTGTTGGGGGCTTGAACACGGAGGTAACCAGCCTGATTCAGTGCAGGGAGAGAGATATGAGCTCAGGAGTGTTTGTCGCTGTCTTGAACTAGGGCGGGAACCAGCCAGTTTCAGTGTGAGGAGCATGATGTGGGCTCAAGAGTCTTTGTCCGGGGCTTTAACAGGGGGAAAACCAGCCAGGATCCTTGGAGGAGCATGATCTGGGTTCAGGAGTGTTTCTCAGGGGTTTGATAAGGGCAGGAACCAGCGTGGTTCAGTGCAGGGAGAGAGAGAGAGAGAGAGAGATGCAGGCTCAGGAGTGTTTGTCGGGGGCTTGAACAGGGCAGGAACCAGCGTGGTTGGGTTCAGGAACTAAGATGTGGGCTCAGGAGTGTTTCCTGGGGGATTGAACGAGGGCAGGACCCAGCGTGCCTCAGTGCAGGAAGAGAGATACGGGCTAAGGAGTATTTGCTGGGGGCTTGAACAGGGCAGGAACCAGCCTAGTTCAGGGCAGGGAGAGAGATGTGGGTTCAGGAGTGTTTGTCGGAGACATGAACTGGGGCAGAACCCAGCCTGGTTCAGTGCGGGGATCATGATACGGGTTCAGCAGTGTTTGTCGGGGACTTGAACAAGGGCAACAACCAGCCTGGTTCAATGCGGACAGTGAGATGCAGGCTCAAGGGATGGAACTAGTGTGGGTCTGTCCTGGAGAGGGATGTGGGCTCAGGAGTATTTGTCGGGGTCTTGAACAGGGCAGGAACCAGCGTGATTCAGTGCAAGGAGAGAGATGCTGGTTCAGGAGTGTTTGGCGGGGGTTGAACAAGGGCAGGACCCAGCTGGGTTCAGTGCAGGTAGAGAGATCCAGGCTCAGAAGTGTTTGCTGGGGGCTTGAACAGGGCGGGAAGCAGCCTGGTTCAGAGCGGGCAGCATGGTGTGTGTTCAGGAGTGTTTGTTGGGGGCTTGAACAGGGCAGGAACCAGCCTGGGTCCGTGCATGGAACGAGATACGGGTTCAGGAATGTTTCTCGGGGGTTTGAAAAGGGCGGAAACAGGCGTGGTACAGTGCAGGGTGAGAGTGATGCAGGCTCAGGAGCGTTTGCTGCGGGACTGAACAAGGGCAGGACCCAGCCTGGGTCAGTGCAGGGAGAGAGATGAAGGCTCAGGAGTGTTTTTCGGGGACTTGAACTAGGGCAGAACCTAGCCTGGTTCAGTGCAGTGAGCGTGATGTGGGCTCAGGATTGTTTGTCGGGGGGCTTGAACAGGGCAGGAAACAGCCTGGTTCAGTACGGGGAGCCAGATGCAGGCTCAAGAGTGTTTGCTGGAGGCTTGAACAAGAGCAGGACCCAGGCTGGTTCAATGCAGGCAGAGAGATGTGGGCTCAGGAGTGTTTGTCGGGGGCTTGAAAAGGGCGGGAACCAGCCCAACTCAGTGCAGGGAGCAAGATATGGCCTCAGGAATGTTTGTCAGGGGTTTGAACAAGGGCAGGACTCAGCCAGGTTCAGTGCAGGGAGTGAGATGCAGGCTCAAGGGAAGGAACCACCGTAGTTCAGTGAAGGGAGAGAGATGCGGGCTCAGGAGTGTTTGTCGTGGCATTGAACAGGGCAGGAAACAGCCTGGTTCAGTGCGGGGAGTGAGATGCGTGTTCAGGAGTGTTTGTCGGGGGCTTGAACAGGGCGAGAACCAGCGTGGTTCAGTGCAGGGAGAGAGAGAGATGCAGGCTCAGGAGTGTTTGTCAGGGACGTAAACAGGGTGGGACTCAGCCTGGTTCAGTGCAGAGAGTGAGATGCGGGCTGAGGAGTGTTTGCTGGGGGCTTGAAAAAGAGCAGGAATCAGCCATGCTCAGTGCAGGGAGCGAGATGAGGGTTCAGGAGTGTTTGTCGGGGGCTTGAACAGGGCAGGAACCAGCCTGTTTCAGTGCGGGGAGAGTTATGCAGGCTCAGGAGTGTTTTTCGGGGGCTTGAACTAGGGGGGAGCACAACCTTGTTCAATGCAGGGAGCTAGATGTGGGTTCGGTAGTGTTAGTCGGGCACTTGAACTAGGGCATAAGCGAGCCTGCTTCAGTGCGAGGAGTATGATGCGCGCTCAGGAGTGTTTGTTGGGTGGTTGAACAGGGCGGGAACCAGTCTGGGTCAGTGCAGGGAGCGAGATGTGTGTTCAGGAGTGTTTGTCGCAAAAATGAACTGGGGCAGGACCCAGCGTGCTTCAGTGCGGGTAGCAGGATGTGGGCTCAGGAGTGTTTGTCGGGTATTGAACAGGGCAGGAACCAGCGTGGGTCAGTGCAGCGACCGAGATGCGGGTTCAGAAGTGTTTGTCAGGGACTAGAACTAGGGCAGAACCCAGCCTGCTTCAGTGCGGGGAGCATGATGTGTACTCAGAAGTGTTTGTCGGGGGCTTGAACACGGTAGGAACCAGCCTGGTTCAGTGCAAGGAGAGAGATGCAGGTTCAGGAGTGTTTGGCGGGGGCTGAACAAGTGCAGGACCCAGCTGGGTTCAGTACAGGGAGAGAGATGGAGGCTCAGAAGTGTTTGCTGGGGGCTTGAACAGGGCGGGAACCAGCCTGGTTCAGTGAAGGGAGAGAGATGCGGGCTCAGGAGTGTTTCTTGGGGGCTTGAACAAGGGGAGGACCCAGCCTGCTTCAGTGCGGGCAGCATGGTGTGGGTTCAGGAGTGTGTGTCGGGGGTTTGAACAGGGCAGAAGCCATCCTGGGTCCATGCACGGAGCGAGATACGGGTTCAGGAGTGTTTGTCGGGGGTTTGAAAAGGGCGGAAACTGGCGTCGTTCAGTGCAGGGAGAGAGTGATGCAGGCTCAGCAGCATTTTTCCAGGGCTTGAACAAGGGGAGGACCCATCCTTATTCAATGCAGGGAGCTGGATGTGGGTTCGGGAGTGTTAGTCGGGCGATGAACTAGGGCAGAACTGAACCTGGTTCAGTTCGGGGAGTATGATGCGCGCTCAGGAGTGTTTGTTGGGTGGTTGAACAGGGCGGGAACCAGTCTGGGTCAGTGCAGGGAGCGAGATGTGGGTTCAGGAGTGTTTGTCGGGGGCTTGAAAAGGGCGGAAACTGGCGAGGTTCAGTGCAGGGAGAGAGTGATGCCGGCTCAGGAGCGTTTGCTGGGGGATAGAACATGGGCAGGATCCAGCCTGGGTCAGTGCAGGGAGAGAGAAGAAGGTCAGGAGTGTTTCTCGGGGACTTCAACTAAAGCAGAACCCAGCCTGGTTCAGTGCAGAGAGCGTGATGTGGGCTCAGGAGTGTTTGTCCGGGGCTTGAACGGGGCGAGAACCAGCCAGGATCAGTGGAAGGAGCATGATCTGGGCTCAGGAGTGTTTCTCGGGGGCTTAAACAGGCCAGGAACCAGCGTGGTTTAGTTCAGGATGTAAGATGTGGGCTCAGGAGTGTTTTTGGTGGATTGAAGAAGGGCAGGACCCAGCGTGCCTCAGTGCAGGGAGAGAGATGTGGGTTCAGGAGTGTTTGTTGGGTGGTTGAACAGGGCGGGAACCAGCCTGCTTCAGTGCAGGGAGTGAGATGCGGGTTCAGGAGTGTTTGTCCTGGGCTTGAACGGGGCAGAAACAGGCCAGGTTCAGTGCAGGGACCGAGATGTGGGCTCAGGAGTGTTTGTCAGGGACATGAACCAGGGCAGGACCCAACCTAGTTCAGTGCGGGGATCATGATGCAGGTTCAGCAGTGTTTGTCGGGGACTTGAACACGGGCAAGAACCAGCCTGGTTCAATGCAGGGAGTTAGATGTGGGCTCAGGAGTGTTTGTCGGGGGCTTGAACAGGGCAGGAATCAGCGTGGTTCAGTGCAGGGAGAGAGAGAGATGAGACTCAGGAGTGTTTGTCGGGGACTTGAACAGGGCGGGAACCAGCCTGGTTGAGTGCAGGGAGCATGATGTGTGCTCAGGAGTGTTTGTCGGGAGCTTGACCAGGGCAGGAACGAGCCTCGTTCAGCACGGGGAGTGAGATGAAGGCTAAAGAGAAGGAACCAGCCTCGGTCAGTGTGGTGAGTCAGATGCAGGCTAGAGGGAAGGACCAGCCTGGTTCAATGCAGGGAGTTAGATGTGGGCTCAGGAGTGTTCGTCGGGGGCTTGAACGCGGGGCGGGGAACCAGCGTGTTCAGCGCAGGGAGAGACAGATGGATGTTTGTCTGGGGTTTGAACAGGGCAGGAACCAGCCTGGGTCAGTGCAAGGAACCTGATGTGGGCTCAGGAGTGTCTGATGGGGGCTTGAACAAGGGCAGGACCCAGCCTGGGTCAGTGCAGGGAGCATGATGTCGGCTCAGGAGTGTTTGTCGGGGGCTTCAACAGCGGGGGAACCAGTGTGGTGTAGTGCAGGAAGAGAGATGCAGGCTCAAGCGAAGGAACCAGCCTGGGTCAGTGCAGGGAAAGAGAGCGATGAGACTCAGGAATGTTTTTCAGGGGCTTGAACAGGGCGGGAACCAGCCTGGTCAATGCAGGGGGAGAGAGATGCCGTCTCAGGCATGTTTTCTGGGGGCTTGAACAAGGGTGGGACCCAGTCTAGTTCAGTGCAGGAAGCGACAGGCAGGTTCAGGAGTGTTTATCGGGGTCTTGAACAGGGCTGGAACGAGTCTAGGTCAGTGCAGGGAGCCTCATGTGGGCTCAGGCGTCTTTGTCTGGGGCTTCAATAAGGGCGGGACCCAGCCTGGTTCAGTCAGGGAGCGAGATGCAGGCTCAGGAGTGTTTGTCCAGGGCTAGAACAAGGAGAGGACACAGCCTGCATCAGTGCAGGCATGAAGTGAGCTCAGGAGTGTTTATCGGAGACTTGAACTAGGGCAGAACCCAGCCTGGATCAGTACAGGGAGTGAGATGCGGGCTCAGGAGTGTTTGTCGGGGGATTAAACAGGGCAGGAAACGGCCTGGTTCACTACGGGGTGTGAGAAGCGGGTTCAGGAGTGTTTTTCGGGGGCTTGAATCGGGCAGGGACCAGCGTGGTTCAGTGCAGGGAGAGAGAGAGAGAGATGCAGGCTCAGGAGTGTGTGTAGGGGTTTGAACAGGGGAGGAACCAGCGTGGTTCAGTTCAGGAAGTAAGATGTGGCTCAGGAGTGTTTGTCGGGGGATTGAACAAGGGCAGGACCCAGCGTGCCTCAGTGCACGGAGAGAGATACAGGCTCAGGAGTTTCTGTCGGAGACATGAACTGGGGCAGGACCCAGCGCGCCTCAGTGCGGGAAGCAGGATGTGGGCTCAGGAGTGTTTGTTGACGGCTTCAACAGGGCAGGAACCAGCCTGTTTCAGTGCACGGAGAGATATGTAGGCTCAGGAGTGTTTTTCGGGGGCTTGAACAAGGGGAGGACCCATCCTTGTTCAATGCAGGGAGCTAGATGTGGGTTCGGGAGTGTTAGTCGGGCGCTTAAACGAGGGCAGAACTGAGCCTGGTTCAGTGCGGGGAGTATAATGCGCGCTCAGGAGTGTTTGTTGGGTGGTTGGCCGGGAACCAGTCTGGTTCAGTGCAGTGAGCGAGACGTAGGTTCAGGAGTGTCTGTCAACCGCTTGAACAAAGGTAGGACCCCGCCTCGTTCAGTTCAGGGAGGGAGATGTGGGCTTAGGAGTATTTGTCGGGGATTGAACAGGGCCGGAACCAGCGTGGTTCAGTGCAGGGACCAAGGTGCCGGTTCAGAAGTGTTTCCTGGGGGCTTGAACAAGGGGAGGACCCAGCCTGCTTCACTGCGGGCAGCATGATGTGGGCTCAGGAGTGTTTGTCAGGGGCTTGAACAGGGCAAAAACCAGCCTGGGTCCATGCACGGAGCGAGATAAGTGTTCAGGAGTGTTTCTCGGGGGCTTGAAAAGGGCAGAAACTGGCGTGGTTCAGTGCAGGGAGAGAGTGATGCACGCTCAGGAGCGTTTGCTGGGGGACTGAACAAGGGCAGGACCCAGCCTGGGTCAGTGCAGGGAGAGAGATGCAGGCTCAGGAGTCTTTGTCGGGGACTTGAACTAGGGCAGAACGCAGCGTGCCTCAGTGTGTGGACCATGGTGTGGGCTCAGGAGTGTTTGTTGGGGATTGAACAGGGCATTAACCAGTGTGGTTCAGTGCAGGGACCGAGATGCCGGTTCAGAAGTGTATGTCGGGGACTTGAACTAGGGCAGAACCCAGCCTGCTTCAGTGTAGGGAGCATGATGTGGACTCAGAAGTGTTTGTCGAGTCTTGAACAGGGTAGGAACCACCCTGGTTCAGTGAAAGGAGAGTGATGCAGGATCAGGAGCGTTTCCTGGGGGAGTGAACAAGGGCAGGACGCAGCTTGGGTCAGTGCAGGGAGAGAGATGCAGGCTCAGAAGTGTTTGCTGGGGGCTTGAACAGGGCGGGAATCAGCCTGGTTCAATGCCGGGTGAGAGTGATGCAGGCTCAGGAGCGTTTGCTGAGGGACTGAACAAGGGCAGGACCCAGCCTGAGACAGTGCAGGGAGAGAGATGAAGGCTCAGGAGTGTTGGTCGGGGACTTGAACTAGGGCAGAATGCAGCCTGGTTCAGTGCAGAGAGCATGAAGTGGGCTCAGGAGTGTTTGTCGGGGATTGAACAGGGCAGGAAGCAGAGTGGTTCAGTGCAGGGACCGAGATGCCGGTTCAGAAGTGTTTGTCAGGGACTTGAACTAAGGCAGAACCCAGCCTGCTTCAGTGTGGGAGCATGATGTGGACTAAGAAGTGTTTATCAGGGACTTGAACAGGGTAGGAACCAGGCTGGTTCAGTGCAAGGAGAGAGATGCGGGTTCAGGAGTGTTTGTCGGGGGCTTGAAAAGGGCAGAAACTGGCCTGGTTCAGTGCAGGGAGAGAGTGATGTAGGCTCAGGAGCGTTTGCTGGGGGACTGAACAAGGGCAGGACCCAGCCTGGGTCAGTGCAGGGAGAGAGATGCAGGCTCAGGAGTGTTGGTCGGGGACTTGAACTAAGGTAGAATGCAGCCTGGTTCAGTGCGGAGAGCATGATGTGGGCTCAGGAGTGTTTGTCGAGAGCTTGAAGAAGAGCAGGATCCAGGCTGTTTCAATGCAGGCATAGAGATGCGGGCTCAGGAGGATTTGTTGGGGGCTTGAACAGGGCGGGAACCAGCCTAGTTCAGGGCAGGGAGAGAGATGTCGGTTCAGGACGGTTTGTCGGAGACATGAACTGGGGCAGAACCCAGCCTGGTTCAGTGCGGGGAGCAGGATGTGGACTCAGGAGTGTTTGTCGGGGGCTTGAACAGGACAGGAAACAGCCTGGTTCAGTCCGGGGAGTGAGATGCAGGCTCAAGAGTGTTTGGTGGGGGCTTGAACAAGAGCAGGACCCAGGCTGGTTCAATGCAGGTAGAGAGATTTGAGCTCCGGAGTGTTTGTCGGGGGCTGGAAAAGGGCGGGAACTGGCCAAGCTCAGTGCAGGGAGCAAGATGTGGCCTCAGGAATGTTTGTCGGGGGGTGAACAAGGGCAGGACCCAGCCAGGTTCAGTGCAGGGAGTGGGATGCAGGCTCAAGGGAAGGAACCAGCGTAGTTCAGTGCAGGGAGAGCAATGCGCACTCAGGAGTGTTTGTCGGGGGCTTGAAAAGAGCGAGAACCAGCGCAGTACAGTGCAGGGAGAGAGAGAGATGATACTCAGGAGTGTTTGTCGGGGACTTGAACAGGGCGGGAACCACCCTGGTTCAGTGCGGGGAGCATGATGTGTGCTCAGGAGTGTTTGTCAGGAGCTTGAACAGGGCGAGAACCAGCGTGGTTCAATGCAGGGAGAGAGAGAGATGAGACTCAGGAGTGTTTGTCGGGGACTTGAACAGGGCGGGAACCAGCCTGGTTCAGTGCGGGGAGCATGATGTGTGCTCAGGAGTGTTTGTCGGGAGCTTGACCAGGGCAGGAACGAGCCTGGTTCAGCACGGGGAGTGAGATGAAGGCTAAAGAGAAGGAACCAGCCTCGGTCAGTGTGGTGAGTCAGATGCAGGCTAGAGGGAAGGACCAGCCTGGTTCAGTGCAGGGAACGAGATGTGGGTTCAGGAGTGTTCGTCGGGGGCTTGAATGGGATGGGAAACAGCGTCTTCAGCGCAGGGAGAGAGAGATGTCATCCTAGGATGTGTGTCTGCGGTTTGAACATGACGGGAACCAGCCTGGGTCAGTGCAACGAACCTGATGTGGGCACAGGAGTGTCTGACTGGGGCTTGAACAAGAGCAGGACCCAGCCTGGGTCAGTGCAGGATGTGGGTTCAGGAGTGTTTGTCGGAGACATGAACTGCGGCAGAACCTAGCCTGATTCAGTGCAGGTTGTGGGCTCAGGAGTGTTTGTCGGGGGATAGAACTAGGGCAAGACCCAGCCTGGGTCGGCGCAGGGAGCATGATATGGTCTCAGGAGTGTTTGTCGAGGGCTTGAACAGGGCAGGAACCACCCTGTTTCAGTGCGGGGAGAGATATGCAGGCTCAGGAGTGTTTTTCGGGGGCTTGAACAAGAGGAGGGCCCATCCTAGTTCAATGCAGGGAGCTAGATGTGTGTTCGGGAATGTTAATTGGGCTCATGAACGAGGGCAGAATTGAGCGTGGTTCAGTGCGGGGAGTAAGATGCGCGCTCAGGAGTGTTTGTCAGGGGCTTGAACAGGGCGGAAAGCAGTCTGGGTCAGTGCAGGGAGCGAGATGTGGGTTCAGGAGTGTTTGTCGGGGCCTTGACAGGGCGGAAACTGGCGTGGTTCAGTGCAGGGAGAGAGTGATGCAGGCTCAGGAGCGTTTCCTAGGGGACTGAACAAGGGCAGGACCCAGCCTGGGTCAGTGCAGGGAGAGAGATGAAGGCTCAGGAGTGTTTGTCGGGGACTTGAACTAGGGTAGAACGCAGCCTGGCTCACTCTGGAGCATGATGTGGGCTCAGGAGTTTTGTAGGGGATTGAACAGGGCAAGAACCAGCGTGGTTCAGTACAGGGAGTGAGATGCGGGCTCAGGAGTGTTTGTCGGGGGCTTGAACAGGGCAGGAAAGAGCCTGGTTCAGTGCGGGGAGAGGTATGCAGGCTCAGGAGTGTTTTTCGGGGGCTTGAACAAGAGGAGGGCCCATCCTAGTTCAATGCAGGGAGCTAGATGTGTGTTCGGGTGTGTTAGTCGGGCGCATGAACGAGGGCAGAATTGAGCCTGCTTCAGTGCGGGCAGTATGATGAGCGCTCAGGAGTGTTTGTAGGGTGGTTGACAGGGCGGGAACCAGTCTGGGTCAGTGCAGGGAGCGAGATGTGGGTTCAGGAGTGTTTGTCGGGGGCTTGAACAGGGCGGAAACTGGGGTGGTTCAGTGCAGGGAGAGAGTGATGCAGTCTCAGGAGCGTTTGCTGGGGGGATTGAACAAGGGCAGGACCCAGCCTGGGACAGTGCAGGGAGAGAGATGCAGGCTCAGAAGTGTTTGTTGGGGGCTTGAGCAGGGCGGGAACCAGCCTGGTTCAGTGCAGGGAGAGAGTGATGCAGGCTCTGCAGCGTTTGCTGGGGGACTGAACAAGGGCAGGACCCAGCCTGGGTTAGTGCAGGGAGAGAGATGAAGGCTCAGCAGTGTTTGTCGGGGGCTTGAACAAGAGCAGGCCCCAGGCTGGTTCAATGCAGGCAGAGAGATGCGGGCTCAGGAGTGTTTTTCGGGGGCTTGAACAGGGCAAGAACCAACGGGGTTCAGTGCAGGGAGAGAGAGAATTGAGAGTCACGAGTGTTTGTGGGGGACTTGAACAGGGCGGGAACCAGCACGGTTCAGTGCGGTGAGCATGAGGTGTGTTCAGGAGTGTTTGTCGGGGGCTTGACCAGGGCAGGAATGAGCCTGATTCAGCACGGGGAGTGAGATGAAAGCTAAAGAGAAGGAACCAGCCTAGGACAGTGCAGAGAGTGAGATGCAGGCTAAAGGGAAGGACTCAGCCTGGTTCAGTACAGGGAGCGAGATGTGGGTTCAGGAGTGTTCGTGGGGGCTTGAACGGGGCGGGAACCAGCGTGTTCAGCGCAGGGAGAGAGAGATGGCGACCTAGGATGTTTGTTTGGTGTTTGAACAGGACGGGAACCAGCCTGGGTCAGTGCAAGGAACCTGATGTGGGCTCAGGAGTGTCTGACGGGGGCTTGAAAAAGGGCAGGACCCAGCCTGGGTCAGTGCAGGGAGCATGATGTCGGCTCAGGGGTGTTTGTCGGGGGCTTCAACAGCGGGGGAACCAGTGTGGTTCAGTGCAGGAAGAGAGAGGCAGGCTCAAGCGAAGGAACCAACCTGGGTCAGTGCAGGGAAAGAGACCGATGAGACTCAGGAATGTTTGTCGGGCACTTGAACAGGGCGGGACCCAGCCTGGTTCAGTGCAGAGAGTGAGATGCAGGTTGAGTAGTGTTTGCTGGGGGCTTGAAAAAGAGTAGGAACCAGCGAGGTTCAGTGCAGGGAGCGAGATGAGGATTCAGGAGTGTTTGTCCGGGGCTTGAACAGGGCGGCAACCAGCCAGACTTGGTGTGAGGAGCATGATGTGGGCTCAGGAGACTTTGTCCGGGGCTTGAACAGGGCGAGAACCATCCAGGATCAGTCGAGGGAGCATGATATGGGCTCAGGAGTGTTTCTAAGTGTTGAACAGGGCAGGAACCAGCATGGTTCAGTGCAAGGAGAGAGAGAGAGACAGATGCAGGCTCAGGAGTGTTTGTCGGGGGCTTCAGCAGGGCAGGAACCAGCGTGGTTCAGTTCAGGAAGTAAGATGTGGGCTCAGGAGTGTTTGCTGGGGGATTGAACAAGGGCAGGACCCAGTGTGCCTCAGTGCAGGAAGAGAGATATGGGCTCAGGAGTATTTGTTGGGGGCTTGAATAGGGTGGGAACCAGCCTAGTTCAGGGCAGGGAGATAGATGTGGGTTCAGTGGTGTATGTTGGAGACATGAACTGGGGCAGGACCCAGCGTGCCTCAGTGCGGGGAGCAGGATGTAGGCTCAGGAGTGTTTGTTGGGGGCTTAAAAAGGGCGGGAACCAGCCTAGTTCAGTGCAAGGAGAGAGATGCGGGTACAGGAGTGTTTGGCGGGGGTTGAACAAGGGCAGGACCCAGCTGGGTTCAGTGCAGGTAGAGAGATGCAGGCTCAGGGCAGGGAGAGAGATGTGGGTTCAGGGGTGTTTGTCGGAGACATGAACTTTGGCAGAACCTAGCCTGTTTAAGTGCGGGGATCTGGATGTGGATCAGGAGTGTTTGTTGGGGGCTTGAACAGGTCAGGAACCAGCGTGGTTCAGTGCAGGGACCGAGATGCCGGTTCAGAAGTGTTTGTCGGGGACTTGAACTAAGGCAGAACCCAGCCTGCTTCAGTGCAGGGAGCATAATGTGGACTCAGAAGTGTTTGTCGGGGACTTGAACAGGGTAGGAACCAGCCTGGTTCAGTGCAAGGAGAGAGATACGGGTTCAGGAGTGTTTGGCGGGGGTTGAACAAGGGCAGGACCCAGCTGGGTTCAGTGCAGGTAGAGAGATGCAGGCTCAGAAGTGTTTGCTGGGGGCTTGAACAGGGTGGGAACCAGCTTGGTTCAGTGAAGGGAGAGAGATGCGGGCTCAGGAGTGTTTCTTGCGGGCTTGAACAAGGGGAGGACCCAGCCTGCTTCAGTGCGGGCAGCATGGTGTGGGTTCAGGAGTGTTTGTGGGGGCTTGAACAGGGCAGGAACCAGCCTGGGTCCGTGCACGGAGCGAGATACGGGTTCAGGAGTGTTTGTCGGGGGCTTGAAAAGGGCGGAAACTGGCGTGGTTCAGTGCAGGGAGAGAGTGATGCAGGCTCAGGAGCTTTTACTGGGGGATTGAACAAGAGCAGGACCCAGCCTGGGTCAGTGCAGGGAGAGAGATGAAGGCTCAGGAGTGTTTGTCGGGGACTTGAACTAGGGCAGAACCCAGCCTGGTTCAGTGCGGAGAGCATGATGTGGGCTCAGGAGCGTTCGCTTGGGGCTTGAACAGGGCAGGAAAAAGCCTGTTTCAGTTCGGGGAGTGAGATGCAGTATTAAGAGTGTTAGCTGGGGGCTTGAACAAGAGCAGGACCCAGGCTGGTTCAATGCAGGCAGAGAGATGTGGGCTCAGGAGTGTCTGTCAGGGGCTTGAAAAGGGCAGGAACCAGCCTAGCTCAGTTCAGGGAGCAAGATGTGGCCTCAGGAAAGTTTGTTGGGGGTTTGAACAAGGGCAGGACCCAGCCAGGTTCAGTGCAGGGAGTGAGATGCAGGCTCAAGGGAAGGAACCAGTGTAGTTCAGTGCAGGGAGAGAGATGCGGCCTCAGGAGTGTTTATCTAGGGCTTGAACAGGGCGAGAACCAGCGTGGTTCAGAGCAGGGAGAGAGAGAGATGAGAGTCAGGAGTGTTTGCCGGGGACTTGAACAGGGTGGGAACCAGCCTGGTTCAGCACGGGGAGTGAGATGAAGGCTAAAGAGAAGGAACCAGCCTAGGTCAGTGCGGGAGTGAGATGCAGGATAAAGGGAAGGACCCAGCCTGGTTCAGTGCAGGGAGCGAGATGTGGGTTCAGTAGTGTTCGTCGGGGGCTTGAATGGGGCGGGAACAAGCATGTTCAGCTCAGGGAGAGAGAGATGTCTCCCTAGGATGTCTCTCTGCAGTTTGAGCAGGATGGGAACTGGCCTGAGTCAGTGCAAGGAACCTGATGTGGGCTCAGGACTGTCTGACGGGGGCTTGAACAAGGGCAGGACTAAGGCTGGGTCAGTGCAGGGAGCATGATGTCGGCTCAGGAGTGTTTCTCGGGGGCTTCAACAGTGGGGAACCAGTGTGGTGCAGTGCAGGAAGAGAGATGCAGGCTCAAGCGAAGGAACCAGCCTGGGTCAGTGCAGGGAAAGAGAGCGATGAGACTCAAGAATGTTTGTCAGGGGCTTGAACAGGGCGGGAACCAGCCTGGTTCAATGCAGGGGGAGAGAGATGCCATCTCAGGAGTGTTTGCTGGGCGCTTGAACGAGGGTGGGACCCAGTCTGGTTCAGTGCAGGAAGCGACATGCTGGTTCAGGAGTGTTTATCGGGGGCTTGAACAGGGATGGAACCAGGCTGGATCAGTGCAGGGAGCCTCGCGTTGGCTGGGGAGTCTTTGTCTGGGGCTTCAATAAGGGCGGAACCTAGCCTGGTTCAGTCAGGGAGCGAGATGCAGGCTCACGAGTGTTTGTCCAGGGCTAGAACAAGGAGAGCACACAGCCTGCATCAGTGCAGGCATGAAGTGGGCTCAGGAGTGTTTGTTGGGGACTTGAACCAGGGCAGAATCCAGCCTGGTGCAGTCCAGGGAGTGAGATGCGTACTCACGAGTGTTTGTCGGGGGATTGAACAGGGCAAGAACCAGCGTGGTTCAGTGCAAGGAGAGAGTTGCAGGCCCAGGAGTGTTTGTCAGGGACTTGAACTAGGGTAGAACGCAGCCTGGTTCAGTGTGGGGAGCATGATGTGTGCTCAGGAGTGTTTGGCCGAGGTTGAACAAGGGCAGGACCCAGCTGGTTTCAGTGCAGGTAGAGAGATGCAGGCTCAGATGTGTTTGCTCGGGGCTTGAACAAGGCGGGAACCAGCCTGATTCAGTGCAGGGAGAGAGATGCGGGCTCAGGAGAGTTTCTTGGGGGCTTGAACAAGGGGAGGACCCAGCCTGATTCAGTGCGGGCAGCATGGTGTGGGTTCAGGAGTGTTTGTCGGGGGCTTGAACCTGGCAGGAACCAGCCTGGGTCCATGCACGGAGCGAGATACGGGTTCAGGAGTGTTTGTCGTGGTTCAGTTTAGGGAGACAGTGATGCAGGCTCAGGAGCGTTTGCGAGGGGAGTGAACAAGGGCAGGACCCAGCCTGGGTCAGTGCAAGGAGACAGATGCCGTCTCAGGAGTGCTTGCTGAGGGCTTGAACGAGGGTGGGACCCAGGCTAGTTCAGTGCAAGAAGCGACAGGCGGGTTCAGGAGTATTTATCGGGGGCTTGAACAGGGCTGGAACCAGTCTGGGTCAGTGCAGGGAGCCACATGTGGGCTCAGGAGTCTTTGTCTGAGGCTTCAGTAAGGGCGGGACCCAGCCTGGTTCAGTCAGGGAGCAAGATGCACGCTTAGGAGTGTTTGTCCAGGGCTTGAACAAGGAGAGGACACAGCTTGCATCAGTGCAGGTGCAGGCATGAAGCGAGCTCAGGAGTGTTTCTCGGGGACTTGAACCAGGGCAGAACCCAGCCTGGTGCAGTCCAGGGAGTGAGATGCGGGCTCAGGAGTGTTTCTCGGGGGCTTGACCAGGGCAGGAACCAGCCTAGTTCAGGGCAGGAAGAGAGATGTGGGTTCAGGAGTGTTTGTCGGAGACATGGACTGCGGCAGAACCCAGGCTGGTTCAGTGCGGGGAGCAGGATGTGGGTTCAGGAGTGTTTGTCGGGGGATAGAACTAGGGCAAGACCCAGCCTGGGTCGGCGCAGGGAGCATGATGTGATCTCAGGAATGTTTGTTGAGGGCTTGAACAGGGCAGGAACCAACCTGTTTCAGTGCGGGGAGAGATTGCAGGCTCAGGAGTGTTTTTCGGGGGCTTGAACAAGAGGAAGGCCCATCCTTGTTCAATGCGGGAGCTAGATGTGTATTCCGGAGTGTTAGTTGGGCGCATGAACGAGGGCAGAATTGAGCCTGGTTCCGTGCGGGGAGTATGATGCGCTCCCAGGAGTGGTTGTAGGGTGGCTGACAGGGCGGGAACCAGTCTGGGTCAGTGCAGGGAGGGAGATGTGGCTTCAGGAGTGTTTGTCGGGGGCTTGAACAGGGCGGAAACTGGCGTGGTTCAGTGCAGGGAGAGAGTGATGCAGGCTCAGGAGCGTTTGCTGAGGGACTGAACAAGGGCAGGACCCAGCCTGGGTCAGTGCAGGGAGAGAGATGAAGGCTCAGGAGTGTTTGTCGGGGACTTGAACTAGGGCACAACCCAGCGTGGTTCAGTGCGGAAAGCATGATCTGGGCTCAGGAGTGTCTGTCGTTGGCTTGAACAAGAGCAGGACCCAGGCTGGTTCAATGCAGGCAGAGAGATGCGGGCTCAGGACGATTTGTTGGGGGCTTGAACAGGGCGGGAACCAGCCTAGTTCAAGGCAGGGAGAGAGATGTGGGTTCAAGAGTGTTTGTCGGAGACATGAACTGGGGCAGAACCCACCCTGGTTCAGTGCGCGGACCAGGATGTGGGCTCAGGAATGTTTCTCCGGGGCTTGAACAGGCCAGGAAACAACCTGGTTCAGTACGCGGAGTGAGATGCAGGCTCAAGGAAAGGAACCAGCGTAGTTCAGTGCAGGGAGAGAGATGTGGGTTCAGGAGTGTTTGTCGGGGGCTTGAAAGGGCGAGAACCAGAGTGCGACAGTGCAGGAAGAGAGAGAGATGAGACTCAGGAGTGTTTGTCGGGGACTTGAACTAGGGTAGAACGCAGCCTGGTTCAGTGTGGGGAGCATGATGTGGGCTCAGGAGTGTTTGTCGGGGATTGAACAGGGCAGGAACCAGCCTGGGTCCTTGCACGGAACGAGATACGGGTTCAGGAGTGTTTGTTGGGGGCTTGGAAAGGGCGGAAACGCGTGGTTCAGTGCAGGGAGAGAGTGATGCAGGCTCAGGAGCGTTTGCTGGGGGACTGAATAAGGGCAGGACCCAGCCTGGCTCAGTGTGGGGAACATGATGTGGGCTCAGGAGTGTTTGTCGGGGATTGAACAGGGCAGGAACCAGCCTGGGTCCTTGCACGGAACGAGATACGGGTTCAGGAGTGTTTGTTGGGGGCTTGGAAAGGGCGGAAACGCGTGGTTCAGTGCAGGGAGAGAGTGATGCAGGCTCAGGAGCGTTTGCTGGGGGAATGAACAAGGGCAGGACCCAGCCTGGCTCAGTGTGGGGAGCATGATGTGGGCTCAGGAGTGTTTGTCGGGGATGGAACAGGGCAGGAACCAGCGTGGTTCAGTGCAGGGACCGAGATGCCGGTTCAGAAGTGTGTGTCGGGGACTTGAACTAAGGCAGAACTCAGCGTGCTTCAGGGCGGGGAGCATGATGTGGACTAAGAAGTGTTTGTCGGGGTCTTGAACAGGGTGCGAACCAGGCTGGTTCCGAGCAGGGAGAGAGTTGCGGGCTCAGGAGTGTTTCTTGGAGGCTTGAAAAAGGGGAGGACCCAGCATGCGTCAGTGCGGGCAGCTTGGGGTGGGTGCAGGAGTGTTTCCGGGGGCTTTAACAGGGCAGGAACAAGCCTGGGTCCGTGCACGGAGCGAGATACGTGTTCAGTAGTGTTTGTCGGGGGCTTGAAAAGGGCGGAAACTGGCGTGGTTCAGTGCAGGGAGAGAGTGATGCAGACTCAGGAGCGTTTGCTGGGAGACGGAACAAGGGCAGGACCCAGCCTGGGTCAGTGCAGGGGGAGAGATGAAGCCTCAGGAGTGTTTGTCGGGGACTTGAACTAGGGCAGAATGCAGCGTGCCTCAGTGTGCGGACCATGATGTGGGCTCAGGAGTGTTTGTCGGGATTTTCAACACTGGGGGAACCAGAGTGTTCCAGTGCAGGAAGAGAGATGCAGGCTCAAGCGAAGGACCCAGCCTGGGTCAGTTCAGGGAGAGAGAGCGATGAGACTCAGGAATGTTTGTCGGGGCTTCAACAGGGCGCGAACCAGCGTGGTTCAATGCAGGGGGAGAGAGAGATGCCGTCTCAGGAGTGTTTGCTGGGCGCTTGAACAAGGGTGGGACCCGGTCTAGTTCAGTGCAGGAAGCGACAGGCGGGTTCAGGAGTGTTTAGCGGGGGCTTGAACAGGGCTGGAACCAGGCTGGGTCAGTGCATGGAGCCTCATGTGGGCTCAGGAGTCTTTGTCTGGGGCTTCAATAAGGGCGGGACCCAGCCTGGTTCAGTCAGGGAGCGAGATGCAAGCTCAGGAGTGTTTGTCCAGGGCTAGAACAAGGAGAGGACACAGCCTGCATCAGTGCTGGCATGAAGTAAGCTCAGGAGTCTTTGTCGGGGACTTGAACTAGGGCAGAACCCAGCCTGGTGCTGTCCAGGGAGTGAGATGCGGGCTCAGGAGTGTTTGCTGGGGGCTTTAACAAGAGCAGGACCCAAGCTGGTTCAATGCAGGCAGAGAGATGTGGGCTCAGGAGTGTTTGTCGGGGGCTTGAACAGAACAGGAACCAGGCTGTTTCAGTGCGGGGAGAGATATATAGGCTCAGGAGTGTTTTTCAGGGGCTTGAAGAAGAGGAGGACCCATGTTTGTTCAATGCAGGGAGCTAGATGTGGGTCAGGAGTGTTAGTCGGGTGCTTGAACTAGGGCAGAACCGAGCCTGGTTCAGTGCGGGGAGTGTGATGCGCGCTCAGGAGTGTTTGTTGTGTGGTTGGCCAGGAACCAGTCTGGGTCAGTGCAGGGAGCGAGATGTGGGTTCAGGAATGTTTGTCACCGGCTTGAACAAGGATAGGACCCGGCCTCGTTCAGTTTAGGGACGGAGATGTGGGCTCAGGACTGTTTGCTGGGGGATTGAACAAAGGCAGGGCCCACTCTGCTTCAGTGCAGGGAGTGAGACGCAGGTTCAGGAGTGTTTGTCGGCGGCTGGAAGAGGGCGGGAACCAGCCTGGTTCAGTGCAGGGAGAGAGATGTGGGCTCAGGAGTGTTTGTCGGGGGCTTGACCAGGGCAGGAATCAGCATGGTTCAGTGCAGGGAGAGAGATGCAGGCTCAGAAGTGTTTGTCGCTGGTTTGAACAGGGCAGAAACCGGCCAGGTTCAGTGCAGGGACTGAGATGTGGGCTAAGGAGTGTTTGTCAGGGATATGAACCAGGGCAGGACCCAACCTAGTTCAGTGCGGGGATCAGGATGCGGGTTCAGCAGTGTTTGTCGGGGACTTGAACAAGGGCAAAAACCAGCCTGGTTCAATGCGGGGAGTGAGATGCAGGCTCAAGGGATGGAACCAGTGTGGGTCTGTCCTGGAGAGAGATGTGGGCTCAGGAGTGTTTGTCGGGGTCTTGAACAGGGCAGGAACCAGCCTGGTTCAGTGCGGGGAATGAGATGCAGACTCAGGAGTGTTTGTTGGGGGCTTGAACAGGGAGGGAACCAGCCTGATTCAGTGCAGTGAGATATGCAGGCTCAGGAGTGTTTTGGGGGGCTTGAACAAAGGGAGGGCCCATCCTTGTTCAATGCAGGGAGCTAGATGTGTATTCGGGAGTGTTACTTGGGCGCTTGAACTAGGGCAGAACTGAGCCTGGTACAGGGCGGGGAGTATGATGCGTGCTCAGGAGTGTTTGTAGGGTGGTTGAACAGGGCAGGAACAGTCTGGGATAGTGCAGGGAGCGAGATGTGGGCTCTGGAGTGTTTGTCGGGGGATTGAACAGGGCAGGAAGCAGCCTGGGTCCGGGCAGGGAGCGAGACACTGCTTCAGGAGTGTTTGTCGGGGGCTTGAACAGGGCGGAAACTGCGGTGCTCAGTGTCGGTAGAGAGTGATGCAGGTTCAGGAGCGTTTGATGGGGGCTTGAAAAGGGCAGGAAGCAGCCTGGTTCAGTGCAGGGAGAGAGATGCGGGTTCAGGAGTGTTTCTCGACGATTGAACTATGGCACGACCCAGCCTCCTTCGTGCGGGGAGCACGATATGGACTAAGGAGTGTATGTCGGGGGCTTGAACAGGGCAGAAAATAGCCTGGATCAGTGCAGGTAGAGAGATGTGGGCTCAGGAGTGTTTCTGGGGGCTTGAACAAGTGGAGGACCCAGCCTGCTTCAGTGCGGGCCGCATGATGTGGGTTCAGGAGTGTTTGTCGGGTTTTTCAACAGGGCAGGAACCAGCCTGGGTCCATGCACGGAGCAAGATACGGGTTCAGGAGTGTTTGTCGGGGGCTTGAACAGGGCGGAAACTGGCATGGTTCAGTGCAGGGAGAGAGAGATGCAGGCTCAGGAGCGTTTCCTGGGGGACTGAACAAGGGCAGGACCCAGCCTGGGTCAGTGCAGGGAGAGAGATGAAGGCTCAGGAGTGTTTGCTAGGGGACTGAACAAGGGCAGGACCCAGTCTGGGTCAGTGCAGGAAGAGAGATGTGGGTTCAGGAGTGTTTGTCAGAGACATGGACTGCGGCATAACCCAGCCTGATTCAGTGCGGGGAGCAGGATGTGGGCTCAAGAGTGTTTGTCGGGGGATAGAACTAGGGCAAGACCAGCCTGGTTCGGCGCAGGGAGCATGATATGGTCTCAGGTATGTTTGTCGAGGGCTTGACCAGGGCAGGACCACCCTGTTTCAGTGCGGGGAGAGATATGCAGGCTCAGGAGTGCTTTTCGGGGGCTTGAACAAGAGGAGGGCCCATCCTAGTTCAATGCAGGGAGCTAGATGTGTGTTCGGGAGTGTTAGTCGGGCGCATGAACTAGGGCAGAACTGAGCCTGGTACAGGGCGGGGAGTATGATGCGTGCTCAGGAGTGTTTGTAGGGTGGTTGAATAGGGCGGAAACAGTCTGGGTTAGTGCAGGGAGCGAGATGTGGGCTCAGGAGCGTTTGTCGGGGGATTGAACAGGGCAGGAACCAGCATGGGTCCAGGCAGGGAGCGAGATACCGGTTCAGAAGTGTTTGTCGGGGGCTTGAACAGGGGAGGACCCAGCGTGCTTCAGTGCGGGCAGCATGATGTGGGTTCAGGAGTGTTTGTCGTGTGTTTAAACAGGACAGGAACCAGCCTGGGTCCATGCTCAGAGCGAGATACCGGTTCAGGAGTGTTTGTCGGGGGCTTGAACAGGACGGAAACTAGCGTGGTTCAGTGCAGGGAGAGAGTGATGCAGGCTCAGGAGCGTTTGCTCGGGGATTGAACAAGGGCAGGACCCAGCCTGGGTCAGTGCAGGGAGAGAGATGCAGGCTCAGAAGTGTTTGCTGGGGGCTTGAAAAGGGCAGGAACCAGCCTAGTTCAGTGCAGGGAGAGAAATGCGGGTTCAGGAGTGTTTCTCGATGATTGAACTATGGCACGACCCAGCCTGCTTCCGTGCGGGGACCACGATATGGGCTAAGGAGTGTATGTCGGGGGCTTGAACAGGGCAGAAAATAGCCTGGATCAGTGCAGGTAGAGAGATGTGGGCTCAGGAGTGTTGCTGGAGGCTTGAACAAGGGGAGGACCCAGCCTGCTTAAGTGCGGGCTGCATGATGTGGGTTCAGGAGTGTTTTTCGGGTGTTTAAACAGGGCAGGAACCAGCCTGGGTCCATGCTCAGAGCGAGATACGGGTTCAGGAGTGTTTGTCGGGGGCTTGAAAAGGGCGGAAACTGGCGTGGTTCAGTGCAGGGAGAGAGTGATGCAGGCTCAGGAGCGTTTGCTGAGGGACTGAATAAGGGCAGGACCCAGCCTGGGTCAGTGTAGGGAGCATGATGTAGGCTCAGGAGTGTTTGTCGGGGGCTTCAACAGCGGGGGACCCAGTGTGCTGCAGTGCAGGAAGAGAGATGCAGGCTCAAGCGAAGGAACCAGCCTGGGTCAGTGCAGGGAAAGAGAGCGATGAGACTCAGGAATGTTTGTAAGGGGCTTGAACAGGGCGGGGACCAGACTGGTTCAATGCAGGGGGAGAGAGATGCCGTTTCAGGAGTGTTTGCTGGGCGCTTGAACAAGGGTGGGACCCAGTGTAGTTCAGTGCAGGAAGCGACAGGCAGGTTCAGGAGTGTTTATCGGGGGCTTGAACAGGGCTGGAACCAGGCTGGGTCAGTGCAGGAAGCCTCGTGTTGGCTCAGGAGTCTTTGTCTGGGGCTTCAATAAGGGCGGCACCCAGCCTGGTTCAGTCAGGGAGCGAGATGCAGGCTCAGGAGTGTTTGTTCAGGGCTTGAACAAGGAGAGGACACAGCCTCTATCAGTGCTGGCATGAAGTGAGCTGAGGAGTGTTTGTCGGGGTCTTGAACAGGGCAGAACCCAGCCTGGTTCAGTACAGGGAGTGAGATGCGGGCTCAGGAGTATTTGTCGAGGGCTTGAACAGGGCAGGAACCAGCCTAGTTCAGGGCAGTGAGAGAGATGTGGGTTCAGGAGTGTTTGTCGGACAAATGGACTGCGGCAGAACCCAGCCTGATTCAGTGCGGGGGACAGGATGTGGGCTCAGGATTGTTTGTCGGGGGATAGAACTAGGGCAAGACTCAGCCTGGGTCGGAGTAGGGAGCATGATATGGTCTCAGGAGTGTTTGTCGAGGGCTTGAACAGGGCAGGAACCAACCTGCTTCAGTGTGGGGAGAGATATGCAGGCTCAGCAGTGTTTTTCGGGGGCTTGAACAAGAGGAGGGCCCATCCTAGTTCAATGCAGGGAGCTAGATGTGTGTTAGGGTGTGTTAGTCGGGCGCATGAACGAGGGCAGAATTGAGCCTGCTTCAGTGCGGGCAGTATGATGCGCGCTCAGGAGTGTTTGTAGGGTGGTTGAACAGGGGGGGAAGCAGTCTGGGTCAGTGCAGGGAGCGTGATGTGGGTTCAGGTGTGTTTGGCGGGGGCTTGACCGGGGCAGGAACCAGCCTGGGTCCATGCACGGGGCAAGATACGGGTTCAGGAGTGTTTGTCGGGGGCTTGAAAAGGAAGGAAACTGGCGTGGTTCAGTGCAGGGAGAGAGTGATACATTCTCAGGAGCATTTGCGAGGAGATTAAACAAGGGCAGGACCCAGCCTGGGTCAGTGCAGGGAGCGAGATGTGGCCTCAGGAGTGTTTGTCTGGGGATTAAACAGGGCAGGAACCAGCCAGGGCCCGGGCAGGGAGCGAGTTATGGGTTCTGGAGTGTTTGTCCGGGGCTTGAACAGGGCGGAAACTGGCGTGGTTCAGTGCAGGGAGAGAGTGATGCAGGCTCAGGAGCGTTTGATGGGGGATTGAACAAGGGCAGGAACCAGTCCGGGTCAGTGCAGGGAGAGAGATGCAGGCTCAGAAGTGTTTGCTGGGGGTTGAACAGGGCAGGAACCAGCCTGGTTCAGTGCAGGGAGAGAGATGCGGGCTCAGGATTGTTTCTTGGGGACTGAACTATGGCACGACCCACCCTGGTTGCGTGCAGGGAGCATGATATGGGCTAAGGAGTGTATGTTGGGGGCTTGAACAGGGCAGGAAATAGCCTGGTCAGTGCAGGTAGAGAGATGTGGGCTCAGGATTGTTTCTGGGGGCTTGAACAAGGGGAGGACCCAGCCTGCTTCAGTGCGGGCAGCATGATGCGGCTTCAGGAGTGTTTGTCGGGGTATTGAACAGCGCGAGAACCAGCGTGGTTCAGTGCGGGAGAGAGAGAGTTGAGACTCAGGAGTGTTTGTCGAGGACTTGAACAGGGCGGGAACCAGCCTGGTTCAGTGCGGGGAGCATGATGTGTGCTCAGGAGTGTTTGTCGGGCTTGAACGGGACGGGAATCAGCGTCTTCGGCGCAGGGAGAGAGGGATGTCGTACTAGGATGTGTGTCTGCGGTTTGAAAAGGACGTGAACCAGCCTGGGTCAGTGCAAGGAACCTGATGTGGGTTCAGGAGTGTATGGCGGCTGCTTGAACAAGGGCAGGACCCAGCCTGGGTCAGTGCAGGGAGCATGATGTCGGCTCAGGAGTGTTTCTCGGGGGCTTCAACAGCGGAGGACCCAGTGTGGTGCAGTGCAGGAAAAGAGATGTAGGCTCAAGCGAAAGAAGTAGCCTGCGTCAGTGCACGGAAAGAGAGCGATGAGACTCAGGAATGTTTGTCAGGGGCTTGAACAGGGCGGGACCCAGCCTGGTTCAATGCAGGGGGAGAGAGATGTCGTCTCAGGAGTATTTGCTGGGGGCTTGAACAAGGGTGGGACCCGGTCTAGTTCAGTGAAGGAAGCGACAGGCGGGTTCAGGAGTGTTTACTGGGGGCTTGAACAGGGTTGGAACTAGTGGGTCACTGCAGGGAGCCTCGTGTTGGCTCAGGAGTCTTTGTCGGGGGCTTCAAGAAGGGCGGAACGCAGCCTGGTTCAGTCAGGGAGCGAGATGCAGGCTCAGGAGTCTTTGTCCACGGCTAGAACAAGGAGAGGACACAGCCTGCATCAGTGCTGGCATGAAGTGGGCTCAAGAGTGTTTGTCGGGGACTTGAACCAGGGCAGAACCCAGCCTGATTCAGTGCGGAGAGCATAATGTGGGCTCAGGAGTGTTTGTCAGGGGCTTGAGCAAGAGCAGGACCCAGGCTGATTCAATTCAGGCAGAGAGATGCGGGCTCAGGAGTGTTTGTCGGGGGCTTGAACAGGGCGAGAACCAGCGTGGTTCAGTGCAGGGAGAGAGAGAGATCAGATTCAGGAGTGTGTCCGGGACTTGAACGGGGCCGGAACCAGCCTGGTTCAGTGTGGGGAGCATGATGTGTGCTCAGGAGTATTTGTCGGGGGCTTGACCAGGGCAGGAATGGGCCTGGTTCAGCACGGGGAGTGAGATGAAGGCTAGAGAAGGAACCAGCCTAGGTCAGTACGGGGAGTGAGATGCAGGCTCAAGGGAAGGACCCAGCCTGGTTCAGTTTAGGGAGCGAGATGTGGGTTCAGCAGTGTTCGTCGGGCGCTTGAATGGGGCGGGAACCAGCCTGGTTCAATGCAGGGGGAGAGAGATGCTGTCTCAGGAGTGTGTGCTGTGGGCTTGAACAAAGGAGGGACCCAGTCTAGTTCAGTGCAGGAAGAGACGGGCGCGTTCAGGAGTGTTTATCGGGGGCTTGAACAGGGCTGGAACCAGGCTGGGTCAGTGCAGGGAGCCTCGTGTGGGCTCAGGAGTCCTTGTCTGGGGCTTCAAGAAGGGCGGCACCCAGCCTGGTTCAGTCAGGGAGCGAGATGCAGGCTCAGGAGTGTTTGTCCGGGGCTTGAACAAGGAGAGGACACAGCCTGCATCAGTGCAGGCATGAAGTGAGCTCAGGAGTGTTTGTCGGGGGCTTGAACAGGGCAGGAAATAGCCTGGTTCTGTGCGGGGAACATTTTTTGGGCTCAGGAATGTTTGTCGTGGTTCAATGCAGAGAGTGAAATGCAGGCTCAGGAGTGTTTGCTGGGGGCTTGAGAAAGAACAGGAACCAACGAGGTTCAGTGCAGGGAGCGATATGAGGGTTCTGGAGTCTTTTTCCGGGGCTTGAATGGGGCAGGGACCAGCATGGTTCAGTGCAGAGAGAGAGAGAGAGATGCAGGCTCAGGAATGTTTGTCGGGGTATTGAGCAGGGCAGGAAACAGCCTGGTTCAGTGCGGGGAGTGAGATGCGGGTTCAGGAGTGTTTGTCGGGGGCTTGAACCGGGCTGGGACCAGCATGGTTCAGTGCAGGGAGAGAGAGGGAGAGATGCAGGCTCGGGAATGTTTGTCGGGGACTTGAACAGGGAGGGAACCAGCCTGGTTCAGTGCAGAGAGTGAGATGCAGACGGAGGAGTGTTTGCTAGGGGCTTGAGAAAGAGCAGGAACCAGCCAGGTTCAGTGCAGGGAGCGAGATGAGGGTTCAGGAGTGTTTGTCCGGGGCTTGAACAGGGCGGGAACCAGCCAGGTTCAGTGTGAGGATCATGATGTGGGCTCAGGAGTCTCTGTCCGGGGCTTGAACAGGGCGAGAACCAGCCAGGATCAGTGGAAGGAGGGTTTCAACAGGGTAGGAAACAGCCTGGTTCAGTGCGGGAAGTGAGATGCGAGTTCAGGAGTGTTTGCTGGGGGATTGAACACGGGGACAGGACCCAGCGTACCTTGGTGCAGGGTGAGAGATACGGGCTCAGGAGTATTTGTTCTGGGCTTGAACAAGGCGTGAACCAGCCTAGTTCAGGGCAGGGAGTGAGATGTGTGTTCAGGAGTGTATGTCGGAGACATGAACTGGGGCAGGACCCAGCGTGCCTAAGTGCAGGGAGCAGGATGTGGGCTCGGGTGTGTTTGTTGGCGGCTTAAACAGGGCAAAATCCAGCCTAGTTCAGGGCAGGGAGAGAGATGTGGGTTCAGGAGTGTTTGTCGGAGACATGAACTTGGGCAGAACCCAGCCTGGTTCAGTGCAGGGAGCAGGATGTGGGCTCAGGAGTGTTTGTCGGGGGCTTGAACAGGGCAGGAACCAGCGTGGTTCAGTGCAGGGACTGAGATGCCGGTTCAGGAGTGTTTTTCGGGGGATAGATAAGGCAAGACCCAACCTGGGTCGGCGCAGGGAGCATGATGTGATCTCAGGAGTGTTTGTCGAGGGCTTCAGCAGGGCAGGACCCAGAGATATGCAGGTTCAGGTGTGTTTTTCGGGGGCTTGAACAAGGGGACGACACAACCTTGTTCAATGCAGGGAGCTAGATGTGGGTTCAGGAGTGTTAGTCGGGGGCTTGAACAGGGCAGTAACCAGCCTGGGTCCGTGCACGGAGCGAGATACGGGTTCAGGAGTGTTTGTCAGGGGCTTGGAAAGGGCGAAAACTGGCGTGGTTCAGTGCAGGGAGAGAGTGAAGCAGGCTCAGGAGCGTTTGCTGGGGTACTGAACAAGGGCAGGACCCAGCCTGGGTCAGTGCAGTGAGAGAGATGAAGGCTCAGGAGTGTTCGTCGGGGGCTTGAACAAGAGCAGGACCCATACTAGTTCAATGCAGGCAGAGAGATGCGGGCTCAGGAGTGTTTGTCAGGGGCTTGAACAGGGCGAGAACCAGCGTGGTTCAGTGCAGGCAGAGAGAGTGATGAGTGTTTGTCGGGGACTTGAACAGGGCGGGAACCAGCCTGGTTCAGCGCGGGGAGCATGATGTGTGCTCAGGAGTGTTTGTCGGGGGCTTGACCAGGGCAGGAACGAGCCTGGTTCAGCACGGGGTGTGAGATGAATGCTAAAGAGAAGGAACCAGCCTAGGTCAGTGCGGGGAGTGAGACGCAGGCTAAAGGGAAGGACCCAGCCTGGTTCACTGCAGGGAGCGAGATGTGGGTTCAGGAGTGTTCGTCGGGGACTTGAACGGAGTAGGAAACCAGCGTGTTCAGCGCAGGGAGAGAGAGATGTCATCCTAGGATGTTTCTCTGGGGTTTAAACAGGACGGGAACCATCCTGGGTCAGTGCAAGAAACCTGATGTGGGCTCAGGAGTGCCTGATGGGGGCTTGAACAAGGGCAGGACCCAGCCTGGGTCAGTGCAGGGAGCATGATGTCGGCTCAGGAGTGTTTGTCGGGGGCTTCAACAGCGGGGGAACCAGTGTGGTGCAGTGCAGGAAGAGAGATGCAGGCTCAAGCGAAGGAACCAGCCTGGGTCAGTGCAGGGAAAGAGAGCGATGAGACTCAGGAATGTTTGTCAGGGGCTTGAACAGGACAGGAACCAGCCTGGTTCAATGCAGGGGGAGAGAGATGCCATCTCAGGAGTGTTTGCTGGGGGCTTGAACAAGGGTGGGACCCAGTGTAGTTCAGTGCAGGAAGCGACAGGCGGGTTCAGGAGTGTTTATCGGGGGCTTGAACAGGGCTGGAACGAACCAGGCTGGGTCAGTGCAGGGAGCCTCATGTGGGCTCAGGAGTCTTTGTCTGGGGCTTCAGTAAGGGCGGGACCCAGCCTGGTTCAGTCAGGGAGCGAGATGCAAGCTCAGGAGTGTTTGTAAAGGGCTTGAAAAAGGTGAGGACACAGCCTGCATCAGTGCAGATGCAGGCATGAAGTGAGCTCAGAAGTCGTTCTTGGGGACTTGAACTAGGGCAGAACCCAGCCTGGTGCAGTCCAGGGAGTGAAATGCGGACTCAGGAGTGTTTGTCGGGGGATTGAACAGGGCAGGAAACAGCCTGGTTCAATGCGGAGAGTGAGATGCGGGTTCAGGAGTGTTTGTCGGGGGCTTGAACAGGGCAGGTACCAGCGTGGTTCAGTGCAGGGAGAGAGAGAGAGATGAAGGCTCAGGAGTGTTTGTCCGGGGCTTGAACAGGGAGGGAACCAGCCTGATTCAGTACAGGGAGAGAGATGTGGGCTCAGGAGTGTTGTCGCTGACTTGAAATAGAGCAGAAACCAGCCTGGTTCATTGCGGGGAACATTTTTTGGGCTCAGGAATGTTTGTCGGGGACTTGAACAGGGCGGGACCTAGCCTGGTTCAGTGCAGAGAGTGAGATGCAGGCTGAGGAGTGTTTCCTCGGGGCTTAAAAAAGGTCAGGAACCAGCGAGGTTCAGTGCAGGTAGCGAGATGAGGATTCAGGAGTTTGTCCGGGGCTTGAACAGGGCGGGAACCAGCCATGTTCAGTGTGAGGAGCACGATGTGGGCTCCGGAGTCTTTGTCCAGGGCTTGAACAGGGCAAGAACCAGCCAGGATCAGTCGAAGGAGCATGATATGGGCTCAGGAGTGTTTCGCATGGGTTTGAAAAGGGCAAGAACCAGCGTGGTTCAGTGCAAGGAGAGAGAGAGAGAGACAGATGCGGAGTCAGGAGTGTTTGTAAGGGGCTTGAACATAGCAGGAACCAGCCTAGTTCAGGACAGGGACAGAGATGTGGGTTCAGGAGTGTTTGTCGTGGGATAGAACTAGGGCAAGCCTCAGCCTGGGTCGGCGCAGGGAGCATGACATGGTCTCAGGAGTGTTTGTCGAGGGCTTGAACAGGGCAGGAACCAGCCTGTTTCAGTGCGGGGAGAGATATGCATGTTCAGGATTGTTTTTCGGGGGCTTCAACAAGGGGAGGGCCCATCCTAGTTCAATGCAGGGACGTAGATGTATGTTCGGGAGTGTTAGTCGGGCGCTTGAACCAGGGCAGAATTGAGCCTGGTTCAGTGCGGGGAGTATGATCGCGCTCAGGAGTGTTTGTAGGGTGACTGAACAGGGCGGGATGCAGTCAGGGTCCGGGCAGGGAGCGAGATGTGGGTTCAGGAGTATTTGTCAGGGGCTTGAACAGGGCGGAAACTGGCGTGGTTCAGTGCAGGGAGAGAGTGATGCAGGCTCAGTAGCTTTTGCTGGGGGATTGAACAAGGGCAGGACCCAGCCTGGGTCAGTGCAAGGAGAGAGATGCAGCCTCAGAAGTGTTTGCTGGGGGCTTAAACAGGGCGGGAATCAGCCTGGTTCAATGCAGGGAGAGAGTGATGCAGGCTCAGGAGCGTTTGCTGGGGGACTGAACAAGGGCAGGACCCAGCCTGGGTCAGTGCAGGGAGAGAGATGAAGGATCAGGAGTGTTTGTCAGGGACTTGAACTAGGGTAGAACGCATCCTGGCTCAGTGTGGGGAGCATGATGTGGGCTCAGGAGTGTTTGTCGGGGATTGAACAGGGCAGGAACCAGCGTGGTTCAGTGCAGGAACCGAGATGCCGGTTCAGAAGTGTTTGTCGGGGACTTGAACTGAGGCAGAAGCCAGCCTGTTTCAGTGCGGAGAGCATGATGTGGACTCAGAAGTGTTTGTGGGGGACTTGAACAGGGTAGGAACCAGCCTGGTTCAGTGCAATGAGAGAGATGCGGGTTCAGGAGAGTTTGGCAGGGGTTGAACAAAGGCAGGACCCAGCTGGGTTCAGTGCAGGTAGAGATGCAGGCTCAGAAGTGTTTGCTGGGGGCTTGAATAGGGCGGGAACCAGCCTGGTTACGTACAGGGAAAGAGTTGCGGGCTCAGGAGTGTTTCTTGGGGGCTTGAACAAGGGGATGACCCAGCCTGCGTCAGTGCGGGCAGCATGGTGTGGGTTCATGAGTGTTTGTCCGGGGCTTGAACAGGGCAGGAACCAGCCTGGGTCCGTGCACGGAGCGAGATACGGTTCAGGAGTGTTTGTCGGGGGCTTGAAAAGGGCGGAAACTGGCGTCGTTCAGTGCAGGGAGAGAGTGATGCAGGCTCAGGAGCGTTTCCTAGGGGACTGAGCAAGGGCAGGACCCAGCCTGGGTCAGTGCAGGGAGAGAGATGAAGGCTAAGGAGTGTTTGTCGGGGGCTTGAACAAGAGCAGGACCTTGGCTGGTTCAATGCAGGCAGAGAGATGCGGACTCAGGAGTGTTTGTGGGGGCTTGAACAGAACGAGATCCAGCGTGGTTCAGTGCAGGGAGAGAGAGACATCAGACTCAGGAGTGTGTCGGGGACTAAACAGGGCCGGAACCAGCCTGGTTCAGTGCGAGGAGCATGATGTGTGTTCAGGAGTGTTTGTCGGTGGCTTGACCAGGGCAGGAATGAGCCTTGTTCAGCACAGGGAGTGAGGTGAAGGCTAAAGAGAAGGAACCAGCCTCGGTCAGTGCGGGGAGTGAGATGCAGGCTAAAGGGGAGGACCCAGCCTGGTTCAGTGCAGGGATCGAGATGTGGGTTCAGGAGTGTTCGTCGGGTGCTTGATCGGGGCGGGAACCAGAGTGGTACAGTGCAGGGAGAGAGAGAGAGATGCAGGCTCAGGAGTGTTTGTCGGGGTCTTGAACAGGACAGGAACCAGCCTAGTTCAGGGCAGGGAGAGAGATGTGGGTTCAGGAGTGTTTGTCGGAGAAATGACCTGGGGCAGAACCCAGCCTGATTCAGTGCGGAGAGCAGAATATGGGCTCAGGAGTGTTTGTCGGGGGATAGAACTAGGGCAAGACCCAGCCTGGGTCGGCGCAGGGAGCATGATGTGGTCTCAGGAGTGTTTGTCGAGGGCTTGAACAGGGCCGGACCCAGGCTGTTTCAGTGCGGGGAGAGATATGCAGGCTCAGGACTGTTTTTCGGGGGCTTGAACAAGGGGAGGACCCATTCTTGTTCAAAGAAGAGAGCTAGATGTGTTTTCGGGAGTATTAGTCGGGAGATTGAACTAGGGCAGAACTGAATCTGGTACAAGGCGGGGAGTATGATGCACGCTCAGGAGTGTTTGTAGGGTGGTTGAACTGGGCGCGAACCACTCTGGGTCAGTGCAGGGAGCGAGATGTGGGCTCAGGAGTGTTTGTCGGGGGCTTGAACAGGTCAGGAAACAGCCTGGTTCAGTCCGGGGAGTGAGATGCGGGCTCAAGAGTGTTTGCTGGGGCTTGAACAAGAGCAGGACCCAGGCTGGTTCAATGCAGGCAGAGAGATTTGGGCTCAGGAGTGTTTGTCCAGGGCTTGAAAAGGGCGGGAACCAGCCTAGGTCAGTCCAGGGAGCAAGATGTGGCCTCAGGAATGTTTGTCGGCGGTTTGAACAAGGGCAGGACCCAGCCAGGTTCAGTGCAGGGAGTGAGATGCAGGCTCAAGGGAAGGAACCACCGTAGTTCAGTGCAGGGAGACAGATGCGGGCTCAGCAGTGTTTGTCGGGGGCTTGAACAGGGCGAGAACCAGCGTGGTTCAATGCAGGGAGAGAGAGAGATGAGACTCAGGAGTGTTTGTCGGGGACTTGAACAGGGAGGGAACCAGCCTGGTTCAGTGCGGGAAGCATGATGTGTGCTCAAGAGTGTTTGTCGGGGGCTTGACCAGGGCAGGAACGAGCCTGGTTCAGCACGGGGAGTGAGATGAATGCTAAAGAGAAGGAACCAGCCTAGGTCAGTGCAGGGAGTGATATGCATGCTAAAGGGAAGGACCCAGGCTTTTACAGTGCAGGGAGCCTCGTGTTGGCTCAGGAGTCTTTGTCTGGGGCTTCAATAAGGGCGGCACCCAGCCTGGTTCAGTCAGGGAGCGAGAGGCAGGCTCAGGAGTGTTTGCTCAGGGCTTGAACAAGGAGAGGACACAGCCTCTATCAGTGCTGGCATGAAGTGAGCTGAGGAGTGTTTGTCGGGGTCTTGAACAGGGCAGAACCCAGGCTGGTTCAGTACAGGGAATGAGATACGGGCTCAGGAGTATTTGTCGGGGGCTTGAACAGGGCAGGAACCAGCCTAGTTCAGGGCAGTGAGAGAGATTTGGGTTCAGGAGTGTTTGTCGGACACATGGACTGCGGCAGAACCCAGCCTGATTCAGTGCGGGGGACAGGATGTGGGCTCAGGAGTGTTTGTCGGGGGATAGAACTAGGGCAAGACTCAGCCTGGGTCGGAGTAGTGAGCATGATATGGTCTCAGGAGTGTTTGTCGAGGGCTTGAACAGGGCAGGAACCAACCTGTTTCAGTGTGGGGAGAGATATGCAGGCTCAGCAGTGTTTTTCGGGGGCTTGAACAAGAGGAGGGCCCATCCTAGTTCAATCCAGGGAGCTAGATGTGTGTTAGGGTGTGTTAGTCGGGCGCATGAACGAGGGCAGAATTGAGCCTGCTTCAGTGCGGGCAGTATGATGCGCGCTCAGGAGTGTTTGTAGGGTGGTTGAACAGCGGGGGAAGCAGTCTGGGTCAGTGCAGGGAGCATGATGTGGGTTCAGGTGTGTTTGGCGGGGGCTTGACCGGGGCAGGAACCAGCCTGGGTCCATGCACGAAGCAAGATACGGGTTCAGGAGTGTTTGTCGGGGGCTTGAAAATGAAGGAAACTGGCGTGGTTCAGTGCAGGGAGGGAGTGATACATTCTCAGGAGCGTTTGCGAGGAGATTAAACAAGGGCAGGACCCAGCCTGGGTCAGTGCAGGGAGCGAGATGTGGCCTCAGGAGTGTTTGTCTTGGGATTAAACAGGGCAAAAACCAGCCAGGGCCCGGGCAGGGAGCAAGATATGGGTTCTGGAGTGTTTGTCCGGGGCTTGAACAGGGCGGAAACTGGCGTGGTTCAGTGCAGGGAGAGAGTGATGCAGGCTCAGGAGCGTTTGATGGGGGATTGAACAAAGGCAGGAACCAGTCTGGGTCAGTGCAGGGAGAGAGATGCAGGCTCAGAAGTGTTTGCTGGGGGTTGAACAGGGCAGGAACCAGCCTGGTTCAGTGCAGGGAGAGAGATGCGGGCTCAGGAGTGTTTCTTGGGGACTGAATAATGACACGACCCACCCTGGTTGCGTGCGGGGAGCATGATATGGGCTAAGGAGTGTATGTCGGGGGCTTGAACAGGGCAGGAAATAGCCTGGATCAGTGCAGGTAGAGAGATGTGGGCTCAGGAGTGTTTCTGGGGGCTTGAACAAGGGGAGGACCCAGCCTGCTTCAGTGCGGGCAGCATGATGCGGCTTCAGGAGTGTTTGTCGGGGTATTGAACAGCGCGAGAACCAGCGTGGTTCAGTGCGGGAGAGAGAGAGTTGAGACTCAGGAGTGTTTGTCGGGGACTTGAACAGGGCGGGAACCAGCCTGGTTCAGTGCGGGGAGCATGATGTGTGCTCAGGAGTGTTTGTCGAGCTTGAACGGGACGGGAATCAGCGTCTTCGGCGCAGGGAGAGAGGGATGTCGTACTAGGATGTGTGTCTGCGGTTTGAAAAGGACGTGAACCAGCCTGGGTCAGTGCAAGGAACCTGATGTGGGTTCAGGAGTTTATGACGGCTGCTTGAACAAGGGCAGGACCCAGCCTGGGTCAGTGCAGGGAGCATGATGTCGGCTCAGGAGTGTTTCTCGGGGGCTTCAACAGCGGGGGACCCAGTGTGGTGCAGTGCAGGAAAAGAGATGTAGGCTCAAGCGAAAGAAGTAGCCTGCGTCAGTGCACGGAAAGAGAGCGATGAGACTCAGGAATGTTTGTCAGGGGCTTGAACAGGGCGAGGGACCAGCCAGGTTCAATGCAAGGGGAGAGAGATGCCGTCGCAGGAGTATTTGCTGGGGGCTTGAACAAGGGTGGGACCCGGTCTAGTTCAGTGCAGGAAGCGACAGGCGGGTTCAGGAGTGTTTATCGGGGGCTTGAACAGGGTTGGAACTAGTGGGTCACTGCAGGGAGCCTCGTGTTGGCTCAGGAGTCTTTGTCGGGGGCTTCAAGAAGGGCGGAACGCAGCCTGGTTCAGTCAGGGAGCGAGATGCAGGCTCAGGAGTCTTTGTCCAGGGCTAGAACAAGGAGAGGACACAGCCTGCATCAGTGCTGGAATGAAGTGGGCTCAAGAGTGTTTGTCGGGGACTTGAACCAGGGCAGAACCCAGCCTGATTCAGTGCGGAGAGCATAATGTGGGCTCAGGAGTGTTTGTCAGGGGCTTGAGCAAGAGCAGGACCCAGGCTGATTCAATTCAGGCAGAGAGATGCGGGCTCAGGAGTGTTTGTCGGGGGCTTGACCAGGGAAGGAATGGGCCTGGTTCAGCACGGGGAGTGAGATGAAGGCTAGAGAAGGAACCAGCCTAGGTCAGTACTGGGAGTGAGATGCAGGCTAAAGGGAAGGACCCAGCCTGGTTCAGTTTAGGGAGCGAGATGTGGGTTCAGCAGTGTTCGTCGGGCGCTTGAACGGGGCGGGAACCAGCCTGGTTCAATGCAGGGGGAGAGAGATGCTGTCTCAGGAGTGTGTGCTGGGGGCTTGAACAAGGGAGGGACCCAGTCTAGTTCAGTGCAGGAAGCGACGGGCGGGTTCAGGAGTGTTTATCGGGGGCTTGAACAGGGCTGGAACCAGGCTGAGTCAGTGCAGGGAGCCTCGTGTGGGCTCAGGAGTCCTTGTCTGGGGCTTCAAGAAGGGCGGCACCCAGCCTGGTTCAGTCAGGGAGCGAGATGCAGGCTCAGGAGTGTTTGTCTGGGGCTTGAACAAGGAGAGGACACAGCCTGCATCAGTGCAGGCATGAAGTGAGCTCAGGAGTGTTTGTCGGGGGCTTGAACAGGGCAGGAAATAGCCTGGTTCAGTGCGGGGAACATTTTTTGGGCTCAGGAATGTTTGTCGTGGTTCAATGCAGAGAGTGAAATGCAGGCTCAGGAGTGTTTGCTGGGGACTTGAGAAAGAACAGGAACCAACGAGGTTCAGTGCAGGGAGCGATATGAAGGTTCTGGAGTCTTTGTCCGGGGCTTGAATGGGGCAGGGACCAGCATGGTTCAGTGCAGAGAGAGAGAGAGAGATGCAGGCTCGGGAATGTTTGTCGGGGGATTGAGCAGGGCAGGAAACAGCCTGGTTCAGTGCGGGGAGTGAGATGCGGGTTCAGGAGTGTTTGTCGGGGGCTTGAACCGGCTGGGACCAGCATGGTTCAGTGCAGGGAGAGAGAGGGAGAGATCCAGACTCGGGAATGTTTGTTGGGGACTTGAACAGGGAGGGAACCAGCCTGGTTCAGTGCAGAGAGTGAGATGCAAACGGAGGAGTGTTTGCTAGGGGCTTGAGAAAGAGCAGGAACCAGCCAGGTTCAGTGCAGGGAGCGAGATGAGGGTTCAGGAGTGTTTGTCCGGGGCTTGAACAGGGCGGGAACCAGCCAGGTTCAGTGTGAGGATCATGATGTGGGCTCAGGAGTCTCTGTCCGGGGCTTGAACAGGGCGAGAACCAGCCAGGATCAGTGGAAGGAGGGTTTCAACAGGGTAGGAAACAGCCTGGTTCAGTGCGGGAAGTGAGATGCGAGTTCAGGAGTGTTTGCTGGGGGATTGAACACGGGGACAGGACCCAGCGTACCTTGGTGCAGGGAGCAGGATGTGGGCTCGGGTGTGTTTGTTGGCGGCTTAAACAGGGCAAAATCCAGCCTAGTTCAGGGCAGGGAGAGAGATGTGTGTTCAGGAGTGTTTGTCGGAGACATGAACTTGGGCAGAACCCAGCCTGGTTCAGTGCGGGGAGCAGGATGTGGGCTCAGGAGTGTTTGTCGGGGGCTTGAACAGGGCAGGAACCAGCGTGGTTCAGTGCAGGGACTGAGATGCTGGTTCAGAAGTGTTTGTCGGGGACATGAACTAGGGCAGAACCCAGCCTGCTTCAGTGCGGGGAGCATGATGTGGGCACAGGAGTGTTTGTCGGGGGCTTGAACAGAGCAGGAACCAGCGTGGTTCAGTGCAGGGACTGAGATGCCGGTTCAGAAGTGTTTGTCGGGGACATGAACTTGGGCAGAACCCAGCCTGGTTCAGTGCGGAGAGCAGGATGTGGGTTCAGGAGTGTTTGTCGGGGGATAGATAAGGCAAGACCCAACCTGGGTCGGCGCAGGGAGCATGATGTGATCTCAGGAGTGTTTGTCGAGGGCTTCAGCAGGGCAGGACCCAGAGATATGCAGGTTCAGGTGTGTTTTTCTGGGGCTTGAACAAGGGGACGACACAACCTTGTTCAATGCAGGGAGCTAGATGTGGGTTCGGGAGTGTTAGTCGGGGGCTTGAACAGGGCAGTAACCAGCCTGTGTCCGTGCACGGAGCGAGATACGGGTTCAGGAGTGTTTGTCAGGGGCTTGAAAAGGACGGAAACTGGCGTGGTTCAGTGCAGGGAGAGAGTGAGGCAGGCTCAGGAGCGTTTTCTGGGGTACTGAACAAGGGCAGGACCCAGCCTGGGTCAGTGCAGTGAGAGAGATGAAGGCTCAGGAGTGTTTGTCGGGGGCTTGAACAAGAGCAGGACCCATACTAGTTCAATGCAGGCAGAGAGATGCGGGCTCAGGAGTGTTTCTCAGGGGCTTGAACAGGGCGAGAACCAGCGTGGTTCAGTGCAGGCAGAGAGAGTGATGAGTGTTTGTCGGGGACTTGAACAGGGCGGGAACCAGCCTGGTTCAGCGCGGGGAGCATGATGTGTGCTCAGGAGTGTTTGTCGGGGGCTTGACCAGGGCAGGAACGAGCCTGGTTCAGCACGGGGAGTGAGATGAATGCTAAAGAGAAGGAACCAGCGTAGGTCAGTGCGGGGAGTGAGACGCAGGCTAAAGGGAAGGACCCAGCCTGGTTCACTGCAGGGAGCGAGATGTGGGTTCAGGAGTGTTCGTCGGGGACTTGAACGGAGTAGGAAACCAGCGTGTTCAGCGCAGGGAGAGAGAGATGTCGTCCTAGGATGTTTCTCTGGGGTTTAAACATGACGGGAACCATCCTGGGTCAGTGCAAGGAACCTGATGTGGGCTCAGGAGTGCCTGACGGGGGCTTGAACAAGGGCAGGACCCAGCCTGGGTCAGTGCAGGGAGCATGATGTCGGCTCAGGAGTGTTTGTCGGGGGCTTCAACAGCGGGGGAACCAGTGTGGTGAAGTGCAGGAAGAGAGATGCAGGCTCAAGCGAAGGAACCAGCCTGGGTCAGTGCAGGGAAAGAGAGCGATGGGACTCAGGAATGTTTGTCAGGGGCTTGAACAGGACAGGAACCAGCCTGGTTCAATGCAGGGGGAGAGAGATGCCATCTCAGGAGTGTTTGCTGGGGGCTTGAACAAGGGTGGGACCCAGTGTAGTTCAGTGCAGGAGGCGACAGGCGGGTTCAGGAGTGTTTATCGGGGGCTTGAACAGGGCTGGAACGAACCAGGCTGGGTCAGTGCAGGGAGCCTCATGTGGGCTCAGGAGTCTTTGTCTGGGGCTTCAATAAGGGCGGGACCCAGCCTGGTTCAGTCAGGGAGCGAGATGCAAGCTCAGGAGTGTTTGTAAAGGGCTTGAAAAAGGTGAGGACACAGCCTGCATCAGTGCAGATGCAGGCATGAAGTGAGCTCAGAAGTCGTTCTTGGGGACTTGAACTAGGGCAGAACCCAGCCTGGTGCAGTCCAGGGAGTGAAATGCGGGCTCAGGAGTGTTTGTCGGGGGATTGAACAGGGCAGGAAACAGCCTGGTTCAGTGCGGAGAGTGAGATGCGGGTTCAGGAGTGTTTGTCGGGGGCTTGAACAGGGCAGGTACCAGCGTGGTTCAGTGCAGGGAGAGAGAGAGAGATGCAGGCTCAGGAGTGTTTGTCCGGGGCTTGAACAGGGAGGGAACCAGCCTGATTCAGTACAGGGGGAGAGATGTGGGCTCAGGAGTGTTGTCGCTGACTTGAAATAGAGCAGAAACCAGCCTGGTTCATTGCGGGGAACATTTTTTGGGCTCAGGAATGTTTGTCGGGGACTTGAACAGGGCGGGACCTAGCCTGGTTCAGTGCAGAGAGTGAGATGCAGGCTGAGGAGTGTTTTCTCGGGGCTTAAAAAAGGTCAGGAACCAGCGAGGTTCAGTGCAGGGAGCGAGATGAGGATTCAGGAGTTTGTCCGGGGCTTGAACAGGTCGGGAACCAGCCATGTTCAGTGTGAGGAGCACGATGTGGGCTCCGGAGTCTTTGTCCAGGGCTTGAACAGGGCAAGAACCAGCCAGGATCAGTCGAAGGAGCATGATATGGGCTCAGGAGTGTTTCGCATGGGTTTGAAAAGGGCAAGAACCAGCGTGGTTCAGTGCAAGGAGAGAGAGAGAGAGACAGATGCGGAGTCAGGAGTGTTTGTAAGGGGCTTGAACATAGCAGGAACCAGCCTAGTTCAGGACAGGGACAGAGATGTGGGTTCAGGAGTGTTTGTCGTGGGATAGAACTAGGGCAAGCCTCAGCCTGGGTCGGCGCAGGGAGCATGACATGGTCTCAGGAGTGTTTGTCGAGGGCTTGAACAGGGCAGGAACCAGCCTGTTTCAGTGCGGGGAGAGATATGCATGTTCAGGATTGTTTTTCGGGGGCTTCAACAAGGGGAGGGCCCATCCTAGTTCAATGCAGGGACCTAGATGTATGTTCGGGAGTGTTAGTCGGGCGCTTGAACGAGGGCAGAATTGAGCCTGGTTCAGTGCGGGGAGTATGATCGCGCTCAGGAGTGTTTGTAGGGTGACTGAACAGGGCGGGATGCAGTCAGGGTCCGGGCAGGGAGCGAGATGTGGGTTCAGGAGTATTTGTCAGGGGCTTGAACAGGGCGGAAACTGGCGTGGTTCAGTGCAGGGAGAGAGTGATGCAGCCTCAGAAGTGTTTGCTGGGGGCTTAAACAGGGCGGGAATCAGCCTGGTTCAATGCAGGGAGAGAGTGATGCAGGCTCGGGAGCGTTTGCTGGGGGACTGAACAAGGGCAGGACCCAGCCTGGGTCAGTGCAGGGAGAGAGATGAAGGATCAGGAGTGTTTGTCAGGGACTTGAACTAGGGTAGAACGCATCCTGGCTCAGTGTGGGGAGCATGATGTGGGCTCAGGAGTGTTTGTCGGGGATTGAACAGGGCAGGAACCAGCGTGGTTCAGTGCAGGAACCGAGATGCCGGTTCAGAAGTGTTTGTCGGGGACTTGAACTGAGGCAGAAGCCAGCCTGTTTCAGTGCGGAGAGCATGATGTGGACTCAGAAGTGTTTGTGGGGGACTTGAACAGGGTAGGAACCAGCCTGGTTCAGTGCAATGAGAGAGATGCGGGTTCAGGAGAGTTTGGCAGGGGTTGAACAAAGGCAGGACCCAGCTGGGTTCAGTGCAGGTAGAGATGCAGGCTCAGAAGTGTTTGCTGGGGGCTTGAATAGGGCGGGAACCAGCCTGGTTACGTACAGGGAAAGAGTTGCGGGCTCAGGAGTGTTTCTTGGGGGCTTGAACAAGGGGATGACCCAGCCTGCGTCAGTGCGGGCAGCATGGTGTGGGTTCAGGAGTGTTTGTCCGGGGCTTGAACAGGGCAGGAACCAGCCTGGGTCCGTGCACGGAGCGAGATACGGTTCAGGAGTGTTTGTCGGGGGCTTGAAGAGGGCGGAAACTGGCGTCGTTCAGTGCAGGGAGAGAGTGATGCAGGCTCAGGAGCGTTTCCTAGGGGACTGAGCAAGGGCAGGACCCAGCCTGGGTCAGTGCAGGGAGAGAGATGAAGGCTAAGGAGTGTTTGTCGGGGGCTTGAACAAGAGCAGGACCTTGGCTGGTTCAATGCAGGCAGAGAGATGCGGGCTCAGGAGTGTTTGTGGGGGCTTGAACAGGACGAGATCCAGCGTGGTTCAGTGCAGGGAGAGAGAGACATCAGACTCAGGAGTGTGTCGGGGACTAAACAGGGCCGGAACCAGCCTGGTTCAGTGCGAGGAGCATGATGTGTGCTCAGGAGTGTTTGTCGGTGGCTTGACCAGGGCAGGAATGAGCCTGGTTCAGCACGGGGAGTGAGGTGAAGGCTAAAGAGAAGGAACCAGCCTCGGTCAGTACGGGGAGTGAGATGCAGGCTAAAGGGGAGGACCCAGCCTGGTTCAGTGCAGGGATCGAGATGTGGGTTCAGGAGTGTTCGTCGGGTGCTTGATCGGGGCGGGAACCAGAGTGGTACAGTGCAGGGAGAGAGAGAGAGATGCAGGCTCAGGAGTGTTTGTCGGGGTCTTGAACAGGACAGGAACCAGCCTAGTTCAGGGCAGGGAGAGAGATGTGGGTTCAGGAGTGTTTGTCGGAGAAATGACCTGGGGCAGAACCCAGCCTGATTCAGTGCGGAGAGCAGAATATGGGCTCAGGAGTGTTTGTCGGGGGATAGAACTAGGGCAAGACCCAGCCTGGGTCGGCGCAGGGAGCATGATGTGGTCTCAGGAGTGTTTGTCGAGGGCTTGAACAGGGCCGGACCCAGGCTGTTTCAGTGCGGGGAGAGATATGCAGGCTCAGGACTGTTTTTCGGGGGCTCGAACAAGGGGAGGACCCATCCTTGTTCAAAGAAGAGAGCTAGATGTGTTTTCGGGAGTATTAGTCGGGCGATTGAACTAGGGCAGAACTGAATCTGGTACAAGGCGGGGAGTATGATGCACGCTCAGGAGTGTTTGTAGGGTGGTTGAACTGGGCGCGAACCAGTCTGGGTCAGTGCAGGGAGCGAGATGTGGGCTCAGGAGTGTTTGTCGGGGGCTTGAACAGGTCAGGAAACAGCCTGGTTCAGTCCAGGAAGTGAGATGCGGGCTCAAGAGTGTTTGCTGGGGCTTGAACAAGAGCAGGACCCAGGCTGGTTCAATGCAGGCAGAGAGATGTGGGCTCAGGAGTGTTTGTCCAGGGCTTGAAAAGGGCGGGAACCAGCCTAGGTCAGTCCAGGGAGCAAGATGTGGCCTCAGAAATGTTTGTCGGCGGTTTGAACAAGGGCAGGACCCAGCCAGGTTCAGTGCAGGGAGTGAGATGCAGGCTCAAGGGAAGGAACCACCGTAGTTCAGTGTAGGGAGAGAGATGCGGGCTCAGCAGTGTTTGTCGGGGGCTTGAACAGGGCGAGAACCAGCGTGGTTCAATGCAGGGAGAGAGAGAGATGAGACTCAGGAGTGTTTGTCGGGGACTTGAACAGGGAGGGAACCAGCCTGGTTCAGTGCAGGAAGCATGATGTGTGCTCAGGAGTGTTTGTCGGGGGCTTGACCAGGGCAGGAACGAGCCTGGTTCAGCACGGGGAGTGAGATGAATGCTAAAGAGAAGGAACCAGCCTAGGTCAGTGCGGGGAGTGAGATGCAGGCTAAAGGGAAGGGCCCAGGCTTTTTCAGTGCAGGGAGCGAGATGTGGGCTCAGGAGTGTTGGTCGGGTTTTGAAAGGGGTGGGAACCAGTGTGTTCAGCGCAGGGAGAGAGAGATGTCGTCCTAGGATGTGTGTCTGCGGTTTTAACAGGACGGGAACCAGCCTGGGTCAGTGCAAGGAACCTGATATGGGCTCAGGAGTGTCTGACGGGGGCTTGAACAAGGGCAGGACCCAGCCTGGGTCAGTGCAGGGAGCATGATGTCGGCTCAGGAGTGTTTGTCGGGGGCTTCAACAGCGGGGGAACCAGTGTGGTGCAGTGCAGGAAGAGAGAGGCAGGCTCACGCGAAGGAACCAGCCTGGGTCAGTGCAGGGAAAGCGAGCGATGAGACTCGGGAATGTTTGTCAGGGGCTTGAACGGGGAGGGAACAAGCCTGGTTCAATGCAGGGGGAGAGAGAGAGAGATGCCGTCTCAGGAGTGTTTGCTGGGGCTTGAACAAGGGTGGGACCCAGTCTAGTTCAGTTCAGAAAGCGACAGGCGGGTTCAGGAGTGTTTATCGGGGGCTTGAGCAGGGCTGGAAGCAGTCTGGGTCAGTGCAGGGTGCCTCATGTGGGCTCAGGACTCTTTGTGGGGGCTTCAAGAAGTGCGGGACCCAGCCTGGTTCAGTCAAGGAGCGAGATCAGGCTCAGGTGTGTTTTTCCTGAGCTTGAACTAGGAGAGGACACAGCCTGCATCAGTGCAGGCATGAAGCGAGCTCAGGAGTGTTTGTCCGGGACTTGAACTAGGGCAGAACCCAGCCTGGTGCAGTCCAGCGAGTGAGATGCGGGCTCAGGAGTGTTTGTCGGGGGATTGCACAGGGCAGGAATCAGCCTGGTTCAGTACAGGGAGTGAGATGCGGGCTCAGGAGTGTTTCTCGGGGGCTTGAACAAGAGGAGGGCCCATCCTAGTTCAATGCAGGGAGCTAGATGTGTGTTCGGGAATGTTAGTCGGGCGCATGAACGAGGGCAGAATTGAGGCTGGTGCAGGGCGGGGAGTATGATGCGCGCTCAGGAGTGTTTGTAGGATGGTTGAACAAGGCGGGAAGCAGTCTGGGTCAGTACAGGGAGCGAGATATGGGTTCAGGAGTGTTTGTCGGGGGCTTGAACAGGGCGGAAACTGGCGTGTTCAGTGCAGGGAGAGAGTGATGCAGGCTCAGGAGCGTTTGCTGGGGGACTGAACAAGGGCAGGACCCAGCCTGGGTCAGTGCAGGGAGAGAGATGCAGGCTCAGAAGTGTTTGCTGGGCGCTTGAACAGGGTGGGAACCAGCCTGGTTCAGTCCAGGGAGAGAGTGATGCAGGCTCAGGAGCGTTTGCTGGGGGACTGAACAAGGGCAGGACCCAGCCTGGGTCAGTGCAGGGAGACAGATGAAGTCTCAGGAGTGTTAGTCGGGGACTTGAACTAGGGCAGAATGCAGCCTGGTTCAGTGCAGAGAGCATGATGTGGGCTCAGGAGTGTTTGTCGGGGATTGAACAGGGCAGGAACCAGAGTGGTTCAGTGCAGGGACCGAGATGCTGGTTCAAGAGTGTTTGTCGGGGACTTGCACTAGGGCAGAACCCAGCCTGCTAAAGTGCGGGGAGCATGATGTGGACTCAGAAGTGTTTGTCCGCGGCTTGAACAGGGCGGGAACCAGCCTGGTTCAATGCAGGGAGAGAGATGTGGGCTCAGGAGTGTTTCTTGGGGGCTTGAACAAGGGGAGGACCCAGCTTGCTGCAGTGCAGGCAGCATGGTGTGAGTTCAGGAGTTTTTGTCGGGACCTTGAACAGGGCAGGTACCAGCCTGGGTCAGTGCAGGGAGAGAGATGAAGGCTCAGGAGTGTTTGTCGGGGACTTGAACTAGGGCAGAAACCAGCCTGGTTCAGTGCGGAAAGCATGATGTGGGCTCACGAGTGTTTGTCGGGGTTTGAACAGGGCAGGAAACAGCCTGCTTCAGTCCGGGGAGTGAGATGCAGGCTCAAGAGTGTTTGCTTGCGGCTTGAACAAGAGCTGGACTCAGGCTGGTTCAATGCAGGCAGAGAGATGCGGGCTCAGGAGTGTTTGTCGGGGGCTGGAAAAGGGCGGGAACTAGCCTAGTTCAGTGCAGGGAGCAAGATGTGGCCTCAGGAATGTTTGCCAGGGGTTTGAACAAGGGCAGGACCCAGCCAGGTTCAGTGCAGGGAGTGAGATGCAGGCTCAAGGGAAGGAACCAGCGTAGTTCAGTGCAGGGAGAGAGATGCGCGCTCAGGAGTGTTTTTCGGGGACTTGAACAGGGCGGGAGCCAGCCTGGTTCAGTGCGGGGAGCATGATGTGTGTTCAGGAGTGTTTGTCAAGGGGCTTGACCAGGGCAGGAACGAGCCTGGTTCAGCACGGGGAGTGAGATGAAGGCTAGAGAAGGAACCAGCCTAGGTCAGTGCAGGGAGTGAGACGCAGGCTAAAGGGAAGGACCCAACCTGGTTCAGTGCAGGGAGCGAGATGTGGTTTCAGAAGTGTTCGCTGGGGGCTTGAACGGGGCGGGAACCAGCGTGTTCAGCGCAGGGAGAGAGATATGTCGTCCTAGGATGTTTCTCTGTGTTTGAACAGGACAGCAACCAGCCTGGGTCAGTGCAAGGAACCTGATGTGGGCTCAGGAGTGTCTGATGGGGGCTTCAACAAGGGCAGGGAGAGAGATGTGACGTCAGGAGTGTTTCTAGGCGGCTTGAACAAGGGGAGGACCCAGCCTGCTTCAGTACGGACAGCATGATGCGGGTTCAGGAGTGTTTGTCGGGGTATTGAACAGGGCGAGAACCAGCGTGGTTCAGTGCGGGAGAGAGAGAGTTGAGACTCAGGAGTGTTTGTCGGGGACTTGAACAGGGCGGGAACCAGCCTGGTTCAGTGCGGGGAGCATGATGTGTGCTCAGGAGTGTTTGTCGGGGGCTTGAACGGGACGGGAATCAGCGTCTTCAGCGCAGGGAGAGAGGGATGTCGTCCTAGGATGTGTGTCTGCGGTTTGAAAAGGACGGGAACCAGTGTGGGTCAGTGCAAGGAACCTGATGTGGGCTCAGGAGTGTCTGACGGGGGCTTGAACAAGGGCAGGACCCAGGCTGGGTCAGTGCAGGGAGCATGATGTCGGCTCAGGAGTGTTTCTCGGGGGCTTCAACAGCAGGGGACCCAGTGTGGTGCAGTGCAGGAAGAGAGATGCAGGCTCAAGCGAAAGAAGTAGCCTTGGTCAGGGCAGGGAAAGAGAGCGATGAGACTCAGGAATGTTTGTCAGGGGCTTGAACAGGGCGGAAACCAGCCTGGTCAATGCAGGGGGAATTAGATGCCGTCTCAGGATTTTTTCCCGGGGGCTTGAACAAGAGTGGGACCCAGTCTAGTTCAGTGCAAGAAGCGACAGGCGGGTTCAGGAGTGTTTGTCGGGGGCTTGAACAGGGAGGAAACCAGCCTGGTTCAGTGCAGGGAGAGAGATGTGGGCTCAGGAGTGTTTGTCGCTGACTTGAACTAGGGCAGAAATCAGCCTGGTTCAGTGCGGGGAACATTTTTTGGGCTCAGGAATGTTTGTCGGGGACTTGAAAAGGGCGGAACCCAGCCTGGTTCAGTGCAGAGAGTGAGATGAAGGCTGAGGAGTGTTTGCTGGGGTCTTGAGAAAGATCAGGAACCAGCCAGGTTCAGTGCAGAGAGCGAGATGAGGGTTCAGGAGTCTTTGTCCGGGGCTTGAACAGGGCGGGAACCAACCAGGTTCAGTGTGAGGAGAATGATGTGGGCTCAGGAGTCTTTTCCAGGGCTAGAACAGGGGGGCAACCAGCCAGGATCAGTGGAAAGAGCATGGTCTGGGTTCAGGGGTGTTTCTCAGGGGGTTGAACAGGGCAGAAACCAGCGTGGTTCAGTGCAGGGAGAGAGAAAGAGAGATGCAGGCTCAGGAGTGTTTGTCGGGGACTTGAACGGGGCAGGAATCAGCGTGGTTCAGTTCAGGAAGTAAGATGTGGGCTCAGGAGTGTTTGTTGGGGGATTAAACAAGGGCAGGACCCAGCGTGCCTCAGTGCAGGGAGATATATACGGGCTCAGGAGTATTTGTTGGGGGCTTGAACAGGGCGGGAACCAGCCTAGTTCAGGGCAGGGAGAGAGATGTGGGTTCAGGAGTGTTTGTCGGAGACATGATCTGGGGCAGAACCCAGCCTGGTTCAGTCCAGGGAACAAGATGTGGCCTCAGGAATGTTTGTCGGCGGTTTGAACGAGGGCAGCACCCAGCCAGGTTCAGTGCAGGGAGCGAGATGATGGTTCAGGAGTGTTTGTCCGGGGCTTAAACAGGGTGGGAACCAGCCAGGATCAGTGGAAGAAGCATGATCTGGGCTCAGGGGTGTTTCTCAGTGGTTAGAACAGGGCAGGAACCAGCGTGGTTCAGTGCAGGGAGAGGGAGAGAGAGATGCAGGCTCAGGAGTGTTTGTCGCGGGGTTGAACAGGGCAGGAACCAGCGTGGTTCAGTTCAGGAAGTAAGATGTGGGCTCAGGAGTGTTTGCTGGGTGGTTGAACAAAGGCAGGACCCAGCGTGCCTCGGTGCAGGAAGAGAGATACGGGCTCAGGAGTATTTGTTGGGGGCTTAAACAGGGCGGCAACCAGCCTAGTTCAGGGCAGGGAGAGAGATGTGTGTTCAGGAGTGTTTGTCGGAGACATGAACTGGGTTCAGAACCCAGCCTGGTTCGGTGCGGGGAGCAGGATGTGGGCTCAGGAGTGTTTGTCAGGGGATAGAACTAGGGCAAGACCCAGCCTGGTTCGGCGCAGGGAGCATGATGTGGTCTCAGGAGTGTTTGTCAAGGGATTGAACAGGGCCGGAACCAGCCTGTTTCAGTGCGGGGAGAGATATGCATTCTCCGGAGTGTTTTTCGGAGTCCTGAACAAGGGGCGGACCCATCCTTGTTCAATGCAGGGAGCTTGACGTGGGTTCGGTAGTGTTATTCGGGCGCTTCAGCTAGGGCAGAACCGAGCCTGGTTCAGTGCAGGGAGTATGAGGCACGCTCAGAAGTGTTTTTGGATGGTTGGCCGGGAACCAGTCTAGGTCAGTGCTGGGAGCGAGATGTGGGTTCAGGAGTGTTTGTCGACGGCTTGAACAAGGCTAGGACCCGGCCTCTTTCATTTCAGGGAGGGAGATGTGGGCTCAGGACTGTTTCCTGGGGGATTGAACAAAGGCAGGACCCAGCCTGCTTCAGCGCGGGCAGCATGGTGTGGGTTCAGTCAGGAGTGTTTGTCGGGGGCTTGAACAGGGCAGGAACCAGCCTAGGTCCGTGCACGGAGCGAGATGATACGGGTTCAGGAGTTTTTGTCGGGGGATTGAAAAGGGCGGAAACTGGCGGGGTTCAGTGCAGGGAGACAGTGTTGCAGGCTCAGGAACGTTTGCTGGGGGACGGAACAAGGGCAGGACCCAGCCTGGTTCAGTGCGGAGAGCATGATGTGGATTCAGGAGTGTTTGTCGGGGGCTTGAACAGGGAAGGAAACAGACTGGTTCAGTCCGGGGAGTGAGATGCAGGCTCAAGAGTGTTTGCTGGGGGCTTGAACAAGAGCAGGACCCAGGCTGATTCAGTGCAGGCAGAGAGATGGGCTCAGGAGTGTTTGTAGGGAACATGAACTAGGGCACGACCCAACCTAGTTCAGTGTGGGGATGATGATGCAGGTTCAGCAGTGTTTGTCGGGGACTTGAACAAGGGCAACAACCAGCCTGGTTCAAACGGGGAGTGAGATGCAGGCTCAAGGGAGGAACCAGTCTGGGTCTGTCCTAGAGAGAGATGTGGGCTCAGGAGTGTTTGTCGGGGTCTTGAACAGGGCAGGAACCAGCCTGGTTCACTGTGGCGAGTGAGAGGCAGGCTCAAGAGTGTTGGGGGCTTGCTTGAACAGGGCGGGAACCAGCGTGGGTCAGTGCAGGGAGAGAGATGCAGACTCAGGAGTGTTTGTCGGGGATTGAACAGGGCAGGGAGCAACGTGGTTCAGTGCAGGAACTGAGATGCCGGTTCAGAAGTGTTTGTCGGGGACTTGAACTAGGGCAGAACCCAGCCTGCTTCAGTGCAGGGAGCATGATGTGGACTCAGAAATGTTTGTCGGGAGCTTGAACAGGGTAGGAACCAGCCTGGTTCAGTGCAAGGAGAGAGATGCGGGTTCAGGAGTGTTTGGCGGTAGTTGAGCAAGGGCAGGACCCAGCTGGGTTCAGTGCAGGTAGAGAGATGCAGGCTCAGAAGTGTTTGCTGGCGGCTTGAACAGGGCGGGAACCAGCATGGTTCAGTGCAGGGAGAGAGATGCGGGCTCAGGAGTGTTTCTTGGGGGCTTGAACAAGGGGAGGACCCAGCCTGCTTCAGCGCAGGCAGCATGGTGTGGGTTCAGGAGTGTTTGTCGGGGGGTTGAACAGGGCAGGAACCAGCCTAAGTCCGTGCACGGAGCGAGATACGGGTTCAGGAGTGTTTGTCGGGGGATTGAAAAGGGCGGAAACTGGCGGGGGTTCAGTGCAGGGAGAGAGTGATGCAGGCTCAGGAACGTTTGCTGGGGGATTGAACAAGGGCAGGACCCAGCCTGGTTCAGTGCGGAGAGCATGATGTGGATTCAGGAGTGTTTGTCGGGGGCTTGAACAGGGCAGGAAACAGCCTGGTTCAGTCCGAGGCGTGAGATGCAGGCTCAAGAGTGTTTGCTGGGGGCTTGAACAAGAGCAGGACCCAGGCTGGTTCAATGCAGGCAGAGATGTGGGCTCAGGAGTGTTTGTCGGGGGTTTGAACAAGGGCAGGACCCAACCTAGTTCAGTGCGGGGATCATGATGCGGGTTCAGCAGTGTTTGTCGGGGACTTGAACACGGGCAACAACCAGCCTGGTTCAATACAGAGAGTGAGATGTGGGCTCAGGAGTGTTTGTCGGGGACTTGACCAGAGCAGGAATCAGCGTGGTTCAGTTCAGGGAGAGAGAGACGCAGGCTCAGGAGTCTTTCTCGGGTGTTTGAACAGGGCAGAAACTGGCCAGGTTAAGTGCAGGGACCTAGACGTGGGCTCGGGAGTGTTTGTCGGGGTCTTGAACAGGGCAGGAACAAGCCTGGTTCAGTGCGGGGAGTGAGATACAGGCTCAGGAGTGTTTGTCGGGCGCTTGCTTGAACATGGCGGGAACCAGCGTGGTTCAGTGCAGGGAGAGAGATGCAGGCTCAGGAGTGTTTGTCGGGGACTTGAACTAGGGTAGAAGCGCAGCCTGGCTCAATGTGGGGAGCATGATGTGGCCTCAGGAATGTTTGTCGGGGGTTTGAACAAGGGCAGGACACAGCCAGGTTCAGTGCAGGGAGTGAGATGCAGGCTCGAGGGAAGGAACCAGCATTGTTCAGTGCAGGGAGACAGATGCGGGCTCAGGAGTGTTATCGGGGGCTTGAACAGGGCGAGAACCAGCGTGGTTCAGTGCAGGGAGAGAGAGAGATGAGACTCAGGAGTGTTTGTCGGGGACTTGAACAGGGCGGGAACCAGCCTGGTTCCGTGCGGGGAACATGATGTGTGCTCAGGAGTGTTTGTCGGGGGCTTGACCAGGGCAGGAAGGAGCCTGGTTCAGCACGGGGAGTGAGATGAAGGCTAAAGAGAAGGAACCAGCCTCGGTCAGTGTGGGGAGTGAGATGCAGGCTAAAGGGAAGGACCCAGGCCTTTTCAGTGCAGGGAGCGAGATGTGGGTTCAGGAGTGTTTGTCGGGGTCTTGAACGGGACAGGAACCAGAGTGTTCAGCGCAGAGAGAGAGAGATGTCGTCCTAGGATGTTTCTCTGGGGTTTGAACAGGGCGGGAACCACCCTGGTTCAATGCAGGGGGAGAGAGATGCCGTCTCAGGAGTGTTTGCTTGGGGCTTGAACAGGGTGGGACCCGGTCTAGTTCAGTACAGGAAGCGACATGCGGGCTCAGGAGTGTTTATCGGGGGCTTGATCAGGGCTGGAACCAGTGGGTGAGTACAGGGAGCCTCATGTTGTCTCGGGAGTCTTTGTCTGGAGCTTCAATAAGGACGGGACGCAGCCTGGTTCAGTCAGGGAGCGAGATGCAGGCTCAGGAGTGTTTGTCCAGGGCTTGAACAAGGAGAGGACACAGCCTGCATCAGTGCAGGCATGAAGTGGGCTCAGGAGTGTTTGTCGGGGACTTGAACTAGGGCAGAACCCAGCCTGGTTCAGTACAGGGAGTGAGAATCGGGCTCAGGAGTGTTTGTCGGGGTCTTGAACAGGGCAGAACCCAGGCTGGTTCAGTACAGGGAGTGAGATGCGGGCTCAGGAGTGTTTGTCGGGGTCTTGAACAGGGCAGGAACCAGCCTGGTTCAGTACAGGGAGTGAGAATCGGGCTCAGGAGTGTTTGTCGGGGTCTTGAACAGGGCAGGACCCAGCCTGGGTCAGTGCAGGGAGAGAGATGAAGGCTCAGGAGTGTTTGTCGGGGACTTGAACTAGGGCAGAACTCAGCCTGGTTCAGTGCGGAGAGCATGATGTGAGCTCAGGAATGTTTGTCGGGGCCTTAAACAGGGCAGGAAACAGTCTGGTTCAGTCCGGGGAGCGAGATGCAGGCTCAAGAGTGTTTGCTGGGGGCTTGAACAGAACCAGGACCCAGGCTGGTTCAATGCAGGCAGAGAGATGTGGGCTCAGGAGTGTTTGTCGGGGGCTTGAAGAGGGCCGGAACCAGCCTAGCTCAGTGCAGGGAGCAAGATGTGGCCTTAGGAATGTTTGTCGGGGGTTTGAGCAAGGGCAGGACCCAGCCAGGTTCAGTGCAGGGAGTGAGATGCAGGCTCAAGTGAAGGAACCAGCATAGTTCAGTGCAGGGAGAGAGATGCGGGCTCAGGAGTGTTTATCGAGGGCTTGAACAGTGCGAGAACCAGCGGGATTCAGTGCAGGGAGAGAGAGAGATGAGACTCAGGAGTGTTTTTCGGGGACTTGACCAGGGCAGGAGTGAGCCTAGTTCAGCACGGGGAGATGAGATGAAGGCTAAAGAGAAGGAACAAGCCTCAGTCACTGTGGGGAGTGAGATGCAGGCTAAAGGGTAGGACCCAGCCTGCTTCAGTGCGGGGAGCATGATGTGGACTCAGAAGTGTTTGTCGGGGGCTGGAACAGGGTAGGAACCAGCCTGGTTCAGTGCAAGGAGAGAGATGCGGGTTCAGGAGTGTTTGGCGGGGGTTGAACAAGGTCAGGACCCAGTTGGGTTCAGTGCAGGTAGAGAGATGGAGGCTCAGAAGTGTTTGCTGAGGGCTTGAACAGGGCGGGAACAAGTCTGGTTCAGTGCAGGGAGAGAGATGCGGGCTCAGGAGTGTTTCTTCGGGGCTTGAACAAGGGGAGGACCCAGCCTGCTTCAGCGCGGGCAGCATGGTGTGGGTTCAGGAGTGTTTGTCGGGGGGTTGAACAGGGCAGGAACCAGCCTAAGTCCATGCACGGAGCGAGATACGGGTTCAGGAGTGTTTGTCGGGGGCTTGAAAAGGGCGGAAACTGGAGTGGTTCAGTGCAGGGAGAGAGTGATGCAGGCTCAGGAGCGTTTGCTGGGGGACTGAACAAGGGCAGGACCCAGCCTGGGTCAGTGCAGGGAGAGAGATGAAGGCTCAGGAGTGTTTGTCGGGGACTTGAACTAGGGCAGAACCCAGCCTGGTTGAGTGCGGAGAGCATGATGTGGGCTCGGGAGTGTTGTCGAGAGCTTGAAGAAGAGCAGGACCCAGGCTGTTTAAATGCAGGCATAGAGATGAGGGCTCAGGAGGATTTGTTGGGGGTTTGAGCAGGGCAGGGAGAGAGATGTCGGTTCAGGATGGTTTGTCGGAGACATGAACTGGGGAAGAACCCAGCCTGGTTCAGTGCGGGGAGGAGAATGTGGGCTCAGGAGTGTTTGTCGGGGGCTTGAACAGGCCAGGAAACTGCCTGGTTCAGTCCGGGGAGTGAGATTTCAGCTCGAGTGTTTGGTGGGGGCTTGAACAAGAGCAGGACCCAGGCTTGTTCAATGCAGGCGGAGAGATGTGGGCTCAGGAGTGTTTGTCGGGGGCTGGAAAAGGGCGGGAACAAGCCAAGGTCAGTGCAGGGAGTAAGATGTGGCCTCAGGAATGGTTGTCGGGGGTTTGAACAAGACCCAGGCAGGTTCAGTACAGGGAGAGAGATGCGGGCTCAGGAGTGTTTGTCGGCGGCTTAAATGGGGCGAGAACCAGCCTGGGACAGTGCAGGGAGAGAGAGAGATGAGACTCAGGAGTGTTTGTCGGGAACTAGAACAGGGCGGGAACAAGCCTGGTTCAGTGCGGGGAGCATGATGTGTGGTCAGGAGTATTTGTCGGGGGCTTGACCAGGGCAGGAACGAGCCTGGTTCAGCACGGGGAGTGAGATGAAGGCTAAAGAGAAGGAACCAGCCTAGGTCAGTGTGGTGAGTCAGATGCAGGCTAAAGGGAAGGACCCAGCCTGGGTCAGTGCAGGGAGCATGATATCAGCTCAGGAGTGTTTGTCGGGGGCTTCAACAACGGGGGAACCGGTGTGGTGCAGTGCAAGAAAAGTGATGCAGGCTCAAGCGAAGGAACCAGCCTGGGTCAGTGCAGGGAAAGAGAGCGATGAGACTCAGGAATTTTTGTCAGGGGCTTGAACAGGGCGGGAACCATCCTAGTTCAATGCAGGGGGAGAGAGATGCTGCCTCAGGAGTGTTTGCTGGGGGCTTGAACGAGGGTGGGACCCAGTCTAGTTCAGTGCAGGAAGCGACAGGCGGGTTCAGGAGTGTTTGTCGGGGGCTTGAACAGGGCTGGAACCAGGCTGGGTCAGTGCAGGGAGCCTCATATAGGCTTAGGACTCCTTTTCGGGGGCTTCAAGAAGGGCGGGACCCAGCCTGGTTCAGTCAGGGAGCGAGATGCAGGCTCAGGAGTGTTTGTCCAGGGCTTGAACAAGGAGAGGACACAGCCTGCATCAGTGCAGCCATGAAGTGAGCTCAGGAGTGTTTGTTGGGACTTGAACTAGGGCAGAACCCAGGCTGGTTCAGTACAGGGAGAGAGATGTGGGTTCAGGAGTGTTTGTCGGAGACATGGACTGTGGCAGAACCCAGCCTGATTCAGTGCAGGGAGCAGGATGTGGGCTCAGGAGTGTTTGTCGGGGGATAGAACTAGGGCAAGACTCAGCCTGGGTCGGCGTAGGGAGCATGATATGGTCTCAGGAGTGTTTGTCGAGGGCTTGAACAGGGCAGGAACCAACCTGTTTCAGTGCGGGGAGAGATATGCAGGCTCAGGAGTGTTTTTCGGGGGCTTGAACAAGAGGAGGGCCCATCCTAGTTCAATGCAGGGAGCTAGATGTGTGTTCGGGACTGTTAGTCGGGCGCATGAACGAGGGCAGAATTGAGCCTGCTTCAGTGCGGGCAGTATGATGCGCGCTCAGGAGTGTTTGTAGGGTGGTTGAACAGGGAGGGAACCAGTCTGGGTTACTGCAGGGAGCGAGATGTGGGTTCAGGAGTGTTTGTCTGGGGCTTGAAAAGGGCGGAAACCAGCCTGATTCAGTGCGGAGAGCATAATGTGGGATCAGGAGTGTTTGTCAGGGGCTTGAGCAAGAGCAGGACACAGGCTGGTTCAATGCAGGCAGAGAGATGCGGGCTCAGGAGTGTTTGTCGGGGGCTTGAACAGGGCGAGAACCAGGGTGTTTCAGTGCAGGGAGAAAGAGAGATCAGACTCAGGAGTGTGTCGGGGACTTGAACGGGTCCGGAACCAGCCTGGTTCAGTGTAGGGAGCATGATGTGTGCTCAGGAGTGTTTGTCGGGGGCTTGTCCAGGGCAGGAATGAGCCTGGTTCATCACGGGGAGTGAGATGAAGGCTAAAGAGAAGGAACCAGCCTAGGTCAGTACGGGGAGTGAGATGCAGGCTAAAGGGAAGGACCCAGCCTGGTTCAGTATAGGGAGCGAGATGTGGGTTCAGCAGTGTTCGTCGGGGGCTTGAATAGGGCGGGAACCAGCGTGTTCAGCGCAGGGAGAGAGAGATAGCATCCTAGGATGTTTGTCTGGGGTTTGAACAGGACGGGAACCAGGCTGGGTCAGTGCAAGGAACCTGATGTGGGCTCAGGAGTGTCTGACGGGGGCTTGAACAAGGGCAGGACCCAGGCTGGGTCAGTGCAGGGAGCATGATGTCGGCTCAGGAGTGTTTGTCGGGGGCTTCAGCAGTGGGGGAACCAGTGTGGTGCAGTGCAGGAAGAGAGATGCAGGCTCAAGCGAAGGAACCAGCCTGGGTCAGTGCAAGGAAAGAGAGCGATGAGACTCAGGAATGTTTGTCAGGGGCTTGAACAGGCTGGGAACCAGCCTGGTTCAATGCAGGGGGAGAGAGATGCCATCTCAGGAGTGTTTCTTGGGGGCTTGAACAAGGGTGGGCCCCAGTCTAGTTCAGTGCAGGAAGCGACAGGCGGGTTCAGGAGTGTTTATCGGGGGCTTAAACAGGGCTGGAACCAGTGGGTCAGTGCAGGGAGCCTCGTGTTGGCTCAGGAGTCCTTGTCTGGGGCTTCAAGAAAGGCGGCACCCAGCCTGGTCCAGTCAGGGAGCGAGATGCAGGCTCAGAAGTGTTTGTTCAGGGCTTGAACAAGGAGACGACACAGCCTGCATCAGTGCAGGTGCAGGCATGAAGCGAGCTCAGGATTGTTTCTTGGGGACTTGAACTAGGGCAGAACCCAGCCTGGTACAGTCCAGGGAGTGAGATGCGGGCTCAGGAGTGTTTGTCAGGGGCTTGAACAGGGAGGGAACTAGCCTGATTCAGTGAGGGGAGAGAGATGCAGGGTCAAGAGTGTTTTTCGGGGGCTTGATCAACAGGAGGGCCCATCCTAGTTCAATGCAGGGAGCTAGATGTGTGTTCGGGAGTGTTACTCGGGTGCTTGAACTAGGGCAGAACTGAGCCTGGTACAGGGCGGGGAGTATGATGCGCGCTCAGGAGTGTTTGTAGGGTGGTTGAACAGGGCGGGAACAGTCTGGGTTAGTGCAGGGAGCGAGATGTGGGCTCTGGAGTGTTTGTCGGGGGATGGAACAGGGCAGGAACCAGCATGGGTCCGGGCAGGGAGCGAGACACCGGTTCAGGAGTGTTTGTCGGGGGCTTGAACAGGGCGGAAACTGGCGTGGTTCAGTGCAGGGAGAGAGATGCAGGCTCAGAAGTGTTTGCTGGGGGCTGAACAGGGCGGGAACCAGCCTGGTTCAGTGCAGGGAGAGAGATGCGGCCTCAGGAGTGTTTCTCGGGGATTGAACTATGGCACGACCCAGCCTGGATATGTGCGGAGACCACGATGTGGGATAAGAAGTCTATGTTGGGGGCTTGAACAGGGCAGGAAATAGCCTGGATCAGTGCAGGTAGAGAGATGTGGGCTCAGGAGTGTTGCTGGGGGCTTGAACAAGGGGAGGACCCAGCCTGCTTCAGTGCGGGCAGCATGATGTGGGTTCAGGAGTGTTTGTCGGATGTTTAAACAGGGCAGGAACCAGCCTGAGTCCATGCTCAGAGCGAGATACGGGTTCAGGAGTGTTTGTCGGGGGCTTGAAAAGGGCGGAAACTGGCGTGGTTCAGTCAGGGAGCGAGATGTAGGCTCAGGAGTGTTTGTCCAGGGCTGAAACAAGGAGAGGACACAGCCTGCCTCTGTGCTGGCATGAAGGGAGCTCAGGAGTATTTGTCGGGGACTTGAACTAGGGCAGAACCCAGGCTGGTTCTGTACAGGGAGTGAGATGCGGGCTCAGGAGTGTTTCTCGGGGGCTTGAACAGGGCAGGAACCAGTCTAGTTCAGGGCAGGGAGAGAGGTGTGGGTTCAGGAGTGTTTGTCGGAGACGTGAACTGGGGCAGAACCCAGCCTGATTCAGTGCGGGGAGCAGGATGTGGGCTCAGGAGTGTTTGTCGGGGGATAGAACTAGGGCAAGACCCAGCCTGGGTCGGCGCAGGGAGCATGATGTCGTCTCAGGAGTGTTTGTCGAGGGCTTGAACAAAGCAGGATCCACCCTGTTTCAGTGCGGGGAGAGATATACAGGTTCAGGAGTGTTTTTCGGGGGCTTCAAAAAGAGGAGGGCCCATCCTTGTTCAATGCAGGGAGCTAGATGTATGTTCGGGAGTGTTAGTCGGGCGCTTGAACGTGAGCAGAATTGAGCCTGGTTCAGTGCGGGGAGTATGATCGCGCTCAGGAGTGTTTGTAGGGTGGTTGAACAGGGCGGGAAGCAGTCTGGGTCAGTGCAGGGAGCCTCATGTGGGCTCAGGAGTCTTTGTCTGGGGCATCAAGAAGGGCGGGACCCAGCCTGGTTCAGTCAGGGAGCGAGATGCTGGCTCAGGAGTGTTTGTCCAGGGCTTGAAAAAGGGGAGGACCCAGCCTGCGTCAGTGCGGGCAGCATGGTGTGGGTTCAGGAGTGTTTCTCCGGGGCTTGAACAGGGCAGGAACCAGCCTGGGTCCGTGCACGGAGCGAGATACTGGTTCAGGAGTGTTTGTCGGGGGCTTGAAAAGGGCGGAAACTGTCGTGGTTCAGTGCAGGGAGAGAGTGATGCAGGCTCAGGAGCCTTTGCTGGTGGACTGAACAAGGGCAGGACCCAGCCTTGATCAGTGCAGAGAGAGAGATGAAGGCTCAGGAGTGTTTGTCGAGGGCTTGAACTAGGGCAGAATGCAGCCTGGTTCAGTGCGGAGAGCATGATGTGAGTTCAGGAGTGTTTGTCGGGGGCTTCAACAAGAGCAGGATCCAGGCTGGTTCAATGCAGGCAGAAAGATGCAGGCTCAGGAGTCTTTGTTGGGGGCTTGAACAGGGCGAGAACCAGCGTGGTTCAGAGCAGGGACAGAGAGAGAGAGACTCAGGAGTGTTTGTCGGGGACTTGAACAGGGCCGGAACCAGCCTGGTTCAGTGCGGGGAGCATGATATGTGCTCAGGAGTGTTTGTCGGGGGCTTGACCAGGGCAGGAACGAGGCTGGTTCAGCACGGGGAGTGAGATGAAGGTTAAAGAGAAGGAACCAGCCTAGGTCAGTGCGGGGAGTGAGATGCAGCCTAAAGGGAAGGACCCAGGCTGGTTCAGTGCAGGGAGCGAGATGTGGTTTCAGGAGTGTTCGTCCGGGGCTTGAAAGGGATGGGAACCAGCGTCTTCAGCGCATGGTTAGAGAGATGTCGTCCTAGGATGTGTGTCTGCGGTTTGAAAAGGACGGGAACCAGCCTGGGTCAGTGCAAGGAACCTGATGTGGGCTCAGGAGTGTCTGACGGGGGCTTTAACAAGGGCAGGACCCAGGCTGGGTCAGTGCAGGGAGCATGATGTCGGCTCAGGAGTGTTTGTCGGGGACTTGAACAGGGCCGGAACCAGCCTGGTTCAGTGCGGGGAGCATGATATGTGCTCAGGAGTGTTTGTCAGGGGCTTGAACAGGGCGGGAACCAGCCTGGTTCAATGCAGGGGGAGAGAGATGCCATCTCAGGAGTGTTTGCCGGGGGCTTGAACAAGGGTGGGCCCCAGTCTAGTTCAGTGCAGGAAGCGACAGGCGGGTTCAGGAGTGTTTATCGGGGGTTTGAACAGGGTTGGAACCAGGCTGGGTCAGTGCAGGGAGCCTCGTGTTGGCTCAGGAGTCCTTGTCTGAGGCTTCAAGAAGGGCGGCACCTAGCCTGGTTCAGTCAGGGAGCGAGATGCAGGCTCAGAAGTGTTTGTTCAGGGCTTGAGCAAGGAGACGACACAGCCTGCATCAGTGCAGGTGCAGGCATGAAGCGAGCTCAGGATTGTTTCTTGGGGACTTGAACTAGGGCAGAACCCAGCCTGGTGCAGTCCAGGGAGTGAGATGCGGGCTCAGGAGTGTTTGTCGGGGGCTTGAACAGGGAGGGAACCAGCCTGATTCAGTGAGGGGAGAGAGATGCAGGGTCAAGAGTGTTTTTCGGGGGCTTGAACAAGAGGAGGGCGCATCCTAGTTCAATGCAGGGAGCTAGATGTGTGTTCGGGAGTGTTACTCGGGTGCTTGAACTAGGGCAGAACTGAGCCTGGTACAGGGCGGGGAGTATGATGCGCGCTCAGGAGTGTTTGTAGGGTGGTTGAACAGGGCGGGAACAGTCTGGGTTAGTGCAGGGAGCGAGATGTGGGCTCTGGAGTGTTTGTCGGGGGATGGAACAGGGCAGGAACCAGCATGGGTCCGGGCAGGGAGCGAGACACCGGTTCAGGAGTGTTTGTCGGGGGCTTGAACAGGGCGGAAACTGGCGTGGTTCAGTGCAGGGAGAGAGATGCAGGCTCAGAAGTGTTTGCTGGGGGCTGAACAGGGCGGGAACCAGCCTGTTTCAGTACAGGGAGAGAGATGCAGCCTCAGGAGTGTTTCTCGGGGATGGAACTATGGCACGACCCAGCCTGGATATGTGCGGAGACCACGATGTGGGATAAGAAGTCTATGTTGGGGGCTTGAACAGGGCAGGAAATAGCCTGGATCAGTGCAGGTAGAGAGATGTGGGCTCAGGAGTGTTGCTGGGGGCTTGAACAAGGGGAGGACCCAGCCTGCTTCAGTGCGGGCAGCATGATGTGGGTTCAGGAGTGTTTGTCGGATGTTTAAACAGGGCAGGAACCAGCCTGAGTCCATGCTCAGAGCGAGATACGGGTTCAGGAGTGTTTGTCGGGGGCTTGAAAAGGGCGGAAACTGGCGTGGTTCAGTCAGGGAGCGAGATGTAGGCTCAGGAGTGTTTGTCCAGGGCTGAAACAAGGAGAGGACACAGCCTGCCTCTGTGCTGGCATGAAGGGAGCTCAGGAGTATTTGTCGGGGACTTGAACTAGGGCAGAACCCAGGCTGGTTCTGTACAGGGAGTGAGATGCGGGCTCAGGAGTGTTTCTCGGGGGCTTGAACAGGGCAGGAACCAGTCTAGTTCAGGGCAGGGAGAGAGATGTGGGTTCAGGAGTGTTTGTCGGAGACGTGAACTGGGGCAGAACCCAGCCTGATTCAGTGCGGGGAGCAGGATGTGGGCTCAGGAGTGTTTGTCGGGGGATAGAACTAGGGCAGAACCCAGGCTGGTTCTGTACAGGGAGTGAGATGCGGGCTCAGGAGTGTTTCTCGGGGGCTTGAACAGGGCAGGAACCAGTCTAGTTCAGGGCAGGGAGAGAGATGTGGGTTCAGGAGTGTTTGTCGGAGACGTGAACTGGGGCAGAACCCAGCCTGATTCAGTGCGGGGAGCAGGATGTGGGCTCAGGAGTGTTTGTCGGGGGATAGAACTAGGGCAAGACCCAGCCTGGGTCGGCGCAGGGAGCATGATGTCGTCTCAGGAGTGTTTGTCGAGGGCTTGAACAAAGCAGGATCCACCCTGTTTCAGTGCGGGGAGAGATATACAGGTTCAGGAGTGTTTTTCGGGGGCTTCAAAAAGAGGAGGGCCCATCCTTGTTCAATGCAGGGAGCTAGATGTATGTTCGGGAGTGTTAGTCGGGCGCTTGAACGTGAGCAGAATTGAGCCTGGTTCAGTGCGGGGAGTATGATCGCGCTCAGGTGTGTTTGTAGGGTGGTTGAACAGGGCGGGAAGCAGTCTGGGTCAGTGCAGGGAGCCTCATGTGGGCTCAGGAGTCTTTGTCTGGGGCTTCAAGAAGGGCGGGACCCAGCCTGGTTCAGTCAGGGAGCGAGATGCAGGCTCAGGAGTGTTTGTCCAGGCCTTGAACAAGGAGAGGACACAGCCTGTATCAGTGCAGGCATGAAGTGAGCTCAGGAGTGTTTGTCGGGGACTTGAACTAGGGCAGAACCCAGGTTGGTTCAGTATAGGGAGTGAAATGCGGGCTTAGGAGTGTTTCTCGCGGGCTTGAACAGGGCAGGAACCAGCCTGGTTCCTTGCAGGGAAAGAGTTGCGGGCTCAGGAGTGTTTCTTGGAGGCTTGAAAAAGGGGAGGTCCCAGCCTGCGTCAGTGCGGGCAGCATGGTGTGGGTTCAGGAGTGTTTTAGGGGCTTGAACAAGGGGAATTACATCCTTGACAATGCAGGGAGATAGATGTGGGTTCGGGAGTGTTAGACGGGGCTTGAACAAGGCAGGAACCAGCCTGGGTCCATGCACGGAGCGAGATAAGGGTTCAGCAGTGTTTGTCGGGGGCTTGAAAAGGGCGGAAACTGGCGTGGTTCAGTGCAGGGAGAGAGTGATGTAGGCTCAGGAGCATTTGCTGGGGGACCTAACAAGGGCAGGACCCAGCCTGGGTCAGTGCAGGGAGAGAGATGCAGGCTCAGGAGTGTTTGTCGGGAGCTTGAAAAGGGCGAGAACCAGCGTGGTTCAGAGCAGGGAGAGAGAGAGAGGAGACTCAGGAGTGTTTGTTGGGGCCTTGAACAGGGCGGGAACCAGCCTGGTTCGGTGCGAGGAGCATGATGTGTGCTCAGGAGTGTTTGTCGGGAGTTTGACCAGGGCAGGAACGAGCCTGGTTCAGCACGGGGAGTGAGATGAAGGCTAAAGAGAAGCAACCAGCCTAGGTCAGTGTGGTGAGTCAGATGCCGGCTAAAGAAAAGGACCAGCCTGGTTCAGTGCAGGGAACGAGATGTGGGTTCAGTAGTGTTCGTCGGGGGCTTGAACGGGATGGGAACCAGCGTCTTCAGCGCAGGGAGAGAGAGATGGCGTCCTAGGATGTGTGTCTGCGGTTTGAAAAGGACGGGAACCAGCCTGGGTCAGTGCAAGGAACCTGATGTGGGCTCAGGAGTGTTTGTCGGGGGCTTCAACAGCGGGAGAACCAGTGTGGTGCAGTGCAGGAAAAGTGATGCAGGCTCAAGCGAAGGAACCAGCCTGGGTCAGGGCAGGGAAAGAGAGCGATGTGACTCAGGAATGTGTGTCAGGAGCTTGAACAGGGCACGAACCAGCGTGGTTCAATGCAGGAGAAGAGAGATGCCGTGTCAGGAGTGTTTGCTGGGTTCAATGCAGGGAGAGAGAGATGACAACTCAGGAGTGTTTGCTGGGGGCTTGAACAAGGGTGGGCCCCAGTCTAGTTCAGTGCAGGAAGCGACAGGCGGGTTCAGGAGTGTTTATCGGGGGCTTAAACAGGGCTGGAACCAGTCTGGGTCAGTGCAGGGAGCCTCATGTGGCTCAGGAGTCTTTGTCTGGGGCTTCAAGAAGGGCGGGACCCAGCCTGGTTCAGTCAGGGAGCGAGATGCTGGCTCAGGAGTGTTTGTCCAGGGCTTGAACAAGGAGAGGACACAGCCTGCATCAGTGCAGCTGCAGGCATGTAGCGAGCTCAGGATTGTTTCTTGTTTCTTGAACTAGGGCAAAACTCAGTCTGGTGCAGTCCACGGAGTGAGATGCGGGTTCAGGAGTGTTTGTCGGGGGCTTGAACAGGGAGGGAACCAGCCTATTCAGTGCAGTGAGAGATATGCAGGCTCAGGAGTGTTTTTCGGGGGCTTGAACAAGGGGAGGGCCCATCCTCGTTCAATGCAGGGAGCTAGATGTGTGTTCGGGAGTGTTACTCGGGCGCTTGAACTAGGGCAGAACTGAGCCTGGTACAGGGCGGGGAGTATGATGCGCGCTCAGGAGTGTTTGTAGGGTGGTTGAACAGGGCGGGAACAGTCTGGGTTAGTGCAGGGAGAGAGATGTGGGCTCAGAAGTGTTTGTCGCTGATTTGAACTAGGGCAGATACCAGCCTTCTTCAATTCGGGGAACATTTTTTGGGCTCAGGAATGTTTGTCGGGCACTTGAACAGGGCGGGACCCAGCCTGGTTCAGTGCAGAGAGTGAGATGCAGGCTGACGAGTGTTTGCTGGGGGCTTGAAAAAGAGCAGGAACCAGCGAGGTTCAGTGCAGGGAGCGAGATGAGGATTCAGGAGTGTTTGTCCGGGGCTTGAACAGGGCGAGAACCATCCAAGATCAGTCGAGGGAGCATGATATGGGCTCAGGAGTGTTTCCAAGGGGTTTGAACAGGGCAGGAACCAGCGTGGTTCAGTGCAAGGAGAGAGAGAGAGAGATGTGGGCGCAGGAGTGTTTGTCGGGGGCTTTAACAGGGGAGGAACCAGTCTAGTTCAGGGCAGGGTGAGAGATGCGGGCTCAGGAGTGTTTGTCGGAGATATGAACTGCGGCATAACCCAGCCTGATTCAGTGCGGGGAGCAGGATGAGGGCTCAGATTGTTTGTCGGGGGATAGAACTAGGGCAAGACTCAGCCTGGGTCGGCGCAGGGAGCATGATGTCGTCTCAGTACTGTTTGTCGAGGGCTTGAACAGGGCAGGAACCACCCTGTTTCAGTGCGGGGAGAGATATACAGGTTCAGGAGCGTTTTTCGGGGGCTTCAACAAGAGGAGGGCCCATCCTTGTTCAATGCAGGGAGCTAGATGTGTGTTCAGGTGTGTTAGTCGGGCGCTTGAACGTGAGCAGAATTGAGCCTGGTTCAGTGCGGGGAGTATGATGCGCGCTCAGGAGTGTTTGTAAGGTGGTTGAACAGGGCGGGAAGCAGTCTGGGTCAGTGCAGGGAGCGAGATGTGGATTCAGGAGTGTTTGTCGGGGGCTTGAACAGGGCGGAAACTGGCGTGGTTCAGTGCAGGGAGACAGTGATGCAGGCTCAGGAGCGTTTGCTGGGGGACTGAACAAGGGCAGGACCCAGCCTGGGTCAGTGCAGGGAGACAGATGAAGTCTCAGGAGTGTTAGTCGGGGACTTGAACTAGGGCAGAATGCAGCCTGGTTCAGTGCAGAGAGCATGATGTGGGCTCAGGAGTGTTTGTCGGGGATTGAACAGGGCAGGAACCAGAGTGGTTCAGTGCAGGGACCGAGATGCTGGTTCAAGAGTGTTTGTCGGGGACTTGCACTAGGGCAGAACCCAGCCTGCTAAAGTGCGGGGAGCATGATGTGGACTCAGAAGTGTTTGTCCGCGGCTTGAACAGGGTAGGAACCAGCCTGGTTCAGTGCAAGGAGAGAGATGCGGGTTCAGGAGTGTTTGGCGGGCGTTGAACAAGGGAAGGCAGGACCCAGCTGGGTTCAGTGCAGGTAGAGAAATGCAGGCTCATAAGTGTTTGCTGGGGGCTTGAACATGGCGGGAACCAGCCTGGTTCCGTGCAGGGAGAGAGATGAGGGCTCAGGAGTGTTTCTTGGAGGCTTGAACAAGGGGAGGACCCAGCCTGCGTCAGTGCGGGCAGCATGGTGTGGGTTCAGGAGTGTTTGTCGGGGGCTTGAACAGGGCAGGAACCAGCCTGGGTCCATGCACGGAGCGAGATACGAGTTCAGGAGTGTTTGTCGGGGGCTTGAAAAGGGCGGAAACTGGCGTGGTTCAGTGCAGGGAGAGAGTGATGCAGGCTCAAGAGCGTTTGCTGGTGGACTGAACAAGGGCAGGACCCAGCCTTGGTCAGTGCAGGGAGAGAGATGAAGGCTCAGGAGTGTTTGTCGAGGGCTTGAACTAGGGCAGAATGAAGCCTGGTTCAGTGGGGAGAGCATGATGTGTGCTCAGGAGTGTTTGTCGGGGGCTTGACCAGGGCAGGAACGAGCCTGGTTCAGCACGGGGAGTGAGATGAAGGCTAAAGAGAAGGAACCAGCCTAGGTCAGTGCGGGGAGTGAGATGCAGCCTAAAGGGAAGGACCCAGCCTGGTTCAGTGCAGGGAGCGAGATGTGGGTTCAGGAGTGTTCGTCCGGGGCTTGAAAGGGATGGGAACCAGCGTCTTCAGCGCATGGACAGAGAGATGTCGTCCTAGGATGTGTGTCTGCGGTTTGAAAAGGACGGGAACCAGCCTGGGTCAGTGCAAGGAACCTGATGTGGGCTCAGGAGTGTCTGACGGGGACTTGAACAAGGGCAGGACCCAGGCTGGGTCAGTGCAGGGAGCATGATGTCGGCTCAGGAGTGTTTGTCGGGGGCTTCAACAGCGGGGGATTGTTTCTCGGGGACTTGAACTAGGGCAGAACCCAGCCTGGTGCAGTCCAGGGAGTGAGATGCGGGCTCAGGAGTGTTTGTCGGGGGCTGGAACAGGGAGGGAACCAGCCTGATTCAGTGCGGGGAGAGATATGCAGGCTGAGGAGTGTTTTTCAGGGGCTTGAACAAGGGGAGGACACATCCTTGTTCAATGAAGGGAGCTAGATGTGGGTTCGGGAGTGTTAGTCGGGGGCTTGAACAGGGCAGAAACCAGCCTGGGTCCGTGCATGGAGCGAGATACGGGTTCAGGAGTGTTTGTCAGGGGCTTGAAAAGGGCGGAAACTGGCGTGGTTCAGTGCAGGGAGAGAGTGATGCAGGCTCTGGAGCGTTTGCTGGGGGACTGAATAAGGGCAGGATCCAGCCTGGGTCAGTGCAGAGAGAGAGATGAAGGCTCAGGAGTGTTTGTCGGGGACTTAAACTATGGCAGAACCCAGGCTGTTTCAATGCAGGGATAGAGATGCTGGCTCAGGAGGATTTGTTGGGGGCTTGAACAGGGTGGGAACCAGCCTAGTTCAGGGCAGGGAGAGAGATGTCGGTTCAGGACGGTTTGTCGGAGATATGAACTGGGGCAGAACCCAGCCTGGTTCAGTGTGGGGAGGAGGATGTGTGCTCAGGAGTGTTTGTCGGGGACTTGAACAGGGCAGGAAACAGCCTGGTTCAGTCCAGTGAGTGAGATGCAGGCTCAAGAGTGTTTGGTGGGGGCTTGAACAAGAGCAGGACCCAGGCTTGTTCAATGGAGGGATGAGAGATGCGGGCTCAGGAGTGTTTGTCGGGGGCTTGAAAAGGGCGAGAACCAGCGCCGTACAGTGCAGGGAGAGAGAGAGATGAGACTCAGGAGTGTTTGTCGGGGACTTGAACAGGGCGGGGACCAGCCTGGTTCGGTGCGGGGAGCATGATGTGTGCTCAGGAGTGTTTGTCGGGAGTTTGACCAGGGCAGGAACGAGCCTGGTTCAGCACGGGGAGTGAGATGCAGGCTAAAGGGAAGGAACCAGCCTAGGTCAGTGTGGTGAGTCAGATGCAGGCTAAAGGGAAGGACCAGCCTGGTTCAGTGCAGGGAACGAGATGTGGGTTCAGGAGTGTTCGTCGGGGGCTTGAACGGGATGGGAACCAGTGTCTTCAGCGCAGGGAGAGAGAGATGTCGTCCTAGGATGTGTGTCTGCGGTTTGAAAAGGACGGGAACCAGCCTGGGTCAGTGCAAGGAACCTGATGTGGGCTCAGGAGTGTCTGACGGGGGCTTGAACAAGGGCAGGACCCAGGCTGGGTCAGTGCAGGGAGCATGATGTTGGCTCAGGAGTGTTTGTCGGGGGCTTCAAGAAGGGCGGGACCCAGCCTGGTTCAATCAGGGAGCGGGATGCAGGCTCAGGAGTGTTTGTCCAGGGCTTGAACAAGGAGAGGACACAGCCTGCATCAGTGCAGGCATGAAGTGAGCTCAGGAGTGTTTGTCGGCGACCTGAACTAGGGCAGAACCCAGTCTGGTTCAGTACAGGGAGTGAGATGCGGGCTCAGGAGTGTTTGTCGGGGGATTGAACAGGGCAGGAAACAGCCTGGTTCAGTGCGGGGAGTGAGATGCGGGCTCAGGAATGTTTCTCGGGGCTTGAACAGGGCAGGAACCAGCCTAGTTCAGGGCAGGGAGAGAGATGTGGGTTCAGGAGTGTTTGTCGGAGACAAGGACTGTGGCAGAACTCAGCCTGATTCAGTGAGGGTAGCAGGATGTGGGCTCAGGAGTGTTTGTCGGGGGATAGAACCAGGGCAAGACTCAGCCTGGGTCGGGGCAGGGAGCATGATATGGTCTCAGGAGTGTTTGTCGAGGGCTTGAACAGGGCAGGAACCAACCTGTTTCAGTGCGGGGAGACATATGCAGGCTCAGGAGTGTTTTTCGGGGGCTTGAACAAGAGGAGGGCCCATCCTTGTTCAATGCAGGGAGCTAGATGTGTGTGTTTGGGAGTGTTAGTCGGGCGCTTGAACGAGGGCAGAATTGAGCCTGGTTCAGTGCGGGAAGTATGATGCCCGCTCAGGTTTTTTTGTAGGGTGGCTGACAGGGCGGGAACCAGTATGGGTCATTGCAGGGAGCGAGATGTGGCTTTAGGAGTGTTTGCTGGGGGCTTGAACAGGGCGGAATCGGGCGTGGTTCAACGCAGGGAGAGAGTGATGCAGGTTCAGGAGGGTTTGCTGGGGGATTGAACAAGGGCAGGACCCAGCCTTGTTCAGTGCAGGGAGAGAGTGATGCAGGCTCAGGAACGTTTGCTGGGGGACTGAATAAGGGCAGGAACCAGCCTGGCTCAGTGCGGGGAGCATGATGTGGAATAAGAAGTGTTTGTTGGAGATTTGAACAGGGTAGGAGCCAGTCTGGTTCAGTGCAAGGAGAGAGATGCGGGTTCAGGAGTGTTTGGTGGCGGTTGAACAAGGGCAGGACCCAGCTGGGTTCAGTGCAGGTAGAGATGCAGGCTCAGAAGTGTTTGTCGAGAGCTGAACAAGAGCAGGACCCAGGCTGTTTCAATGCAGGCATAGAGATGCTGGCTCAGGAGGATTTGTTGGGGGCTTGAACAGGGCGGGAACCAGCCTAGTTCAGGGCAGGGAGAGAGATGTCGGTTCAGGACGGTTTGTCGGAGACATGAACTGGGGCAGAACCCAGCCTGGTTCAGTGCGGGGAGGAGGATGTGGGCTCTGGAGTGTTTATCGGGGGCTTGAACAGGCCAGGAAACAGCCTGGTTCAGTCCAGGGAGTGAGATGCCGGCTCAAGAGTGTTTAGTGGGGGCTTGAACAAGAGCAGGACCCAGGCTTGTTCAATGCAGGCAGAGAGATGTGGGCTCAGGAGTGTTTGTCGGGGGCTGGAAAAGGGTGAGAACCAGCCAATCTCAGTGCAGGGAGTAAGATGTGGCCTCAGGAGTGTTTGTCGAGGGTTTGAACAAGGGCAGGACCAGCCAGGTTCAGTGCAGGGAGTGAGATGCAGGCTCGAGGAAAGGAACCAGCATAGTTCAGTGCAGGGAGAGAGATGCGGGCTCAGGAGTGTTTGTCGGGGGCTTGAAAAGGGCGAGAACCAGCGTGGTACACTGCAGGGAGAGAGAGAGATGAGACCTAGGAGTGTTTGTCGGGGACTTGAACAGGGCGAGAACCAGCCTGGTTCAGTGCGGTGAGCATGAAGTGTGCTCAGGAGTGTTTGTCGGGGGCTTGACCAGGGCAGGAACGAGCCTGGTTCAGCACGGGGAGTGAGATGAAGGCTAAAGAGAAGGAACTAGCCTCGGTCAGTGTGGTGAGTCAGATGCAGGCTAAAGGGAAGGACCCAGGCTGGGTCAGTTCAGGGAACATGATATCGGCTCAGGAGTGTTTGTCGGGGGTTTCAACAGCGGGGGAACCAGTGTGGTTGAGTGCAGGGAGAGAGATGCAGTCTCAAGCGAAGGAACCAGCCTGGGTCAGTGCAGGGAAAGAGAGCGATGAGACTCAGGAATGTTTGTCAGGGGCTTGAACAGGGCGGGAACCAGCGTGGTTCAATGCAGGGGGAGAGAGATGCCGTCTCAGGAGTGTTTGCTGGGGGCTTGAACAAGGGTGGGACCCGGTCTAGTTCAGTGCAGGAAGCGACAGGCGGGTTCAGGAGTGTTTATCAGGCGCTTGAACAGGGCTGGAACCAGGCTGGGTCAGTGCAGGGAGCCTCATGTGGGCTCAGGACTCTTTGTCGGGGGCTTCAAGAAAGGCGGGACCCAGCCTGGTTCAGTCAGGGAGCGAGATGCAGGCTCAGGAGTGTTTGTCCAGGGCTTGAACAAGGAGAGGACACAGCCTCTATCAGTGCTGGCATGAAGTGATCTCAGGAGTGTTTGTCGGGGTCTTGAACAGGGCAGAACCCAGGCTGGTTCAGTACAGGGAGTGAGATGCGGGCTCAGGAGTGTTTGCCCGGGGCATGAACAGGGCAGGAACCAGCCTAGTTCAGGGTAGGTAAAGAGATGTGGTTTCAGGAGTGTTTGTCGGAGACATGGACTGCGGCAGAACCCAGCCTGATTCAGTGCGGGGAGCAGGATGTGGGCTCAGGAGTGTTTGTCGGGGGATAGAACTAGGGCAAGACTCAGCCTGGGTCAGCGTAGGGAGCATGATATGGACTTAGGAGTGTTTGGCGGGGGCTTGACCAGGGCAGGAACCAGCCTGGGTCCATGCACGGAGCAAGATACGGGTTCAGGAGTGTTTGTTGAGGGCTTGAAAAGGAAGGAAACTGGCGTGGTTCAGTGCAGGGAGAGAGTGATACATTCTCAGGAGCGTTTGCGAGGAGATTAAACAAGGGCAGGACCCAGCCTGGGTCAGTGCAGGGAGCGAGATGTGGCCTCAGGAGTGTTTGTCTGGGGATTGAACAGGGCAGAAACCAGCCAGGGCCCGGGCAGGGAGCGAGATGTGGGTTCAGGAGTGTTTGTCCGGGGCTTGGACAGGGCGGAAACTGGCGTGGTTCAGTGCAGGGAGAGAGTGATGCAGGCTCAGGAGCGTTTGATGGGGGATTGAACAAGGACAGGAACCAGTCTGGGTCAGTGCAGTGAGAGAGATGCAGGCTCAGAAGTGTTTGCTGGGGGTTGAACAGGGCAGGAACCAGCCTGGTTCAGTGCAGGGAGAGAGATGCGGCCTCAGGAGTGTTTCTTGGGGATTGAACTATGGCACGACCCACCCTGGTTCCGTGCGTGGAGCATGATGTGGGCTAAGGAGTGTATGTCGGGGGCTTGAACAGGGCAGGAAATAGCCTGGATCAGTGCAGGTAGAGAGATGTGGCGTCAGGAGTGTTTCCAGGCGGCTTGAACAAGGGGAGGACCCAGCCTGCTTCAGTGCGGGCAGCATGATGCGGGTTCAGGAGTGTTTGTCGGGGTATTGAACAGGGCGAGAACCAGCGTGGTTCAGTGCGGGAGAGAGAGAGTTGAGACTCAGGCGTGTTTGTCGGGGACTTGAACAGGGCGGGAACCAGCCTGGTTCAGTGCGGGGAGCATGATGTGTGCTCAGGAGTGTTTGTCGGGCTTGAACGGGACGGGAATCAGCGTCTTCGGCGCAGGGAGAGAGGGATGTCGTCCTAGAATGTGTGTGTGCGGTTTGAAAAGGACGGGAACCAGCCTGGGTCAGTGCAAGGAACCTGATGTGGGCTCAGGAGTGTATGACGGCTGCTTGAACAAGGGCAGGACCCAGCCTGGGTCAGTGCAGGGAGCATGATGTCGGCTCAGGAGTGTTTCTCGGGGGCTTCAACAGCGGGGGACCCAGTGTGGTGCAGTGCAGGAAGAGAGATGCAGGCTCAAGCGAAAGAAGTAGCCTTGGTCAGGGCAGGGAAAGAGAGCGATGAGACTCAGGAATGTTTCTCAGGGGCTTGAACAGGGCAGGGACCAGCCAGGTTCAATGCAAGGGGAGAGAGATGCCGTCTCAGGAGTGTTTGCTGGGGGCTTGAACAAGGGAGAGACCCAGTCTAGTTCAGTGCAGGAAGCGACAGGCGGGTTCAGGAGTGCTTATCGGGGGCTTGAACAGGGCTGGAACCAGGCTGGGTCAGTGCAGGGAGCCACATGTGGGCTCAGGAGTCTTTGTCTGGAGCTTCAGTTTGGGCGGGACACAGCCTGGTTCATTCAGGGCGCGAGATGCAGGCTCAGGAGTGTTTGTCCAGGGCTTGAACAAGGAGAGGACACAGCCTGCATCAGTGCAGGGGCAGGCATGAAGCGAGCTCAGGAGTGTTTGTCGGGGGCTTGAACAGGGCTGGAACCTGGCTGGGTCAGTGCAGGGAGCCACATGTAGGCTCAGGAGTCTTTGTCTGGGGCTTCAATTTGAGCGGGACCCAGCCTGGTTCAATCAGGGACGAGATGCAGGCTCAGGAGTGTTTGTCCAGGGCTTGAACAAGTAGAGGACACAGCCTCTATCAGTGCTGGCATGAAGTACGCTTAGGAGTGTTTCTCGGGGATTTGAACTAGGGAAGAGACCAGCCTGGTTCAGTACTGGGAGTGAGATGCGGGCTCAGGAGTGTTTGTCGGAGACATGAACTGCGGCAGAAGCCAGCCTGATTCAGTGCGGGGAGCAGGATGAGGGCTCAGGATTGTTTGTCGGGGGATAGAACTAAGGCAAGACCCAACCTGGGTCGGCGCAGGGAGCATGATATGGTCTCAGGAGTGTTTGCCGAGGGCTTGAACAGGGCAGGAACCAACCTGTTTCAGTGCGGGGAGAGATATGCAGGCTCAGGAGTGTTTTTCGGTGGCTTGAACAAGAGGAGGGCCCATCCTTGTTCAATGCAGGGAGCTCGGTGTGTGTTCGGGAGTGTTAATCGGGCGCATGAACGAAGGCAGAATTGAGCCTGGTTCAGTGCGGGGAGTATGATGCGCGCTCAGGAGTGTCTGTAGGGTGGTTGAACAGGGCGGGAAGCAGTCTGGGTCAGTGCAGGGAGCGAGATGTGGGTTCAGGAGTGTTTGTCGGGGGCTTGAAAAGGGCGGAAACTGGCGTGTTCAGTGCAGGGAGAGAGTGAGGCAGGCTCAGGAGCGTTTGCTGGGGGATTGAACAAGGGCAGGACCCAGCCTGGGACAGTGCAGGGAGAGAGATGCAGGCTCAGAAGTGTTTTCTGGGAGCTTCAACAGGGCCGGAACCAGCCTGGTTCAGTGCAGGGAGAGAGATGCAGGCTCAGGAGCGTTTGTCGGGGGCTTGAACAGGGCAGGAACCAGCCTAGTTCAGGGCAGGGAGAGAGATGTGGGTTCAGGACTGTTGGTCGGGGACTTGAACTAGGGTAGAACGCAGCCTGGCTCACTTTGGGGAGCATGATGTGGGCTCAGGAGTGTTTGTCGGGGGCTTGAAATGGGCGAGAAGCAACGGAGTTCAGTGCAGGCAGAGAGAGAGATGAGAATCAGGAGTGTTTGTGGGGGACTTGCATGGGGCGGGAACCAGCCTGGTTCAGTGCGGTGAGCATGCTGTGTACTCAGGAGTGTTTGTCGGGGCCTTGACCAGGGCAGGAATGAGCCTGATTCAGCACGGGGAGTGAGATGAAGGCTAAAGAGAAGGAACCAGCCTAGGACAGTTCGGAGAGTGAGATGCAGGCTAAAGGGAAGGACTCAGCCTGGTTCAGTGCAGGGAGCGAGATGTGGGTTCAGGAGTGTTTGTCGGGGGCTTGAACAGGGCAGGAAACAGCCTGGTTCAGTCTGGGGAGTGAGATGCAGACTCAAGTGTGTTTGCTGGGGGCTTGAACAAGTGCAGGACTCAGGCTGGTTCAATGCAGGTAGAGAGATGCGGGCTCAGGAGTGTTTTCGGGGCTTGAACAGGGCGAGAACCAGCGTGGTTCAGTGCAGAGAGAGAGATGAGACTCAGGAGTGTTTGTCGGGGACTTGAACAGGGCAGGAACCAGTCTAGTTCCAATCAGGGAAAAAGATGTGGGCTCAGGAGTGTTTGTCGGAGACATGAACTGGGGCAGAACCCAGCCTGGTTCAGTGCAGGGAGCGAGATTTGGGTCAGGAGTGTTCGTCGGGGGCTTGAACGGGGCAAGAACCAGAGTGGTTCAGTGTAGGGAGAGAGAGAGAAGGATGCAGGCTCAGGAGTGTTTGTCGGGGGCTTGAACAGGGCAGGAACCAGTCTAGTTCCAATCAGGGAAAAAGATGTGGGTTCAGGAGTGTTTGTCGGAGACATGAACTGGGGCAGAACCCAGCCTGGTTCAGTGCGGGGAGCAGGACATGGGATCAGGAGTGTTTGTCGGGGGATAGAACTAGGGCAAGACCCAGCCTGGGTCGGCGCACGGAGTATGATGTGGTCTCAGGAGTGTTTGTCGAGGGCTTGAACAGGGTAGGAACCAGTCTGTTTCAGTGCGGGGAGAGATATGCAGGCTCAGGAGTCTTTTTCAGTGGCTTGAACAAGGGGAGGGCCCATCCGTGTTCAATGCAGGGAGCTAGATTTGTGTTCGGGAGTGTTAGTTGGGCGCTTGAACGAGGGCAGAATTGAGCCTGGTTCAGTGCGGGAGTATGATGCGCGCTCAGGAGTGTTTGTAGGGTGGTTGAACAGGGCCGGAAGCAGTCTGGGTCACTGCAGGGAGCAAGATGTGGGTTCAGGAGTATTTGTCGGGGGCTTGAACAGGGCGGAAACTGGCATGGTTCAGTGCAGGGAGAGAGTGATGCAGGCTCAGGAGCGTTTGCTGGGGGATTGAACAAGGGCAGGACCTAGTCTGGGTCAGTGCAGGGAGAGAGATGCAGGCTCAGAAGTGTTTGTCGGGGGCTTGAAAAGGGCAGGAACCAGCCTGGTTCAGTGCAGGGAGAGAGATGCGGGTTCAGGAGCGTTTCTCAACGATTGAACTATAGCACGACCCAGCCTGGTTCCGTGCGGGGAGCACGATATGGGCTAAGGAGTGTATATCGGGGGCTTGAACAGGGCAGGAAATAGCCTGGATCAGTGCAGGTAGAGAGATGTGGGCTCAGGAGTGTTCCTGGGGGCTTGAACAAGGGGAGGACCCAGCCTGCTTCAGTGCGGGCCGCATGATGTGGGTTCAGGAGTGTTTGTCAGGTGTTTAAACAGGCCCGGAACCAGCCTGGGTCCATGCTCAGAGCGAGACACGGGTTCAGGAGTGTTTATCGGGGGCTTGAAAAGGGCGGAAACTGGCATGGTTCAGTGCAGGGAGAGAGTGATGCAGGCTCAGGAGCGTTTGCTGAGGGACAGCCTGGGTCAGTGCAGGGAGCATGATGTCGGCTCAGGAGTGTTTGTCGGGGGCTTCAACAGCAGGGAAACCAGTGTGGTGCAGTGCAGGAAGAGAGATGCAGGCTCAAGCGAAGGAACCAGCCTGGGTCAGGACAGGGAAAGAGAGCGATGCGACTCAGGAATGTGTGTCAGGGGCTTGAACAGGGCGGGAACCAGCGTGGTTCAATGCAGGGGGAGAGAGATGACAACTCAGGAGTGTTTGCTTGGGGCTTGAACAAGGGTGGGACTCAGACTAGTTCAGTGCAGGAAGCGACAGGCGGGTTCAGGAGTGTTTATCGGGGGCTTGAACAGGGCTGGAATCGGTCTGGGTCAGTGCAGGGAGCCTCGTGTTGGCTCAGGAGTCTTTGTCGGGTGCTTCAAGAAGGGCGGGACCCCGCCAGGTTCAGTCAGGGAGCGAGATGCAGGCTCAGGAGTGTTTGTCCCGGGCTTGAACAAGGAGAGGACACAGCCTCTATCAGTTCTGGCATGAAGTGATCTCAGGAGTGTTTGTCGGGGTCTTGAACAGGGCAGAACCCAGGCTGGTTCAGTACAGGGAGTGAGATGCGGGCTCAGGAGTGTTTGTCGGAGACATGGACTGCGGCAGAACCCAGCCTGATTCAGTGAGGGGAGCAGGATGTGGGCTCAGGAGTGTTTGTCGGGGGATAGAACTAGGACAAGACTCAGCCTGGGTCCGCGTAGGGAGCATGATATGGTCTCAGGAGTGTTTGTCGAGGGCTTGAACAGGGCAGGAACCAACCTGTTTCAGTGCGGGGAGAGATATGCAGGCTCAGCAGTGTTTTTCGGGGGCTTGAATAAGAGGAGGGCCCATCCTTGTTCAATGCAGGGAGCTAGATGTGTGTTCGGGAGTGTTAGTCGGGCGCATGAACGAAGGCAGGATTGAGCCTGGTTCAGTGCGGGCAGTATAATGCGTGCTCAGGAGTGTTTGTAGGGTGGTTGAACAGGGCGGGAAGCAGTCTGGGTCAGTGCAGGGAGCGTGATGTGGGTTCAGGAGTGTTTGTCGGGGGCTTGAACAGGGCGGAAACTGGTGTGGTTCAGTGCAAGGAGAGAGTGATGCAGGCTCAGGAGCGTTTGCTGGGGGATTGAACAAGGGCAGGACCCAGCTGGGTTCAGTGCAGGTAGAGAGATGCAGGCTCAGATGTGTTTGCTGGAGGCTTGAACAAGGCGGGAACCAGCCTGGTTAGGTGCAGGGAGAGAGATGCTGGCTCAGGAGGCTTTCCTGGGGGCTTGAACAAGGGGAGGACCCAGCCTGCTTCAGTGCGGGCATAATGGTGTGGGTTCATGAGTGTTTGTCGGGGGCTTGACCGGGGCAGGAACCAGTCTGGGTCCATGCACGGAGCGAGATCCGGGTTCAGGAGTGTTTGTCGTGGTTCAGTGCAGAGAGAGTGATGCAGGCACAGGAGCGTTTGCAAGGAGATTAAACAAGGGCAGGACCCAGCCTGCGTCAGTGCAGGGAGCGAGATGTGGCCTCAGGAGTGTTTGTCTGGGGATTAAACAGGGCAGAAACCAGCCAGGGCCCGGGCAGGGAGCGAGATGTGGGTTCAGGAGTGTTTGTCCGGGGCTTGAACAGGGCGGAAACTGGCGTGGTTCAGTGCAGGGAGAGAGTGATGCAGGCTCAGGAGCGTTTGATGGGGGGTTGAACAAGGGCAGGAACCAGTCTGGGTCAGTGCAGGGAGAGAGATGCAGGCTCAGAAGTGTTTGCTGGGGGTTGAACAGGGCAGGAACCAGCCTGGTTCAGTGCAGGGAGAGAGATGCGGCCTCAGGAGTGTTTCTTGGGGATTGAACTATGGCACGACCCTCCCTGGTTCTGTGCGTGGAGCATGATGTGGGCTAAGGAGTGAATGTCGGGGGCTTGAACAGGGGAGGAAATAGCCTGGATCAGTGCAGGTAGAGAGACGTGGCGTCAGGAGTGTTTCTAGGCGGCTTGAACAAGGGGAGGACCCAGCCTGCTTCAGTGAGGACAGTATGAAGCGGGTTCAGGAGTGTTTGTCGGGGTATTGAACAGGGCGAGAACCAGCGTGGTTCAGTGCGGGAGAGAGAGAGTTGAGACTCAGGAGTGTTTGTCGGGGACTTGAACAGGGCGGGAAGCAGCCTGGTTCAGTGCGGGAAGCATGATGTGTGCTCAGGAGTGTTTGTCGGGGGCTTGAACGGGACGGGAATCAGCGTCTTCAGCGCAGGGAGAGAGGGATGTCGTCCTAGGATGTGTGTGTGCGGTTTGAAAAGGACGGGAACCAGCCTGGGTCAGTGCAAGTAACCTGATGTGGGCTCAGGAGTGTATGACGGCTGCTTGAACAAGGGCAGGACCCAGCCTGGGTCAGTGCAGGGAGCATGATGTCGGCTCAGGAGTGTTTGTCGGGGGCTTCAACAGCGGGGGACCCAGTGTGGTGCAGTGCAGGAAGAGAGATGCAGGCTCAAGCGAAAGAAGTAGCCTTGGTCAGGGCAGGGAAAGAGAGCGATGAGACTCAGGAATGTTTGTCAGGGGCTTGAACAGGGCGGGGACCAGCCTGGTTCAGTGCAGGGAGAGAGATGCAGGCTCAGAAGTGTTTGCTGGGAGCTTGAACAGGGCCGGAACCAGCCTGGGTCAGTGCAAGGAACCTGATGTGGGCTCAGGAGTGTCTGATGGGGGCTTGAACAAGTGCAGGACCCAGCCTGGGTCAGTGCAGGGAGCATTATGTCGGCTCAGGAGTGTTTGTCGGGGGCTTCAACAGCGGGAGAACCAGTGCGGTACAGTGCAGGAAAAGTGATGCAGGCTCAAGCGAACGAACCAGCCTGGGTCGGTGCAGGGAAAGAGAGCGATGAGACTCAGGAATGTTTGTCAGGGGCTTGAACAGGGCGGGAACCAGCCAGGTTCAATGCAGGGGGAGAGAGATGCTGTCTCAGGAGTGTTTGTCCAGGGCTTGAACAAGGGTGGGACCCAGTCTAGTTCAGTGCAGGAAGCGACAGGCCGGTTCAGGAGTGTTTATCGGGATCTTGAACAGGGCTGGAACCAGGCTGGGTCAGTGCAGGGAGCCTCATGTGGGCTCAGGAATCTTTGTCTGGGGCTTCAAGAAGGGCGGGACCCAGCCTGGTTCAGTCAGGGAGCGAGATGCAGGCTCAGGTGTGTTTGTCCAGGGCTTGAACAAGTAGAGGACACAGCCTCTATCAGTGCTGGCATGAAGTACGCTTAGTGTTTCTCGGGGACTTGAACTAGGGAAGAGCCCAGCCTGGTTCAGTACTGGGAGTGAGATGCGGGCTCAGGAGTGTTTGTCGGAGACATGAACTGCGGCAGAAGCCAGCCTGATTCAGTGCGGGGAGCAGGATGAGGGCTCAGGATTGTTTGTCGGGGGATAGAACTAGGGCAAGACCCAGCCTGGGTCGGCGCAGGGAGCATGATATGGTCTCAGAAGTGTTTGTCGAGGGCTTGAACAGGGCAGGAACCAACCTGTTTCAGTGCGGGGAGAGATATGCAAGCTCAGGAGTGTTTTTCGGGGGCTTGAACAAGAGGAGGGCCCCTCCTTGTTCAATGCAGGGAGCTCGGTGTGTGTTCGGGAGTGTTAGTCGGGCGCTTGATCGAGGGCAGAATTGAGCCTGGTTCAGTGCGGGGAATATGATGCGCGCTCAGGAGTGTTTGTAGGGTGGTTGAACAGGGCGGGAAGCAGTCTGGGTCAGTGCAGGGAGCGAGATGTGGATTCAGGAGTGTTTGTCGGGGGCTTGAAAAGGGCGGAAACTGGCGTGTTCAGTGCAGGGAGAGAGTGATGCAGGCTCAGGAGCGTTTGCTGGGGGGTTGAACAAGGGCAGGACCCAGCCTGGGTTACTGCAGGTAGAGAGATGCAGGCTCAGAAGTGTTTGCTGGGGGTTGAACAGGGCGGGAACCAGCCTGGTTCAGTGCAGGGAAAGAGAGCGATGAGACTCAGGAATGTTTGTCAGGGGCTTGAACAGGGCGGGAACCACCTTGGTTCAATGCAGGGGGAGAGAGAGAGATGCCCTCTCAGGAGTGTTTGCTGGGGGCTTGAACAAGGGAGGGACCCAGTCTAGTTCAGTGCAGGAAGCGACAGGCTGGTTTTGGAGTGTTTATCGGGGGTTTGAACAGGGCTGGAACCAGTGTGGGTCAGTGCAGGATGCCCCATGTGGGCTTAGGGGTCTTTGTCTGGGGCTTCAATAAAGGAGGGACCCAGCCTGGTTCAGTCAGGGAGCGAGATGCAGGCTCAGGAGTGTTTGTTCTGGGCTTGAACAAGGAGAGGACACAGCCTGCATCAGTGCAGGGGCAGGCATGAAGGAGCTCAGAAGTGTTTGTCGGGAACTTGAACTAGGGCAGAAACCAGCCGGGTGCTGTCCAGGGAGTGAGATGCGGGCTCAGGAGTGTTTGTCGGGTCTTTTACATGGCAGGGACCAGCGTGGTTCAGTGCAGGGAGAGAGAGAGAGATGCAGGCACAGGAGTGTTTGTCGGGGGCTTGAACAGGGAGGGAACCAGCCTGATTCAGTGCAGGCAGAGAGATGTGGGCTCAGGAGTGTTTGTCGGGGGATTGAACAGGGCAAGAACCAGCCTGGTTCAGTACAGGGAGTGAGATGCGGGCTCAGGAGTATTTGTCGGGGGATTGAACAGGGCAAGAACCAGCATGGTTCAGTACAGGGAGTGAGATGCGGGCTCAGGAGTGTTTTTTTGGGTTTGAATAGGGCAGAAACTGGCCAGGTTCAGTGCAGGGACCGAGATGTGGGCTCGGGAGTGTTTGTCGGGGACATGAACTAGGGCAGGACCCAACCGAGTTCAGTGCAGGGATCACGATGCGGGTTCAGCAGTGTTTGTCGGGGACTTGAACAAGGGCAACAACCAGCCTGGTTCAATGCGGGGAGTGAGATGCAGGCTCAAGGGATGGAACCAGTGTGGGTCTGTCCTGGAGAGAGATGTGGGCTCAGGAGTGTTAGTCGGGGTCTTGAACAGGGCGGGATCCAGCGTGGTTCAGTGCAGGGAGAGAGTTGCAGGCTCAGGAGTGTTTGTCGTGGACTTGAACTAGGGTAGAACGCAGCCTGGCTCAGGGTGGGGAGCATGATGTGTGCTCAGGAGTGTTTTGCGGAGGTTGAACAAGGGCAGGACCCAGCTGGGTTCAGTGCAGGTAGAGAGATATAGGCTCAGATGTGTTTGCTGGGGGCTTGAACAAGGCGGGATCCAGCCTGGTTCAATGAAGGGGGAGAGAAAGAAAGAGAGATGCAGTCTCAGGAGTATTTGCTGTGGGCTTGAACGAGGGTGGGACCCAGTCTAGTTCAGTGCAGGAAGCGACAGGCTGGTTCAGGAGTGTTTGTAGGGTGGTTGAACAGGGCTGGAACCAGTCTGGGTCAGTGCAGGGAGCCTCATGTTGGCTCAGGAGTCTTTGTCTGGGGCTTCAAGAAGGGCGGGACCCAGCCTGGTTCAGTCAGGGAGGGAGATGCATGCTCAGGAGTGTTTGTACAGGGCTTAAACAAGGAGAGAACACAGCCTGTATCAGTGCAGGCATGAAGTGGGCTCAGGAGTGTTTGTCGGGAACTTGAACTAGGGCAGAACCCAGCCTGGTTCCGTACAGGGAGTGAGATGCGGGCTCAGGAGTGTTTGTCGGGGGACTGAACAGGGCAGGAAACAGCCTGGTTCAGTGCAGGGAGTGAGATGTGGGTTCAGGAGTGTTTGTCGGGGGCTTGACCTGGGGCAGAACCCAGGCTGGTTCAGTGCGGGGAGCAGGATGTGGGCTCAGGGGTGTTTGTCGGGGAATTGAGCAGGGCAGAAAGCAGCCTGTTTCAGTGCGGGGAGAGATATGCAGGCTCAGGAGTTTTTTTCGGGGAAATTAAAAGACGCTCACTCCTTGGAAGGAAAGTTATGACCAACATTGATAATATAATTAAGAGTAGAGACATTACTTTGCCGACAAAGTTCCGTCTAGTCAAGGCTATGATTTTTCCCGTGGTCATGTATGGATGTGAGGGTTGGACTGTGAAGAAAGCTGATCGCCGAAGAATTGATGCTTTTGAACTGTGGTGTTGGAGAAGACTCTTGAGAGTCACTTGGACTGCAAGAAGATCCTACCAGTTCATTCTAAGGGAGATCGATCCTGGGTGTTCATTGGAAGGACTGATGCTAAAGCTAAAACTGCAGTACTTTGGCCACCTCATGCGACGAGTTGACTCACTGGAAAAGACTCTGATGCTGGGAAAGGTTGGGGGCGGGAGGAGAAGGGGACGACCGAGAATGAGATGGCTGGATGGCATCACTGACTCTGTGGACATAAGTTTGAGTGAAGTCCGGGAGTTGGTGATGGACAGGGAGGCCTGGCGTGCTGTGATTCATGGGGTCGCGGAGAGTCGGACACGACTGAGGGACTGAACTGAACTGAACTGAACAAGGCGAGGACCCATCCTTGTTCAATGCAGGGAGCTAGATGTGAGTTCGGGAGTGTTAGCCAGGCGCTTGAACTAGGGCAGAACTGTGCCTGGTTCAGTGCTCGGAGTATGATGCGCGCTCAGGACTGTTTGTTGGGTGGTTGAACAGGGCAGGTACCACTCTGGGTCAGTGCAGGGAGCGAGATGTGGGTTGAGGAGTGTTTGTCGCGGGCTTGAACAGGGCAGGAACCAGCCTGTGTCCGTGCACGGAGCAAGATACGGGTTCAGGAGTGTTTGTCGGGGGCTTGAACAGGGCGGAAACTGGCGTGGTTCAGTGCAGGGAGAAAGATGCAGGCTCAGGAGTGTTTGTCGGGGGCTTGAATGGGGCGGGAACCAGCGTGCTCAGTTCAGGGAGAGAGAGATGTCGTCCTAGGGTATTTGTCTGGGGTTTGAACAGGACGGGAACCAGCCTGGGTCAGTGCAAGGTTCCTGATGTGGGTTCAGGAGTGTCTGACGGGGGCTTGAACAAGGGCAGGACCCAGCCTGGGTCAGTGTAGGGAGCGTGATGTCGGCTCAGGATTGTTCGTCGGGGGCTTCAACAGCGGGGGAACCAGTGTGGTGCAGTGCAGGAAGGGAGATGCAGGCTCAAGCGAAGGAACCAGCCTGGGTCAGTGCACGGAAAGAGAGCAATGACACTCAGGAATGTTTGTCAGGGGCTTGAACAGGGCGGGACCCAGCCTGGTTCAATGCAGGGGGAGAGAGATGCCGTCTCAGGAGTGTTTGCTGGGGGCTTGAACAAGGGTGGGACCCGGTCTAGTTCAGTGCAGGAAGCGACAGGCGGGTTCAGGAGTGTTTGTCGGGGGCTTGAACAGGGCTGGAACCAGGCTGGGTCAGTGCAGGGAGCCTCGTGTTGGCTCAGGAGTCTTTGTCTGGGGCTTCAATAAGGGCGGCACCCAGCCTGGTTCAGTCAGGGAGCAAGATGCAGGCTCACGAGTGTTTGTCCAGAGCTTGAACAAGGAGAGGACACAGCCTGCATCAGTGCAGGCAAGAAGTGAGCTCAGGAGTGTTTGTCGGAGACTTGAACTAGGGCAGAACCCAGGCTGGTTCAGTACAGGGAGTGAGATGCGGGCTCAGGAGTGTCTGTCGGAGGATTGAACAGGGCAGGAAACAGCCTGGTTCAGTGCTGGGAGTGAGATGCAGGTTCAGGAGTATTGGTCAGGGGCTTGAACCGGGCAGGGACCAGCGTGGTTCAGTGCAGGGAGAGAGATGCAGGCCCAGGAGTGTTTGTCGGTGGTTTGAACAGGGCAGAAACCGGCCAGGTTCAGTGCAGGGACCGAGATGTGGGCTCAGGAGTGTTTGTCAGGGACATGAACTAGGGCAGGACCCAATCTAGTTCAGTGCGGGGATCAGGATGCGGGTTCAGAAGTGTTTGTAGGGGAGTTGAACACGGGCAACAACCAGCCTGGTTCAATGCGGGGATTGAGATGTGGGCTTAGGAGTGTTTGTCGGGGGCTTGACCAGGGCAAAAATAAGCATGGTTCAGTGCAGGTAGAGAGAGAGACGCAGGCTCAGGAGTCTTTGTCGGGGGTTTGAGCAGGGCAGAAACTGGCCAGGTTCAGTGAAGGGACCGAGATGTGGGCTCGGCAGTGTTTGTCGGGGACATGAACTAGGGCAGGACCCAACCGAGTTCAGTGCGGGGATCATGATGCGGGTTCAGCAGTGTTTGTCGGGGACTTGAACAAGGGCAACAACCAGCCTGGTTCAATGCGGGGAGTGAGATGCAGGCTCAAGGGATGGAACCAGTGTGGGTCTGTCCTGGAGAGAGATGTGAGCTCAGGGTTGTTTGTCGGGGTCTTGAACAGGGCAGGAACCAGCCTGATTCAGTGCGGGGAGAGACATGCAGGCTCAGGAGTGTTTGTCGGGGACTTTAACTAGGGTAGAACGCAGCCTGGCTCAGTGTGGGGAGCATGATGTGGGCTCAGGAGTGTTTGTTGGGGATTGAACAGGGCAGGAACAAGCGTGGTTCAGTGTAGGGACCGAGATGCCAGTTCAAAAGTGTTTGTCAGTGACTTGAACTAGGGCAGAACCCAGCCTGCTTCAGTGTGGGGAGCATGATGTGGGCTAAGAAGTGTTTGCTGGTGGCTTGAACAGGGCGGGAACCAGCCTGGTTCCGTGCATGGAGCGAGATACGGATTCAGGAGTGTTTCTTGGGGGCTTGAACAAGGGGAGGACCCAGCCTGGTCAGTGCGGGCAGCATGGTGTGGGTACAGGAGTGTTTGTGGGGGGCTTGAACAGGGCAGGAACCAGTCTGGGTACGTGCACAGAGCGAGATACGGGTACAGGAGTGTTTGTTGGGGGCTTGAAAAGGGCGGAAACTGGCGTGGTTCAGTGCAGGGAGATAGTGATGCAGGCTCAGTAGCGTTTGCTGGGGGACTGAACAAGGGCAGGACCCAGCCTGGGTCAGTGCAGGGAGAGAGATGAAGGCTCAGCAGTGTTTGTCGGGGGCTTGAACAAGAGAAGGACCCAGGCTGGTTCAATGCAGGCAGAAAGATGCGGGCTCAGGAGTGTTTGTATGGGGCTTGAACAGGGCGAGAACCAGCGTGATTCAGTGCAGGGAGAGAGAGAGATGACACTCAGGAGTGTTTGTCGGGGAATTGAACAGGGCCGGAACCAGCCTGGTTCAGTGCGGGGAGCATGATGTGTGCTCAGGAGTGTTTGTCGGGGGCTTGACCAGGGCAGGAACGAGCCTGGTTCAGCACGGGGAGTGAGATGAAGGCTAAAGAAAAGGAACCAGCCTAGGTCAGTACGGGGAGTGAGATGCAGGCTAAAGGGAAGGACCCAGCCTGGTTCAGTGCAGGGAGCGAGATGTGGGTTCAGGAGTGTTTGTCGGAGACATGAACTGCGGCATAACCCAGCTTGATTCAGTGCGGGGAGCAGGATGAGGGCTCAGGATTGTTTGTCGGGGGGTAGAACTAAGGCAAGACTCAGCCTGGGTCGGCGCAGGGAGCATGATGTCGCCTCAGGAGTGTTTGTCGAGGGCTTGAACAGGGAAGGAACCACCCTGTTTCAGTGCGGGGAGAGATATACAGGTTCAGGAGTGTTTTTCGGGGGCTTCAACAAGAGAAGGGCCCATCCTTGTTCAATGCAGGGAGCTAGATGTGTGTTCAGGTGTGTTAGTCGGGCGCTTGAACGTGGGCAGAATTGAGCCTGGTTCAGTGCAGGGAGTATGATGCGCGCTCAGGAGTGTTTGTAGGGTGGTTGAACAGGGTGGGAACCAGTCTGGGTCAGTGCAGGCAGCGAGATGTGGGTTCAGGAGTGTTTGTCGGGGGCTTGAACAGGGCGGAAACTGGCCCGGTTCAGTGCAGGGAGAGAGTGATACAGGCCCAGGAGCGTTTGCTGGGGGACTGAACAAGGGCAGGACCCAGCCTGGGTCAGTGCAGGGAGAGAGATGAAGGCTCAGGAGTGTTGGTCGGGGACTGAACTAGGGCAGAATGCAGCCTGGTTCAGTGCAGAGAGCATGATGTGGGCTCAGGAGTGTTTGTCGGGGATTGAACAGGGCAGGAACCAGAGTGGTTCAGTGCAGGGACCGAGATGCCGGTTCAAGAGTGTTTGTCGGGGACTTGCACTAGGGCAGAACCCAGCCTGCTACAGTGCGGGGAACATGATGTGGACACAGAAGTGTTTGTCCGCGGCTTGAACAGGGTAGGAACCAGCCTGGTTCAGTGCAAGGAGAGAGATGCGGGTTCAGGAGTGTTTGGCGGGCGTTGAACAAGGGAAGGCAGGACCCAGCTGGGTTCAGTGCAGGTAGAGAAATGCAGGCTCAGAAGTGTTTGCTGGGGGCTTGAACAGGGCTGGAACCAGCCTGCTTCCGTGCAGGGAGAGAGATGAGGGCTCCGGAGTGTTTCTTGGAGGCTTGAAAAAGGGGAGGACCCAACCTGCGTCAGTGGGGGCAGCATGGTGTGGGTTCAGGAGTGTTTGTCGGGGGCTTGAACAGGGCAGGAACCAGCCTGGGTCCATGCACAGAGCGAGATACGGGTTCAGGAGTGTTTGTCGGGGGCTTGAAAAGGGCGGAAACTGGCGTGGTTCAGTGCAGGGAGAGAGTGATGCAGGCTCAGGAGCGTTTCCTGGCGGACTGAGCAAGGGCAGGACCCAGCCTGGGTCAGTGCAGGGAGAGAGATGAAGGCTCAGGAGTGTTTGTCGGGGGCTTGAACTAGGGCAGAATGCAGCCTGGTTCAGTGCGGAGAGCATGATGTGAGCTCAGGAGTGTTTGTAGGGGGCTTGAACAAGAGCAGGATCCAGGCTGGTTCAATGCAGGCAGAAAGATGCGGGCTCAGGAGTGTTTGTCGGGGGCTTGAACAGGGCGAGAACCAGCGTGGTTCAGTGCAGGGAGAGAGAGAGAGACTCAGGAGTGTTTGTCGGGGGCTTGAACAGGTCCAGAACCAGCCTGGTTCAGTGCGGGGAGCATGATGTGTGCTCAGGAGTGTTTGTCGTGGGCTTGACCAGGGCAGGAACGAGCCTGGTTCAGCACGGGGAGTGAGATGAAGGCTAAAGAGAAGGAACCAGCCTAGGTCAGTGCGGGGAGTGAGATGCAGGCTAAAGGGAAGGACCCAGCCTGGTTCAGTGCAGGGAGCGAGATGTGGGTTCAGGAGTGTTCGTCCGGGGCTTGAAAGGGATGGGAACCAGCGTCTTCAGCGCAGGGAGAGAGAGATGTCATCCTAGGATGTTTGTCTGGTGTTTGAAAAGGACGGGAACCAGCCTGGGTCAGTGCAAGGAACCTGATGTGGGCTCAGGAGTGTCTGACGGGGGCTTGAACAAGGGCAGGACCCAGCCTGGGTCAGTGCAGGGAGCATGATGTCTGCTCAGGAGTGTTTGTCGGCGGCTTCAACAGCGGGGGATTGTTTCTCGGGGACTTGAACTAGGGCAGAACCCAGCCTGGTGCAGTCCAGGGAGTGAGATGCGGGCTCAGGAGTGTTTGTCGGGGGCTGGAACAGGGAGGGAACCAGACTGATTCAGTGCGGGTAGAGATATGCAGGCTGAGGAGTGTTTTTCAGGGGCTTGAACAAGGGGAGGACACATCCTTGTGCAATGCAGGGAGCTAGATGTGGGTTCGGGAGTGTTAGTCGGGGTCTTGAACAGGGCAGGAACCAGCCTGGTCCGTGCACGGAGCGAGATACGGGTTCAGGAGTGTTTGTCGGGGGCTTGAAAAGGGCGTAAACTGGCGTGGTTCAGTGCAGAGAGAGAGTGATGCAGGCTCTGGAACGTTTGCTGGGGGACTGAACAAGGGCAGGATCCAGCCTGGGTCAGTGCAGAGAGAGATGAAGGCTCAGGAGTGTTTGTCGGGGACTTAAACTATGGCAGAACCCAGGCTGTTTCAATGCAGGGATAGAGATGCTGGCTCAGGAGGATATTTTGGGGGCTTGAACAGGGTGGGAACCAGCCTAGTTCAGGGCAGGGAGAGAGATGTCGGTTCAGGACGGTTTGTCGGAGACAAGAACTGGGGCAGAACCCAGCCTGGTTCAGTGTGGGGAGGAGGATGTGTGCTCAGGAGTGTTTGTCGGGGACTTGAACAGGGCAGGAAACAGCCTGGTTCAGTCCGGTGAGTGAGATGCAGGCTCAAGAGTGTTTGGTGGGGGCTTGAACAAGAGCAGGACCCAGGCTTGTTCAATGGAGGGAGAGAGATGCGGGCTCAGGAGTGTTTGTCGGGGGCTTGAAAAGGGCGAGAACCAGCGCGGTACAGTGCAGGGAGAGAGAGAGATGAGACTCAGGAGTGTTTGTCGGGGACTTGAACAGGGAGGAAACCAGCCTGGTTCGGTGCGGGGAGCATGATGTGTGCTCAGGAGTGTTTGTCGGGAGTTTGACCAGGGCAGGAACGAGCCTGGTTCAGCACGGGGAGTGAGATGCAGGCTAAAGGGAAGGAACCAGCCTAGGTCAGTGTGGTGAGTCAGATGCAGGCTAAAGGGAAGGACCAGCCTGGTTCAGTGCAGGGAACGAGATGTGGGTTCAGGAGTGTTCGTCGGGGTCTTGAACGGGATGGGAACCAGCGTCTTCAGCGCAGGGAGAGAGAGATGTCGTCCTAGGATGTGTGTCTGCGGTTTGAAAAGGACGGGAACCAGCCTGGGTCAGTGCAAGGAACCTGATGTGGGCTCAGGAGTGTCTGACGGGGGCTTGAACAAGGGCAGGACCCAGGCTGGGTCAGTGCAGGGAGCATGATGTTGGCTCAGGAGTGTTTGTCGGGGGCTTCAAGAAGGGCGGGACCCAGCCTGGTTCAATCAGGGAGCGGGATGCAGGCTCAGGAGTGTTTGTCCAGGGCTTGAACAAGGAGAGGACACAGCCTGCATCAGTGCAGGCATGAAGTGAGCTCAGGAGTGTTTGTCGGCGACTTGAACTAGGGCAGAACCCAGTCTGGTTCAGTACAGGGAGTGAGATGCGGGCTCAAGAGTGTTTGTCGGGGGATTGAACAGGGCAGGAAACAGCCTGGTTCAGTGCGGGGAGTGAGATGCGGGCTCAGGAATGTTTCTCGGGGCTTGAACAGGGCAGGAACCAGCCTAGTTCAGGGCAGGGAGAGAGATGTGGGTTCAGGAGTGTTTGTCGGAGACAAGGACTGTGGCAGAACTCAGCCTGATTCAGTGCGGGGAGCAGGATGTGGGCTCAGGAGTGTTTGTCGGAGGATAGAACCAGGGCAAGACTCAGGCTGGGTCGGGGCAGGGAGTATGATATGGTCTCAGGAGTGTTTGTCGAGGGCTTGAACAGGGCAGAAACCAACCTGTTTCAGTGCGGGGAGACATATGCAGGCTCAGGAGTGTTTTTCGGGGGCTTGAACAAGAGGAGGGCCCATCCTTGTTCAATGCAGGGAGCTAGATGTGTGTTCGGGAGTGTTAGTCGGGCGCTTGAACGAGGGCGGAATTGAGCCTGGTTCAGTGTGGGGAGTATGATGCGCGCTCAGGAGTGTTTGTAGGGTGGCTGACAGGGCGGGAACCAGTCTGGGTCATTGCAGGGAGCGAGATGTGGCTTTAGGAGTGTTTGTTGGGGGCTTGAACAGGGCGGAATCTGGCGTGGTTCAGCGCAGGGAGAGAGTGATGCAGGTTCAGGAGGGTTTGCTGGGGGATTGAACAAGGGCAGGACCCAGCCTTGTTCAGTGCAGGGAGAGAGTGATGCAGGCTCAGGAACGTTTGCTGGGGGACTGAATAAGGGCAGGACCCAGCCTGGCTCAGTGCGGGGAGCATGATGTGGAATAAGAAGTGTTTGTCGGAGACTTGAACAGGGTAGGAACCAGCCTGGTTCAGTGCAAGGAGAGAGATGCGGGTTCAGGAGTGTTTGCTGGGGGTTGAACAAGGGCAGGACCCAGCTGGGTTCAGTGCAGGTAGAGATGCAGGCTCAGAAGTGTTGTCGAGAGCTGAACAAGAGCAGGACCCAGGCTGTTTCAATGCAGGCATAGAGATGCTGGCTCAGGAGGATTTGTTGGGGGCTTGAACAGGGCGGGAACCAGCTTAGTTCAGGGCAGGGAGAGAGATGTCGGTTCAGGACGGTTTGTCGGAGACATGAATTGGGGCAGAACCCAGCCTGGTTCAGTGCGGGGAGGAGGATGTGGGCTCTGGAGTGTTTATCGGGGGCTTGAACAGGCCAGGAAACAGCCTGGTTCAGTCCAGGGAGTGAGATGCCGGCTCAAGAGTGTTTAGTGGGGGCTTGAACAAGAGCAGGACCCAGGCTTGTTCAATGCAGGCAGAGAGATGTGGGCTCAGGAGTGTTTCTCGGGGACTGGAAAAGGGTGAGAACCAGCCAAGCTCAGTGCAGGGAGTAAGATGTGGCCTCAGGAGTGTTTGTCGAGGGTTTGAACAAGGGCAGGACACAGCCAGGTTCAGTGCAGGGAGTGAGATGCAGGCTCAAGGAAAGGAACCAGCGTAGTTCAGTGCAGGGAGAGAGATGCGGGCTCAGGAGTGTTTGTCGGGGGCTTGAAAAGGGCGAGAACCAGCGTGGTTCAAGCAGGGAGAGAGAGAGGTGAAACTCAGCAGTGTTTGTCGGGGACTTGAACAGGGCGGGAACCAGCCTGGTTCAGTGCGGTGAGCATGATGTGTGCTCAGGAGTGTTTGTCGGGGGCTTGACCAGGGCAGGAACGAGCCTGGTTCAGCACGGGGAGTGAGATGAAGGCTAAAGGGAAGGACCCAGCCTGGGTCAGTTCAGGGAGCATGATATCGGCTCAGGAGTGTTTGTCGGGGGCTTCAACAGCGGGGGAACCAGTGTGGTTCAGTGCAGGGAGAGAGATGCAGGCTCAAGCGAAGGAACCAGCCTGGGTCAGTGCACGGAAAGAGAGCGATGACACTCAGGAATGTTTGTCAGGGGCTTGAAAAGGGCGGGAACCAGCGTGGTTCAATGCAGGGGGAGAGAGATGCCGTCTCAGGAGTGTTTGCTGGGGGCTTGATCAAGGGTGGGACCCAGACTAGTTCAGTGCAGGAAGCGACGGGAGGCTTCAGGAGTGTTTATCGGGGGCTTGAACAGGGATGGAACCAGTCTGGGTCAGTGCAGGGAGCCTCATGTGAGCTCAGGACTCTCTGTCGGGGGCTTCAAGAAGGACGGGACCCAGCCTGGATCAGTCAGGGAGCGAGATGCAAGCTCAGGAGTGTTTGTCCAGGGCTTGAACAAGGAGAGGACACAGCCTCTATCAGTGCTGGCATGAAGTGATCTCAGGAGTGTTTGTCGCGGTCTTGAACAGGGCAGAACCCAGGCTGGTTCAGTACAGGGAGTAAGATGCGGGCTCAGGAGTGTTTGCCCGGGGCTTGAACAGGGCAGGAACCAGCCTAGTTCAGGGCAGGTAAAGAGATGTGGGTTCAGGAGTGCTTGTCGGAGACATGGACTGCGGCAGAACCCAGCCTGATTCAGTGCGGGGAGCAGGATGTGGGCTCAGGAGTGTTTGTCGGGGGATAGAACTAGGGCAAGACCCAGCCTGGGTCGGCGCAGGGAGCATGATATGGTCTCAGGAGTGTTTGTCTAGGGCTTGAACAGGGCAGGAACCAACCTGTTTCAGTGCGGGGAGAGATATGCAGGCTCAGCAGTGTTTTTCGGGGGCTTGAATAAGAGGAGGGCCCATCCTAGTTCAATGCAGGGAGCTAGATGTGTGTTAGGGTGTGTTAGTCAGACTCATGAACGAGGGCAGAATTGAGCCTGCTTCAGTGCGGGCAGTATGATGAGCGCTCAGGAGTATTTGTAGGGTGGTTGAACAGGGCGGGAAGCAGTCTGGGTCAGTGCTGGGAGCGAGATGTGGGTTCAGGGGTGTTTGGCGGGGGCTTGACCGGGGCAGGAACCAGCCTGGGTCCATGCACGGAGCAAGATACGGGTTCAGGAGTGTTTGTCGGGGGCTTGAAAAGGAAGGAAACTGGCGTGGTTCAGTGCAGGGAGAGAGTGATGCATTCTCAGGAGCGTTTGCGAGGAGATTAAACAAGGGCAGGACCCAGCCTGGGTCAGTGCAGGGAGCGAGATGTGGCCTCAGGAGTGTTTGTCTGGGGATTAAACAGGGCAGAAACCAGCCAGGGCCCGGGCAGGGAGCGAGATGTGGGTTCAGGAGTGTTTGTCCGGGGCTTGAACAGGGAGGAAACTGGCCCGGTTCAGTGCAGGGAGAGAGTGATGCAGGCTCAGGAGCGTTTAATGGGGGATTGAACAAGGGCAGGAACCAGTCTGAGTCAGTGCAGGGAGAGAGATGCAGGCTCAGAAGTGTTTGCTGGGGGTTGAACAGGGCAGGAACCAGCCTGGTTCAGTGCAGGGAGAGAGATGCAGGCTCAGAAGTGTTTGCTGGGGGTTGAACAGGGCAGGAACCAGCCTGGTTCAGTACAGGGAGAGAGATGCGGCCTCAGGAGTGTTTCTTGGAGATTGAACTATGGCACGACCCACCCTGGTTCCGTGCGGGGAGCATGATGTGGGCTAAGGAGTGTATGTCGGGGGCTTCAACAGGGCAGAAATAGCCTGGATCAGTGCAGGTAGAGAGATGTGGGCTCAGGAGTGTTTCTAGGCGGCTTGAACAACGGGAGGACCCAGCCTGCTTCAGTGCGGACAGCATGATGCGGCTTCAGGAGTGTTTGTCGGGGTATTGAACAGGGCGAGAACCAGCGTGGTTCAGTGCGGGAGAGAGAGAGTTGAGACTCAGGAGTGTTTGTCGGGGACTTGAACAGGGCGGGAACCAGCCTGGTTCAGTGCGGGGAGCATGATGTGTGCTCAGGAGTGTTTGTCGGGGGCTTGAACGGGACGGGAATCAGCGTCTTCGGCGCAGGGAGAGAGGGATGTCGTCCTAGGATGTGTGTGTGCGGTTTGAAAAGGACGGGAACCAGCCTGGGTCAGTGCAAAGAACCTGATGTGGGCTCAGGAGTGTCTGACGGGGGCTTGAACAAGGGCAGGACCCAGCCTGGGTCAGTGCAGGGAGCATGATGTCGGCTCAGGAGTGTTTGTCGGGGGCTTCAACAGCGGGGGACCCAGTGTGGTGCAGTGCAGGATGAGAGATGCAGGCTCAAGCGAAAGAAGTAACCTTGGTCAGGGCAGGGAAAGAGAGCGATGAGACTCAGGAATGTTTCTCAGGGGCTTGAACAGGGCGGGGACCAGCCAGGTTCAATGCAAGGGGAGAGAGATGCCGTCTCAGGAGTGTTTGCTGCGGGCTTGAACAAGGGAGAGACCTGGTCTAGTTCAGTGCAGGAAGCGACAGGCGGGTTCAGGAGTGTTTATCGGGGGCTTGAACAGGGCTGAAACCAGGCTGGGTCAGTGCAGGGAGCCACATGTGGGCTCAGGAGTCTTTGTCTGGGGCTTCAAGAAGGGCGGGACCCAGCCTGGTTCAGTCAGGGAGCGAGATGCAGGCTCACGAGTGTTTGTCCAGGGCTTGAACAAGGAGAGGACACAGCCTGCATCAGTGCAGGGGCAGGCATGAAGCGAGCTCAGGAGTGTTTGTTGGGGGCTTGAACAGCGCTGGAACCTGGCTGGGTCAGTGCAGGGAGCCACATGTAGGCTCAGGAGTCTTTGTCTGGGGCTTCAATTTGGGCGGGACCCAGCCTGGTTCAATCAGGGAGCGAGATGCAGGCTCAGGAGTGTTTGTCCAGGGCTTCAACAAGTAGAGGACACAGCCTCTATCAGTGCTGGCATGAAGTGGGCTTAGGAGTGTTTGTCGGGGACTTGAACTAGGGAAGAGCCCAGTCTGGTTCAGTCAGGGAGCGAGATGCAGGCTCAGGAGTGTTTGTCGGAGACATGAACTGCGGCATAATCCAGCCTGTTTCAGTGCGGGGAGCAGGATGAGGGCTCAGGATTGTTTGCCGGGGATAGAACTAAGGCAAGACCCAGCCTGGGTCGGCGCAGGGTGCATGATATGGTCTCAGGAGTGTTTGCCGTGGGCTTGAACAGAGCAGGAACCAACCTGTTTCAGTGCGGGGAGAGATATGCAGGCTCAGGAGTGTTTTTCGGGGGCTTGAACAAGAGGAGGGCCCATCCTTGTTCAATGCACGGAGCTCGGTGTGTGTTCGGGAGTGTTAGTCGGGCGCATGAACGAAGGCAGAGTTGAGCCTGGTTCAGTGCGGGGAGTATGATGCGCGCTCAGGAGTGTTTGTAGGGTGGTTGAACAGGGCGGGAAGCAGTCTGGGTCAGTGCAGGGAGCGAGATGTGGGTTCAGGAGTGTTTGTCGGGGGCTTGAAAAAGGCGGAAACTGGCGTGTTCAGTGCAGGAGAGAGTGAGGCAGGCTCAGGAGCGTTTGCTGGGGGATTGAACAAGGGCAGGACCCAGCCTGGGACAGTGCAGGGAGAGAGATGCAGGCTCAGAAGTGTTTGCTGGGAGCTTCAACAGGGCCGGAACCAGCCTGGTTCAGTGCAGGGAGAGAGATGTAGGCTCAGGAGTGTTTGTCGGGGGCTTGAACAGGGCAGGAACCAGCCTAGTTCAGGGCAGGGAGAGAGATGTGGTTTCAGGAGTGTTGGTCAGGGACTTGAACTAGGGTAGAACGCAGCCTGGCTCACTTTGGGGAGCATGATGTGGGCTCAGGAGTGTTTGTCGGGGGCTTGAAAAGGGCGAAAAGCAACGGGGTTCAGTGCAGGCAGAGAGAGAGATGAGAATCAGGAGTGTTTGTCGGGGACTTGCACGGGGCGGGAACCAGCATGGTTCAGTGCGGTGAGCATGCTGTGTACTCAGGAGTGTTTGTCGGGGGCTTGACCAGGGCAGGAATGAGCCTGATTCAGCACGGGGAGTGAGATGAAGGCTAAAGAGAAGGAACCAGCCTAGGACAGTTCGGAGAGTGAGATGCAGGCTAAAGGGAAGGACTCAGCCTGGTTCAGTGCAGGGAGCGAGATGTAGGTTCAGGAGTGTTTGTCGGGGGGCTTGAACAGGGCAGGAAACAGCCTGGTTCAGTCTGGGGAGTGAGATGCAGCCTCAAGTGTGTTTGCTGGGGGCTTGAACAAGTGCAGGACCCAGGCTGGTTCAATGCAGGTAGAGAGATGCGGGCTCAGGAGTGTTTTCGGGGCTTGAACAGGGCGAGAACCAGCGTGGTTCAGTGCAGAGAGAGAGATGAGACTCAGGAGTGTTTTATCGGGGACTTCAACAGGGCGGGACCCAGCCTGGTTCAGTGCGGGGAGCTTGATGTGTGCTCAGGAGTGTTTGTCGGGGGCTTCCCCAATGCAGGAACGAGACTGGTTCAGCACAGGGAGTGAGATGAAGCCTAAAGAGAAGGAACCAGCAGGGTCAGTGCGGGGAGTGAGGTGCAGGCTAAAGGGGAGGACCCTGCCTGGTTCAGTTCAGGGAGCGAGATGTGGTTTCAGGAGTGTTCGTCGGGGGATTGAACGGGGCAGGAACCAGAATGGTTCAGTGTAGGGAGAGAGAGAGAGATGCAGGCTCAGGAGTGTTTGTCGGGGGCTTCAACAGGGCAGGAACCAGCCTAGTTCCAATCAGGGAAAAAGATGTGTGTTCAGGAGTGTTTGTCGGAGACATGAACTGGGGCAGAACCCAGCCTGGTTCAGTGCGGGGAGCAGGACATGGGATCAGGAGTGTTTGTCGGGGGATAGAACTAGGGCAAGACCCAGCCTGGTTCGGCGCACGGAGCATGATGTGGTCTCAGGAGAGTTTGTCGAGGGCTTGAACAGGGTAGGAACCTGTCTATTTCAGTGCGGGGAGAGATATGCAGGCTCAGGAGTCTTTTTCGGTGGCTTGAACAAGGGGAGGGCCCATCCGTGTTCAATGCAGGGAGCTAGATTTGTGTTCGGGAGTGTTAGTCGGGCGCTTGAGCGAGGGCAGAATTGAGCCTGGTTCAGTGCGGGAGTATGATGCGCGCTCAGGAGTGTTTGTAGGGTGGTTGAACAGGGCCGGAAGCAGTCTGGGTCAGTGCAGGGAGCGAGATGTGGGTTCAGGAGTATTTGTCGGAGGCTTGAACAGGGCGGAAACTGGCGTGGGTCAGTGCAGGGAGAGAGATGCAGGCTCAGAAGTGTTTGTCGGGGGCTTGAAAAGGGCAGGAACCAGCCTGGTTCAGTGCAGGGAGAGAGATGCGGGTTCAGGAGTGTTTCTCAACGATTGAACTATAGCACGACCCAGCCTGGTTCCGTGCGGGGAGCACGATATGGGCTAAGGAGTGTACATCGGGGGCTTGAACAGGGCAGGAAATAGCCTGGATCAGTGCAGGTAGAGAGATGTGGCGTCAGGAGTGTTTCTGGGGGCTTGAACAAGGGGAGGACCCAGCCTGCTTCAGTGCGGGCCGCATGATGTGGGTTCAGGAGTGTTTGTCGGGTGTTTAAACAGGGCCGGAACCAGCCTGGGTCCATGCTCAGAGCGAGACACGGGTTCAGGAGTGTTTGTCGGGGGCTTGAAAAGGGCGGAAACTGGCATGGTTCAGTGCAGGGAGAGAGTGATGCAGGCTCAGGAGCGTTTGCTGAGGGACAGCCTGGGTCAGTGCAGGGAGCATGATGTCGGCTCAGGAGTGTTTGTCGGGGGCTTCAACAGCAGGGGAACCAGTGTGGTGCAGTTCCGGAAGAGAGATGCAGGCTCAAGCGAAGGAACCAGCCTGGGTCAGGGCAGGGAAAGAGAGCGATGCGACTCAGGAATGTGTGTCAGGGGCTTGAACAGGGCGGGAACCAGCGTGGTTCAATGCAGTGGGAGAGAGATGACAACTCAGGAGTGTTTGCTGGGGGCTTGAACAAGGGTGGGACCCAGTCTAGTTCAGTGCAGGAAGCGACGGGCGGGTGCAGGAGTGTTTATCGGGGGCTTGAACAGTGCTGGAACCGGTCTGGGTCAGTGCAGGGAGCCTCGTGTTGGCTCAGGAGTCTTTGTCGGGTGCTTCAAGAAGGGCGGGACCCCACCTGGTTCAGTCAGGGAGCGAGATGCAGGCTCAGGAGTGTTTGTCCAGGGCTTGAACAAGGAGAGGACACAGCCTCTATCAGTGCAGGCATGAAGTGAGCTCAGGAGTGTTTGTCGGGGTCTTGAACAGGGCAGAACCCAGGCTGGTTCAGTGCGGGGAGCAGGATGTGGGCTCAGGAGTGTTTGTCGGGGGATAGAACTAGGGCAAGACTCAGCCTGGGTCGGCCTAGGGAGCATGATATGTTCTCAGGAGTGTTTGTCGAGGGCTTGAACAGGGCAGGAACCAACCTGTGTCAGTGCGGGGAGAGATATGCAGGCTCAGCAGTGTTTTTCGGGGGCTTGAATAAGAGGAGGGCCCATCCTAGTTCAATGCAGGGAGCTAGATGTGTGTTAGGGTGTGTTAGTCGGGCACACGAACGAGGGCAGAATTGAGCCTGCTTCAGTGCGGGCAGTGTGATGCGCGCTCAGGAGTATTTGTAGGATGGTTGAACAGGGCGGGAAGCAGTCTGGGTCAGTGCTGGGAGCGAGATGTGGGTTCAGGAGTGTTTGGCGGGGGCTTGACCGGGGCAGGAACCAGCCTGGGTCCATGCACGGAGCAAGATACGGGTTCAGGAGTGTTTGTCGGGGGCTTGAAAAGGAAGGAAACTGGCGTGGTTCAGTGCAGGGAGAGAGTGATGCATTCTCAGGAGCGTTTGCGAGGAGATTAAACAAGGGCAGGACCCAGCCTGGGTCAGTGCAGGGAGCGAGATGTGGCCTCAGGAGTGTTTGTCTGGGGATTAAACAGGGCAGGAACCAGCCAGGGCCCGGGCAGGGAGCGAGATGTGGGATCAGGAGTGTTTGTCCGGGGCTTGAACAGGGCGGAAACTGGCGTGGTTCAGTGCAGGGAGAGAGTGATGCAGGCTCAGGAGCGTTTGATGGGGGATTGAACAAGGGCAGGAACCAGTCTGGGTCAGTGCAGGGAGAAGATGCAGGCTCAGAAGTGTTTGCTGGGGGTTGAACAGGGCAGGAACCAGCCTGGTTCAGTACAGGGAGAGAGATGCGGCCTCAGGAGTGTTTCTTGGAGATTGAACTATGGTTCGACCCACCCTGGTTCCGTGCGGGGAGCATGATGTGGGCTGAGCAGTGTATATCGGGGGCTTGAACAGGGCAGGAAATAGCCTGGATCAGTGTAGGTAGAGAGATGTGGGCTCAGGAGTGTTTCTGGGGGCTTGAACAAGGGGAGGACCCAGCCTGCTTCAGTGCGGGCAACATGATGCGGGTTCAGGAGTGTTTGTCGGGGTATTGAACAGGGCGAGAACCAGTGTGGTTCAGTGCGGGAGAGAGAGTTGAGACTCAGGAGTGTTTGTCGGGGACTTGAACAGGGCGGGAACCAGCCTGGTTCAGTGCGGGGAGCATGACGTTTGCTCAGGAGTGTTTGTCGGGGGCTTGAACGGGACGGGAATCAGCGTCTTCAGCGCAGGGAGAGAGGGATGTCGTCCTAGGTTGTGTGTGTGCGGTTTGAAAAGGACGGGAACCAGCCTGGGTCAGTGCAAGGAACCTGATGTGGGCTCAGGAGTGTATGACAGCTGCTTGAACAAGGGCAGGACCCAGCCTGGGTCAGTGCAGGGAGCATGATGTCGGCTCAGGAGTGTATGTCGGGGGCTTCAACAGCGGGGGAACCAGCGTGGTTCAATGCAGGAAGAGAGATGCAGGCTCAAGCGAAGGAACCAGCCTGGGTCAAGGCAGGGAAAGAGAGCGATGAGACTCAGGAATGTTTGTCAGGGGCTTGAACAGGGCGGGAACCAGCCTTGTTCAGTGTAGAGAGTGAGATGCATGCTGAGGAGTGTTTGCCGGGGACTTGAACAAGGGTGGGACCCAGTGTAGTTCAGGGCAGGAAGCGACAGGCGGGTTCAGGAGTGTTTATCGGGGGCTTGAACAGGGCTGGAACCTTTCTGGGTCAGTGCAGGAGCCTCATGTGGGCTCAGGAGTCTTTGTCTGGGGCTTCAAGAAGGGCGGCACCCAGCCTGGTTCAGTCAGGGAGCGAGATGCAGGCTCAGGAGTGTTTGTCCAGGGCTTGAACAAGGAGAGGACACAGCCTCTCTCAGTGCTGGCATGAAGTGAGCTCAGGAGTGTATGTCGGGGGATTGAACAGGGCAGGAACCAGCCTGGGTAAGTGCAGGGAGAGAGATGTGGGTTCAGGAGTGTTTGTCGGAGACATGAACTTCGGCATAATCCTGCCTGATTCAGTGCGGGGAGCAGGATGTGGGCTCAGGAGTGTTTGTCGGGGGATAGAACTAGGGCAAGACTCAGCCTGGGTCCGCGCAGGGAGCATGATATGGTCTCAGGAGTGTTTGTCGAGGGCTTGAACAGGGCAGGAACCAACCTGTTTCAGTGCGGGGAGAGATATGCAGGCTCAGGAGTGTTTTTCGGGGGCTTGAACAAGAGGAGGGCCCATCCTAGTTCAATGCAGGGAGCTAGATGTGTGTTCTGGAGTGTTAGTCGGGCGCATGAATGAGGGAAGAATTGAGCCTGGTTCAGTGCGGGGAGTATGATGCGCGCTCAGGAGTGTTTGTAGGGTGGTTGAACAGGGCGGGAAGCAGTCTGGGTCAGTGCAGGGAGCGAGATGTGGCTTCAGGAGTGCTTGGCGGGGGCTTGACCAGGGCAGGCACGAGCCTGGTTCAGCACGGGGAGTGAGATGAAGGCTAAAGAGAAGGAACCAGCCAAGGTCACTGCGGGGAGTGAGATGCAGGCTAAAGGGAAGGAACCAGCCTTGTTCAGTGCAGGGAGCGAGATGTGGGTTCAGGAGTGTTCGTCGAGGGCTTGAACGGGGCGGGAACCAGCGTGTTCAGCGCAGGGCGAGAGAGATGTCTCCCTAGGATGTTTGTCTGGGGTTTGAGCAGGATGGGAACCAGCCTGGGTCAGTGCAAGGAACCTGATGTAGGCTCAGGAGTGTCTGATGGGGGCTTGAACAAGGGCAGGACCCAGGCTGGGTCAGTGCAGGGAGCATGATGTCGGCTCAGGAGTGTTTGTCGGGGGCTTCAGCAGCGGGGGAACCAGTGTGGTGAAGTGCAGGAAGAGAGATGCAGGCTCAAGCGAAGGAACCAGCCTGGGTCAGTGCAGGGAAAGAGAGCGATGAGACTCAGGAATTGTTGTCAGGGGCCTGAACAGGGCGGGAACCAGCCAGGTTCAATGCAGGGGGAGAGAGATGCCGTCTCAGGAGTATTTGCTGGGGGCTTGAACAAGGGTGGGCCCCGGTCTAGTTCAGTGCAGGAAGCGACAGGCGGGTTCAGGAGTGTTTATCGGGGGCTTGAACAGGGCGGGAACCAGTCTGGGTCAGTGCAGGGAGCCACATGTGGGCTCAGGAGTCTCTCTGGGGCTTCAAGAAGGGCGGGACCCAGCCTGGTTCAATCAGGGAGCGAGATGCAGTCTCAGGAGTGTTTGTTGGGGGTTGAAAAAGGTGAGGACACAGGCTGCATTAGTGCAGCCATGAATCGAGCTCAGGAGTTTTTTCGGGGACTTGAACTAGGGCAGAACCCAGGCTGGTTCAGTCCAGGAAGTGAGATGCAGGCTCAGGAGTGTTTGCTGGGGGCTTTAACAAGAGCAGGACCCAAGCTGGTTCAATGCAGGCAGAGAGATATGGGCTCAGGAGTGTTTTGTCGGGGGCTTGAACAGAACAGGAATCAGCCTGTTTCAGTGCGGGGAGAGATATGTAGGCTCAGGAGTGTTTTTCGGGGGCTTGAAGAAGGGGAGGACCCATCTTTGTTCAATGCAGGGTGCTAGATGTGGGTTCAGGAGTGTTAGTCGGGTGCTTGAACTAGGGCAGAACGGAGCCTGGTTCAGTGCGGGGAGTGTGATGCGCGCTCAGGAGTGTTTGTTGGGTGGTTGGGCAGGAACCAGTCTGGGTCAGTGCAGGGAGCGAGATGTGGGTTGAGGAGTGTTTGTCACCGGCTTGAACAAGGGTAGGACCCGGCCTCGTTCAGTTTAGGGACGGAGATGTGGGCTCAGGACTGTTTCCTGGGGGACTGAACAAAGGCAGGACCCAGTCTGCTACAGTGCAGGCAGTGAGACGCAGGTTCAGGAGTATTTGTCGGGGGCTGGAAGAGGGCGAGAACCAGCCTGGTTCAGTACGGGGAGAGAGATGTGGGCTCAGGAGTGTTTGTTGGGGGCTTGACCAGGGCAGGAATCAGCGTGGTTCAGTGCAGGGAGAGAGAGAGAGAGAGATGCAGGCTCAGGAGTGTTTGTCGGTGGTTTGAACAGGGCAGAAACCGGCCAGGTTCAGTGTAGGGACCGAGATGTGGGCTCAGGAGTGTTTGTCAGGGACATGAACTAGGGAAGGACCCAACCTAGTTCAGTGCGGGGATCAGGATGCGGGTTCAGAAGTGTTTGTAGGGGAGTTGAACACGGGCAACAACCAGCCTGGTTCAATGCGGGATTGAGATGTGGGCTTAGGAGTGTTTGTCGGGGGCTTGACCAGGACAAAAATCAGCGTGGTTCAGTGCAGGGCGAGAGAGAGAGACACAGGCGCAGGAGTTTTTGTCGGGGGTTTGAACAGGGCAGAAACTGGCCAGGTTCAATGAAGGGACCGAGATGTGGGCTCGGCAGTGTTTGTCAGGGACATGAACTAGGGCAGGACCCAACCTAGTTCAGTGCGGGGATCATGATGCGGGTTCAGCAGTGTTTGTCGGGGACTTGAACAAGGGCAACAACCAGCCTGGTTCAATGCGGGGAGTGAGATGCAGGCTCAAGGGATGGAACCATTCTGGGTCTGTCCTGGAGAGAGATGTGAGCTCAGGAGTGTTAGTCGGGGTCTTGAACAGAGGGGGAACCAGCGTGGTTCAGTGCAGGGAGAGAGAGGCAGGCTCAGGAGTGTTTGTCAGGGACTTGAACTAGGGTAGAACGCAGATGGCTCAGTGTGGGGAGCATGATGTGGGCTCAGGAGCGTTTGTCGGGGATTGAACAGGGCAGGAACCAGCGAGGTTCAGTGCAGGGACCGAGATGCCGGTTCAGAAGTGTTTGTCGGGGGCTTGAACAGGGCAGGAAACAGCCTGGTTCAGTCCAGGGAGTGAGACGCAGGCTCAAGAGTGTTTGCTGGGGGCTTGAATAAGAGCAGGACCCAGGCTGGTTCAATGCAGGCAGAGATCTGTGCTCAGGAGTGTTTGTCGGGGGCTTGAAAAGGGCGGGAACCAGCCTAGGTCAGTGCAGGGAGGAAGATGTGGCCTCAGGAATGTTTGTCGGGGGTTTGAACAAGGGCAGGACCCAGCCACGTTCAGTGCGGGGAGCATGATATGTGTTCAGGAGTGTTTGTCGGGGGCTTGACCAGGACAGGAACGAGCCTGGTTCAGCACGGCGAGTGAGATGAAGGCTAAAGAGAAGGAACCAGCCTAGGTCAGTGAGGGGAGTCAGATGCAGGTTAAAGGGAAGGACCCAGCCTGGTTCAGTGCAGGGAGCGAGATGTGGGTTCAAGAGTGTTCGTCGGGGGCTTGAACGGGGCGGGAACCAGCGTGTTCAGCGCAGGGAGAGAGAGAGAGATGCAGGCTCAGGAGTGTTTGTCGGGGGCTTGAACAGGGAGGGAACCAGCCTGGTTCAGTGCAGAGAGTGAGATGCAGGCTGAGGAGTGTTTGCTGGGGGCTTGAAAAAGAGCAGGAACCAGCCAGCTTCAGTGCAGGGATCGAGATGAGGTTTCAGGAGTCTTTGTCCGGGGCTTGAACAGGGCGGGAACCAGCCTAGTTCAGGGCAGGGAGCAAGATGTGGCCTCAGGAATGTTTGTCGGGGGTTTCAACAAGGGCAGGACCCAGCCAGGTTCAGTGCAGGGAGTGGGATGCAGGCTCAAGGGAAGGAACCAGCGGAGTTCAGTGCAGGGAGAGCGATGCGGGCTCAGGAGTGTTTGTCGGGGGCTTGAGCAGGGAGGAAACCAGCCTGGTTCAGCGCGGCGAGCATGATGTGTGCTCAGGAGTGTTTGTCGGGGGCTTGACCAGGGCAGGAACTAGCCTGGTTCAGCACGGGGAGTGAGATGAAGGCTAAAGAGAAGGAACCAGCCTAGGTCAGTGCGGGGAGTCAGATGCAGGCTAAAGGGAAGGACCCAACCTGGTTCAGTGCAGGGAGCGATATGTGGGTTCAGGAGTGTTCGTCGGGGGCTTGAACGGGGCGGGAACCGGCGTGTTTAGCGCAGGGAGAGACAGATGTCGTCCTAGGATGTTTGTCTGGGGTTTGAACAGGACGGGAACCAGCCTGGGTCAGTGCAAGGAACCTGATGTGGGCTCAGGAGTGTTTGACGGGGGCTTGAACAAGGGCAGGACCCAGCCTGGGTCAGTGCAGGGAGCATGATGTCGGCTCAGGAGTGTTTGTCGGGGGCTTCAACAGCGGGGGAACCAGTGTGGTGCAGTGCAGGAAGAGAGATGCAGGCTCAAGCGAAGGAACTAACCTGGGTCAATGCAGGGAAAGGGAGAGATGAGACTCAGGAATGTTTGTCAGGGGCTTGTATAGGGCGGGAACCAGCCTAGTTCATGGCAGGGAGAGAGATGTGTTTTCAGGAGTGTTTGTCGGAGGCATGAACTGCGGCAGAACCCAGCCTGGTTCAGTGCGGGGAGCAGGATGTGGGCTCAGGAGTGTTTGTCGGGGGATAGAACTAGGTCAAGACTCAGCCTGGGTCGGGGCAGGGAGCATGATATGGTCTCAGGAGTGTTTGTCGAGGGCTTGAACAGGGCAGGAACCACCCTGGTTCGGTGCGGTGAGAGATATGCAGGTTCAGGAGTATTTTTCTGGGGCTTGAACAAGAGGAGGGCCCATCCTAGTTCAATGCAGGGAGCTAGATGTGTGTTCGGGAGTGTTAGTCGGGCGCATGAACGAGGGCAGAATTGAGCCTGGTTCAGTGCGGGCAGTATGATGCGCGCTCAGGAGTGTTTGTAGGGTGGTTGAACAGGGCGGGAACAGTCTGGGTTAGTGCAGGGAGCGAGATGTGTGTTGAGGAGTGTTAGTCGGGGGCTTGAACAGGGCAGGAACCAGCCTGTCTCTGTGCACGGAGCAAGATACGGGTTCAGGAGTGTTTGTCGGGGGCTTGAACAGGGCGGAAACTGGCGTGGTTCAGTGCAGGGAGAGAGATGCAGGCTCAGGAGTGTTCGTCGGGGGCTTGAATGGGGCGGGAACCAGCGTGCTCAGTTCAGGGAGAGAGAGATGTCGTCCTAGGATATTTGTCTGGGGTTTGAACAGACGGGAACCAGCCTTGGTCAGTGCAAGGTTCCTGATGTGGGCTCAGGAGTGTCTAACGGGGGCTTGAACAAGGGCAGGACCCAGCCTGGGTCAGTGCAAGGAGCATGATGTCGGCTCAGGAGTGTTTGTCGGGGGCTTCAACAGCGGGGGACCCAGTGTGGTGCAGTGCAGGAAGAGAGATGCAGGCTCAAGCGAAGGAACCAGCCTGGGTCAGTGCAGGGAAAGGGAGCGATGAGACTCAGGAGTGTTTGTCAGGGGCTTGAACAGGGCTGGAACCAGGCTGGGTCAGTGCAGGGAGCCTCACGTTGGCTCAGGAGTCTTTGTCTGGCGCTTCAATAAGGGCGGCACCCAGCCTGGTTCAGTCAGGGAGCGAGATGCAGGCTCACGAGTGTTTGTCCAGGGCTTGAACAAGGAGAGGACACAGCCTGCATCAGTGCAGGCAAGAAGTGAGCTCAGGAGTGTTTGTCGGAGACTTGAACTAGGGCAGAACCCAGCCTGGTTCAGTTCAAGGAGTGAGATGCGGGCTCAGGAGTGTCTGTCAGAGGATTGAACAGGGCAGGAAACAGCCTGGTTCAGTGCTGGGAGTGAGATGCGGGTTCAGGAGTATTTGTCAGGGGCTTGAACCGGGCAGGGACCAGCGTGGTTCAGTGCAGGGAGAGAGATGCAGGCTCAGGAGTGTTTGTCGGGTTTGAACAGGCAGAATCTGGCCGGGTTCAGTGCAGGGACCGAGATGTGGGCTCAGGAGTGTTTGTCGGGGACATGAACTAGGGCTGGACCCAACCTAGTTCAGTGCGGGGATCATGATGCTGGTTCAGCAGTGTTTGTCGGGGACTTGAACACGGGCAACAACCAGCCTGGTTCAATACGGGGAGTGAGATGTGGGCTCAGGAGGTGTTTGTCGGGGGCTTGACCAGGGCAGGCATCAGCGTGGTTCAGTGCAGGGAGAGCGATGCAGGCTCAAGGGATGGAACCAGTGTGGGTCTGTCCTGGAGAGAGATGTGGGCTCAGGAATGTTTGTCAGGGGCTTGAATTGGGCGGGAACCAGCATGGTTCAGTGCAGGGAGAGAGATGCAGGCTGAAGAGTGTTTGTTGGGGGCTTGAACAAGGGCAGGTCCCAGCCTGGTTCAGTTAGGAAGAGAGATGCAGGCTCAGGAGTGTCTGTCGGATCTTGAACAGGGCAGGAACCAGCCTCCGTCAGTGTAGGGACCAAGATGCGGGCTCAGGAGTGTTTGTTGGGGGCTTCAACAGGGCAGGATCCAGCCTGGTTCAGTGCAGTGAGACAGAGAGATGTGGGCTCAGAAGTGTTTGTCGGGGGGCTTCAACAGGTTGGGAACCAGCCTGTTTCAGTGCAGGGACCGAGTTGCGGGCTCAGGAATGTTCGTCAGGGAGTTGAACTAGGGTAGAACACAGCCTGGCTCAGTGTGGGGAGCATGATGTGGGCTCAGGAGTGTTTGTCAGGGGCTTGAACAGGGCAGGAACCAGCCTGGTTCAGTGCGGGGAGTGAGATGCAGGCTCAGGAATGTTTGTCAGGGAGTTGAACTAGGGTAGAACGCAGCCTGGCTCAGTGTGGAGAGCATGATGTGGGCTCAGGAGTGTTTGTCAGGGGCTTGAACAGGGCAGGAACCAGCCTGGTTCAGTGCGGGGAGTGAGATGCAGGCTCAGGAATGTTTGTCAGGGAGTTGAACTAGGGTAGAACGCAGCCTGGCTCAGTGTGGGGAGCATGATATGGGCTCAGGAGTGTTTGTCAGGGGCTTGAACAGGGCAGGAACCAGCCTGGTTCAGTGCAGGCAGAGAGATGCGGGCTCAGGAGTGCTTGTCAGGGGCTTGAACAAAAGCAGGACCCAGCCTGGTTCAGTGCAGGGAGCATGATGTGGGCTCAGGAGTGTTTGTCGGAATCTTGAACAGGGCAGGAACCAGCATGGTTCAGTGCGGGGAGTGAGATGCAGGCTCTGGAGTGTTTGTTGTGGACTTGAACTAGGGCAGAACCCAGCCTGCTTCAGTGCGTGGAGCATGATGTGGGCTCAGGAGTGTTTGTCAGGGCCTTGAACAGCGTGGGAACCTGCCTGGTTCAGTGCAGGGAGTGAGATGCGGGCTCAGGAGTGCTTGTCGGGGGCTGGACTCAAACAAGCCGGTGGCTGCGTCCTGGGCAGGCTGTAAACAGACATCTGGCGCGGTGAGCTGAGAGACCTTTAGTGAGTGGGCTGTGCTGGATTTGCAGGATTAGATGCACTTTCCAGGGGAAATGCCAACCTCTTCAGGATCCTTTTCTCTCTGCTTGCCCTCCCTTGTGTCAGCCTGTTGTCAAGTCCTCCCTTTCTGTCTGCAGCCTCAACTTTGGAAAGAGACATTTCAATCCTGTCCACAGGCCAGGCGTCCTCCTTCCGTTTAGCATCAAGGTAAGCTTCCCTTGCACAACTCTGTACCATCTGGGGTTAAAAAAGCACCTGCTTCTCTTTCTACTCACTTTGAACCATTCAGTCCACAGAAAACTACAAGAGACAGGAGATTCTCCCCAGGCTCGCTTTCCCCCTGGAGGGAGGGCCCCGTGTCTTTGCTCCCCTGATCGGTCAAGTTTTCTCAAGCATTGTCTCCCCTCGTGGCGTGAAGCCCTTCCCCATCATATCCAGTCTGTCGTTGGCCCCCAGAGCTCTTCCTGTCCCAGCACAGGTACCCAGACTGCGTGTCCACCTGTCCGTCCAGCTGGTCCTTGGTCTCCTGGCAGTCTTTCGAGGTGGACTTTCGCTTTTTTGTTATGTTTTCCTTTGGCTGTGTTGGGTCTTAGTTGCAGCACACAGCGTCTTCACTGGGTCACGTGCGATCTTGTTTCTGCAGTGCATGGACTCTCGGGTTGGGGTGCATGGGCTTGCTTGCCCCGTGGCGCGTGGGACCTTAGTTCCCCAAACAGGGATGGAACCCATGTCCCCTGAACTGCAAGGCAGATTCTGAACCACTGGACCACCAGGGAAGTCCTGAGACTTTCAGCATTATGACGCTGTAATCCCTTCCTTCTGACCTGTCTTCACCAGACACCTTCTCATCTGTTAGCACCCAGATGCTCCTAGAGCTCTGCATTTCCTAAGCCAGGCTTTGGCTTACCTCGACACACCATCACAGGACCCCTGGATCACTGGAATCGGAATATAAACCATGAAGTGATTTGAATCCCTCCTTTTCACTTTGTCCCTGATGTTGGTTCCTCTCACCGACAACACTTGTTGCCATGTAGCTGAGTGATATTTCCTTATTTAATCAACATGTATTTATTTGGCTGCACTGGGCGTTAGCTGCAGCAGGCAGGGTCTTTGTTGTGGCATCCAGCAACGGATGCTCTTTAGTTGTCGCATCTGGGCTCTAGTTCCCAGATCAGGGATCGAACCTGGGTCCCCCTGCACTGGGAACATGGAGTCTCAGCCACTGGACCACCAGGGAAGTCCCAGTGACATTTAAAAATGCACGCATTTAACATCAGAAAATGGACTGGGTTCATCAATTCATCTTGCAGACTTCAACCCCTGGTGGAGATCTCTAGCCATCCCTTGTGCAAATGAGGGAACTTGCTCCACATAACAGGAAGCTCCTTTTAATGTGAGCCAATTAGAGGAATGGGTTTGGCTGTTGGTTAAAAGGTACGAATAACACTGGAATCTCGGACCTTATCGCAGAGCTAGCTCCCATCAAGCCCTCCTCTGTGGATGGCTCCTGGGGTTTCCTCCTCTTGACTATTAAGAATGGCACTGCAGTGAACATCCATGTGCAAGTTTCTGTGTGGACAAACTTTCTCATCTCTCTCAAGCACTCACCCCAAAGTGGAAATGCTGGGTTATGTATGGTCGATCTCTGTTTCGCTTTTTAACACATTTATTGACCAGGGGATTCTGGCAGAAACTAACACCTGTGGCTGGCAATTTGTTAAGTGAATACTGAGACACTCCAGTCAGGCAACAAAAGACGCATTCATGTCTCTGCTCAGTAAGTTCTTAAGAAACTGACCAAGTTAACTTCCACTGCCTCCTGACTCAAATCTCATATATTGCTTCGATATTAAGGCCGTCTCATTCACCCTACAGGCATCAATTTAAAGGATGTGCCCACCCCACCACTGTTCCCCCTAAGACACTGTTCTTCTGCCTCACAGCATGAATAGCAATTTGCAATCGTACATGTCTATGGGTCCTTAACTATATCCCTCATATTAAATTCCACATTGCTCGGGGGTCAGATCACGTCCATCTGGTCTTCCACCGCTAGGAAACAAAACCTGTCAGGTGCTGTGAGTGATCTAGACCGCAAACTTCTGGGATATACTTTGAGCTACTGCTCCCAAGGAGTTCTGGGCAGAGAAAGGAAGGTGTGAGTCCGCAGCTAACAGGAGGAGAGTGGGTGGCCCGTGAATCCACAGGGACTCTCACCAGACCCAAGCGGCTCGTCTCCGACACCTTCAGCAGCACTCTGGGGACGCTGCAGCCAACAGGCTCAAGGCTGAGTTCCCTTCATCCCCAAACCCCAGGAGCCAAGTTCTCGCTGGATGGTGTGAGGCGGGGGGGGCGGTGGTGGGGTGGGGTCGTCAGGACAGTCATATGGACAAACTGCGGTTTGCAGACGAGTAATCGAGAAACCAAAATGAGAGAAGTCGAACAGCAGTGACACATATACACTACCCATGTGTGTAAGATAGCTAGCTAGTGGGAAGACGCCGGATAGCACAGGGACCTCAGCTCCGTGCTCAGTGATGAGCTAGAGGGGGATGGGGGCTGAGGGAAGCTTAAGAGGGAGGGGATATACCTATATGTATTCATGTAGCTGATTCACTGTGCTGCCCAGCACAAACCAACACAGCATTGTCAAGCTATTAGCCTCCAGTTCAAAATAAGTTTACAAAATAAATAAAAAGACAAAAAAAAAAACAGTACTGTTACAGAAAGATGGATGAGAAAAACCTCAGATCCCAGTCCTTGAGAACGAGGTTAAAAACCTGCCCTAGGAGTAACAAGGAGACACAAGTTTGATCCTTGGCTTGGGAAGATCTCCCCGGAGAAGGCAATGGCAAACCCACACCCAGTATTCTTGCCGGGGAAACCTCACGGACAGAGGAGCCTGGCGGGCTACAGTCCATGGCGGGGTCGCAAAAAGAGTCGGACACATCTGAGAGACTAGTTAACAACCAGCTGGTGCTCTTCTCAGGGGACCGTGGGCCTAGCAATAGATGACATGTAGGAACCCCGCAGGGATGCTGTCACCAGTCTTGGACCCGTCAACAGCTTGCCTCGCCAACATGACTGCGTGTTAGTAAGGGGATCAGCAGAGAACAAACAGCTCATCACCCGGGGGCCTGGTAAGTGTTTCCCAAGAGCGAGCACTCAAGACGGACATTTCACAGCTTCCCGGAGGTTAACTCGAGAATCCTGAAGACCGCAGTCAGGAGGGAGCCGTCGGAGGAGATAAGAGCTGACATTCGACAGGCTTCGTATTTTCTCCATTAGTGGGCATCTCAAACTTGTGTAAGGAAAATATTCTCCTTACATAAAAATGGATGATTCAGGGACTTCCCCGGCGGTCCAGCGGTTAAGACTCTGCCTTGCAACCCAGGAGGTGAGGGTTTGATTCCTGGCTGGGGAACTAGGATCCCACAAGCTTCGTGGTCAAAAACGCAGAGCGTAAAACAGAAACAACATTGTGACAAATTCAACATACTTCGAAAAATGGTCCAGATTTAAAAAAAAAAAAAATTTTTTTTTTTTTTATCTTTAAAGGATGGTGCAGCTAATAAGGCAAGAGTGTGTTCTGTGGGCTGCCTTAAACAGCATAGGCCCACGGTGAAAAAAATACAGGGCTGGCTGCATCCAGGCGAGACCCGTACGAGTCAGTTCTGCACCTGGACAATGGTGTTGCAATGTCAGACATCCTTGATAGTTTAATTACCAAAAATTTCTATGTATTTCCCTGTGGCTCACGGTTAAGTGTGGGGAATGATGGCGTTTTCTGGAGTGCTGTCCTGAATGTTAACCTTTAACCGTCAGCCCCAGCACTAACCTCACAAGTTACAAACCTAATCGTGCCTCAGTTAATCTCCTCAAGACATTAAGACTTAAAGGGGGGTAAACAAGGAGCACTCTTGGGCTTCCCGGACGGCTCAGTAGTAAGGAATCCGCCTGCCGATGCAGAAGACCCGGATTCAACCCCTGGGTCGGGAAGATTTCTTGGAGAAGGGAATGGTAACCCACTCCAGTATTGCCTGGAGAATCCCATGGACAGAGGAGCCGGGTGGGCTACAGTCCATGGGGCCAAAAAGAGTCAGACACGACTGAGCAATTAACACTTCAGAATTCAGTATGCAGTGAAGACATCCTTCGGAAGCTGAGAAATAGACACGGTTCAGAGACACTTCTGAGAGTTTTTATATCATGGGACTCATATGTAAACATTAAGTGGCATTACGCAGAGAAATAGACACGGTTCAGAGACACTTCTGAGAGTTTTTATATCATGGGACTCATATGTAAACATTAAGTGGCATTACTCATTGACTAGAATTTCTAGAATGCTGATGAAAACGTACTGAAGGAGGAATCCTTTTGTTTCTGACTTTTAAACAGAACAGTGAGTACATCACCAATTAAAGAGTATTGACTCGGGTTACAGAGAAATAGGTATTCTTTACAATAAATACCTATCCTTATCTGACTGAGATTCTGAATGTGGACTGCAGGCCAATTATTCTGCAAAGAGGATTTTGTAAACAAGTCATTTTAAATGCCTCTGCATAATATATGAACTCACCACCTCTTTGACAAGGTTCTAAATGAATAAATGTATTTAATGGCATGTTTCCCGCGGTCTCCTGTTTAACAAGAGATGTAAAGACGTGCTATTTACAGCAACATGGGTGGACCCAGAGATGATCGTACTAATTGAAGGAACTCAGAGAAAGACAAATACCGTATGATATCATTTATATGTGCAATGGAAAACAAACGATAGAAACGACCTTATTCACAAAACACAAACCTCTGGGAAGAATGTGATCATTTACAAATCAAGTAAGTGACCGTCTCCCTGAGACCCTTTATCTGCGGAGTGCAAAGAAAGCTTGGTTCACTGACCACATGTAAATGCCTACTGTATATAAAATAGCTAACAAGGACATACTTGTACAGCACAGGGAACTCTACTCAATATTCTGGAATAACCTATAATGGGAAACAATCAGAAAAAGAATAAATACATGGACATCAGCAAATCAGTCTGCTGAACACCTGAAGCTACACAACACTGCAAAACTATTTCAATAAAAGTTAAACAATTGTACATATGCAAATCATCTTACAGTATTAATACTGTTTGTGGCTTAAACAAATAAAAAGTCAACCAGTCACATTTATGTTTTACATTTGTTAGAGGATAATTTTTTTTTAAAGTCTTTATTGAGTTTGTTAACAATATTGTTTCTGTTCTGTTTTGGATTTTTTAGTCACAAAGGCATGTGGGATCTTAAGCGCCCCAACCAGGGATCGAAGCACTGGATGGTGAAGGGGACCACCAGGGAAGTCCCCAGGATATGACGTTTTTTTTAAAAAAAGAGACTGATAAAGTCATACTCACAAGTAAAACAGAAACAAGTGTCAAAACTTTTATTCAATGAAATCAACTGGTGAGGGAAACAGTAAGATGTTACAAGCAATTTCAGGGAGAATTCAAAGAACAGACACGTATACGGGCCATCAAGAAATATTGAGATCAATTAGCTGAAATGGTGCAAAACTGGTCAAAGGCCAGAAATAATCACAATCATCGCCGTCATATACATTTCTATCATTTTTCTAAGACCTTACACAGTGGAAAATCAGCTTAAGGACAATCAGTAAAAGAACACTTGTTGGGGGGGGGCACCCACTAGGAACACCCCGAGATTATATTATTCTCATTTTCAATGATGTTCCCATTGCAAAAGGCTGAGCAAGTCTGTTGTTCAGTTGCTAAGTCGTGTCCGACTCCTTGCGACCCCATGGACTGAAGCACGCCAGGTTTCTGAAGGAAATCTATTAAAAGGCGTTAATCACCAGAGCCTAATGTCGGATAAAGTGTTCCCCAAATGGGTTCTTGGTGGTACCAAGACGGCACTGGCCAATCCAATTCTATCTGTATCTAAGAGCGTATTAGAAAAATAAACGATCTTAAAGGAAATGACTTCTCTGAGGTAGAAAACGTTCTGGAACGTGCGTATGCACCTCGATGTGAGACGCAGGCTGCAGGGATGTTCACACCGGCAAAAAAGAACGCATGACAGCGGTCACGGGCTCTGACCACAGGTCCCGAGCGCTTTGAAGGACACGGGAAGAATGCCACCGTCTGCAGATAAAGACAGTCGCTTATTAAAAGCTCATCCAAGGTGAATCTCCCACTCAGATCACAAACAGAATGACCAGCTCACTTGGATCAGTTGCTATCGCCCGTGAAGAGGACAGAACACTGAAGGGTGATTCAGTACTGGATGCCTATAAGTATAAATAACTATGTACCGACATATATATACATACAAGCACATACATACATGCATACACATTTTACAGTTGCCAACCAGGGCTGAGAACACCAAAGAAGATAAAGGGCGTGAAGCCAAATTATTCCGACACTAAATACGATTATTCCAGTGAGATTTTTCCATCTTGCGTTCTGGGCTGGATCTGCCTTCTGCGTGTCAAGTGAGGGTTTTGGCCCCCGTGGAGAGCGCGGGCCCGGCCCTCTGCGGGCCGAGAAGGCCTGGGGGCTGAAGGCCGGTCCCGGGGAGGTCTGGGAGCGGGGCTCCCCTCCAGCTGTCTCCCCGGCCCTCTCCTGGCGGGGACCCCCGGGGTAGGGGGTGGGTGGGCGCCCTCTCAGTCGTAGGGCGGCAGGCCGAACAGCTCGGGCTGGAACTCCTGCAGGGAACCCAGCACGAGGGTGGCCTTGGAGGTCAGGTCTGGGTTCAGGTTTTCGTCAGGGACCATGACCACCTGCATCCCCGCGGCGAGGGCCGCCTCCACCCCGTTGGGCGCGTCTTCGAACACCAGGCACTGCAGGGCGAGGGAGGGAAAAAAAGACAAAGAGGGTTGAGTCATCCCAGTCGGTACCCACGCGTCTCGCCTGGGTGGGCACGGCCCCCGTGGCCGGTGGCTGAGTCCGTCTGTGGGCACGGCCGGAGTTCTGCGGGACCCAGGAAGGATGTGGGTGGGGGCTGCCCGGTTCACCACCCGTAAGGGGCACGGAGAGGGCCGGCACGCCCCCCCCATCCCAGCGCGGCCTGCCCTGGCACTTGACGGCGGGCTGGCCCATCGCTCTCAGCCCCGGGAGCTGGCACAGCTCAGCGGGCAGACCGGGTTCTAGACTCACCAATTCATTTTACTGGAACACAGTACACACAGCACACAGCACACCCGCAGTACACACAGCACACACACCGTACACACCCACAGTACACACAGCACACACACAGTACACACCCACAGTACACACAGCACACACACAGTACACACCCACAGTACACACAACACAGTACACCCGCAGTACTCACAGCACACACAACACACAATACACACAACACACCCGCAGCACTCACAGCACACACACAGCACACACACAGTACACACCCACAGTACACACAACACACACAGTACACACCCACAGTACATACCACACACAATACACACAACACACCCGCAGCACTCACAGCACACACACGGTACACACCCACAGTACACACAACACAGTACACCACAGTACACACAGCACACACAACACACAATACACACAACACACCCGCAGCACTCACAGCACACACACGGTACACACCCACAGTACACACAACACACAATACACACAACACACCCGCAGTACACACAGCACACACACGGTACACACCCACAGTACACACAACACACACAGTACATACCCACAGTACACACAACACACACGCAGCACTCACAGCACACACACAGCACACACACAGTACACACAGCACACACAGTACACACCCACAGTACACATAACACACACCACACACAACACACCCGCAGCACTCAGAGCACACACAGCACACACCCACAGTACACACAACACACACGATACACACCCACAGTACACACAACACACAGTACACACAACACACAGTACACACAACATACACACAGTACACACCCACAGTACACACCCACAGTACACACAACACACACAACACACAATACACACAACACACCCGCAGTACACACAGCACACACACAGTACACACCCACAGTACACACAACACACACAGTACATACGCACAGTACACACAACACACACAACACACCCGCAGCACTCACAGCACACACACAGCACACACACAGTACACACAGCACACACACAGTACACACCCACAGTACACATAACACACACCACACACAACACACCCGCAGCACTCAGAGCACACACACAGCACACATCCATAGTACACACAACACACACAGTACACACCACAGTACACACAACACACAGTACACACAACACACACAGTACATACCCACAGTACACACAACACACAACACACCCGCAGCACTCACAGCACACACACAGTACACACAGCACACACACAGTACACACCCACAGTACACACAACACACACAGTACATACCCACAGTACACACAACATACACACAGTACACACCCACAGTACACACCCACAGTACACACAACACACCCGCAGTACACACAGCACACACAGTACACACCCACAGTACACACAACACACACAGTACACACCCACAGTACACACAACACACACAACACACCCGCAGCACTCACAGCACACCCACAGCACACACACAGTACACACAGCACACACACAGTACACACACACAGTACACATAACACACACCACACACAACACACCCGCAGCACTCAGAGCACACACACAGCACACACCCACAGTATACACAACACCCACAGTACACACCCACAGTACACATAACACACACCACACACAACACACAATACACACAACACACCCACAGCACTCACAGCACACACACGGTACACACCCACAATACACAGTACACACAACACACAGTACACACCCAGAGTACACACAACATACACAGTACACACCCACAATACACACAACACACAATACACACAATACACCCACAGCACTCACAGCACACACACAGTACACACCCACAGTACACACACACAACACACAATACACACAACACACCCGCAGCACTCACAGCACACCCACAGTACACACAGAGTACACACAACACACAATACACACAACACACCTGCAGTACTCACAGCACACACGGTACACACCCACAGTACACACAACACGTAGCACACCCGCGGCACACACAGCACACACAACACACACAACACATCCGCAGTACTCACAGCACACACATGTTACATACCCACAGTACACACAGAGTACACACAACACACAATACACACAACACACCTGCAGTACTCACAGCACACACATGGTACACACCCACAGTACACACACAGTACACACAGCATACACACAGCACACACCCAACACACACAGTACACACCCAACACACACAGTACACACCCACAGTACACACAACACACAATACACACAACATACCCTCAGTACTCACAGGACACACACGGTACACACCCACAGTACACACACAGTACACACAGCACACACACAGTACACACCCACAGTACACAGTACACACACACAGTACACACAACACACAGTACACACACACAGTACACAGAGTGCACACAACACACAATACACACAACACACCCGCAGTACTCACAGCACACACATGGTACACACCCATAGTACACACACAGTACACACACAGCACACACCACAGTACACAAAACACACAGTACACACCCACAGTACACACAGAGTGCACACAACACAACCGCAGTACTCACAGCACACGGTACACACCCACAGTACACACACAGTACACACAGCACACACCCAACACACACAGTACACACCCACAGTACACACAACACACAATACACACAACATACCCTCAGTACTCAGAGGACACACACGGTACACACCCAGAGTACACACACAGCACACACCCACAGTACACACAGCACACACACAGTGCACACATAGTACACACAACACACAATACAGACAACACACCAGCAGTAGTCACAGCACACAGAACACACACACTCGCAATACACACAACACACCTGTAATACATACACAGTACACACAACACATGATACACACAACATACACATAACATACCCGCAATACATGACACACGATACACACAACGCACACAACACACCCACGATACACACAACACAGAATACACCCACTCACACACCACACCCACAAAAGAATACACCCACTCACAACACAAATACACGCAATACACAAACTCATCACACACACACACAACTCACACACAGGATAGAATACACCCTCTCACACAACACAAACAACACACACAAAACACCACCCACAATACACACAACAGAATACACCCATTCACACAACACCCAACACAACCAACACAATACACATACACAACACAAGCAACACAATACACTCATATACCACACAAACAATACACACAGAACAGGACACATCTACACATAGACACACCACACACTGCCTCTGCTCTGCAGCAGGCTCGCAGACTTGATTTCTTTCCCTTCCCTTCATCCCTTCCCTCCGGGCTGAGCTGTGTATCTGCCAATGAGGCGAGGACCAGCCGTCAGCCCCAGGCAGTGCATAGGGTGGTCGGGTGCCCGGCAGTCGGGGGCCAACGGCACGTCCTGGGCCTAGGGCAGCCCACCCAGCAGACCTCGGGCGGCCCCGGGCACCGCCGGCTCTCGCCCCGGCCGCGAGGGGACGCCTTCCACTCGGACAGCGGACAGCGGGGCCTGCGCTCAGGCCGCCCGGGGCTGTCTCTGCAGCTGAGCCGGCGCTTCCTGGCGCCGCTGTTTGCCTCCTGCCTTTTCAGGATAGGACCCGTCTGGATTCCCAACCTCCCTGGGGTTTTATTCCGGACCTGCAAAGGCACTGAAATGTCACCTGGCGTTTTGTTTCTGAGACCCCGAGGGTTCTGAAGCGCGCTGCGGGCCCCCTGGGGCCTTTCGGAGGGGCCGAGGAAGAGATTTTAGCTGATTCCTTAGCCTCACGGCGTCTGGCTCGAGTTATGAAAACAGCTTAGACCATTTGAGAGAGGCTGCTTCCAGGAGCATGCGGGCGGGAGTAGGAGAGCGGAGGCTCGGGAACGGGGGCACAGAGCAAGGCAGGCGCCCAGGACACTGTCCTGTTCCGAGAAGAGGGGGCAGTGCCTTCACAGCTGACGGCCCGTCCACAAGCCCGCGAAGGCGATGCAGCGAACGCAGGGCGGTGTCCACGCGCCCTTGGCGCCGCAGCAGCGCACGGCGGGCTGACACGGGAAAAATGTGCGGGTCTTTAAGGCACCGATACGGGAAGCATGGCTGACACCCTGCTTCCGCAGGTTTCGCGCTTTCTGGAGGCGTGTTTATTGGCGTCTCTTTTCAGTGCACTATTTGCCCCCGCCTAATTCTGGAAGGAACCGCGGCGATTACCAAGGAGACATGAACCACGGTGCTCAGCATGCGGGCTGCAGAGGAAAGGGTGGTGGGGGTCAGGGAGGCCAGTCCCAGTGTCCACGGGGGCGGGGGACCCATGGGGCTTGTTAGCAAGAGGGCCAGCGGGAGTGGGTCCGGCCGCGTCCTCGAAATGACTCAGGGAGAAGCCGCGCAGGCAGGCTGGGGCCCGTGCACCCATCCACTGGGGATGCTGACTGTCCTCAAGGGGCAAAAGCAATCGTCCTCTGTGGTGTGTGTGTGTGCGCGCGTGCGCGCGGTCGTCTCCAATTCTTTGCGACCGCATGGTCTGTAGCCCGTGGGGCTCCTCTGTCCATGGCATTCTCCAGGCCAGAACACGAGAGGGCTGCCGTGCCCTCCTCCAGGGGATCTTCCTCACTCAAGGTCGAGCCCACATCTCCTGCGCCGGCAGGCGGACGCCTGAGCGCTGCACCAAGCCTGTGCCGTAAATCCAGTCCAAGGGAGAGCAGAACCCTGACTGCAGACGCTGTGCCGGGAGCTCCTCAAATCCCTTCCTCCCGGGCCTCTCACCCAGCCTCCTCACTTCACGGCTCTGAGAAAACACTTTCCTCGGCCGCCAGGCGGACTCTTGTTGACATCCGCAACAAGAATTTGAGAAGTACAGAGACGGCGAAAGAGAATTTGAAGTCTTTAAAAGGGAACTGCAACAGGGAAGAAGAAATCTGACTCCACATTAGATGTGTCTTTCGCTTTAACCTTTTCTTCTACCGCGTTAAGAACGTTGCTGAGAGCCTGAAATATTGTTCCTGTTCACTGACTCACTCCTGTCTGACTCTCTGCCACCCCATGGACTGTAGTCCACCAGGGTCCTCTGTCCGTGGGATTCTCCAGGCAAGCATACTGGAGTGGGTTGCCATTTCCTCCTCCAGGGGACCTTTCTAACCCAGGGATCAAACCTCGAGTCTGCTGCATTGGTGGGCGGAGTCTTTACCACTAGCTCCACCAAGGAAGCCCCTAGCCTGAAATACACAGGAAGGCCATTCTGAAGGCTCTGACGTTTAAAGGGCTGACGCTTTTCCATTCTTACAGAGGTAAAAAGCTGTCTTATAATGTTGTTATAAGAACCTAGGATTCCTGCACCCAGAACTTGGTCACAACCAACCATGCCCCCCTTCTGCTGCCTTTAAAATGCTTTGCTGAAACCCTTCAGGGAGTTGGGGGTTTTGTGACGGGGGAGGGTGAGCCACCCGTCTCCTCACTGGCCCTGCAGTCAACCTGTCTCATCTCCAAACCCTGACGTTTCAGCCCTGTCTGGCCTCACTGTGTGCAGTGAGTCACGGAAGTGGCCAGTCCACTGGACGATGTATGAGTAGACTGTGGCAGGAAACACGGCAGAGGGTGCGTAGTGGGGTGTGTGGTTTAGGGGAATCGGGACCCCCCGGCATCTCAGGCCAGGACTAGCCCTCACTCAAGCCCAACAGAGCAGTCAGCCGCAGGACGAAAACACACAGCCCCAGTCCTGCCGAGAGCCAGCAGCAGCACCGCTCCGGGGACCCACTCACCCCGGTGCCGCCTGCACGGGGGCAGAACTGGCTTCTTGGGCGTTTGATGGCACCTGGAATCGTAGGCTTCCCTCACCTTCTTAGAAATAGCGAGACTGCGAACCAGCATGACGACTGGATTGTGAAGCAGCGGTCAAAATGCCTCAGACAGCTTTTATGTGCTCACTATTCTCTGCGTCTTTCTTTCCTGAGACCGGGGGCACCCAGCCTCCGGGATCTCATGCCTGATGTTCTGAGGCAGAGCTGATGTCATGATCATAGAAATCACACGCACAGTAAATGGAAAATGCGCTTGAGTCGTCTCCAAACCAGCCCCCTGCTCCAGGGTAAGGAAAAACCATCTTCCATGAAACTTGGCCCTGGTGACAACAAGGCTAGGGAGCGCTGCCTAAGACCGAACAGCCTTGTCAGGACCATTCACAAGGGAGAGGCACCCAGGGATGAGGGCTCTGCATGCTGCATGCGTGTTTCCAGCACGGCCTGTCTAGGTGTTGAAATCAAAGAACAGAGCTCTGAAAGTTACCCGGAAAGAGTCTGCCTGGCTATCACAGGGCTTCAGTTCAGTTCAGTTCAGTTCAGTCGCTTAGTCGTGTCCGACTCTTTGCAACCTCATGAATCACAGCACGCCAGGCCTCCCTGTCCATCACCAACTCCCGGACTTCACTCAAACTCATGTCCATCGAGTCGGTGATGCCGTCCAGCCATCTCATTCTCTGCCGTCCCCGTCTCCTCCTACCCCCAATCCTTCCTAGCATCAGACTCTTTTTCCAGTGAGTCAACTCGTCGCATGAGGTGGCCAAAGTATTGCAGTTTCAGCTTTAGCATAAGTCCTTCCAATGAACACCCAGGATTGATCTCCTTTAGAATGGACTGGTTGGAGCTCCTTGCAGTCCAAGGGACTCTCAAGAGTCTTCTCCAGCACCACAGTTCAAAAGCATCAATTCTTCGGCGATCAGCTTTCTTCACAGTCCAACTCTCACATCCATACATGACCACGGGAAAAACCACAGCCTTGACTAGACGGACCTTGGTTGGCAAAGTAATGTCTCTGCTTTTTAATATGCTATCTAGGCTGGTCAGAACTTTCCTTCCAAGGAGTAAGTGTCTTTTAATTTCATGGCTGCAACCAGCATCCGAAGTGATTTTGGAGCCCCAAAAAATAAAGTCTGACACTGTTTCCACTGTTTCCCCATCTATTTCCCATGAAGTGACGGGACCAGATGCCATGATCTTCATTTTCTGAATGTTGAGCTTCAAGCCAACCTTTTCACTCTCCTCTTTAACTTTCATCAAGAGGCCTTTGAGTTCCTCTTCACTTTCTGCCATAAGGGTGGTGTCATCTGCATATCTGAGGTTATTGATATTTCTCCCAGCAATCTTGATTCCAGCTGGTGCTTCTTCCAGCCCAGCGTTCCTCATGATGTACTCTGCATATAAGTTAAATAAGCAGGGTGACAATATACAACCTTGACGCACTCCTTTTCCTATTTGGAACCAGTCTGTTGTTCCATGTCCAGTTCTGACTGTTGCTTCCTGACCTGCATACAGGTTTCTCAAGAGGCAGGTCAGGTGGTCTGGTATTCCCATCTCTTTCAGAATGTTCCACAGTTTATTGTGATCGACACAGTCAAAGGCTTTGGCATAGTCAATGAAGCAGAAATACATGTTTTTCTGGAACTCTCTTGCTTTCTCCATGATCCAGCGGATGTTGGCAATTTGATTTCTGGTGCCTCTGCCTTTTCTAAAACCTGCTTGAACATCTGGAAGTTCACGATTCACATATTGCTGAAGCCTAGTTTGGAGAATTTTGAGCATGACTTTACTAGCGTGTGAGATGAGTGCAATTGTGTGGTAGTTTGAGCATTCTTTGGCATTCCCTTTCTTTAGGATTGGAATGAAGACTGACCTTTGCTTAAGGGTCACCAAACCACTGAAAGACACCAGCCAAAGCAATACAACTCACACCTTACACCAACAGCAGGACAACATGTGCACGACTGAGCACACACGCGCGTACTCTCCTGGCAGGGCCCCCAATGCCTGCCGGCGGTTTCCAGCCACCATGCCAGCTAGCAGGTGCTGACCTTCACTTCCCTCCTTCCTTTCCGTCACTTCACAGCTCCCTCAGTGACCTGCCCAGCCCTGCCAACTCTGCCTTGATGGGTTGCACCTGACCTAAAACTCAGTCACACCTACTTGGAAAAGGTGACCTTGGTGGACATGCACATTGGTCTCTGCAGAGAGATGCTCCCAGTCACTAAGGCGAGGGTGGTGAGGGGCTGAAGCAGGTGGAGGGGCTGGGGGTGCAGAACGCTCTCCCCCCCAACCCCGCACCTCAGCCCCCGCCCTGACATCCTGTCGGGACTGGGCAGCCCTGTACCGAGGCCATGGGTGTGGAGCCCTGCGTGTACCCGGGTCATCCGGAATAGACCAAGCTCCACAGCAAGTGTTGGCATGAGGCTCCCTGACCTACATCGGTCGTTCCCCGACTCCGTACTGGACAAAACATGCACCCTATAACGCCCTAATAACCAGTCACCTAATACCACCCCCCAGCAGGAATCGTCTTTGTCCTGAGGCTGCAAAAATCAACCACTAACCCACGAGAGCATCAGCTCTCCTGTGAGCTGCTGTTCCGACAGCGTCTTCCACTCTAACAAACTCGACTCTGAAATATTCTACGTCTGGAATGTCTTTTCCAACCTGCGCACGGACCACGAGAGATACGAAACTTTAACCTACGGGGGTGACATCTGGAGCTCGGCACCCAGAGTGGGCACCCTGGGACACAGTTTCAAGACACTGAGGAGCTCGGCACCCACAGCGGGCACCCCGGGACACACTTCCAAGACTCTTAGGCAGTGGCTGGTCAGGAACACTCTTCTCACAGCACGTGCGTGGCTGTAACCGGGCGGGTCTGTGGGAAAGGTAGCCCGCCCTCTACAGTGCCAGGCAGACAGCGGGCACCTGAGCAGCACCTGCTACATCTGGGGCGGTGGCTGAAGGGCCCCGTTCGGGACTCAGAGCCACACAGGGGCCGCAGAGCGTTACACGGGAGGACGTAGGCCAGCCAGCACTCTCCTGTCGCCATCCCCGGTGAGGGACCCGCGCCAACCGAGGCTCAGAGGTGAGCTGAAGGTCACAGCAGCAGACAGGTCACAGTGTTTAGGGATGGTGCCCGGGTGTCCAGAATCCAGTGTTCTTTTCGCCTCACCAAGCAGAGGGCTCAAATATATCTGGATTTAATCTCCAGGAGAACAGATGAGCTTAATTAAACTGTAGCTGGAGGGGTTTAATTTAGAAGGGATGACATTTGCAATGAACGAACGACTGGGACGGTGAAGCGAAGCGTTTCAGGGGCTCAGCACCCGGAGGTGGCGACCCTGCTCCTGCAGAGATGCTCAGACTCAGCGGGGGGCTCTGTGGGATGGCCCACGTCCACGAGCTTCACCCGGCTGCTCGTCTGACCCATCAGGGAGTCAGGAGGTCCCTGAAAGACGAGCATTGTCAGAACTAAGACGGTCCACTCGCTCGCAGTGAAGAGCCACGAAACAGAATCTGTGTGACAGTGGTGGACGGAAGGGACAGGGTGTATGGGATCAGGGAAATCCTGCAGAGGTGACGTGGAGTCTGATGGACGACGCAGCCCCTGTTGAGGCGAAGGGGAGTCCAGGCTTTCTGACAAGGAGGGCGCTGGGGTCACCGTTACCGCGGAGGGAAGGAGAGCCTGCTTCCTGACAGCCTGGGTTTGAGGGCACTGGGGAGGGCAGAGACAAGAGGGGCTGGCCTGAGTCCTGGGCGAGCAGGACTGGGCTGCCTGTGAGCAGAGGAGGCTGAGTATGAGAGGAGGGGCTGGCTGTGAGCAGAGGTGTGTGAGCGTCAGAGGAGGTGGGCTGGGTGTGAGCGGCGAGGGCTGGGTGTGAGCGGAGGTGGCTCCCTCGGCCTTTTGCGGGGTACTGGGGAACCAGAGCGCTGACCCAAGGCACCGCCATCAGCCTTGACGATCACCCCATAGGTGGCTAAGGCGTCTGAATTCATGCAACGGGCTGAACTGCGTTCTGCGAGGTGCAGCGCTAAAGCCCTTCACCCAGTGGACTTGGAGACGGGGTCCCTGGAAGGCCTTTCAGGTGACTGAGTCCGGAGGGGGCCTCATCAGAGAGGGTGGGGGTCCCTCGAAGAAGAAGACGGGGGAAGTCGTTCTGTCCGCTCCGCTCTCCTCACCCGCAAAGGACCTCCCCCATGAGGACACAGGAGCGAGCAGGATGCCCTGACGAGCTCCCCTGTGCTGGACCCCGGCCCCAGGACCAGGGGGCACACGTGTCTGCTGCTGCAGCCCCCCCACACACCTCGTCTGTGCTCCTGCTCTCCGGCCACTCCAGCACACTGACCACACGCCCCCGGGGTGAGCTGTGCGTCAAACCCCACCGAGCACCTTCTTAGAGAAAGCGCCTGGGGACGGCTCAGACGGCAGCCGCCTGCGGTCTGCGCGGAGGAAGCAGCCGCTTCCCGGGTGCCGCAGCTCCGCCAGCGCCAGCGGAGCTGACCCACGCCTGCCTCTGCTGCCTTTGAACGGCGCTTCTCCAGCCGGCTTCAGCTGCAAAAGCGGTTATCGCAGGACGCACCCGGGGAGGGGATGTTCCCACTCTGCCTGCAGACGGCGTGTACAGAGAGCCTGGCGGTTACCACGGGAAGTGATACACACGCAAGGAAACGTGTGTTCCTGCACGCTCAGTCGTGTCTGACTCTTTGCAACCCCTTGGACAGTAGCCCGCCAGGCTCCTCTGTCCGTGGGATTCTCTAGGCCAGAATACTGGAGTGGGTTGCCATTTCCTCCTCCAGGGGATCTTCCCAACCCAGGGATCGAACCCATGTCTCCTGCATTGGCAGGTGGGTCCTTCACCACTAGGCCCACCTGGAAAGCCCGACTGCTCCCACAGACCAGCAGAATCGTGTGTGTCTAATACATGGATTTGCAGGCACGGCCATTTAGTTACTTTATCAGGATTCCAAGATACAACCCATCCTCGTAACGATCTGAAGTCCGTCAGATTTTCATTCTGTGATGCTGGCTTAAGACGGCTGGGTTACATGAACGCGCTGTCCGGATGGCCTCATGAGAACTACCGTCCTGTGAAACGGCCGATGTGGGGAAATTTCACAGCCATGTGTACAAGACACGCAAAAGAACAGAGAAAGCTGCTCAGCAGTCATGCTGCTGCAACCGCACTACAGGAGCAAGGTATACAGGAGCCCCTCGGGTGACATTTCCCACTGTGGGAACAAAAACTGGCTTCTGGCACATCCCTGCACCAACTGACATCTTGCCGACATGTGTGTCTCTGCGTATGGATCCACAGAACCAGACGCAGCTTAATTGCTTTGAGATCCATTTACGAGGAGTCACGCTGAACACAACCGAACAGAACATCACAGACAGACACAGCCAAGGGCGCCGGTCAGGTGAATGCTCCCTGTGATCCCAAAGGGAGACGGGGCTGCCGTCGGATTTCCTTGTTCCATCCGGTGGAGGTCAAGGGGCTTGAAATATATCAAACGCGACGACTGGCGACACTTGAGGGGCTCAGTGGTTAAAGAACCCGCCTGGCAATGCAAGAGACACGGGTTCGATCCCTGGGTTGGGAAGATCCTCTGGAGAAGGGCAGGGCAACCCACTCCAGTATTCTTGCCTGGAGAATCCCATGTACAGAGGAGCCTGGCGGGCTATAGTCCATCACGGGTTCCCAAGAGTCAGGCTAACACACACACACACACAGGACTATACTGGATGTGAAAATGGAGATGAACACCCATCCAGGTGATGTGAGAAGTGTGAATAGGAGGTATACGTCATATCTCCTGTCCAGGAAGAGTTCTCTCTCCCCCATTGTTCCATCTCGGACAGCTGAGAGCGGGTCATTATGGCTTTAAATAGTGTAATTACACAGCATTGTTCGCTGTGCATTCTAGGCCTAGGGACTGTAGGTGGCCCATTTCTTGAAGATGTTTTTTTTCACATGGACCATTTTGAAGGTCTGGTAAACACTGCTTCTAGACTGTCTATGTTTTCATTTCGGGGCCTTCAGGAAGGTGGGAATCGTAGTTCCCCAACCAGGCATCAAACCCACCCACCGGAAGGCAAAGTTCTGGACCACAGGACCGCCAGGGAAGTCCCTTCTTCCGTGTCTTCGTGTCCGTGTCTTCGTGGCAACTGGGAGTGCCCAGGCCTGGCCACCTAAGTCACCCTGTAATCCGGAGGACCAAGGACCATGGCCTTTGATCTCCGCAGGGCTGCCGGCAGGGGGAGGTGGTGCAGAGGGTCTGGGGGAGATGTGAGGGGACAAGGGCCTACCATTCAGGTCACTGGAGTCACCCAGCTGAGGAGGGCCTGGGATGTGCCAGTGCCCACAGACCAAGGGACAGAGCAGGTGGGATCCAAGGCGGGCATCACACAGCCCCGGAGGACCCTGGGGCCGGCCCGGGACCAGCTGGCCAGAGGCGGAGCCAGAGCAAGGGCTCCTGGAAGGCAGCACTCCCGGAAGCCATGGAGGAGGTGAGACCTCTCAGGATGGAGGAGGACTTGAGGATCTTCAGAAATGCAGAGCTCACTGAGCAGAGGCCTTCCTGCTGACCAGCCAGACGCTGAATGTCAGGGGAGAGGAAGCAGGAAGCTGACAAGCAGGGGTTGGAGGGGAAAAAAAAAAGAAAAGTAGGGACTCCCTCGTGGGTAAAGGGGGCCCAGAACACACTACAGGGGCCCAAGGATTCTTCTGAGCTGAAGACATCTGAGAATCAACAGCAGTGGGAAGAGGCTTTTTTCTAAACCCTGCTTATATTCCTCAAAGCAAAGGCTCCCTGGGTTGGTGTGACTTGTGCAGTTGTGTCCAACTCTGTGCAACCCACAGACTGTACCCGTCCATGGGATTCTCCAGGCAAGAATACTGGAGTGGGTTACCATTTCCTCCTCCAGGGGATCTTCCCAACAGAGGGATCATACCTGGGTCTCCTGCATTGCAGGCAGACTCTTTACCATCTAAAGGGGCTTTACCAAGTGGTACTGATGCTCGGAGCATAGGTGCCATCGCTGGTGGGGGAACTAAGATCCCATACCCCATGTCACGAGCACAAAAGATTTAAAAAAAAAACAGTAGGGCCCTTCCTTCTCTTGTGTTTCCTGTGTAGCAGAGAAGACGTACAGAAAATAAACCCTACACAATTAAGAAAATGGTAACAGGATCATGTATTTCGATAATTACCTTAAGTGTAAACGAATTAAATGCACCAAGTGAAAAGTGAAATCACCTTAAGTGTAAATGAATTAAATGCACCAAGTGAAAAGTCGCTCGGTCATGTCAGACTCTGCGACCTCATAGACTATACAGTCCATGGGATTCTCCAGGCCAGAATCCTGGAGTGGGTAGCCTTTCCCTTCTCCAGGGCATCTTCCCAACCCAGGGATTGAACCCAAGTCTCCTGCATCGCAGGCAGACTCTTTACCAGCTGAGCCACCAGGGAATCTGGAGTGGGTAGCCGAGCCCTTGTCCAGCAGATTTTCCTGACCCCGGAATCGAACCTGGGTCTCCTGCATTGCAGACGGATTCTTTACCAACTGAGGTACATTCCAACCAAAATACAGACTTGCTGGGCAGATGCAAACAGGTCCATAAGTTGTGCTTGTCCCATTCCATGGAGTTGAAGGGGCACTTGGAAGTGTCAAAGGCGCTGACTGCCTACACTTGAGGGGCTTCTTGAGTGCACGTATCCACCCCCACTTTCCACATCACTCTGCCTGGCCCCCCAGATTGTATGTAATTATTTTATGCTGTTAGGTCAATCATGTTCCCATGACGGCTTGCAACTTTAACAATCTTTATTTTTTTGTTTGGCTATGGACTGTGAAAACTGATAAACATCTTTCACTATTGCGATTACATGACTATTACTCTGGAGAAGGCAATGGCACCCCACTCCAGTACTCTTGCCTGGAAACTCCCATGGACGGAGGAGCCTGGTGGGCTGCAGTTCATGGGGTCGCTAAGAGTTGGACACGACTGAGTGACTTCCCTTTCACTTTTCACTTTCATGCATTGGAAAAGGCAATGGCAACCCACTCCAGTGTTCTTGCCTGGAGAATCCCAGGAACAGGGGAGCCTGGTGGGCTGCCGTCTATGGGGTCGCAGAGTTGGCCACGACTGAAGTTGCAGCAGCAGCAACTATTACTCACTTAATACCACCGTCTCATCATCGGTCAACAGGAAAATAATACAATTCTGTTATCGCCAAAACTGCATCACAAAAAACCATTTAACAAAAAAACCTATAATCGGTTTTTAAAATCCATATGGCTGTCAGAATTGAAGTGGAATTTTTTGAAAAATACAAATGCCCAGGTATTGCGTGCTTTTCTCCAAAGCTCCAGATGTTCCCGGTGAGCTGGCACGTCTGAAAACGACTGGACTGTGTGACGATCTTATACTTTTACCCAGTTTGTTTCACTGTTTCTGTCTCACATTCAGTACTATTTCATTTACTTTATGTTTTCCAATTTCTCCATCTCTCTTTTTTTTTTTCCTGATGTTCTTTCTCAAGTCTTTATCAAGTGTGGAAGAAAAGCTTTGGTATACACATGTATAAGTAGTGTTATAATACAATCAATACAATACACTAGTGTATAAATACAATATATATTGTAGAAAACTTGGGAATTTTGGCCTAACTAAAATATTTGACATTTCGATGGCATTCCTTTGACTTAGTATGAATAAAGGGCTAGATTTCTAATTAAAAAAAAAAAAATACACATGCAACAGGCCACAGAGGTTGTATGGCACAGGGAGCTATAGTCAATGTCTTATAATAACCTGCAATGGAAAATAACCTCAAAAATAATATACATGGATAACTGAATCACCTCACTGTGCACCCAAACACTGTAAGTCAACTATGATTGATTTGATTTAGTCACTAAGTCGTGTCCGACTCTTGCGACCCTATGGACTGTAGCCTGCCAGGCTCCTCTATCCATGGGATTCTCCAGGCAAGAGTCCTGGAGTGGGTTGCCATTTCCTTCTCCAACACAACTATAACTCAATAAAATACATATATATAAGAAAAAGAAATTCTCCTGCCATAAAGCCTGTCCTTAGGATTTTCACAACCCAGGAACGCTGACTTTTATGACTAAACGGAAGTCTGCACAGGCCAGCACCTGGGTAAGAAATCACCCAAACAGACGTCACCATACAACGACTGTACCTCCCATCTGTTCTCCTGAGAGCCCATTTATGTTCCTGAAAGATACTTGTTCTCCGGGAATTGCCCCTCTTTCTCCCCAACCCGTATTAAGACGGTATATAAACCCCAGCTTCTAAATGCCTCCTTGAATCATATTTCCTGTGCAGTGCCTTCTTCTTATGCAGAGAGAAATCTGTATTTTCTCTTGCTAATGTCTTCTGTCTGTTTAATTACACACCCCCGACGCAGAACCTAAGAGTGTACAGGAAAAGGTGCCAGGACACGCCACCGGGACCTGGTATGTCTCCATATTTTAAGCACAGAAGAATGATACCCGGACAAGTTGGGAGGAAGCAGTTTCAGCAAAGACAATGAGTGCCAGCCCTGTGCGGCACTCCCTCCTAGCGAGGCTGTAACCAGCGTTGGAACGTGACTGCCCCTTTTATACAGCTGTGCTTTACGGCTTCCCTATTAGTACCGCTGCAGCGGTGACGCCATGCGGTGACGCGCACACCGTCGTAACTCCGCGCCGGCACCGTGACTCTGCAGGGACTTAATACATTATCGCGTGAGGCGCCCGTGAACAGGGAGGCTCGCCACCCCCGCGCGCTGGCTCCTGCGCTGCGCCAGACAGAGCAGCAGGACGCCACCTGAGAGTTCTGTCGCGTCTCCACGGGCCTCTCCGCACCCGCTCCCTGCATTCAGGTGCGAAGTCGCGCGGTCGTGTCCAACTCTCCGACCCCACGGACTGGAGCCCGCCAGGCCCCTCTGTCCATGGGATTTCCTAGGCAAGAACACTGGAGTGGGTTGCCATGCCCTCCTCCAGGGGATCTTCCCGACCCAGGGATCAAACCTGGCATCTCTTACGTCTCCTGCACTGAGAGGCAGACTCCTTACCACCGAGCCACCTGGGAAGCCCCTGCACTCCGGAGACAAAGTCAAGTATGGAATGATTGGGCTGCAGGCTGGGGCACAAGCAGGAACGTGTCAACACGGGCCTTCTTACCACAAGAAGCACATCGCCGGGGGAAAACCAAAATGCATGAGCTGTTATTTGCATAGGAAACGGGGCAAGAGAGGTTTCACTCTGCAAGACAAACACCTGCTTGAAAAGACATGGGTATGGAACGAGGGGAACTGGCGGAGGACACCGGAAGAGCTGGATTAGGCCCAGGCCACGCGCTTGCTCACCCTCCTTTGACGCATCTGAAACCAACAGGGCTGGCAACAGGGCCGTTCGAGCTCCGGTCCGCCGCCTCACCAAGGGAAACTCCTGTCCTGCAGGCTGGAGCCCAACCCCTGCCCCCGCCTCCCCCTCCCCTCCCCCGCCCACGCTTTTGCTGCAACTGTCCTCACGCAAAGCAGCAACGTGGTCTCCTCCTAAACGCTGCTTGCGCACACAGTCGCAAACCTGGAGACACCGTGTTTCCGTTAACAGGGTGCCTGGCGAAGGAAGGGCTGCCTGGAGGCGGAGGCAGGCAGGCACCGGCCTCCTCTGTGAACTCCCGCGGCCACACGATTCAGGAGGAGAACCAGCATCTTGTCCTCTCAGCTGCCAGGATGGGCTGGAAGACAGTGCTCCTACTGGGAGCCTCCCCGGAGGGACCAGTCTGCCCAAGGGTTGGGGGGGGGGGGTGCCTTGCTGTGCCAGGTTGAGCAACAGCAACCTGCAGTGCATACAGGAGGTGGCCCTTCTAGAAGCCGCTTTATCACCTGAAGGGTTCAACATTAAGTGTGGGGGGTAGTACAGTTCTTAGGGAAAAGAACCCATCTGTGTGGAACCTGTAGCGGGACACTGAGCCCGCAGACATGCACACATCCTGACATAAAAAGCAGAACCCTACGGCCCCCAGCCCCTGCCGCGCCAGCCCTGCGGCTTCAGTTCCAACTCTCGCGGCTTAGCAGCTGGGCTGCGTCCACTACTGAGCTGAACTCACTGTGGATGTGAATCCCTGTCCCTCACTGACACTCAATGATGCTTACGGCTGCAATGTAATAAAAAATAAAAAAAAAAAAATTGGTCTTTGCCCCTGGTATCCACCAGGCTCCTCTGTCCATGGGATTCTCCAGGCCAGAACACCAGAGTGGGTAGCCATGGCCTTCTCCAGGGGAATCTTTCCGACCCAGGGCTGGAACCCGGGTCTCCTGCATTGCAGGCAGATTCTTTACTGTCTGAGCCACCAGGGAAGCCCTACTTTAACTTTCCCGCACAGAGCTCCTAAAACCCTTGACACGTCCTGGGCAGTGAGCGCATTTTCCACGTCATTCATAATAATCCCCTTTCAAGCACACCTGGGTATCTGGTCCCCAGATGGACTCACCACGCGGGGTGGGGGTGGGGGGGGTTGTTGATGGGCTCCTGGCTGTGCCCCACCCCAAGCCATGACTTGAGGGCTGCCACTTGCAGCCCACCCCCTCATGTCCAGGGCCAGTGAAAGATGCATTTATTTACCAACACCCAGCGAATCAACCACCGGCAATGGAGCCAGCACAAAGACCCTTAAAAACAAGGAGGCCCTTGGCGCTGCTGAAGACAGGCGGGGGCTGGAGGCTGGCGCACCTGAGTGGGCCTGAGCGCTGCAGCAGCCCAGCCACCCACCCCTTACCCCACACAGCTGATCCGCTGCAGGGTTCCTGGGCTGTATTTATACATGGATTTGGCTGCAGCACGTCTGGGCTGTGGCAGGCAGAAGCTTCGCTCTTTGGATATGGCATGCAGACTCCTAATGATGGTGATGTAGGATCTCGGTCCCTGACCAGGGATTGAACCCAGGCCCCCTGCATTGGGAGCCCCGAGTCTTAGCCACTGGGCTGCCAGGGGAGTTTGGATGAGTTGCATTCTTAAGGTAAACCAGTGAAGGCAAGCACAGCATCTTCCCGAGTTCTGAGTCATTGTAGTGAATTACAACTGCCGGGGTAGGGGGCTCTGTGTGATGCCCAGGCTTGTGTTTGGCTGGGGAGAAGTGTGAGTGGCCCGGATGCCTCCATTGGTAGCTGGCGTGTGAAGTGGGGTATGTCCGGGGGCGCTGAGCCCAGAACCCAGGGTCTGCACTAACTCCAGGGAGCTCGTGTCCTAGGTATATTGAATCATGGGAGACCCAGTGGGGGTCTGAGATCAGGCACAGGCTGGCGGGGGTGGGGGTGGGGCATTCTGTATTTCGAATCCCCTTATAGGTTGAATGCAGCGAGTCAGGTCCTGAACCCCAAAAGCAGGTCATTCAAGAACAATCCCCCATCTCAGCTGCCTCTGGAGGCCGGTTTTGGAGTAACAGTCCTGAGGCTGTGATTTCTGCGGCACCGGCTCGCTGGTTAGTGAGAGGCCACAACGGTGAGACGACCTTCCAGGGAAACGCTCTTCCCTGCCCGGGTTCCCCACAAGGCACCCTCTCAGGATCCAGGAAGCAGCTGGGAAGGCCGTCGCCCCAGTGGATATGCACCCTGCCTGGAGGGGACACCCCGGGGTCACCAGGAACCACGCCTCAGAAGAAGCTCCCGGATGCTCCGGAACCTGCACCTGCGGACGGCGGAAGCTCCGCCCCGCATCTCAGCAGCCGCGGAGCGCCACGAGGCACCACTGCTCACCATCAGCCTCGCCCAGGCTCGGACACCTCCTCCCCTCCCCACAGGGGACCCTGCGTGATGCAGGGTGGAGCTTCCCCTGAGGCCCCTTCTAGTGGTAGAAACACACAGAAGCCTGGCGACTGCTCAGTGAAAACCAAGGGCCCTCGCGCGCACCAGCTCGGCGGTGACAAAGTATCATCCCGAAGCGCGCAGGCAGAGGGGCTGCAAGGATGGCTGACTGACGTCAGAATCGCCGAACGGCGCTGAGCTGCGCGTCCAGCTCTGCATGTCACAAACCAGGATGCCGGGATCCCGCGCCACCCAAGGCGCCTCTTCCTCGCCCAGCGCCCGTCGGCCGCACTCGGTCAGGTCTAGGCGCTCTGGGACGCACCCGGGCGCCCCGGGCGGTTCTGTCTGGTGTGTGTCTCCAGCCGGGTGTCCCAGGGCAGCGCGCTCCCCGCCACGAAGTGAAGGGCCCTCCCCGGGCACGGCGCTCCCGCTGCCCGCAGTGCCCTGGCCTAGAGTCTCAGGAGCCGCGCAGCAGCCATCCGCGTGGGCACAGAGAGCCCCCGACCCGCACCGGGTGTCTCCCCGTTCCCAGGTGTGGATTCTCGTACCTTGTCCGCGGGAGGAGCCGGAGAAAAGCGGCGCGCGCAGGCCAGGAAGATGTCGGGCTCGGGCTTCCCGCTCCGCACCTCGGGGTCGTCGCCCAACACTACGTGGTGGAAGAGGCCGAAGAAGTCCTGGTGGCGGCTGGTCTTCAGCTGGAAGGACGCCGTCCCCGAGCTGGTGGCCACGGCGCACTGCACGCCGTGCTTCCGCAGATGGCGGATCAGCTTCTCCACGCCTGGGGGGTGGAGGGGGTGGAGAGGGCGACCGTCAGGGATGGGGGTGGGCAGGCCTCGGGGGGATGCTGGGCCTGCCCCGTTCCCCCCAGCCCGCGGCCTCGTCTGATCTCATCGCTGTCCTCATGGGGCGGGGATGCCAGCACCGGGACATCTCCACTCAGCAGCACCGTGGAAAAGCAGTTCAGGGCTCGGCGATGGCCTTTCCCAGGGGATCAGAGGCGACTGTATGGGATGGCTGGTGCTCTGCTTGCACGCCAGTCGGAGCAATGGCCTCCCTGACGGCTCAGCGGGTAAAAAGTCCACGTGAACCTATCTACATACAATAGCTAGGACGTGGAAGCAACCTAGATGTCCATCCACAGATGAACGGATAAAGAAGCCGTGGTACACCTGTACAATGGAATCTTACTCAGCCATAAAAAGGAAAAAGAGAAAGAGGTTCTTTGGAAGAGTTCTTTGACAGCTCACTCAGGAGCACAGCGATAACGTAACTAGCCCTAGACCCATGGGAAAGATACGGAGTCTGTACCTAAGAACCATCCCGGACCTGGCACCGCACGCCCTCACTGGTGAACCTACCAAACGTCCCAGGAAGAAACAATGCCAATCCTAAGGAAACCTCACAGAATCACAGGCAACACACTTACTTCCCAACTCGTTTTTTTGAGACCGGCACTTTTCTGATACAGAAGCTGGAGAGAGGCATACAAAAAACTACAGACCCATATGTCTTGTGAACACACACATTTAACCTCACACTGAAGCCAACTTACAACCACTATGAAAGAATTCTACTTGAAGATTTGCTATGGGGTTGGAACCTGTTATTTGAAATATTAAAAAGCCACACTATTTAATTAGCTTGCAACAACTAACGACCAATATGGAGAATTACATTAGCTAAATTTCCATAAAAAACCTTCATGAAACTGGTGAATTACAAGGATGAAAGGATGCCTATAACAAATACATATCTAATAATCAGCTCAGTCTGGATATGGTGATTAAAGCTGAATATCAACATGATTTGCATTTAAAAAGGTTCAAGATGTATGACCCAATAGTAAACCAACATACTAAAAAATATTGCGGCATATTTAAATATATGCTTCCTGTAAAACTTGAAAAAGAAAATTTTGCTGGAAGAGTTCTCTGATGCTACTGATTATAAAAATTTAAATATAGTTGATGTCATTTTAGCTTATCCTTCGAATACTTCTAGTTGTGTGAATATTTTGTGATGCACTAACATTACGGGACAATACGATACCAAAATAAATACATACAAGGAAGCCTCTACTGGAATATAGAGTCAACATTTTTATCCACAGGGGAATGAATGAAAAAGTTTTTGGATGACTGTTAAATTTTTTTTTTTAAGATTTGTTGTTTTTATTGATGTATTTATTTCTGGCTATTATTGGGGCTTAGTCACGGCATGCAGGATCTCTGCTACAGTGTGCAGGTTTCCTTCCTAGCTGCGATGCGTGGGGTTTAGCTGGCCCTGGGTGCGTGGGATCCTATTTCCCAGATCAGGGAGCCCACCCATGGCTCCAGTACTGAAAGTTGGATTCCTGACCACTGGAACCCCAGGGGAGTCCGGGAATGACTCCTACTAAATCAGGCGAGCTCCGTGAAGATGTGTGAGATGGACACGAACATGAACCCAGAGATGGGGAGATTAACCGCAGCCCGTGGCAAGTAGACCCTGTCTCTGGGGCTCGCTTCTGCCCTGGGATACAGTAACAATGAGGGTTCCTGGTGGTGACGCTGTGAAGGAATGCCTGTAAAACATCCTGCCCGTAAAAGCACACACAGCAAGATAAGGCCCCACGAGATGGCAGTAGCCATGGTCGCCCCCAATCCGTCAAATTTGAGTTACAGTCACTCATCAGTCACTCAAACTTCCTGATATTAACACAGATTTGCCCCATCCCTTCAAAACCTTCTGTGTCCTTTAAATACCATCCGCTGACTTTTTCCTAGTCTCTCTGCGACCAAAAAGACTAGAAACATGACGGGACTTCTGTTCTGCACAGAAGCTCGTTAATTAGGTACATAAATGAAACGCAGGCAGCAGACAGCTGGTAGCCTCGGTGTGCTCAAGTGGGTTTCAGGGCCGGCACACACAGATAGCTCTTGCTACAAAGAATGAGCACTCCCAGGACTGATCTACAGGGAAGGAAAGGAGAACCGTCGAGGATCAGCGATGCTGAGAGGTGTTTCTGCCTGACTTCATCCGAGAGGCTTCGGGCTGCTGAGGAGAGACACGGAAGAGCTAGGAAAGTGGGTCTGCACGCAGAAGAGCCAGGAAAGTGGGTCTTAGGTCTGCACGCGGAAGAGCCAGGAAAGTGGGTCTGCACATGCACACGTGCAGAGAAGGTCGACAGGGGACACGGGTTCTTTCGGCTGCTGCCCTGAACCCAGAGACGCGCTGTGGTTGGGAGCGGAGAAGACCCGGGGCAGGGAGACAACACCACTCAGGGACAGGTTCAGCATGCATCTCGGGACCGCAGAGCAGCCGTGGAGACTAGAGTCCTGCGGGGAGGCGGCGGCGTGGGGGCTCGGCTGATGGAACCACCCGGGGGGAGAGCAGACACCACGCCCGTCCTGGCACGGGGTTTGCCGGGAGCGGGCTGGCCAGCCCTGACCTCCAACCTAAGCATTCCTGGACACGAGGCTTGGTCCCTCCTCCTCGCAGCCCCCGGGGGGAAGGGAGACCCATTCTCCTAGACGGTGACCGTGCCACTGCCTGGGAGGTGACAGGCTGGCACCAGCGTGGAACAGGTCACAGGGGATGCCTTCAAGGGCGGTGGTGGGTCCAGTGGTGGGCCCCAAAAGAGACGTCAGGTCCTCACCCCTGGTGTTCTGAACGTGAACGTGAACTCACCTGGGACAAGGGTCTGTGCAGAGGTGAGGTCCTAACCCCTGGGGTTTCTGACCATGAACTGACCTGGGACGAGAGTCTGTGTAGAAATGAAGGTCCTCACCCCTGGGGTTTGTACCATGAACTGACCTGGGACATGAGGGTCTGTGCAGAGGTGAGGTCCTCACCCCTGGGGTTTCTGACCGTGAACTGACCTGGGACAATGAGGGTCTGAGCAGAGGTGAGGTCCTCACCCCTGGGGTTTCTGACCGTGAACTGACCTGGGACAATGAGGGTCTGAGCAGGGGTAAGGTCCTCACCCCTGGGGTTTCTGATCGTGAACTGACCTGGGACATGAGGGTCTGAGCAGGGGTAAGGTCCTCACCCCTGGGGTTTCTGACCATGAACTGACCTGGGATAATGAGGGTCTGAGCAGATGTGAGGTCCTCACCCCTGGGGTTTGTGACCGTGAACTGACCTGGGACGTGGGTCTAGAGGTGAAGGTCCTTACCCCTGGTGCTTCTGAACTGAACTGACCTGGGACGAGGAGGGTCTGTGCAGAGGTGATGAAGGACCTCCAGAATGAGATCAGCATGGATTTAGGGTCAGCCCTAAACCCAGTAGGACTTCCCAGTTGGCTAGGCGGTAAAGAATCTGCCTGCCAACGCGGGAGACAGAGGAGATTCAGGTTGGATCCCTGGGTCGGGAAGATTTCCCTCAAGAAGAAAATGCCAACCCACTGCAGTATTCTTGCCTGGAGACCCCATGGACAGAGGAGCCTGGTGGGCTACGGTCCATGGGGGTTAAGAGAGAGCCATACGCGACTAAACAACGCACGCAGGCATGCTCAAACCAGTGACGTGTATCTTGCTTGGTTCCAGCTGTTGTCATACAGCCCCACCGGCCTGGCTGGTATGTAAACACGGAAATCTGTTTCTCACAGGTCTGCAGGCTGCAATCGAGACCAAGGTGCCCGCATACCCAGTGTGTCCTGAGCGGGCCCTCTTCCTGGCTCACAGCCACCTACCCTGTGTCCTGATGTGGGGGGTTGGGGGAGTGAGCGAGCTCTGAGGGGCCTCTCGCAGAAGGGCGCTAATCCCATTCCTGGGGCACCTCCCTCATGAGCTCACCACCCCTCAATCGGGTCAGCTCCAAATGCAGTAACACTGCGGGTCAGGACTTCAACTATATGAACTCGGACAGACCCACAGACGTTCCTAACACAGCAACTGGAGCCCTTAGTAACTGGTGTCCTCACTAGAGAGGAAGGGGCAATGCACACAGAGAAGAAGCCACGTGGAGACGGAGGGAGGCAGCCACCAGCCCAGGGACGGACGCCTGGAGCCCCCAGAAGCTGCAAGAGGCGGGGAGGAGCCTCCCCTGGAGCCTCTGGAGGGACTGTGGCCCTGCGCACACCTTGACCTCAGCCTTCCGGTCTCCAGGGCTGTGAGTGCGTGCATTTCTGTTGTCTGTGGTCATTTGGTACGTCAGCCACAGGAAACTGATGAAACGGACCCAAGGTAGGAGACCTCGTGGTGGAGGTTAGAAACGGGGGGCCGTGATTATGAGAAGAGGTCATAGCTCATGACTGCAAATAGGAACATGTGCTGGCAACATTTTGACAAACTGTTAGCCATCAAGCACAGAGCTCAGGAAAGAAACAGGAGACACACATAACACGGGAACAACACTGGAGCCCCGGCTCTTGGCAGCGGTAGGAAGAAGCCCCCAGAACCTCCAGCTGCCACCTCGGACCCCGAGACCAGATCTCTCCACTGGAATGCCAGCCAGGAGATGCAAGGGGGCGGCGACCTATAGGAGCAGGTTCTCAAAGCAGGACTCCCGATGACGGGGGCAGAGTGCACGGACAAAGCAGGCGATTAGACAGTTAGCCCCACGAGCGGACTGGAAGCGCAAAAAATATGGGAGACCCCGTATGTTAAATGATCACTCAAGAAAGGAGAGCTGCTTAACCACAAAACCAAGCAGGCTTCACTCAGTTCAGTCACTCAGTCGTGTCAGACTTTGCGACCCCATGGACTGCAGCGCGCCAGGCCTCCCTGTCCATCACCAACTCCCGGAGCTTGCTCAAACTCATGTCCATCGAGTCGGTGATGCCATCCAGCCATCTCATCCTCTGCTGTCCCCTTCTCCTCCTGCAGTCAATCTATCCCAGCATCAGCAAAGAGACATTTGGGGGATAATGGGGTCACACAGAGTCAGACACGACTGAAGTGACTTAGCAGCAGCAGCAGCAGCAATGCGTGGTCACCAAAAGCACACAGGTTCCCTCATGGACTCCTGACCAAGGTTCAATGTACTTAGAATCTAAGTTGAAATAAGGAACTGCAAGCCTGTCTTTTAAGGTCTGATCCTGGAGACATTCTCTACCTCAGTTAAGTTGTCCGACTCTGCGACCCCATGGACTGCAGCACGCCAGGCCTCCCTGTCCATCACCAACTCCTGGAGTTTGCTCAAACTCATGTCTACTGAGTCAGTGATGCCATCAAGCCATCTCATCCTCTGTTGTCCCCTTCTCCTCCTGCCCTCAATCTTTCCCAGCATCAGGGTCTTTTACAGTGAGTCAGTCCTTTGCATCAGGTGGCCAAGCCATTGAAGCTTAGCAGCAAAACCATGCGACTGAAGCAGGAGACTTGCCCCCAGACAATAAAAGGATGGTGGCATGAGGCCCACAGCCTGCCCAGTGAGCTCAGTGACTTCGTCATGCTCTGCACACATGAAAAAACAACTCTGTGCAACAGCTTGGCCATGCAAGACAAGAAAACTCCCCTCCCCCTGGAGGAGGAGCTGATGATGGAAGCGTGACATCTACTCAAGAATAAGGACAAAGGTGGTCTTCTCCTCCTCCCTGCTTTTCTTTTGGTTATACACTTGTGGCCCGCCAACTTCTCGAGGCGCGGCAAGCCTTCTCTTCCTGCTGGCAAACCTCACAGGCGTCTTATTCTAATTAGCCACGTCGTATCTACCACTTTGCTCTCTCTGAATTCCCGTCTGTGCGGAGACAGAAAGGACTATGGCACCAGAGCTCTTTGGACCCCCCCGAAACAACATCCCAATGCTGCACTGACACCTCTGCTCCCTCAAAGGGCACCCTGAGCAATGCCTGCATTGTAACCTCATTATGGATTTCTACTCAGTCGCTTTGGAACGGCATGACCACAGGCTGCGAGCTCACATTCCGGGGCAGATAAAGGGGATGACCTCCTGCTGACTCACCCTGAGGGCCACTCTCCTTTCAACTGTGGTGTCTGACTGCTTGCGACTCCCTGGACTATAGCCCGCCAGGCTCCTCTGTCCCTGGGATTCTGCAGGCAAGAATACTGGAGCGGGCAGTCATTCCCTCCTTCAGGGGATCTTCCCAACCCACAGATCGAACCTGAGTCTCTTTCATCTCCTGTACTGGCAGGGGGGTTCGTCACCACTGGCGCCACCTCAAGGGTGGATCTTTCTGATCCAGGGATCCCGCGTTGCAGGCAGGATCATTTACCGTCTGAGCCACCAGGGAAGCCCCCCTCAAGAGTGGGGCGGGTGGAAATTTCAGGCTCTGGGGCGCGGCGCAGCCTGGAAGGGGACTCTTCCTACGAGTCGTCATTGCCTTTGAGGGGCCTGTTCTCCAAATCTTTCCCTGGAAACACGGCAGCTCTGCACGCTGGAGCCCCTACCAGTCAGAGGCCAGCTCTGAGCGTCTCTGGGCAGCTTACTTAAACCTGGCAGGACTGTAGAGCATCACCTGGAAAGTGTAGGTGCTAAAACAACCTGAGGCTGACAAGCAGGCACACTTACGAACACACGGAGGACCTGACTCTCAGCTAGTCCCTGACGCTCCTCAGGGTCATAAAGGAGACTCACCTCATATACAAGCCAAAAAAGCAAAAAAAGTTCCCACTTGCTTAACACCTGTCTCTTCGTATAAAAAAGGCCAAGCAATGTAATTTAAATATTTCAGGATTTTCATTCTATGTGTCAAGTACTTGCTTTGGATGTTGGTGATTTTTTTTTTTAATTACTTTAAGGGATGTGTATGTGTGCATACATGCATCAGAGAGGTATCCTAAGAAACGGTCTGCAAAGAGGCACCCTGAATGGCTAAACAGTGTGTCCGTGCTAAGCCAATTCAGTCGTGTCTGACTCTTTGCGACCCCATGGACTGACTGTAGCCCGCCAGGCTCCTCTGTCTGTGGGATTCTCCAGGCAAGAATACTGGAGTGGGTTGCCATACCCTCCTCCAGGGGATCTTCCCGACCCAGGGGTCGAACCTAGCAGGAAGGTTCTTTACCACTAGCACCACCTGGGAATCTCTGTTAAACAGTAAGTAATGGGGCTTCCCTGGTGGCTCCGTTGGTAAAGAATCTGCCTGCAATGCAGGAGACCTGGGTTCGATCCCTGGATTGGGAAGATTCCCTGGAAAAGGAAACGGCCACCCACTCCAGTATTCCGGCCTGGAGAATTCCACAGACTGTGTAGTGCATGGTTTAACAAAGAGTCAGACATGACTGAGCGACTGAACTGAACTGATCTTATAAGACCTGAAATTTATTTATATGTAAGACAAAAAAGATGAAGACATTTTAGTCAACTCTACGAATCGAAGGACACGAGTTTGAGGAAGCTCAGGGAGATGGTGATGGACAGGGAGGCCTGGCATACTGCGGTCCATGGAGTCGCAGAGCCAGACACGCCTGATCGGCTGAGCTGAAGTGAGATGCGTGTGTCCTCCCGTGACTGTGGACTGCGTGGAGGAGACCTTTCTTCCGTGTCTCCCTGAGCACCCACTCAGCAGCAGGGCACACGGGGGTTCAGTAAAGGAAGAAGGACGGTACAGAGTGGCCCTGAGAAAGCCAGTGCCTTCCTGCCAGGGTGCTGGAAGGTGTATGCACAAAGTAGGGTGGCGGGAGACGGGCACACCGGCTGATGGCCACGGGGGCCTAAAGGCAGCAGACAAATGAGGAGCTAAACAGAAAAGCAAAAGGCAGACGGGCGGGAACAGACGTGAGGCTCGGGCGCCTGGCCAAGAAGAAGTGGGTTCGGGTGGACCCGCTGGGCGGCTGCGCTGTAGTCTTCCGGGAGCTCCCGAGAGGAACATGAGCAAATCCCAAGCCTGTCCTGGCTTGAGTGATTTCCGAGCCCCGGAGAGGACCTATCCGAGTGAGGCCTGTCTCCACCTGGGACCTGTCCCCACGGGCGACACACAGGCCACACGCCACGCTGGAGGTGGCCCTGCGCTCCCGAGGGGCCCGTGTCGCAGGGCTGCGCGCGCGGGCCGGCAGTCCTGGGCAGGGTCTTGTCCCATTCCACTCCACGGGCCCGGAGCCACGTCCTGGGCTTTCCCGTGGGAAATCCCCCCCTAGTCCCCACCCCCAGGGAAAAAGAGCAGGAAAGGCAAAGAGCCACGGCGACAAGAGACCTTCTCAGGGGGTTCATACCATTAAAACCACCGACTTTATTTACTGGCCTTCCCAACCAACTCACTCCTGCTTAAATGATGCCAAAACACAGTACCGGCATACATCTCCAAGAACCCGTGACTGAAGCAATCTGCTCCACAATACAGGGAGAGGTAGACTTTCCTGGTGGTCCAGGGGTGACAAACCCCTCTGCCCACGCAGGGCTCAGGGGTTCCACCCCTGCCTGGGGAAGAAAGACCCCACAGGCTGTGGGACAAGTAAGCCATAGAGTTCGTTCTCAACAAGAGAAGCCACACCGCAGTAAGAATCACCCACATCACAATCAGTAGCCTCTGCTCGCCTCTGCTGGACAAAGCCCACACACAGCAACGAAGACCTAGCGGCGGCGAAACTAAAGAGATAATTTTTTAAATTAAAAACCGATAATTAAAAAAAAAATACACTGGAGGTTACCAGCACCCTTCATGGGGAACACTGTTCTGATGGTTTCCTTACATTCCATGTCAAAATTTTTCCTATGTAAAACCACAAACATTTCAGTATTTCTTTTTTTTTTTTGGTTTAAAACTTTTGCCACAGTTAAGAAGATGTCTATTCTCAGAAAATAATTAGACCCTTGGCTGATTTACATTCTATATTTTATCACTAAGGGATGTGGAAAATGCTTACAGGGCATACTGGGCAAAAGTACTTCCGTCCTGATGGCAGGAAGGGACAGTTAGGGAGTTTGGGATGGACATGGACACACTGCTGTGTTTAACATGGAGAACCAGCAAGGACCTGCTGGACAGCACAGGGAACTCTGCTCAATCCTCTGTAATAACCTTATGGTTCCCAGGGGGAAGGATGGGAGAAGGGATAGTTAGGGAGTTTGGGATGGACATGGACACACTGCTATATTTAACATGGAGAACCAGCAAAGACCTGTCCAGCACAGGGAACTCTGCTCAATGTCATGTGGCAGCCTGGATGGGAGGGGAGTTTGCGGGAGAAAGGATACATATGGCTGAGTGCCTTTGCTGTCTACCTGAAACTATCACAACATTGTTAATCAGCTATATCCCAATATAAAATAAAAAGCTTAAAAAAAAAAATGTACTTCCCTCCTAGAACATCCACGGCTGATTTTAAAGAGAGATGTCCACAGCTAATGAGAAGGTAATCAAGTCACTCGTGGCTAGCCTCCAAGCCGCATGGGCCAGCCCGACCCTCCATGAGGTGAGACCCAGGCAGAGCCGCCCCCACCTCATAATCAGGGGCCGGTCACCCTGGTGACGGCCCAGGCAGACCTCCCACATCACTAGGGCGGGGCCTGTTTCCCCGGCAACCTGCACTCCCTGCCGCACTAAGGACCTGCCAGGCCACAGCGCTCACCTGAAGGCAGAGCTGCGTCATGAGGGACGTCTGTGTGAATTGCTCAGTTGTGTCCGACTCTCTGCGACCCCGTGGACTATAGCCCTCCTGTCCGTGGGGATTCTCCAGGCAACGATGCTGGAGTGGACTGCCATTTCCTTCTCCAAAATGAAGGACATGGAATTCATAATACACCCTCTCTAGAGATAGGTTCCTTTCTCTCATGGGCTCAAGCTGCCTTCCCCCAGCCGAAAATGCCCCCCCCAGAAAACACCTGCAGAGGGAAAAGAAACGGAAGTCAAGGGCCCCACCTCTATCATCCTGAGCTGCGTGACGGAATCAAAGCGGCAAGGGGACAAGAGGAACACCTGGATCTGGAGAGAGGGCAGTGGTCACTGTTGCTGGCTACGGTCACCGCTCCCTGGACTCCAGGGCCGGGAGGCTGCCTTTGCGGCGGGACTCAGCTTTGGCTCACATACAAGAGGTGATGGGAGGGAGGCGGCACAGATGGGAACTCGGGGGTGCGGCACGTCTGAGTGGAAACTAGATTTCTGTCCTTCCTGCGTCTGTGACTGGCAGGTGACGTGTGCAGAGACAAAGAGGTCTTCCAGGAGACTTCAGCAGGACTAAACTGACTAGGGGGAACAAGTTCTCGTCTCATTTCTATGCTGGAGCTGGTTTTGGGGTTCAGTTCTCTTCACTGATTACCCGGGATGAGGGATCATTTAAATAACACCTGGTCACTGGGAAAGCCAGGAGGAGATACTGCATGGACTGGATCACCAAGTAGACTTCACAATATGGGCTTGATGGCATTCCAGCCAAACTACCAGGCTAGCTGGATAAGACATCATTTTCTTGGAACTGTGGTAGAATATATCTCAAGTATGGGCTTCCCTAGTGGCTCAGTGGGAAAGAATCTGCCTGCCAAGCAGGAGACATGGATTGGTTCCCTGGGTTGGGAAGATCCCCTGGAGAAGGAAAGGGCAACACACTCCAGTGTTCTTGCCTGGGAAGGCCTATCGACAGAGGAGCCCAGTGGGTTATAAGACATGTGGTTATCCAAGAGTCGGATACAGCTTAGTGCCTAAACCAGAACCACCATGTCTCAAGTATATCTTAGGAAAAAAAAACAAAACACAAAAATTCTGGAAGGAAAACCACTTGAAAGGCTTGGGTGGATAAAGAAAGAGGATATTTGCGTGCCTAAACCATCAAGGGTGCTTTGTATGTTAAGCAATGCAAGAGACTCCATGTCAAAGATATAGACTTAGCTGGATTAGCGAAGAAAAAAACAAAACAAAACCAGGCTCATAAATACAATCAGAAATGAAAGCAAGTACATTAAAACCAACGACAAAAATAAAATGGATTCAAAGAGAATAATGTGAAAACCTGTAAGCAAACACAATGAATAGCCTGCAAGAAACAGATGAATTGCTAGAAATATACAAGCTAGAGATCAAAGCAAAAAGAAAGTCTGTTCAAACCTCTAAGTATTACGGAGATCAATTCAGTAATCGGAAGCCGTCCGACAAGGAAAACAGGACCAAATGGATTCACCGGAGAGTTCCACCAGACTGTAAAGAATTACCACCAATAGTACTCAAACTCTTCCTCACAGTTAAAAGAGGACGATACACTCCCAAACTCATCCCATCAGGCCAGCATTACCCTGGCACCAAAGCCAAACAAAGAAACGACAAGAAACTGAGGCAAACACACTCAACAAGATACTAGCAACCTCATTTAAATAGCACATTAAGAGGATTCTTCTACACCGTGAAGAAGGGGGATTTATTCCTAGAGTCTTAAGGATGGTTCAACATAGAAAAATCAATGTGACACACCGTATTAACAAAATGAAGAACGAAACCCAAAGGACCATCTCAACTGATGCAAAAAAAAAGCATTTGGAAAAAACTCAACACCCTTTCATGATATAAACACTCAAACTAGGAATAAAAGAAAAGTACCTCAACATAATAAAAGCCATATACAAAAATTCCATAGCTAACACCATACTCAACGTTAAAAGGCTGAAAGCTTTTTCTCTGCAATCAGGAATAAGAAAACAATGCTTTCTCCTGTTGCTTTTATTTCACACAGCACTGTAAGTCCTAGCCAGAGCAACCAGGCAAGGAGGCGAAATAAAAGACATCCACATTGGAAAGGAAGAAATGAAGTCACCTGTTTGCACACAAAGTCATCTTAAACGTGGAAAACTCTCAAGATTCCACACATATACATAAGAGTATTAGCACTATTAATAAACTTCAGCAACACTGCAGATGACAAAAATGAACATACAAAAGTCAGCTGTATTTCTACACATTAAACAATGAAAAATATGACACGAACATTTAAATAAATCCACTGACAACTGCGTCAAAGAGAAATAAAAGAAAGTGAAAGGCCTGTAATGCTGAAACTACAAAATACTGCTACAAGAAACTAAGGAGCCTATTATACAGAGTGAAGTAAGCCAGAAAGAAAAACATCAGTACAGTATACTAACGCATATATATGGAATTTAGAAAGATGGTAACCTGAACCCTGTATACGAGCCTGCAAAAGAGACATAGGTGTATAGAACAGGCTTTGGGACTCTGCGGGAGAGGGTGAAGGTGGGATGATTGGGGAGAATGGCACTGTAGCATGTATATTATCATATGTGAAATGAATCACCAGTCCAGGTTCGACGCATGATACAGGATGCTTGGGGCTGGTGCACGGGGATGACCTGGAAGGAGGATATGGGGAAGAGGGAGGTGGGAGGGGGGTTCAAGAAAGGGAACACGTGTACACCCGGGCCGGATTCGTGTCAATGTATGGCAAAACCAACCAATATATTAATGTAAGGTAATTTGCCTCCAATAAAATAAATTAAAAAAAAAAAGAAACTAAGGAAGACACGAATAAATTCAAAGACATCCCATGTCCACGGGCCGGAAGATTTGACAATCTTTATAGTGCCCACAGTACCCAAAATGGTCTACAGATTCAGAGGAATCCATACCAAAATTCCAACGGCACTTTCTGTTGAAATACAGAAATCAATGACAACATTTATATGGACTCAGTGGAACCTGAATAGCCATACACTATCTTGGAAAAGAAGAACACACTTGGAGAATCTCACACTTCCAGGTTTCAAAACATATTACAAAGGTATGGCAATCGAAACAGTTTGGTGCTGACATACAGACAGACATATAGACGAATAGAACAGAACAGAGAGCCTGCAAATAACTCTTCACACATATGATGCCCAGTTGATCTTTCAACAATAACTCAGTGGGGAAAAGGACAGTCTCTTCAACAAAGTGTGTTTGGGGAGCATGGATATCCACATGGAAAGAACAAAGCTGGACTCTTATACCATATACAAAAATTAATATAAGATGGATTAAAGGCCTAAAGGTCAGAGCTGCTGCTGCTACCGCTAAGTCACTTCAGTCGTGTCCGACTCTGTGTGACCCCATAGATGGCAGCCCACCAGGCTCTCCCATCCCTGGGATTCTCCAGGCAAGAACACTGGAGTGGGTTGCCATTTCCTTCTCCAATGTGTGAAAGTGAAAAGTGAAAGTGAAGTCGCTCAGTCATGTCTGACTCGTAGGGACCCCATGGACTGCAGCCTACCAGGCTCCTCCGTCCGTGGGATTTTCTAGGCAAGAGTACTGGAGTGGCTTGCCATTGCCTTCTCCAAAAGGTCAGAGCTAAAACGACAAAATTCCTAAAAGACAAGAGAAAGAAGGCATTATGACACAGGATCTTTTTTTTTTTTTAACTCTTGGCTATGACACTAAAAACGCAAGCAAGAACAGAAATAGTCAATGGCAGTACATCAAACTTAACAAGCTCTGGGTATCAGGGGACACACTCAACACAGTGAAGAAGCAGCCTTTGAAACGGAAGGAGATACTGCAAACCACGTAGCTGATAAGTGGTTTTTATCTAGAATTTATTATATGAAGAATTCCTAGGACTCAAAAAAAAAAGAAAACTATCAAAAAATGGGCAAAGGACTTGAATAAACATTTCTCAAAAAAAGAGACACCAATGGCTAACAGCAAGAAACAACGCTCTGTGTCATTAATTATTCAAGAAATTCAAAGCCAAGAGATAATGGCTTCACGCACATTAGGACGGCTCCTATCAAAAAGGGAGAAAATAACCAGAGTTGGTGAAAATGTGGAGAAACTCGAACCCTTGTGGACTGCAGGAGGGAAAATACAATGACACAGCCAGTATACAAAACAGTCGGGGGGACCCTCAAAACACTACAAACAGGATCACCTTATAATTCGAAAACTGCATTTCTGGGACTGTACCCCCACCAAAAAGATAGATAAATAAATAAATAAAAGCAAGGTCTTGAAGAGGTATTTCTATACACGTGTTCACAGCAGTGTCTTTCACAGTAGCCAAGAGGCGGAAGCAACCCAAGTATTTATCCACGGATGAACAGATAAGCATGAGGTCCATGCATACAATGGAGTATGATTCGGTCTTCAAGGGGAGAGACTCCTGTCCCACTTCTCTCTGCAAGGGGAGAGAATCCTGTCCCATGCTACTACGTGTGAAGTGAAAGCACTGATGGAGCTCGAAGTTGGTCACAAACGGACACACACTGTATGAGACTCCTGTGCGTGTGTGCTCGCTCAGGCACGTCTGACTGCGACCCCGCGGACTGCAGCCCGCCAGGCTCCTCTGTCCACGGCATTCTCCAGGCAAGGATGCTGGAGTGGGTTTGCTGTTTCCTTCTCCAGGGGATCTTCCCGACCCACAGACCGAACCTGTGTCTCCTGCACTGGTAGGGCTGTTTAACACCAGTGCCATGTGAGAGACCCAGAGTAGTTCAAATTCAGAGACAGAAAGCAGAAGGGAGGTCCCCGGAGCGGAGCAGAGAGAGAGAGACAGGAAGGGATGGAGGTTAGGGTTTACTGGGCATACAGTTTCAGCTCCGCAAGGTGAAACGTTGAGAGAGACGGATGCCGTTGCTGGTTACACAACCATCCGAACATTCTTAATGCTCAACTGCCACACTTAACAATGGTAAGATGGTGAACTTTGAGCTAAGGACTTCTTGCGACATTTATTGCTAGCTGTGCTTCCATCATTAAAGCTCGTTAGCATTCCAACGTGTGCAAACGGCCCAGAAAGGCAGCTGGTAGAGGGAGCGTGTATCACGATGCTTGTGCTCATATGCTGAGACGCGTGTGTGTGTATTTACGTGACATATGTGTGTATGCGTGACATACGTGCGTGACGTGTTTGTGTGACATGTTTGCATGTGCCTGTGTAACATGTGTGACATTCACGTGTATGTATCTGTGACATACAGGTGCGTGTGTGTAGGGGTGTGTGTGTGTGTAATCCAAAAACAGCCCACACGGTTTCTTTGTAACACCAGGCAGCAGTAATAGCAGGGTCCTTTCCAGGAAATTCACTAGTTCCAGGGGATATTCAATCTGCCCCTCTGGATATATGTATAAATGTAGATAATTACACATGTTTCAAAAATGACTGTGACTCATGTTAATACCATTTTGAATCCAAAATTACCGCTGTGACTGTAAACTTTTTTCTCCCTGAGCACCAGGAATTGTGAAGACTGAGTAATTCACCTTTCTTCCTAGAAGAATCTTAAAATAACACTCCATTTTTAAGCCATTTTTGTCCCTGAAACCTAGAACATTGTTGACCTTCTCACTTATAGTAAGAAATAGCAGGCAGTTCTGTTGCCCCCTCTTCAGCTAACAAGCCCCAGGGGAGAAAAGTCATCTTTCCTCTCAAACGAAAACAAGTAAAGGCCACACAAACAGACACGTTAGAACTGAATTATGCCTTTAACTTCTTAAAATAAGGTGGTTTTTCTTTTAAACTTCTTTAGGGAGATTTAGCTGCTTGCCTATCATCATGTTCAAGTTTGCACAGGTGCTGAAACATGAATTCTCTATCTGATTGTGAAAAGCAAAAGCCACCTATTTGAAACTCGGAAGCAATTCTCTCAGGAACGAGATCTCCAGGTCACACTGAGACAAACAAAATGCAAATGTTTCCGGACCTCAGGAATCCGTGAGAGGAACGTATATTAAGAAACGTTAAAAATGACAAGCACATGATGTGGTTATTGTTTAGTCACTGAGTCACATCCAACTCTTTTGTGACTGCATGGACTCTAGCTCGCCAGGCTCCTCTATCCGTGGCATTTTCCAGGCGAGAACCCCGGAGTGGGTGGCCACGCCTCCTCCAGGGGATCCACCCGGCCGCGGGATGGAACCTGAGTCCGCCGCACTGGAGGGCGGGTTCTCTTCCACTGGGCCACCGGTGAAAGCCCACAGCACGTGCCAGCATGCTCCAACGTCTGTACCGAGTCCCTCTGAGCCTTACCAGGAAGGGGATCTTCCGAGGGGTCATCAAGGAAGAGAATGCTAGCGCGCCCGGCGGCAGGCTGAGAGCGGCTGGCTCAGGGCCCCAAGCGCGCTCGGGGGACCTCACCTGGCATGAGCGCGGCCGTGGGGAAGGCCTCCTTCAGCTTGGCCTGGCTCACCTCCACCAGCTCCTCCGCGGACATCGGGAGCCGCAGCGTGTCTCTGATCAGCTGGGCCGCCTCCAGCGCCTTCTTGCCCATCACCAGCGACTTCACCTCCCAGCTGTACTTCTTCCCGTAGCGCCCGCAGATGTCCTCGAACACGGCCGAGTAGAGCCGCTCGGTATCTGCGGAGAAGAGGGGGGGGAAACACAGCGGCGTTGAGGGATGCGTTCATCCCTGGGATGTGTTCACGGCGCGCAGAGCCCGCGTCCGGAGCAGACAGCTCTGGGGGGTGCGGTGCGGGGGCGTGGACGTAGGGGAAGCGCTGGCGGGTTCGGAGGCCCAGACGCTGCCCCGGCGGCCTGCCCTCTGCAGCTCTGGAACCTTACAGGGTGGGAGGGAAAGGAAGTCTGTCTGTGCGCAGCTGCGTCCAATGCCCCGCTCCCGTGGACCGTGGCCCGCCAGGCCCCCCTGTCCGTGGGAGTCTCCAGGCACGAATACTGGAGTGGGGGCCTCCCTGGTGGCTCAGTGGTGAAAGAATCCGCCTGCCAGTGGAGGGGACATGGGTTCAATCCCCGATCTGGGAAGATCCCACCTACCTCGGAGCCACTAAAGCCCTGAGCCACCTACTAACCGAGACTGGGCTCCAGAGCCCGGGAGCTGTAACTAATGCACCCTGTTTCGCAACTGCTAAAGCCTGTGTGCTCTCTAGAGCCTGTGCTCAGCAGAGAGAGCCCACGAACCACATCTACACAGTAGGCCACCGCTCTCCGCCAACTAGAAAAAATCCTGCGCGGTAACAGAGCCAGTGCACACAAAAATAAATTATTCAGATTAAAAAAAAAAAAATACTGGAGTCGGTTGTCATTTCCTCCTCCAGGGGATCTTCCAGACCTAGGGATCGAGCCTTCGTGTCCCACAGTGCAGGCGGATTCTTTACCGCTGACCCACCAGGGAAACCCCGAAATGTCTGCCTTACGGTTCAAGCGTCTTTTCCGCTGACAGGTACGTTCTGCTGAGCCTGACCACTAGTGAGACTTGGCGTCCTGATGGAGCACCTGCGAGTGTGCACCCTGCAGTCTGTGTGCAGGGCCTCAACCACGAGGGCCCGACCGAGTGCTCCGCGCCCCCTGGAATCACCACGGCGGGAGCGTGCGGACGCGGCTGCGGCTCTGAACGAAGCCCCTGTGTGAGCACAGACGCCTGCCTGCAGCTCCCAGGCGGAAGGCTCAAGTCCTGTGTTCTCCGTTTCCGCCGCCCACCCCCAGCCATCCTGCAGCAGTAGCGGCGGGGTTTCCCTGCAAGGTAACTGGATTCAACACTCTGCGAGGAAGGGCTCCGGCCCAGGAGACCACCCCCAGCCACCCCAGCCCAAGGCAGCATCTCCAAGCAGCTGACCTGCCCTTCCCCACCCACCCTGCTCTGGCTGGTCCCCGCTGCCTGCAGCCCGCTTCCTAGAAACGGGCCCTGGACACTGGGCGGTAGCAGCAGGGCCCAGCCTTGGGCAAGGAGCAACAGCAGAGAACGCCTGTGCTTTCTCCTCTGCTTTTCAAAGCAAAAGCACCTATAGCTGCCTATCAAGTACAAACTCATCTTCACTGCTTTAACTATCTGGGTCCTTGCTTTTCTACCATGGGCTGGAGGGCTGGATTTGGGGAGACGGTGTGTGGGAGGAGGGCACCGTAAGAGACACACAACAAGCAGATCCCTTGAAGCTCAGTCGGTAAAGAATCCCTCTGCAGCGCAGGAGACCCGGGTTCGATCCCTGGGTTGGGAAGATCCCCTGGAGAAGGAAATGACAACCCACGCCAGTATCCTTGCCTGGAAGATCTCATGGACAGAGGAGCCTGGTGGGCTGCAGTCCATGGGGTCACAAAGAGTCGGGCACAACTAAGCGGCTAAAACTTACACTTACCCAGCAGCTATCAGATTTCCATCCTGGTACATACCTGCCTGCCCTTGCTCAGGCATGAGCCCGGGGTTGGGTGACACATCCCTGCTTTGGTTTCCTTTCTGCTACAAAGGAGGATGAGACTTAAAGACAAGTCCTCCTGGGCTCCTTGGTGGAGGAAGCCAGTGTTTGGATCATAAGCTGAGAGGCTCAGATTTCTTCCAGAACCCCTCCCTGTGTGTCCTCTGCCTGAAGAAGTCCCAGCAGAGCGGGAAGGGCTGGCCCACGCCTCTGGGGGACAATGAGGCAGGCTGTCCATATCGAATGCTCGCGCACATCCCGCTTCCCTCAAGACCGGGAGGGCTCTGCAGGCGTGGAGAGGCAGGGCCTGGCAGGCAGCCTGTGTACACTTTGCTTTCTTCCTGTGAACACTTTTCTTCCAGCAGCTGGGACAGAAAGACTGATGAGACTTCTCAGGCACCAAGAGAGTGAGGAAGTCCCGCTGGGTTTGGAAAGCACGCAGAGTGCCGGGAGACACAGCAGAGGTCGGGCGAGGAGCCCCCCTCGCGACTCGTGATGAGCCAAGTGCAGGAGGAAGAAGAAATGAGCATGAGGAAAGGCCAGTTCCAAAGCCGGAATAGAGCTGCATTCTTTTAAAACGCGTTACACCGTGTTCCTTTAAATAAAAGGCCTACAACAGGGGGACTATAAATCTGTAGAAGACTGTGCAGTCACTTAACTCTTCTTCACAATTTAGATGAGAATCACGCAAACCTTCGGTGAGATAAGCAAGGATCTCAACACTGTTAAAACTCCTCCGATCCGGCAAAGAGCACAGCAGCGGATGACAGCGTACAATCAACGAAAGGGACAGCGCTTTGAAGGGGAAGGTTCTCCGAGAAGCTAAAATAAAAGGAAGCAGTGGGCTTCTCTGGTGGTGGTGGTGTCAGTCGCTCCGTCGTGTCTGACTCTTTTCAACCCCACGGACTGCAGCCCGCCAGGCCTCCCTGGCCGTCACCAACTCCCAGAGCTTGCTCAGACTCATGCCTGTTGAGTTGGTGATGCCATCCAGCCATCTCATCCTCTGTCGTCCCCTTCTCCTCCTGCCTTCAATCTTTCCCAGCATCAGGGTCTCCTCCAATGAAGTCAGTCTGTTTCCTGGTGGCTCAGTGGTAAAGAGTCCACCAGCCAGTGCCGGAGGAACAGGTTGGATCCCTGTTCTGAGAGGATCCCATATGCCGTGAATGACTCAGCCCGTGCACTGCAACTACTGAGCCTGTGCTCCGGGGCCCGTGAGCCGTGAGTCCTGAGCCCGCGTGCGCCCCCACGACAGAAGCCCAAGGTCCCCAGAGCCCGCGCTCTGCAACAAGAGACAGGAGAAACCTGAGCAGCGCGACCAGAAAGCAGCCCGTGTTCACCATGACTACAGAAGAAGAGCCCACGGAGCAGGGAAGACCCAGCACAGCCAGAACTAGATAAGATCATTAAAAGTACAAAAATAATCCAAAGGAAGCAGCGTACAGCAGCCGTGCCCAACTGTCCCGTGCACACACGGCCTCCAAAGCTCCGAGCTCGGCACCTTGCTCCCGGGTTATTTTTCATGGGAAGCTCGCACGTGGTTTGCAACGAGCCACGGCCACACAGGGCGCTCCCCTCCTCCGGTGTGCTAGAAAAGTACCGCGTGGACACCTGAACCTCAGTCCTGGGGGGGGTGGTAAGGAAAGACAATACTCAGGCAGCAGTCTCAGAGTGCAGGTGAACGGGTCAGGTGGGCAGAGACAGCAGGGCACTGGACGTGGGTGCGAACCCAGTCCAGAGGCCCGTGTTTTCCTCGCGAGCTGCAGGCTGGGCCCCCAGGTGGTGGGATGTGCACACACTGACCTTTAGGGTCATGGAGCTGTTAGATCTCCTCTCCACTTTGTCTGGGGCTGAGGTTCCACCACTGCATGGTACTGAGTCCAGCTGATCACAGAGGACATATTTACACGTATTTATCCTGGCCTCTGAGGACAGTATCTGTGTGTGTTTCACCCTATGAAGACGGGAAGGAGGGAGGGTAGTTCCCCGCTATAATTCAGTTGGACGACCAGGACCTGCATTGTTTTACAGCAAAACACCTCAAGCAGACGCCTGGTGACCAGCATGCAGGGTAAGGCCTGCTTTCTCTGCACACCCCATCTTCCTCTCCGAACCACACCTGGAGGAAGCAGGAGTGTCCTCGGCCTCCCTCCCCAACCTGGGGTTTCTGTCCCTAGGGCGGGAAGCATCGGCTCCGCAGAGGGAGGTTAGGGATCCTCTGGAAGTTAATAGGAAGGCGACACCAAGGAGATCCTACCAGTCCATTCCAAAGGAAATCAGTCCTGAATACTCACTGGAAGGACTCAGGCTGAAGCTCCAATACTTTGGCCACCTGATGCTAAGAATTGACTCATTTGAAAAGACCCTGATGCTGGGAAAGATTGAAGGTTGGAGAAGAAGGGGACGACAGAGGATGAGATGGTTGGATGGCATCACGGACTCAATGGACATGAGTTTGAGCAAACTCCAGGAGTTGGAGATGGACAGGGAAGCCTGGTGTGCAGTCCATGGGGTTACAGAGAGTCAGACATGACTGAGTGACTGAACTGAACTGTGAGTTAAGAGGAAGGCAGTTAGGGATCCTCTGTGAGTTAACAGGAGGGCTGTGAGGGATCCTCTGTGAGTTAAAAGAAGGCAGTTAGGGAGCATCTGTGAGTTAAGAGGAAGGTTGTTAGGGATCACCTGTGAGTTAACAGAAAGGAGATAAGGGATCAGCTGTTAGTTGAGGAAGGCAGTTAGGGATCATCTGTGAGTCAAGAGGAAGAAGGTTGTTAGGGATCATCTGGGAGTTAACAGGAGGGAGGTTAGGGCTCATCTATGAATTAAGAGGAAGGCGATTAGGGATCATCTATGAATCAAGAGGAAGGCAGTTAGGGATCCTCTGAGTTAACAGGAGGGTGGTTAGGGATCCTCTGTGAGTTAACAGGAGGGAGGTTAGGGCTCATCTATGAATTAAGAGGAAGGCAATTAGGGATCATCTATGAATCAAGAGGAAGGCAGTTAGGGATCCTCTGAGTTAACAGGAGGGTGGTTAGGGATCCTCTGTGAGTTAACAGGAGGGTAGTTAGGGATCATCTATGAATTAAGAGGAAGTCAATTAGGGCTCATCTATGAATTAACAGGAAGGCAGTTAGGGATCCTCTGAGTTAACAGGAGGGCTGTTAGGGATCCTCTGTGAGTTAAAAGAAGGCAATTAGGGAGCATCTGTGAGTTAAGAGGAAGGTTGTTAGGGATCACTTGTGAGTTAACAGAAAGGCAATTAGGGATCCTCTGAGTTAAGAGGAAGGCAGTTAGGGATCCTCTGAGTTAACAGGAGGGCTGTTAGGGATCCTCTGTGAGTTAAAAGAAGGCAATTAGGGAGCATCTGTGAGTTAAGAGGAAGGTTGTTAGGGATCACTTGTGAGTTAACAGAAAGGCAATTAGGGATCTTCTGAGTTAAGAGGAAGGCAGTTAGGGATCCTCTGAGTTAACAGGAGGGTAGTTAGGGATCCTCTGTGAGTTAACAGGAGGGTGGTTAGGGATCCTCTGTGAGTTAACAGGAGGGTGGTTAGGGATCATCTATGAATTAAGAGGAAGTCAATTAGGGCTCATCTATGAATTAAGAGGAAGGCAGTTAGGGATCCTCTGAGTTAACAGGAGGGCTGTTAGGGATCCTCTGTGAGTTAAAAGAAGGCAGTTAGAGAGCATCTGTGAGTTAAGAGGAAGGTTGTTAGGGATCACTTGTGAGTTAACAGAAAGGCAATTAGGGATCCTCTGTGAGTTAAGAGAAGGGCGGTTAGGGATCCTCTGTGAGTTAACAGGAGGGTGGTTAGAGATCCTCTGTGAGTTAACAGGAGGGTGGTTAGGGATCCTCTGTGAATTAAGAGGAAGGCCGTAGGGATCCTCTGTGTGTTAAGAGGCAGTTACAAGTTCTGCTTTCTCCCTGTCCACCACAGCTCACACACGGCTCCTGCAATGGCAAGGGTCATATGATCTGAGAAGTTAGAGAGTTCCTTGTTCTAAATGTTTCATTAAAAAAAAAAAAATGCGGTACCCATTGGGAATCCATTCACAAAAGTATCTATCACATGTTCCCAGCACACCAGACTAGCTCCACAGATATTTGTTAACAGACTGCCTGACCCAGTACTGGCACAGAATCCCATGTGCCCAACCCCGTAACCCATGTCTCCTTGCAGCGACCTGACCCTCCACAAGGCAACCCTCACATGTTCCCACTCGGTGGCAGGACCCCACTCCCTAGCTAGCTCCGTTCACCTCTACCCGCCAGGTAATAAATACACAAAGGCGTATCGGGCACCTGTTCCGTGAGACCCACTGAAACAACAGAAATGAGACACAAACAGCCTTGCAAGGTTAAATACGTTAACCAGAGACTGCAGTCAAAGGCTTAAACGTACTCAATGAAGCAACAAGTAGATGTGTTTCTGGAACTCTCTTGCTTTCTCTATGACCCAATGGATGTTGGCGATTTGATCTCTGATTCCTCTGCCTTTTCTCAATCCAGCTTCTACATCCAGATGGCTTCACCGACTCAATGGACGTGAGTCTGAGCAAACTCTGGGAGATGGTGAAGGACAGGGAAGTCTGGCATGCTGCATGCAGTCCATGGGGTTGCAGAGAGTTGGACACAACTGAGCAACTAATTGAACAATGGTGACTGCAACTGAAAAGCTCACTGGTGTTTGCTGACCAAAAAAAAAAAAATAAGGGGGAAACAGTCACGTGGGAAGGTAGAGGAAGCTCTGCAGCACGAGTGACCGAAAAGGCAGTGTATACATCAGAGTATTTTCCTCCACCGAGACCCAATCGAAAGGTTGTTGCGCAATGACACAGACACGGGGATCTTGGCCTCCGGAGGAAAAGAATTCAATCCGGGGCCAGAGACAAGGCTTTGTGTATAATAAAGTTTTATTAGAGTATAAAGGAGATAGAGAAAGCTTCTGACATAGGCATCAGAAGGGGGCAGAAAGAGTGCCCCCCTGCTAGTCTTCAGCTGGATGTTATATAGTCACTAGCAGTCTGTTAATGAAAGAAAGGACTGTCTTAAGGCTCAGAATGGCACCAGGCCCCTCACCCATAAGATGCATTCTGGAATAATTTTGACACGGGATGATTCATCTCGGGCCATAAAATGATTAACTTGAAATTCTACAGAAGGGCAGATTACCAGACAAATAGTTGCATTTTACATAGATTAGGGGAACAATATCTGCATATAACATACTGGTTTGTCAAGTAGGTTCTGAGCCATTTGGCGGAACCGACTTGAAGATAAGAGTCTGGGGTAAATAAACATTAACATAGCTTAAGACCAACATTCCATAAGAAAAATACATTCCATAAGAAAAATGCATTGGTTAACTCAAGATTTGAGAATAGTTAACTTCAGGTGAAACCAGGTGTCATTATGGCCACACAGTATTTTAAGAGAAACTTCCTTTTAAATTTGTATAGAGAAGAAAAAATATCGCTAGTTTGTTTCCTCCTGCCACTTAAGAGCGGAGAAGGCAACGGCAAGCCACTCCAGTACTATTGCCTAGAAAATCCCATGGATGGAGGAGCCTGGTAGGCTGCAGTCCGTGGGGTCGCTAAGGGTCAGACACGACTGAGCGACTTCACTTTCACTTTTCAGTTTCACACATTGGAGAAGGAGATGGCAACCCACTCCAGTGTTCTTGCCTGGAGAATCCCAGGGACGGGGGAGCCTGGTGGGCTTCCGTCTATGGGGTCACACAGAGTCGGACACGACTGAAGTGACTTAGCAGCAGCAGCAGCAGCCACTTAAGAGAGATAAAAATGCCTGGCACTTGCAGGCTATTTCCTCCGCTTGGAGACCCCTGGCCTTCCTGCCTGTTACCCTCTCACAATGATACATGGCCCTTTGCTGACCCCAAGGCCTTGGGAGTTCAGGAAAGTCCTCTCAGACCTTGGAGTGGTGGCAGATGGTGTGTCAGCCACCACAGAGAGAGGGGCCCGCTGTTTTGGGCAGCAGAGAGAGAGAAGAGGATGGGGAGGTCACAGAGGCTGCCTCCCCCAGACAGTGCTCATGGCCACGCCTGGGGACACTCTGGGGTTCCCTCCCGGGGCCGCCGGCACCGCGCGTTGTCTGCGCATACGGAAGAGACGGGAGAAGTGTGTCTAGTCCGTGCGGTTTAACCTTTACAGACGCACTTGCCTGCAAGAGCCAGCAACTTCCTTGTGTTTAGGAATGTAAAGGACGGAAATGAGCAGTTAACAAGCGTGAAATGACGAGTCCCGGTAATATTTGCTTCAAATTAGGAGCCTGCTTGCTCTCGGAGGCTTTGAGGACAAGTATTTAAGGGTGTGACGGACTGTTTCTCGTGGCTGAAAGCTAGCCAGTTTGCAGGTGCGAAGGAGTAACAGTGAACGCAACTCTTTTAAATGAAGATTGGTAGTGATTTAACCGAGTGATCTTTTCTCAAGTGCAAGTTTTGATTAGCATTTAGTATGGTTCAGTGGCACTATCAGCCACTTCCTTTAACAGGTGTGTGTATTAGTCAAGAATTTTTTTTTTCTTTTTTTCTGACAATCCATAATAAAGTTTAAGAAAGTCCATCAGCACGTCATTTTGTAAGGGGCCACACCGGGTCCAAGGACAGCGGCTGGACACGAGGGTGGAGGACTCGGGAATGGTGCCGTCCTTCACTTGGGGCGCCTGAAAAAGACTGGGGCCGCGTGGCAGGCTCAGGTGTGGGCTCTGATCACCAACTTACACACCAAAGCATATTCAGAAGGTACAATGTAAGAACAAATTCAGAGTAGTGACCCCCCCCAACCATGCAGCCCACAAAAAACAGCAACAGTGAATCAACCGACAGTCAATGATTTCTCCAGAAAGGCTTCTCAGAAGGTCACACTCAAACTACTACTAGGGCCAGCTTACAGTTTTTATATCTATTTCTCTGCTCAGTTCAGTCGCATCCAGCTCTTTGTGACCCCACGGACTGCAGCACGCCAGGCCTCCCTGTCCATCACCAACTCCCAGAGTCTACTCAAACAGATGTCCATTGAGTCGGTGAAGCTCAGTCAACAGGATTTCCTATACTTGAATAGAACTTACCAGACCAAAGTTTTAACTGGAAGGTGGCATGTAAGCCAAGAATCATAGTAAAATTTTTACTGTATCCTTTGTTTTGGAAAAGATCATCAAGCAAGATTTGCAAACAGTTAAGTATGCAGTGTGTTTTACACTCTTGATTCATTACCCAATCACCAATTCAACAATTTCCTTGGCAATCTTTCTAAATTATGCAAAGTTACTTTAAAATGAGCTGATAGATGGTGATGTGATAACACTATTTTTTTCCCCCCAATCCTTAAAGTGATGGTTTATAATCAGGGTGATTTTTGCCCTTGGGGGACTTAAAAGACAAGATAAATGTGTTGTTTGTTTGTGGATCGGTTTTTTAATCTGATTTAAAAGATAACTGCATAAAATTATAATTAGAAATCTCTGTGGATGGGCACATAACATATATAAAGATGCAATACGTAACATGTATAAAGATGTAATCTTCAGGACCATAACACCACAAGGAGGGTAGGAAAGGAGATACATAGGAGCCAAGTTTCTGTATATCATGCAAATTACACTGGTATTAATGCGAATTAGATGGTATAAGTTGGTAACTATAATACACAGAGCAAGCACTAAGGAAAATAACTAAAAGCAAAAAAGGTCAGAGAAATAAAACAGTTAAAACGGACACAAGAAAATCCCTAGTTACCATAAAAGAAGGCAGAGATGCAAGAAACGGGAAGGAAAGGAAAAGACATAGATCCGTTCCTTTTTTGGATTCCACAGATACACGGAAACATGCAGGGTTTGTCTTTCTTTGATTTACCTTCTACGCCCACCTGTGTTGTTGCAAACGGCCAAATTTCAAACTAATATAAAGCAGAAACAGACACACGGTTCAGGGAAGTATTTCTACCGCAGGGGAGAGGGGTGGGGGAGACACGAGATAGCTGAAGCGGACTGAGAGGTGTTCACTGCTGGCGGTAAAATAAAGACGTTACGAGAACGTAAAGTGCAGCACAGCAAATCCAACAGTTTATAACTTTACATAGAACTCAATCTATAAAATTATCAAATCACTCATCTGTACACCTGAAACAATACAGCCAGTGAATTAACGCGGCAATAAAAAAACAAACGTGGACAGAGGAAAGCCTTCCCTGCAGCAGAATGCTAGTCAGTAAATACAGACTGATGGCAGGTAACAAAAAAAAAAAAAAGGGAGAAAACAAGTAAGATAACCATATAGGTAAATCCGTTATCAATAATGGCATTATATGCAAAAGGTTAAATGTGAATTAATGTAAAGACGGGCAGAATGGATTAAAAACAAAAGAGCACATGATCCAATCATATACTATCTCCAAGACACACTTTAACAGGAAAGGTGCAAAAAGCTGGAAAGTAAGAGGATGAAGATATTCAATGCACAAGGTAACCAAAGAAAGCCACACTGGCCACAGCAGACAAAGCAGACTCAAGACAAATGTTTCTACTAGAAATAAAAAAAAAACACAAATTCGATAGAAGCATTTTACAAGGACAAAGGGGTCATTCAATGAAGAAGATGCGACAACTATAATCATGTAAGAATCTGACAACAAAGTCACAAACACCTGAAACAAAGAGTGACCAAACTGAGGGGAGAAACAGATGTCGACCACAGTAGCTGGAAACTCTTAATCACACATTTTCAATGACGGACAGGACAGCTGCACTGAGAATTCACAAGAAACACAAGGCTGGGTTTAAACCTCTACACCTAACACTCTGTAGTTAAATACTACAGGTACCTACTGCTGCATACAACTTCGGTTCGGTTCGGTTCGGTTCGGTCGCTCAGTCGTGCCCGACTCTTTGCGACCCCGTGGACTGTAGCCTACAAGGCTTCTCTGTCCACGGGATTCTCCAGGCAAGAATACTGGAGTGGGTTACCGTTTCCTTCTCCAGGGGATCTTCCCGACCCAGGGATCGAACCCGGGTCTTAACTACTTAAATACCATAAACCAACTGAATTGTATGGTATTATGGAAATGCTCCCCCCAAACGTGCCAAAAAAAAATCATTCTTCTCACATTCACAAGGAGAATTCACCAGGAAAGACGACAAGCTAGGCCATTAAACAAGGCTCAATACATTCACAAAGGATCAAAATCATGCCACCTATTTCCCTGATCACCAACGGGATGGAATGACAAATCACTCACAGGAGAGCCTGGGAAATTCACAACAAATACACACCTAAATGGTGAGTGGTGAAAAGGTACAATTACAAGGGATTTATAACATAGGTTGGGAGGAAGGAAAAGACAAACGCAACACACCAAAAGGTATGGCATGTAACAAAAGCAGTGCTTGGAGGGAACTGGACGGCTGTAAATGCCTGTAATAACAAAAGGATGGTTAGCAGTGAAGCACGGAAGGACCTGAGGATAAGGAAGGAATGCAGGGTGCCTCTAGAAGCTGGCAAAGACAAGACTCTGCCCTGGGGCCCACAGAGGGAACCAGCCCCCGACTTCAGCCCAGGGAGACTGGTCTTGGACTTCTGACCTCCACAGAAAGGGCATCTGGGTTGTTTTTTGAACCAGTGAGCTTGTGGCATTTTGTTACAGCAGACCCAGGCAACTAACACACACTAACTAAAATCCACTAATCCATCCATCCACCCATTTGTCCACCCATCCATCCATCCACCCACTAATCCAGCCAGATGGACTGATTGATAAGTGGGTGCTGAATTCAGACATTCAACCACCCACTTATCAATCAGTCCATCCATCCATCCACCCACCCACCCACTTATCCAGCCATTGACCTATCCACCCACTAATCCATTCATTCAGCCATTCAACCACCCACTCATCAATCCATCAATCCATCAATATATCCATCCACCCATCCATCCATCCACCCACTAATCCAGCCAGCCAGCCAGCCACTAATCCATTCAGCCATTCAACCACCCACTCATCAATCCATCCACCCATCCATCCATGCATCCACCCACTGACCCATTCAGCCACCCATCCATGGACGCTTGGGTGGTTTCTGCTTCCTGCCTGTTATGAACTGTAATGCTGGGAAAGACACCCAGTTTTGAGGGGAAACCTCTATCAGTCGCCATGCCACTGATGTCTCCTCGGGGACCACAGCCCTGAGCCGCGCTCCTCGACCGTGCGTTTCTTCCGAGGCACCCTCAGCTCCCTCCCTGCCCTCACCCGGAGGATTCTGATGGGCGCCGGGTGAACTGACGTGTGAATAGCACTGAGCGCCATTCTGGAAACTCACAAGGAGGTTGGTTTTCCTCTGGAAACATCACCGTCTTTGCAGATGTGGTGACGCCAAGGGTCTCAGATGAGGTCCTCCTGGCTGAGGGAAGCCCTAAATCCAATGCCAGGGTCCTTATAAGGGACAGATGAGCAGAAACACAGCAAGAGCCACCACCACTGAGCCACCAGTACTGGGTCTGTGGGTGGGAACTACTGAAGGCCGCATGGCCTAGAGCCTACGTGCTCTGCAACAAGAGGAGCCCCCACAGTGAGAAGCCCGCTCATTGCAACTAGAGAGGAGCCCCTGGCTCGACCCAAGTGGAGAAAGTCTGTGTCCGACAACAAAGAGCCGGTGGAGCCAAAAAGAAGAAGGACGTGGAGGCTGTCACGAAAGCGGGTCTGAAAGAGGAAAAGCTGCAGAAAAGACTGCCAGCGAACAGGAGGTCTTTCACGGTGTCGCCCTGAACCCATGTGTCGAGTGGGCTCTATCCATCCAGCCCTGCCAGCTCGGGAGCCACTGGAAACACTTCACCCTGAAAGTCAGACACGTGCAGTTTTTTAAAGTCCTCCTTGCCCACCCAGATCAACAGCTTCCACTTCAAGACCTTCCTTCACTGGCTGCTCCTGTCACCCCGACATTTTCATCCTTCCTCTGGGTACAGTGGATTGAATTCCCCACAGACTGTATCACCCGTGGTGGACGCATTGGTACGGAGGCAGCGCCAAAAGCACTCTTAATTCAGAACAACGCAAAGCGCCGTGGAATCGAGGAAGCGCACTGAGACGGAAAGAGGTAACAAAAGGACGCAATTCTCCTCTGAAGACACACAAGCCACTGTGTCCCCGGCGTTATTTCTTCAGCTGCTAGGTGCGCTTCCGTTTACTGGTGTGTTTGCTGTGGGTGGGGTGGAGGACTGACAGAGAACTCAACTGGAAAGCGATGACAGGAGTAAGACTGGGGGAAATCACACGGTACTCCTGGCGTCTCGGCTACTAACAGCACAGTTGTGGGCGTCCACGGGATACCTCCCTGGCCGCAGTCTGCCTGGAAGATCTCTCTGACGCTGGTGCAGCTCCCTTGACCCCTTCCTGGCATCAAACACACTACATTTACAGGGGGATTCGCTTGCTGCAGCTGCCATGACAACGCACCGCACACTGGGGGGCTTCAACAACAGGAAGTTACTCTCCCCCAGCCCTGGAGGCTGGAAACCGGAGATCCAGGTGTGGAAAGTGCCGGCTCCTCCTGAGGCCTCTCTCCTGGGTGTACAGACGGCCGTCTCCTCCCCGTGCTGTGTCTCTGTGCTAGTCTTCTTTTAAAGACCAGTCCTGAGGGGTCAAAGTGTGTGTGTGAGTCGCTCAGTCGTGTCTGACTCCTGTAACCCCATGGACTTGTAGCCCGTCAGGCTCCTCTGTCCATGGGATTCTCCAAGTAAGAATACTGGAGTGGGTTGCCTGTTCCTTCTCCACGTAAGGGGTCAGTATGCAGCCTCATGTCCTTATTTTACCGACTTACCTCTTTAAAGACCTTCTCTCCAAGTACAGCCTCATTCTGAGGCCCTGGGGGTTAGCGCTTCAGAATATGAATCTTGGTGGCGCACACAGCAGCCCGCAACTCTGAGTTACTGATCTTTATCTACACAGCATTTCTGTCAAAGGCAAGATGTGCGTGTGCATGAGGCATGCGTGCTAAGCCACCTCAGTGGTGTCTGACTCTCTGCGATCCCGTGGGCTGTGGCCCAACAGGCTCCTCTGTCCATGACATCCTCCAGGCAAGAATGCTGCAGAGGGTTGCCATGCCCTCCTCATCAAAGGCAAGGGCAACTGATAAAAAATATCCTTCTGTGTCTTGTATTTTTATGGGAAGAGACTAGAGACAGACCCCAGGAAATAAGAGTCAATATTCTTTCCAAGAACATGTGCTCACACAACGGAACGTGGTTCGCACATCTCAGAATTCCTTTACCTCTACCCCAGCATTTCTGCAAAAACGAAAAAGCAGTCAGGTGTCCTTTCCCTTCCCAAGCAGAACACACCTTTTGTGACCACAGGAGGCGGAGCTCAGTCAGCACAGGTAGAAACTCACCTGTCCTAGTCCCCCCATCTCAGGGGCTCCAAGAGACGAGGAGACACAAGTGCCCACCCTGTTCACAAACGTAAGTGCCTTTCAGTCTGCAACTCCGAGGACCCAGAAGTGTCCTCTAGAGACAGGCAGAGGCTCCTCAGACGCACAATTAAGGCTCATTTTCTGACTCCCATGGGTATACAGCCTTACGCCGCTGTTACTCCAAGTCAGACACAGGACATGCAAGAAATCCTTCAGCCATTCACATATCGTTTTCATGGCCCTGCCCCCGGAACCTGCACGGACCTGGGAAATCTACTGCACAAATGCAGAATTCTCGTCAGGTTCAAAGATTATGGGATTCAGCTGGAAAACATTCAAAATGCAAACACCTAATCAGCTGGGTGGGAAAAGGGTTTCCATAATGAACAGGCAGGCACCTCTGGACTCCCAAAACATTCACAGACACGTACAAGGGGAGTACGTTTTTGCAAGTTATTTGTCATTTTGTTACATGTACTCTTGAGTGGAATTTGGCCTATTGGAGCAACAATGCTAAACTTTGAAATACACCCTGAGATTACTAATTTTCACCTGCCATTTAAGACAATATTATCAAGGGACTTCCCTTGTTGTCCAGGGGCCAAGACTCTGCGCTCCCAAAGCAGGGGGCCCAGGTTTGATCCCTGGTTGGGGAACTAAGATCCCACGGGCTTCAACTCAAGACTCCACCATGTCACAACTAAGGCCGCGCACAAATAACTTCCACAAAGATGACATTATCGGAACTCTACTGGAAAAGTCAAGTGGACTTGATGCTCATCCGTTTTATAAACCTCATGTATTAGGCCTTAAAGTGATCGCTGGCTATTCAGAAAAGCTTTGTGTGTTAATTCAGAAAAGGGAAGTCCTGAACCAGGAAATAAAACACGCCATAAACGGAGCTTCACAAGCACAAAGGTGCTTAAGTGGATTAAAAAATGTGCCAATAGTCAAACACTGTCGTGGCCTCTTAGCAGTGCTGGTTCATATCTATCAGAGCCGTGAACAGAACAAGCACAGGTGAAGTGTTTGGGACTTCCTGAGGGGCACGGAGACGAAGAATCTGCCTGCCAACGCAGGGGGCAGGGTTCGAGCCCTGGTCTGGGAAGACCCCACATGCTGAGGGCAACTGAGCCAGTGCACTGGCCAGAAGCCCGCTCATCTAGAGTCTCTGCTCTGCAACGAGAAGCCTCCGCGAGGAGAAGCCCTCCCACCACAACGAGAGAAAAGCCCACGGGGGGCTTCACAGCAGTGAAGAACCACCGGGGCAAAAATGACAGATAAAGATTTTTCAAGAAGACCTTAGATACACGGACGGTCACAAGCATCAGGGTCTCTAGTTGATGAAAAAAAAAAGGTGTCGGCAGAGTCAGATATCGTCATGCCCTCTTAACACTGATGGCTAATGTCTACCACATTTATTAACAGAATGAGCAGAAGCGTCTAAGGGACAAGTGTGACGACTTTGGAACTTTAACAGTTGATAACGCTTCTTTCTATTGGAATATAACTGCTTTACAGTACGGTCTTAGCTTCTGCCCACAACAATGTGAACCAGCCACATGCATACATATATCCCCTCTCTCTCGAGCCTCCCTACCTGAACCCGTGGACTATACAGTCCATGGGATTGTCCAGGGCAGGATACTGGAGTGGGTAGCCCATCCCTTCTCCAGGGGATCTTCCCAGCCCAGGAATTGAAACCAGGTCTCTCGCGATTGCGGGCGGACTCTTTACCAGCTGAGCCACCAGGAAATGCGCTAAAACCCAGTGCCCAGGAGCCAACTGGACACACAAGGAGCCTCCTCAGTACCGTGACGCCCCCGTGACACGCCGCCCGTGTGTGTGTGGGGTGAGGTGAGCAGAGCAGAGGGTGAGAAGGGGCACCCGCGGGCACTCGAGTGGAGCGCTGCTGCCCAGGGCAGAGGAATACCCCTAGCACTCCCAGGACCCAGCTCCCCGCGATCAGGAGGCGGCGGGCGGGCGGGGGTGGACAGACGGCAGGCAGGCAGCTGCGGGGCGGGTTTGCTGAACAAGAGGCTGGGCATCCAGCTTCTGCCTGTGACGCTCACACCTGGGGAAAACACGCTTGGGTTATTCCAGAACTGTCTGCCTGCATTATCTGAGGCCCTTCCTGAACACATCAGTGTGCACGCCCAGGCAGGATGACGCGGGCAGAGGTCAGGAACCCGTTGGATGAGACAGCAGGGCCCGCGGGGATCCCCGAAGGAGCTAACAAGAGTGCGTGTGCATTGCCTCATTCTCCGGGACGGTTGCAACAGCCCCGAGGCGGGTCCCAGCCTCGCGGGCTCAGTCACCCCCAGCGAGGGCACTGCCCTGCGTGGCACGCCACACCCGCAGGGCCAGGCAGCAGGCGGCAGGTGAGGTCTATGTTCCTGGGTCTGGTGCGAGGCGGACCGCACCCCAGGTGCCCTTCCTGAGGCCTCTGTGCTCACCTTGCACCGGGGCCACAGCCCTTCTCCACCCGCAGCGCGTGCAGATTCGCACATAGGACCCCCCTTCCTGACTGCCACCCAGCCGGCTCCCACAGCCCCAGCAGTGTGCTCAGTCACTCAAGTCGTGTGTGACTCTCTGCGACCCCAGGGACTGTCGCCTGTCAAGCTCCTCCGTCCGTGGGATTCTCCAGGCAAGGATACTGGAGTGGGTAGTCTTTCCCTTCTACGGGGGATCTTGCCAACCCAGGGAGGGAATCCAGGTCTCCCGCTTTGCAGGCAGATTCCTTACCAGCTGAGCCACCAGGGAAGCCCTCCCATGGGCCTGCTCAGGACAAATCCAGTGTCCCGAGAGACACGCTGCACTGCGACTCGCTTCCTGCCCCCGGGTCCCAGGGAAACTGGGTTAGCTGAGCGCTATGTCCTTCCCTGAACCGGCCTCGGGACCTCTGGAAGACCACGAGGCTCAGGAAATGAGGCGAGGCCCTGACCATCTCTCCCCTCGATGGCCCTGGCGGATCCCTGCCGTCACACTGACTTTAAATGCCCCCTGAACCAATAACCCTGTCCCCAAGCGGGCTCCCCAACTGGGCAGGTTGGCTCCAGGCTGCCGGCTTCAGGCCACACTTCCTCCTCAGGGTGGGGACTGGCCCCAAATCACTAAGGGTCAGACTTTGCATGCTTTTATCAGGCTGCTTTCAGCCTGGCTGAACGAGATGAGGGCTGCGATACGGCTCGGACTTCTGGGGAGGAACATGCTCGTCCGGCCGCACCTGGCCGACTCGGAGATCACTTACATGTTTGTGTCATAACCACACACGCACGCACAGACACACACGCTCAAAGCCAGCACACGGGAGGGCAAGTCAGATCCACCGCGACAGGGAGAGTGGAAGGCTATTTTTACAGGCCTGCACGCCCTTCCTCACGAAAGCATTTAGGGACCTGCTTCTGTGCAGCCTCCTTTGAGGAGGCAAAGCAGGGGCACTTGGGGGAAAAACGCTTGCTGGGGTGGGTCCTCTCTGCAAAGCCTCCTTCACCCGTACGTGCCGGGCACCGGGCACTGTGTGCCGTCTCCCCGACGTGAGCACTGACACTCGCCTGCGGCCACCAGCGTGTCTGGGAAGGACACACGTGCCCCGGGCACACAAGAGTCTAAATAGCTGTACCTCTTCTCTCAGGCTGCGGGACGAGGCGGAGGCGATGCCGATCAGGCTCTGTCCCCAAGGTGAGGTCCGTGGAGCCACGAAATGCAGGAAGATGGGCAGGAACAGGGTGCCTGGCGCCCTGCCAGGCACCGGCTGAGGCGGGCAGGGTCCGTGGGGAAGACTCCCGGGAAACATTGTCACCCGAGGAGGGAGACGCAGGGCCCGAAGACACCAACGTGGCCGTGACTCTTCAGCCAGCAGGAAGGACTTGATGTTGGGAAGGGAGAATGGAGGAGCAGAAGACAGGAAGGCCACAGGTGGCTCACGGGGAGCGTAGCATGGCAGACTGGTCTGGCCTCGGCTTGAAACCTGGGTCTTGGGGGTGGCCTCTGGGTGGAGCGCCCATGGGCACTGGGAAGTGTGGGCACAGCTAAACGGGAGGCGAGGGTGCCCACAGGGACCCAGAGACAGTAGAGCAGAAGGTTCCTCGAGGCCACGCATCCGTGAGAGATCGTGGGGAAGGGGTCCACGGCCAAGGCCAGGGCCCTGCACACAGACAGAGGGGGACAGACAGATGAGACGCGCAGGACAGAGCCGGGTAGCAGCGGCTCACGAAGCCCAAAGTTCTGGAAACACAAGAAAAGATGCCGGCCACACATGGACTCAACGGACGCGAGTTTGAGCAAACTGTGGGACATTGTGATGGACAGGGAAGGCTTGTGCGCTGCAGTCCGTGGGCTCGCAGAGAGTCGGCCACGGCTGAGCAACTGAACAAGAGAAGAATTAGAAGCAGCAGGAGAAAGAGGAGCTGGTGACATTCAGAAGGAAAGGCAAACCTTCCCTCCCTTGAGGACGGAAGGGCCAGGGCCAGCCCATGTGCGGGCATCGGTCTGAACAGGAAGACCACTTCCCTCCAGGACGGCAAGGACAGCTGATGCCTGCAGAGTCCTGCACACTCCCCCCAAGCCAGGGCACTGAGCAAGACGCTGGTGTGAAAGGACCCCTCCAGTTCAGGGCCTGACTCTCTCTCCAGCCCAACGCTCGATACGGTATTACAAATGTCAAGACAGGAACCCTGCACTGGTTCTTCAGTATCACAGGTGCAGTGACACGAAGCTGTTCAGTTCACACACGTGCCATCTGCTCACCAAGGGAGGACGTGCCTTTACCTGATCTAATAACAAATACAAATGCTATGAAGAAGGGCTGTATCATATTCAGACAACTAAATCTCTTTTGCAAAGTCACATTAAACACGGCACAAGGGTTTCCCAGGTGGTCCAGTGGAAGAGAGGCCAGCTTGCAACGCAGGGCACATGGGTTTGATCCCTGGACCCAGAGAAGCCCCACATGCTGTGCAATAGCTGAGCCTGGGAGCCACAAACACTGAGCCCACGTGTCCCAGATGCCGTGCTCTGCAACAAGCGAAATGTAAAGAGAAGCACAAACACCACAGCTAGAGAACAGCCCCCCCGTCACAATCAGAGAACAGTCCCCCCGTCACAGCTAGAGAAGAGCCCCGCCTGTCACAGCTAGGGAATAGCCCCCGCCTGTCACAGCAAGAGAAGAGCCCTGCCTGTCACAACTAGAGAGTAGCCCGCACTGGTCACAGCTAGAAAACAGCCCCGCCTATCACAATCAGAGAACAGCCCCCACCTGTCACAGCTAGAGAACAGCCCTGTCTGTCACAGAGAACAGCCCTGTCTGTCACAATCAGAGAACAGCCCTTGCCTGTCACAGCTAGAGAAGAGCCGTTCCTGTCACAACTAGAGAACAGCCCCCCATCACAGCTAGAGAACAGCCCCCGCCTGTCAGATAGAGAACAGCCCTTCCTGTCACAACTAGAGAACAGTCCCTGCCTGTCAAATCAGAGAACAGCCCCCAACAGTCACAGCTAGAGAACAGCCCCCGCCTGTCACAGCTAGAGAACAGGTCTGCTAGTAACAACTAGAGAACAGACCCTGCCTGTCAGAGCTAGAGAATAGACCCCGCCTGTCACAGCTAGCGAACAGGTCTGCTAGTAACAACTAGAGAACAGCCCCTGCCTGTCACAGCTAGAGAATAGCCCCCGCCTGTCACAACTAGAGAACAGCCCCTGCCTGTCACAGCTAGAGAACAGCCCCCGCCTGTCACAGCTAGAGAACAGGTCTGCTAGTAACAACTAGAGAACAGCCCCTGCCTGTCACAGCTAGAGAATAGCCCCCGCCTGTCACAGCTAGCGAACAGGTTTGCTAGTAACAACTAGAGAACAGCCCCTGCCTGTCACAACTAGAGAACAGCCCTGTCTATCACAACTAGAGAATAGACCCCACCTATCACAACTAGAGAAACCCCTCCCTGTCACAGCTAGAGAACAGCCCCTGCCTGTCACAGCTAGAGAACAGCCCTGGCTGTCACAACTAGAGAAAAGACCCCACCTATCACAACTAGAGAATACCCCACTTGTCACAACTAGAGAACAGCCCCCCGTCACAGCTAAAGAACAGCCCCACCTGTCACAGCTAGGGAATAGCCCACACTGGTCACAGCTAGAGAAGAGCCCCGCCTGTCACAGCTAGAGAATAGCCCGCACTGGTCACAGCTAGAAAACAGCCCCGCTTATCACAATCAGAGAACAGCCCCCACCTGTCACAGCTAGAGAACAGCCCCCCCGTCACAATCAGAGAACAGCCCCCACCTGTCACAGCTAAAGAACAGGTCTGCTAGTAACAACTAGAGAACAGCCCCTGCCTGTCACAGCTAGAGAATAGCCCCGCTTTTCACAACTAGAGAATAGACCCCACCTATCACAACTAGAGAACAGCCCCCCCGTCACAGCTAGAGAACAGCCCCGCCTGTCACAACTAGAGAACAGCCCTGTCTGTCACAGAGAACAGCCCCTGCCTGTCACAACTAGAGCACAGCCCCGCTTGTCACAACAAGAGAATAGACCCCGCCTATCACACTAGAGAACAGCCCCCCCATCACAGCTAGAGAACAGCCCCGCCTGTCACAACTAGAGAACAGCCCTGTCCGTCACAGAGAACAGCCCTGTCTGTCACAGAGAACAGCCTTGTCTATCACAGAGAACAGCCCTTGCCTGTCACAGCTAGAGAAGAGCCCTTCCTGTCACAACTAGAGAACAGCCCCCCATCACAGCTAGAGAACAGCCCCCGCCTGTCAGAGAACAGCCCTTCCTGTCACAACTAGAGAACAGCCCCTGCCTGTCAAATCAGAGAACAGCCCCCAACAGTCACAGCTAGAGAACAGCCCCCCCGTCACAATCAGAGAACAGTCCCCCCGTCACAGCTAGAGAACAGCCCCTGCCTGTCAGAGCTAGAGAATAGACCCCGCCTGTCACAGCTAGCGAACAGGTCTGCTAGTAACAACTACAGAACAGCCCCCGCCTGTCACAGCTAGAGAACAGGTCTGCTAGTAACAACTAGAGAACAGCCCCTGCCTGTCACAGCTAGAGAATAGCCCCCGCCTGTCACAGCTAGCAAACAGGTTTGCTAGCAACAACTAGAGAACAGCCCCCGCCTGTCACAGCTAGAGAACAGGTCTGCTAGTAACAACTAGAGAACAGCCCCACCTGTCACAGCTAGAGACTAGCCCCAGCTGTCACGACTAGAGAATAGCTGTGCCTGTCACAACTATAGAATAGCCCCTGCTTGTCACAACTGGAGAAGAGCCCCCGCCTGTCACAGATAGCGAACAGCCCTCACAGCAATGAAGACCCAGCACAGTCAAAAATAAAATTAATTTAAAACCCAACAGCAACAACAAACAGTACGCTGAGGGCCTTGTGTCGGCTAGCAGGCTGTCTTGGACCTGACTGTCCTTGTATCTTGAGGAGCCTCTGAAGGCCCAGGAGGGTCCCGCCCCATCTGGGACATGCCTGAGACACCCCATGTGGGAACGGCTCCACTGCTGGGAGAACGCCTGAGGACGGGGAACGGCGCCTAGTCGGCAGGGAGAGCAGTGCCCGGGGTGCAGCGAGGAAGCAGGCTGCCTCCGGGTGGCAGCTAACGTGCTCAGTGAGCACAGGCGGGCCTGAGTGGGATCCTCCCTCGGCCCTTGGGTGAGCAGAGACTAGAACACGAGGTGTCAGCTCTGTGGTCTCTGAGGTGGATGTATGCGTGCTCAGTCACTTCAGTGGTGTCCGACTCTCTATGACCCCATGGGCTGTAGCCCGCCACGCTCCTGTGTCCATGGGATTCTCCAGGCAAGGATACTGGAGTGCGTTGCCATTTCCATCTCCAGCGGATCTTCCCAATCCAGGGATCGAACCTGCAACTAGTACATCTCCTGCATTGGCAGGTGGGTTCTTTACCACTAGCGCCCCCTGGGAAGCCCAGTAAGGATGTCCCCGCCCCCTGGGAAGCCCAGTAAGGATGTCCCACTGTGCCTGTACCAGTGAGGGTTGCCTGGCAGGCATTCTAAGTCGGCCCAAGGCCGCCGACCGAGATGCTTGCTGAAACGACCCAGTCGGAAACAGCGGGCTGTTTCCCCTGGGTTCTCCAGGCAGCTCGAGGGTTTCTCCAAACACACGTCAAATTCGACTAGAACTCCCCCTCTGCAAAGCCAGTCACCACCACATACCACTTTCAGAGCTGACGCATGGTCATCAAGCTGTCACTGCCAAACTCAAAATACATGGTGGCAAAAGACAGTTATCTCAGCTGGACTTGAAGTCGGCCTTGATTATACCCAGTTATCAGGCAAAAAAGCAGACGCTGTCAGTGTAACCAAAGGGAATGCTTTTAAGATAAATCAAGGAAATAACAGACACAGAGAAGAAACTGGAATGTACCAGGGACTGACCGAAATTGATTGTTTGCAGCCGCAAGAAAACGCCAAGTAACACCTTGCTGGCACAAAACATTTCTTCGATAACCAAGTGATCCCCTTTTCTTAAAGCAGGAGCAGAAAGGTTTCCAAGACAATGAAACCGTGGTGAACACAGACAGAGAAGCCTGTGGACCTGTGAAAATGCAGCCGCAGGGCCCTCACACCAAGGACAGCACTGGACCAGCACTGCCAGAACTGCTTTGAAATCCATGTCATTCTTCACTGCAGCTCGAGCTCCAGCCTCAGGAGTGAGGGATAAGAACACGCCAGGCCTGCAGCGGCAGGCGTCCATGGAGAGACGTCGGCCCAGGGCTGCGGCGTTCCCAAGGGACTCGGCTGTCAGCAGGTCTGATGGGCACACCACGTGAGCCGCAGGTATTGCTGAGGGGCTACTTCAGGAGGGCATGTAGGAAGCTTCTCTCTCTTTTTTTTGAATGTGACCTCTTAACTAAATACCAGCTGCTGTTCAAGATTCCACCAAAAGATGGGAATAAAGATTGATACGACCACTATGGAAAACAGTACAGAGACTCCTTAAAGAGCTACGAATAAAAACTACCGTAGGACCCAGCAAGCCCAGTACTGAGCATATACCTCTGCTGCCGCTGCTAAGTCGGCTGCAAAGTCACTTCAGTCGTGTCCGACTCTGTGTGACCCCACAGACAGCAGCCCACCAGGCTCCCCCATCCCTGGGATTCTCCAGGCAAGAACACTGGAGTGGGGTGCCATTTCCTTCTCCAATGCGGGAAAGTGAAAAGTGAAAGTGAAGTCGCTCAGTCATACCCGACTCTTGGCGACCCCATGGACTGCAGCCTACCAGGCTCCTCCGCCCATGGGATTGTCCAGGCAAGAGTACTGGAGTGGGGTGCCATTGCCTTCTCCATATACCTCTGAGCAAACCGTAATTCAGAGATGCGTGGTACCCCAGTGTCCACTGCAGCACTATTTACAGCAGCTAGGACACGGAAGCCACCTAGATGTTCACTGCCACATGAACGAATAAAGAAGGCGTGATACACACACACACACACACACACACACACACACACACACACACACACAAATACTCCTTAGCCATAAACAAAGCAGAGTCATCTGTAATGATACCAGTGAACCGACAGCCTGTCATACAGGGTGGCGTAAGCCAGAAAACAAATATCATATATTAACGCATAAATAGGGAATCCAGAAAAACTGTAGCGATGAGCCTATGTGCAGGGCAGGAATAGAGATGCACAGTAGAGAACAGACCTGTGGCCCAGCATGGGAGGGAGAAAGCGGGACAAATGAAGACAGCAGGTCGGACATATATACACCATCACGCGTAAAACAGTGGGAAGCTGCTCCATAGCACAGGGAGCACAGCTCGGTGCTCTGTGATGACCTAGAGGTGGGACGGGGGTGCGAGGGAGGCTCAACAGGGCAGAGATCTATGGCTCAAGCTGAGGCTCCAATACTTTGTCCACCTGATGCGAAGAGCTGACTCCTTGAAAAAGACCCTGATGCTGGGAAAGATTGAAGACGGGAGGAGAAGGGGAGGACGCAGGATCAGACGGTTGGATGGCATCACCGGCTCCTTGGACATGGGTTTGGGTGAACTCCGGGAGTTGGTGATGGACAGAGAAGCCTGGCATGCTGCAGTCCACGCGATTGCAAAGACTCAGACACGACTGAGCTGAACTGATGGCTGATTCAATCTGATGTATAGCAGAAACCAACACAACATTGTAAAGTGATTATCTTTCAAATAAATTAAAAAAAAAAAAAGTTTCCACCCAAAGAAAATTTGGTGCCCAAATGTCTTCAGAGATCCTTGGCCCCAGCTCCAAGCGCACAAGTGGGAAAAAGACTAGGCAGGCGACCCAAGGAGGGCAGGGAAGTACTTCTGATACTCTGCCTTGCTGACCCAGGGGAAGAGACTGCCCCTCCCAAGGCTAGTTAATTCCCAGAGATGGTAAGAAGCTGTCTTTTGTATGTAAACGAGGGGGCGTTTCATATGCAAACCAACCTACCCAGAGCCCACCCTCCCCAATAGTCCTTTATAGATTTTTAAGCCACCTGCCAAAGCAGGAGACTTGAGACATGGGTTCGATCCCTGGGTCGGGAAGATCCCCCGGAGGAGGAAATGGGAACCCAGTCCAGTATTTTTGCCTGGAGAATCCCATGGACGGAGGAGCCTGGCGGGCTACAGTCCATGGGGTCGCAAAGAGTCGGGCACGACTGAGCACACACACACACGTGCAAACTACGATCACGGATCCGCATCTCACGTAAACTGGACAGGCTAGCGGGCGTCGAGCAGACTCTAGTGTGCCTCGAGATCCGTTCCTGGCCTTGAGGCCTAGGGAGGCAAGTTAAGGGCCATTGAGTGCCCAGCCCAGGGGCAGGAGGCAGGCCGATGGAGCTGCCTGCCAGGCCAGGGCGCGGAGCAGACCACCCTCAGCATAGGTGCGGATCCCTGTCTGCACAGGTACCCTGTGCACCAAAGCTAAGCTATTGATTACATGCATGACAGCAAAGGGCGTGAGGGAGCCAGACCGTAAAGGAAAGTGGGGATGGATCTGACAAACACTCAGAAGGTAACTTGAGAGCTGCTGGGATGGTCGTCCACCTCTGCAAAGACCAAAAGCGGGAGAACACTTCTTAAGCATTTCTGCTCAAGAAACAGAAATGTGAGTGGGTCACGATCATTATACGTTGAAGAAAATTCTCCTCAGACACCCAGAAGGCAATTTTAAACCGCAGAAATGTGTTCTGTAACACCAGCACTGCCCTTGGCGCCCCCCCCCATTTTAACACAGTTCTAGGAAGCTTTTAATACACTGTGCGTGCTGCATCGCTTCAGTTGCGTCCATGTCTTTACAAGTCTATGACAGACCTCCAGGCTCCTCTGTCCGCAGGTTTCTTCAGGCGAGAACACAGGAGTGGGTTGCCATGCCCTCCTGCAGGGGATCTTCCCGACCCAGGGATCGAACCCGCGTCTCTTATGTCTCCTGCACTGGCAGGCATGTTCTCTACCATCAGCGCCACCCGGGAAGCCAGTATTCACGTACAGCTGACGGTGAGATCTTTATTTTCGAATGTAATCCAAACACCATGGCACCTTCTGACCTCGGGCTATGTATCCATCACTTTTCAAACACTGCAAACACAGGTCTGAAAAGTCACCTGGGCACCTCTGTGTAATGAGAGCTCTCGGCAGACGTTTCTTGGGGGCATTATTTCCCCGGCTCTTTTCCATTGCATTAAATCTCGGTCTACCCCTGAAGAATGACGCGGTGTAACTGATAAATTATAGCAGCTTACAAAATGAAAGAAAAGAAAAAAGAAGAAGAAGCTGAAACAGAGAAAAGAGAGGACAATCATAAAGAGAACAGGGAGCAAAGAATCCCCAACACACAGCTTTTTCCAAGGAGAAGGAGGGAAAGCAGATGGAGAGAACAAACGATGACTCCTCTCCTGAGATCGCACCTGGTTTTCGCTGCTGAGAGTCCAGAAGAAAGCACACCACGAGGAGGATACGGAAGCTAGGAGAAAGCAAGGCAAGGATGCTCTGCGCCAGCACTGGCAGAAACACGCTGACTGTTTTAGCCGTCTTGCCAGCTGGACCAAACTCCCGTCGACCTGCAGAATTCTGCAATTTTGATCTCACCCTCTTCCCGGTTATTCTAGAAACGGGAGCCGCTGTGGTGGACAGGAACTGCTAACGGCAGGCACACACTGAGGGTTGACGAGGTTTGGGACTGTCAGGAAGCACAGCTTAACAGGCCTGAGTTTACCCACCTCGGTCCCCCCTGGAGTCCTTTCTTATTCCTGATGGATTTTCTCCGACAGGCAACATGGTCCATGGGCACCTTTGCCTGCCCCTTGGTTGCTCAGTTGTGTCTGACTCTTGGCGACCCCATGGACTGTAGCCAGCCAGGCTCCTCAGTCCCTGGGAATTTCCAGGGAAGAATACTGGAGTGGGTTGCCATGCCCTCCTCCAGGGGATCTTCCTGACCCAGGGATGGAAACCACGTCTCCTTCATTGCAGGCATATTCTTGACCTTCGGAGCCCCCAGGGAAGTAACCTACGAAAGTGCTAAAGCCATCTAAGGAGACTCTACCTTTGTCATCCGCTGTGTGGAGGTTCCGGGGTCTAGAGAAGCTGGCGTACGGGACGTGGACCAAAGGACGATCGGTGACAGGGGACTCCGACCCCGTGTGGGCACAGCTGTGACTGCTGAGCTCCACAGAGGCCCTGCCTTCACCCAGAGGCACCCAGACAGAGAACAGTGCACTCCTACACCATCTCAAGGGCCACTACTGGGCAGGGACGAAGCTATGGGAGTGCAAACAGGTACCCAACAGGGCATCCGCTCCTCTACGGGATGGTGAATTAGAAGCCAGGTGTCACCCCTTAAAATCCTGCGATCTTGGGACTTTCCTGGTGGTCCAGTGGGTAAGAGCGGTATTTCCGATGTGGGATGTGCAGGTTCAGTCTCTGGCTGGGGATCTAGGATCCCACATATGGTGCTCAGTTTCAACCAACTCTTTGTGCCCCGAATGGACCACAGCCCGCCAGGCTCCTCTGTCCAAAGGATTCTCCAGAATACTGGAGCAGGTTGACATTTCCTCCTCCAGGGGAATCTTTCTTACTCAGCGACTGAACCTGTGCTTCCTACCTCTCCTCTAATAGCAGGCGGGTTCTTTACCACTGAGCCAAGGATCTCACTTGTTGTGGGATTAAAAATAAACAAATAAAAAATCCTGCAATATCTGCGTGTTTATAGAGACATGGTCAGTTATAGTCAACACTGCAAATCACATTTTCCCTCACCCATCTATCACATGATTATTTTTCTGATTTTTTTTTTAAGAATTTGAAAATAAGTTATTTTCCTGAGGCTGACTTTTTAAGGATTATAATTACTGCATCAGACTCCAAGAAAGCACATTTTATGTATACCACATCTTACACATCGCAGAATTCCTAATTCTCAATATGCTTAACATCCACCCTCTACCTGGCCCTATTATCAACAGTAAATCATCAATGAATTGCTTCCTGAAACCCTGCACCTGGGTCATCCACCAAGGGAGGCCCTGGCCAAACGTGGCCAGTGAAGCCTGGAAACCTGGCTAGTTTGTGTGGAGATGTGTTCTGAGTGTCCAATACGCACAGATTTCAAAGGCTAGGTAACAAAAATGAAGGCAAACTATCTCCATGATTCCTTTTTTAATTGATTACGTGTTGAGTAACAGTATTTTGGATGTGTCAGGACAGAAAAAGTTCCCATTCAAGCTCACTTCCTCTATGTCTTTTTCCCTTTTTACTGTTGCTCTAAGAAAATCTTACACGGTCCTACTCCTATCAGACTGCAGGGCTCTGGACCACCAATTTTACTCTCTCTTAAAGAGAACCTCTTGTGCTCCTCAAGTCGTTAAACAACTTCAGTTATTTAATCAACAAGAAAATATTTCCTGTTCAGGAACTGAGTGTTTAATACTTGTATCTTCTTCCTTCAAAATCTTATCCTTGATCATAAATAATCTCAGTCCCCTCTGTCTAAATAGCATTTGAGAGCCAAAATTACTACCTAGCTCACAGATAATTGTTACCTGTGTCTACAAAAATCAAATTCCAAAGACTGAAAAGACAACAGCAGCAAACACTTCAAAAGCACTAGAAAGTAACCCTGGTGTTCTTGTCAGCATTCCTGCAAGAATCTCCAGACTTCCTCATTGTCCACAAGCTTCCCCCTTCTCTAAGAACTCCTCACCCAACTCACTGTTTTCTGCTTCACTTCTTGGAAAATTCAAGTACTGGGGCTACACAAACAAACAGAATTTCCTGGGGAAATGCATTTGGAATTCTGAAAGGCGGGCAGACCAAGAAAGAGATTATTAACAACTGATGACGCACTGTTACGCAAAAAACAGACAAACTGAAGTCAGGCCCTTGAAAATAAGAACAGGTATGTGCTTACTTGCTCAGTCGTGTCCGACTCTTTGCGACCCCATGGACTGTAGCCCATCAGGCTCCTTTGTCCGTGGGATTCTCCAGACAAGAATACTGGAGTGGGTTGCCATGCCCTCCTCTAAGGGACCTTCCCAACTCAGGGATAGAACGCAGTTCTCCCGCATTGCAAGCGGATTCTTTACTGACTGGGCCACCAGGGAAACTCTAGAACAGGTATAAAGTGAAAAGTGAAGTCACTCAGTCGTGTCTGACTCTTTGCGACCCCGTGGACTATAGCCCACCAGGCTCCTCCGTCCATGGGATTCTCCAGGCAAGAATACTGGAGTGGGTTGCCATTTCCTTCTCCAGGGGATCTTCCCAACCCAGGGATCGAACCCAGGTCTCCCACATTGCAGGCAGGCGCTTTAACCTCTGAGCCACCAGGGACAGATATAATCAAGCAGATTAAAGGAAGTAAAGTATTGCATTCTGGAAGCTGGTGTTTTATTCCAGACGTTTTGTAAAAAGTAACAAATAACCAAAGGCGCATTTGTGAGACAGTTCTGCAAGGCCTTACCACCTCCAGGAAGAGTCAGGGCAGTATGAGGTAAAAGGGAGGAAAACAGTTGGGTCTTATGTTCCCAGTGGCCACGAATCCTTGCTTCTCTGACTTGTTCAGAGGATTGGGTAACACAACTGCCAGGCCAATGCTTGACAAACCACTCAACTTGCTTTAACTAGCAAAGTGGAGACTGGTTGATAACTCAAAGTTGCTCAGTCGTGTCTGACTCTTTGAGACCCCAGGGACTATACTGTCCATGGGATTCTCCAGGCCACAATCATGGAGTGGGTAGCCCTTCCCTTCTCCAGGGGATCTTCCCAACCGAGGGATCGAACCCAGGTCGCCCGCATTGCAGGCAGACTCTTTACCAGCTGAGCCACCAGCGAAGCCCCTGGTTGATAACTACCCCTGCAGTTACCACCACAGAAGTCACATTCGTGGCTCCAGGGAACACGTATGTGTGTCTCAAGTGGGGATGAAGCTGCTGTTGCTGCTGCTAAGTCACTTCAGTCGTGTCCGACTCTGGGTGACCCCATAGACAGCAGCCCACCAGGCTCCCCCGTCTCTGGGGTTCTCCAGGCAAGAACACTGGAGGGGGTTGCCATTTCCTTCTCCAGGGGATGAAGCACCAAGCTCATTTACAAGTTTAATAAATTTAACTTTAATGAGACACCTCAGTCTGCATTAAAATTCATGAGACTCCCAAAACATGTTCTCTAGACCTTTCATTAGAGGGTAAAGCATCTATTTGACAATTTAACTTGACCACCTGGGCAGGAAAACTCATGTCCACAAACTATACTTATGAATCCCACAGGCCTTTTGAAATTGAGTCATATCAGGTTTAGTAGCTGCACACACTGTTCTATCCAGTCAGTGACCTCGACGGGAACTTATTTTTCTCGTTTAGGAATTCACTGGTTTACAGTTCTGTGCTATGCTACGTGCTAGGTTGCTCAGTCACGTCTGACTGTTTGCAACCCCATGGACTGTAGCCCGCCAGGCTCCTCTCTCCATGGGATTTCTCAGAGTGGGTATGCCATACCTTCCTCCAGGGGATCTTCCCCACCCGGGGATCCAACCCACATCTCATGAGTCTCCTGCATTGCAGGTGGATTCTTTATTGCTGAGCCACCTGGGAAGCCCTGGGTCCGTGGAAACAAATAAGAGACTGTTTTTTGTGTGCCTTTAAAAGAACAGCCCCATTATTGAACCGAGTTACGTGATCACAGGGGCACAGTCACACTCACCCTCATTAAGATGAGCACAGCACTTATATTTAGAACTAGATCAATCTGTGACCATTTCTCAGCTCTGTTCCTTATTAGCTGTGTGACCTTGGGCAAGTGACTTTACCTCTCTTAGCTGTGCAATCTTTTGCTTTCAGTTAGTAAACACACATATTTTCTCCCACGTTGCAGGATTTTATGAGAGGAAGCATTAAAGTACAAGAAAGTCTTACCTGGTGGCTCAGACGCTAAAGAATCTGCCTGCAATGCAGGAGACTGGGGTTCGACCCCTGGGCAGGGAAGATTCCCCTGGAGAAGGAAATGGCAACCCACTCCAGTGGTCTTGCCTGGAGAATCCCCATAGAAAGAGGGAGCCTGGCGGGCTACAGTCCATGGAGTTGCAGAGTCGGAGACGGCTGAATGACTAACACACACGCACACACACACTAAAAGTACACACACCTCCACCAAGGCGGGCTACAGTCCATGGAGTTGCAGAGTCGGAGATGGCTGAATGACTAACACACACACACACACACACACAAAGTACACACACCTCCACCAAGTCGGTAATGTATATACAGTATGCACACATTTTTACACTTCTGTGAAACATTCCGGAGACTGAAGTCAGGAACACGCCGGCCCTAACGTTGTGTAACACTTGGCGCCGGTATGGAAAAAACGGCCCAAGCCATAGGCTGTGCTCAGGGCAGTTAGTTGGCTCTTGAGTTATAAAAAGGGAGTGCTTTCTATGAATCCTGCTTGAATTCCGTTTCGGTTGGTGGAGTTCACACCTACCACCAAGCCACTGCAGGACAAGTTCGGAGCGGGTGCGCGGGATTGCTAAACTACTCCCTGGGCGCTGTATGCATCTCCAACTTTCCGGCACTTGGGTTAAAAAAATGCAGATTCTGATTGGGCAGCGGCGGGGTGGGGACCCGGGCACCGCACTGCAAAGCGGCTGCCCGCTCGGATGTCCGTGCTGGCAGTCCCTCTGCCCAGCCGGACCTCTGAGCAGGCCTCCACCACTACCATCACCTCCTCCTCCTCCTCCTGCTCCGCACGAGACGCTGGGGATCAGGAGCGTCTGCAGTCTGCAGTGGCCGTGGACCGGTCCCGTGCACTGCGAGAGCGCGACCTTCAGCGGCAACCCCGCTTGGATGGCACTCCCGCCTTCCGGCTAGGTCACCCCCAAACGCCTGCAGACGTCGGCAGAGGCTCCCGCGCGCCCCCAACACACACAAACCCGCAAATCGGCGGATGGAGGGCCATGCCCTGCCTGCAGGATGCTACCAACCAGGTGCGTGCAGCTCAGAGGGCTGAGCCCCCTGGAGGCGGGGGTGCAGATGGGGAAACTGAGGCAGGGCTGCTGCGCGCAGCGCTCGCGGCCCCTGCGCTGTGGGGTGGGGGGAACCTCAGCAAGAGACTCCACGGCCAGCACGGTGGTCCCTGAGCTCGCCGGGCGCCCCCGACCCCGGCGCTGACGGCCTGCGCCTCCCCTCCCGCCCGTCCCCAGACGGCCCTGGCGGGAGGCGGCCGCAGGCTACCCACCCAGCAGGAGGCCGTCCATGTCAAAAAGCAGGTGGGTGACGGGACGCCGAGAGGGCACGGGCGCCGCCATTGTGCCGTCGTGTCTCTGCCGACGCGCCGGGTGGGCGGGAGCGGGGGAGGCGCCAGCAGGCGCGCTCCCGGCCTGCCCCGCGCGCCCCGAGACGCTCTGCGCACGCGCGGCCCCCCACTCCTCGCGCCCGCGCCCACCGTACGCTGCTCCCGCAGGCGCGCTCCCGGCCTGCCCCGCGCGCCCCGGGCCGCTCTGCGCACGCGCGCCCCTCCTCCTCGCGCCCGCGCCCACCGTACGCTGCTCCCGCAGGCGCGCTCCCGGCCTGCCCCGCGCGCCCCGGGCCGTTCTGCGCAAGCGCAGTCCCGGGCCACCTCCTCCTCCTCCCTCCTCCTCGCGCCCGCGCCCCCGAAGCTGCTCCCGCAGGCGCGCTCCCGGCCTGCCCCGCGCGCCCCGAGCCGTTCTGCGCACGCGCAGTCCCAGGCCTCCGCTTCCTCCTCCTCGCGCTCGCGCCCCCGAAGCTGCTCCCGCGCACGCGCGCTGCGGCCAGCCCCCCGCCAACCGTGAGCCGGGGGTCGCTCTGCGCACGCGCGCCTCTCGCCTCCTCGCGCGGCCCCTCTCGAAAAGCGCGCGCTCCGAGCCCCACAGCCGCTCGGCGCATGCGCGCGGCCGGCCTCCTCGCGAAGCTCCCGAGACGCGCGCGCGGGCCTCCTGTCCGCGTCCATCCACGCGGCTCAATCTCCAGCCGTCACCGGCCCCAGCAGAGCCGCGTGCCTATGCGCGTACAGCTCCAGTTTGCAACGCGCCTGAACAGGGAGGGACAACCGCGCCTGCAGTGCTTGTCTCTGCAGAGCCACCGAGTACATGGGCAGCACGATGGCCTTAGTCATGGGGTCCCCCTCCTAGAGCGCCTGTAGCCCCGAGAGACGCTGGCTGGTACGTCTCCCAGCGCGATTCCGCAGCCCAACTCTGCTAGCAGACAGCCGGAATCGGTTTAGCTTCGGTCCAGTCGCTCCGTCGTGTCCAGACTCTCTGCGACCCCCATGGACTGCAGCACAGCTAGGCTTCCCTGTCCATCACCAACTCCCGGAGCTTACTGCAAAAGTGTGCTGTCAAAGTTAGTTGCTCAGTCGGGCCTGACTCTTGGCGACCCCATGGACTGCAGCCCACCAAGCTTCTTGGTCCATGGGATTTTTCCAGCAAGGATATTAGAGTGGGTTACCATTTCCTTCTCCAGGGGATCATCCCAACCCGGGGATTGAAACCGGGTCTCCTGCATTGCAGGCAGATTCTTTACCGACTGAGCTGCGAGGGAAGCCCTTACTCAAACTCAAGTCCATTGAGTCCGTGATGCCATCCAACCATGTCATCCCCTTCTGCCTTCAGTCTTTCCCAGCATCAGGGTCTTTTCCAGTGAGTCAGCTCTTCGCATCAGGTGGCCAAAGGATTGAAGCTTCAGCATCAGTCCTTTCAGTCAATATTCAGGACTGGTTTCCTTTACGATGGACTGGTTGGATCTCCTTGCTGTCCAAGAAAGTGAAGTCACTCAGTCGTGTCTGACCCTTTGAGGCCACATGGACTGTGGCCTACCAGACTCCTCCGCCCATGGGATTTTCCAAGCAAGAATACTGGAGTGGGTTGCCATTTCCTTCTCCAGGAGATCTTCCCAAGCCAGGGATTGAAGCTGGGTCTCCCGCATTGTAGGCAGACACTTTACTGTTTGATCCACCGGGGAAGTCCATTGGCAGACGTCTTAAATGCCTTGCTGCTTTTGCTTTGTATTTCTCATCTACCTTTGATTACTGAGTTTTCTTCACCCCCGCCCCCAAACTTTCTGAACGCAAGCTGAAAAGCAGCATTTCTTTTCTTTTCTTCCCACTCTCAGAAATACCTTCCGCCAACCCATTTCTATTTATTGTTAGCTGGTATTGTAAATGCATGTTGGCAAATGGGCTTCCAGAGTGGCTCAGATGGTAAAGAGTCCGCCTTCTATGTGGGACACCTGTATTCAATCCCTGGGTTGGGAAGATCCCATGGAGAAGGGAAAGGCTATCCACTCCAGTATACTTGGGCTTCCCTGGTGGTTCGGCTGGTGAAGAATCCACCTGCAATGCGGAAGACCTAGTTTCAATCCCTGGGTTGGGGAGATCCCCTGGAGAACGGAGTGGCTACCCACTCCAATATTTGGGTCTGGATAAGTCCACAGACAGAGGAGCCTGGCAGGCTACAGTGCGTGGGGTTGCAAGGAGTCAGGAGAGGACTGACTGAGAGATTTTCATTTTCAAATGCATGTTTAAACATAAATATAGGATCTTTCAAGAGGCAGAAATAAGAAAGCTGCAGAGACTTTAAAATGTGAGTGTTGTACTTCTGGTGAAGTGTGTAAACCGGGCAGTCAGACACCTTGGTTTAGCACGTATCAGCGTTAAACCTCTGTGCCTTCCTTTCCTTGTGTGTGAAACGAAAGCAATATATGGTGCAAGCCCGAGCAAGCTGTTCAGTTCAATCACTGTTGTGCCCGACTCTGTGCGACCACATAGATGGCAGCCCACCAGGCTCCTCTGTCCACAGGATTCTCTAGGCAAGGATACTGGAGTGGGTGGCCATTTCCTTCTCCAAATGTGCTAGGCTGCTGCATGGAAGGACTCCAGAGTGGGTAGACGCAACACCGCGAAGTTAGTGCCTCCCAGTTCCGAAGGCCAAAAGCCCGGGATCAGAGGGTGGACGGGGTTAACGCCTTCTGAGGAGAGAGTTGATTCCAGGCCTCTCTCCTCGGCTCCTCCACAGCCATCGTATCTCTTTATCTCGTCATCTTATCTTCTCTCCATGCACCTGTGTCCATGTCCACATTCCCCTTTTCATAAGGACACCAGTCATCCAGGATTGCCACCCAGACTCATGACCACATTCTAATTTAATTACCTATGTCAAGACCTTCTCTTCAGGTAAGGTCACACTGACATATTGGTGGTTAGGACTCCTACACTATTATTTTTTTTTAATATTTATTATGTTTATTTGGCTCTTCTGGGTCTTAGTTGCAGCCTGCGGGATCTTCAATCTTCGTTGTGGCATCTTGTTTGTTTAGTTGCAGCATGTGAGAGCTTGAGTTTCCAGCAGACAGAATCTAGTTTCCTGCGTGCATGCGTGCTCAGTCGCTTCAGTCCTGTCTGACTCTGTGATCCCGCGGACTGTAGCCCGCCAGGCTCGACCTCTGTCCATGGGATTCTCCAGGCAAGAACACTGGAGCGGGTTGCCATTTCCTTCTTCCAGGGGATCCTCCCCACCTAGGAATCAAACCCAGGTCCCATGCATTGAGCCAGGGAGTCTTAGCCACTGGACCACCAGGGAAGTCCCTCCTATGCAGGGTTTGTTTGTTTGTTTGTTTTTCTGAGAGGGACACACTTCAACCTGAAACACAGTTATTCCACAAATATTGGGGGCCTCCTGTCTGCCCAGGCTCACCTGTTGGACCCTTTAGAATTCTTGCTCGGCTTCTTTCCGTTTTTGGAAATGTCCATGGACACACAAAGGAGAGAGTTACTCTTTGCTGGTTGTAACAACTTTGTTGATTCCTTAGACAAAAGGAGTGTTTTCAAAAGGGAAAGAAAAAAAAAAAAAACCCAATGACAGGGTTAAGAATTGGAAACAGCAAGGGTAAGGCGGAAGCTATAGGAAAGCTCTGTGTTAGGGAAAAGGGGCTCCTTAGAAGGCGCTTACGGAATTGCCTGGGTTTTGATGCTTTGTGATGATGTGCTGCAAAAATAAGCAAACATGGATGCAGGTGATGAAGGTGTGAGATTGCCTGGCACAGAAATACTTGGAGGGTCCCCCTTGCCTTGTTTCAGCCACTGCAACCCTGGGCACGTCTGGGCAGACAATCCAGTTTGTTCACTTACAGGAAACCAATGTGCTGGCAGAGGGGAGTTCCCCTTTCACCGAGGCTAAGTGGGCAAAATCTCAGTGCAGGACAGTTGCAGATGAGATATATTGGGAAACTTCTCCCACAAGGCTTGAAAACATGGCTCAAGCCTTTTTTTTTTTTTTTTAAGTCTGCTTTTCCACACCCTTCAGAAACGTCTCTTGCTCACAATGGAAGACACCTCAAAATATCAACAACCATGAGAAACCTGAGTCATGCGTCTCTGTCACGACTAGAAAAAAAACAGGAAAATGTGTTCTATTCAAGTGGTTACTACACATGTCATTAGGGGCTGTTTGTTGTTGTTTAGTCACTGAGTTGTGTCTGACTCTTTGCAACCTCAAGGACCGCCAGGCTCCTCTGTCCTTGGAATTCTCCAGGCAAGAATTCTACAGTGGGTCGCCATTTTCCTCCTCCAGGGGAATCTTTCCCTCCCAGGGATCAAACCCACATCTCCTGCATTGGCCGGTGGATTCTTTACCACTGCGCCACCTGGGATTCCCCCAAAATATATATACATACATGTATGTGAGTGAAGTGAGTTGCTCAGTCGTGTCTGACTCTTTGTGACCCCATGGACTGTAGCCTACCAGGCTCCTCCATCCATGGGGTTTTCCAGGCAAGAATACTGGAGTGGGTTGCCATTTCCTTCTCCAGGAGATCTTCCTACCCCAGGGACTGAACCCGGGTTTCCCACATTGTAGGCAGACGCTTTACCGTCTGAGCTACCATGGAAGACCACTCTATATACAGTATCACCTTGTTTCTTTTTTAAAAAATTATTTGTTTACTGGCTGTGCCGGGTCTTCATTGCTTCAAGAGAGCTACTCTCTCGTGGCAGTCCACAGGCTTCTCCTTGCAATGGCTTCTCATGTCCCACAGCGAGGGCTCTAGGCATGCCAGCTTCAGTAGTTGAAGCACAAGGGCTCAGGAGTTGTGGCACCTGAGCTTAGTTGCCTCGCTGCATCTGGGATGTTCCCAGACCAGAGATCGAACAGGTGTCCCCTGCGTTGCAAGGCAGGCTCTTCACCAGTGGGCCAGCAGGGAAGCCCACAGTCCCAACGTACACCAACTTCCTTATTTTGCTGTCTTGGTTCTTCCGGCTGTACGTTTCCTTTTGTGTGTGGTATTTGGAGAGCTGCGTAGAAGCCAGGTATTCTTTGGAAGCAGTTCCAGCCCTGCAGATGACCCTCAGCAGCTTCCAGTTTCCTCCCGTAGCTCTGTCTGCCCTGATCCTAGCAAGTGTGAGGCTGATGGGTGAGGCCCGACCTGCAGGTTACACATACAGAGCATCACAGTGCATCCATCACAGCGGCTGAGCCGAATCCCAAAGGGCTTTGTTGATTCAAGATGCAGGAAACATCTGGGGCTCCTACGGACAGGAGCAGACGGGCTTTGTGGTGAGTTTGGGAGGTGCCAGCATGCCCCCTCCAGGTGCAGGGTTCCGTGCTCGACAGTCCTTTAGCTGGAGAACTCACAGGGGAGCCGCTTGAAAGTTTAAGGTAGAGGAGATGGAAGACAGGCATCAGAGTACTGATATCTTTTTTTTTTTTTGGAGAATAATTTTAAATTTATTTATTTTAATTGGAGGCTAATTGTGGTGGTTTTTTGCCATACATCGACATAAATCAGTCACAGGTGTACATGTGTCCCCCATCCTGAACCCCTTTTATTTATATGGACCATTTTTAAAGTCTTTATTGAATTTCTTACAGTATCACTTCTGTTGTTTATGTTCTGGTTTTTTGGCTCCAAGGCACGTGGGATCTTAGCTTCCTGACCAGGGATCAGACCCGCACCCCCCTCCTTTGGAAGGCAAAGTCTCAACCAGTGGACTGCCAGGCAAGTCCCAAAGTACCGATGTCTTGAGTGGAACTTTGATGTCTTTATATATATGTATATAATAGCATATCTGTTATATACATAAAATATGTATTTTATATGTGCTCTGTGCTCAGTCATGTCTAACCTTTTGTGACCCTTTGGACTGTAGCCTGCCAGGCTCCGCTATCCATGGGATTTTTCAGGCAAGAGTACTAGAGTGAGTTGCCATTTTTCCTCCTCCCGGGAATCTTCCCTACCCAGAAATCCAACCGGCATGTCCTGCATTTCCTGCATGGCGGTCTCTGAGCCATCAGGGAAAGTCCTCATGTCTGGATGGATAGAAATATATATAAAGTATATCCATGTATGCATAAGGTATGTACATACATACGTGTAAAGTGTGGATCTACAGAAACGTATATTATTTGGGAAAGACCCAGATGCTGGGAAAGATTGAGGGCAGGAGGAGAAGGGGACGACAGAGGGTGAGATGGTTGGATGGCCTCACCGACTCAATGGACATGGGTTTGGGTGGACTCCGGGAGTTGGTGATGGACAGGGAGGCTTGGCATGCTGTGATTCATGGGGTCGCAAAGAGTCGGGCACGACTGAACGACTGAGCTGAACTGAACCACCCTCGTGACCTCATCTAAGTCTAATTACTTCCCTGGGAGTTATAAGAAATACATGTTGCATTTCAGGCAACTCCTGAAGCCCTTGCAATTTCTTAAATGAGGAAAGAGATAAAGGTGTCTTTTGTTGTGTTAATAAGGTGACTCTCGCAAAGCAGCTTAATTGTGGGGACTGGTTGCCAGGGGAACCAATTTGCTTTCTTTTTTTTTTCATTGTAGTTAATTAATTATTTTTGGCTGTGCTGGGTGTTTGTTGCTGTGTGGGCTTTCCTCTAGTTGAGACAAGCAGGGGCTACTCTCTAGTTGTGGGGCCCAGGCTTCTCAGTGCAATGGCTTCTTTTGTGGCAGAGCACAGGCCCTAAGGCACCTGGGTTTCAGTAATTGCAGCTCGGGGTCACTGGAACACAGGCTCAGTAGCTGCGCCACAGGGGAGTTGCTTCTCAACATGGCGGGTCTTTCTGAACCAGAGATCTAACTGGTGTGCCCTGCATTGTCAGGCAGATTCTTTACCACCGAGCCACCAGGGAAGCCCCAAATAGATTTTCTCATGAGAGCCTCAGAAGGTTCAGTTTCACCCCCAGCGCCCAAGGAAGGGGTGAGGGGCTGGAGGTTGAACCAACCACCGGTGGCCAATGGTATAATCAGTACGCCCACATAATGAAGCCTCCATAAAAACATGCAGTGAGCCCGTGGAGGTGATGGGACCGTGGTTCCCTGGAGAGGGTGTGGGAGCTCCGTGTCCTTTCCCCGTACCTCCATATCCTTCCCCGGTGCGTCTCTGGCTGTTCCACAGTCATGTCCTCGGTGAACACGGAAGTAACCTGTTTTCCTGAGTTCTGAGAGCCACTGTAGGAAATGAAACTCGAGAAGGTGGTTGGAGGAACTTGGGGCCTAAAGCTGGTTGGTTGGAAGGACAGGTGACTATCTGGACTTTTGATTGATGTCTGAAGAAAGTGGGGTTGGGTGGGGGGCAGTTTGGTAGGATGGAGCCCTTACACTGAGGGATCTGATGCTGTCTCCCAGTGGACAGATCAGAATTGAGATGTGGATATAACAGACACCCCAGAGGTGTTGGAGAATTGCTTCTCCAAGGTGTCTTTTGTTATATTAAAAAGGTGCCTTTTGCAAAGCAGCTAATTGGGGGGACTGGTTTTCCCCTTGAAAACCCTGCAATCTGAGCTGAAATCAGAACTAAACTCCTATGGATAAACAGCAAGGCCCAAATGTATAGCCCAACGACCTATATTCAATATCCTGTGATAAACCGTCATGGAAGAGAATATGAAAAAAGAATGTATTCATACATGTGTATAAGTGAGTCAGTTTGCTGTGTAGCAGAAATTAACACAGCATTTTAATTCAACTGTCCTAACCCTAACCCACTCCGGTATGTTTGCCTGGAAAATTCCATGGACAGAGGAGCCTGGCGGGCTACAGTCCATGGGGGTTTGAGCGACTGAGCAGACACACATATTTCAGTGAAACTGTCACAGCATTTGTTGATCAGCTATACCCCAATACAAAATAAAAAGTTTTAAAAAAATATGCTCTAAATGAGCTTAAAAAAACAAAGAAAAGTACAAGTAAAAGCTCAAAGACCCCTTCTAACCCTAACCCACTCCAGTATGCTTGCCTGGAAAATTCCATGGACAGAGGAGCCTGTCGGGCTACAGTCCATGGGGGTCTGAGCAACTGAGCAGAAACAGATACTTCAGTGAAACTGTCACAGCATTTGTTAATCAGTTATACCCCAATACAAAATTTAAAAAGTGCTCTGCTGCTGCTGCTAAGTCACTTCAGTCGTGTCCGACTCTGAGCGACCCTGTAGATGGCAGCCCACCAGGCTCCACCATCCCTGGGATTCTCCAGGCAAGAACACTGGAGTGGGTTGCCATTTAAATGAGCTTAAAAAATATAGAAAATTACCAGTAAACACCCAAAGATCCCACCTCCAAATCCTAGCTCACTGGGGGTTACAGCTTCCAGCTAGCAGTTCTAGGGGGACTCGAACGTTCTGTCCATCAGAGAATATCGTCTTATGTTCTTTAAAAAAAAATCAATAACCCGGGTTCGCTGCTTACTTCTCTCCTACGTAGAGTGACTGCCAGTTACCCAGTTTCACAATGACAGCCCCGCAGGCAGGGAGCATTTCCCCCGCAGGTTTTTACGGGGGCCCTCCGCCAGCCTTCCTTGAGCTACCACCCAATCCTGCAGAGTTAGGAGACCATCCAGCCCAAGGGAGTGAACACGGCAGAGAAAGCGTTGACAGGCATGAGCCCGCCCCTGCAGGCGTTTCAGACAGGGAGTGTGTCGTTAGGGGCAGGTAGGTGCCTGAAGCTCAAGTCTCTGCCCATGACGACTGGAAATGCAGGTTATGCTGCAGACCTCTGGCCTCAGGGGCCACGCTGGCTGATATGAGACCAGGGGTGGCCTTTGGGGCAGGTGGCCCCACGGCCTGGAGCACGAAGGTTAAGAAACGCAGAGAAAGAAGTGGTAAGTTGAGGTTTGGGAACCCTGCAGAGCTCGTGTACCCCGAGTTCAGGGTTTCTCCCCAACCACCACCTCAGCACTGTAACATATTTGGGGCAGGAAAGTCATTACCCACTGAATTGTGTGTCCCCAAATTCAATGCAGATGTCCTGGCTGAACATCCGGGACCTCTGAATGTGGCCGTGTTTGGAGATCTTTAAAGAGGGGGGGCGATGAAGATAAAAGGAAGTCAGTAGGGTGGGCCCTGATCTCGCAGGACCGGGGTCCTTATAAGAAGAGGAGGTCAGCACACGGACACACACAGGGGTGGGGGGACGGCCACATAGGGGCACAGGGAGCAGATGGCCATTGACATACCCAGGAGAGAGACCTCGGGAGGAACCCACCCTGCCCACACCTGGATCGTGAACTTCCAGCCTCCTGGACTGGGCGAGAACACACTCAAGTCTGTTATTTAAAAGCCGTCCCTCCTGTGGTACTTTGCTATGGCCACCCTGGCAAAATAATAGGATAATTTTTAGCGGCAGGAGGATTGTTTCTGGGCGTTGTAGGATATGTTGCACGCCTTCCTTATGTCCATCCACTAAATGCCAGTAGCAAACACCTCCTGTATGTCTGGTTATCAATCCATCCATCTATCAGTCCTATAGATCCAGCCACTATCTATCCATCCTTCCATCCGTCCATCCACCCACACTTCTGTCTGTCCACCCATCTATCCATCCATCCATCCTTCTGTCTATCTACCTATCTTCCATCTGGGCATGCATCCGTACAGCTTCTGTCTATCCGTTTATCTAGCTATGCATCCATCCTCCTATGTAAACACCCATACGTCTGTGATTCCATCCTTCTGTGTCCCCATACGTGTATCGGTCCATCCATCTTCTATGTGTCCATCGATCGATTTATCTGTTCATCCAGTCATCCTATCTATCCAACCATCTACTCATCCATCCGTCTTCCGTTTATCCGTTCGCTTGTCCATCCAACCGTATGTGCCTGTGTGAAGTTGCTCAGTCTTGTCCGACTCTTTGTGACCCCACGGACGGTAGCCCACCAGGCTCCCCTGTGCATGGGATTCTCCAGCTGAGAATCCTGGAGTGGGCTGCCATTTCCTCCTCCAGGGGATCTTCCCGACCGAGGGATCGAACTCGGGTCTCCTCCTCCTGTCTTGTCTGTCCATCCATCCTTCTACCTTGTCCATCCATCTGTATTCTAACTATCCATCCATGCGTTTATCTCTCTATCCATCTATCTCTATTTCTATCTGTCTCTGCATGCACACAGGCACACACATGTATGGAGTCATATGTGCATGGAATCCCAGGAGCCTACTGAAATAAGAAAGCAGAGCAGCAGCTCAGACGTTCCGCCCTGCGCGTGCAGTCAGCTTCCTTACGTCCCTTGACTCCAAGAATCCTTGACCCGATTCAAAAAGCTCTCAGTCTGGGATTCAAGAGGCATTAGAGAAAAAAATTAAAAAAAAAAAGTACGTGCTCCCCGTAGAGCTGAAACATTTCACTGATTCATTTTTACAACACCTTTCTGACAACAACACGGTCATTTTGCGGCTTAGACAACGTGTCCTTCCATGCTTGTAAAGCCCAGTTAAGTGTCCTGCTAATTAACCCTTTCCTTAGAGACGCCAGATAAGGAAGCTGACGGGAACTGGCCGTGCTCGCTCAGCTCCTGGAGACAGAGCTAGGGTCTGTCTGTCCGGTTGCTGGTTTGCTGGAGCCGTCCGTCTCGCCTTCCATCACCTGCCTCTGCCCCATTGTCTTCACGCGTCTGCGAGGCATGGGTACCGCTCAGCGGAGACTGGTGACAGGGCAGACTGGGGCCCGGTGGTCCCTGAGGCTCTTGGCGGGTGGGCGCCTGTGGAGTCTGCTATGCTCCAGCCCTGGGGGGCTCACGAGCCTTGTCCCCGCTTCCTCCAGCCTGAGGAGACGGGCTTCCATATCGCGTTCAGCAACAGGATGGGTCCACGCAGGGATCCTCCTGTGACAAGGTGGGGAAACTAAAAGCTCTGGCTTTAGGACTTCCCCGGTGGTCCGGTGGCTAAGACTCCACGCTCGCAATGTAGGCAGGCCCGAGTTCCATCCCTGGTCAGGGAACTAGATCCCATGGGCTGCAGCTAAGAGTTCGCATGCTACAGGGAGGATCCTGGGTGCTGCAACTAACACTCAGAATAGCCAAATAAATCAATAATTTTTTTTTTAAAAGGAATGCCTTTCTCACCTACCTAAAAGCAAGATCTCGTTATTTACATACTCCGTGTGATCTCTGAGCTCTATGTTAGTACTTCAGAGCTATGATTCTCCTTTGCTTAAATGGGCAGTTAGATATAGCTATGTCTGAGCCCCATACCTACTATCAGCAAGCTCAGGAGAAACCCCCTCTGCCACCACATCCTAGTGAGGCCTGGCACATAGTAGGTGCCCAACTAAACGTGCATGCATGCTCAGTCATGTCCGACTCTAGGTGACCCCGTGGACTGTAGCCCCGCCAGGCTCCTCTGTCCATGGGATTCTCCAGGCAAGAAGACTGGAGTGGGTTGCCATTTCCTCCTGCAGGGGATCTTCTCGACCCAGGGATCAAACCTACATCTCTTGCATCTCCAGCATTGGCAGGCAGATTCTTGACCACGGAGCCTTCTTGGAAGCCCCCACTCAACGCAATATGCTATGTTAGTAAATACAGTCCCTTCCTACAAAGAAAAAAGAAGCAAGCTCTGGCTTCCATACATAGCTGGCGTGGCAGTAGGGCCCCTCACCCACCTACTTGCCCCCTGCCCAGGGAGCTCTGGGAGGGACGCCTGGTGTGGATGGCTGCATGCTCTGACTGTGGTATTTTCCTCCTGGGTGCTGTTGGTATTTTTGCAGGAAGGTCGTTCATCTTGACCGTCTTTGCTATCAGATTAGCACCCAGGTGACCTGCCTACCAGAGAGGGCTCCATTTCCTCCTAGAAGTTGTAGACGGCAAAAGTGGTCCACAGGCCAGCAGCTTCAGCACCGTCTGGAACCTTGCCCAAAGTGCAGACCCCCAGGCCCCACCCAGCCCACCTGAACCAATGTCTGCATTTCACCCAGGTTTCCCAGGGGGTCTTGACCACTGTTCCCCCGCAAGCCCCGTGGTGCGTGTGGTGAGCAGACGTATGAGCATCTTGGCTTGTGACGATTTTATGAAGAAAACAGGAAGTCAGTTGAGTCCAGGGGGAGTGGCGTCTTGCTTCTTCTCAAGGAAACAACGGGCAGAACTATCTGTTTTTATATTCTCTGTGTGTTTGAGGTTTCTTCTGCTGTGGATTGTCAAAACCACATCCCTCACCGATGACTGATGAGAAAATCAAATGAATTCATGATTCTGTCTCTGAGTGGATCCATCTCTCTGCCCATCCATCTATCCCTCTATCATATCTCTCTAGCTACCTATCCATCCGTCTGTCTATCCCTCTATCACATCTATCATCCATCCATCCATCCATCTATCCATCCATCCATCCATCCCATCTATCTGTCCTGTCCCTCTCTTTCTCCACATCCATCCATCTATCCATCCATCCATGTCTATCTGTGTATCTATCCATCTGTCTGTGCTATCATATCTGTCTACCTGTCTGTCATCCATGCGTACATCCACCTGTGTCTGTCTATCTAACTATGTATCCATCCATCCGTCTATCCCTGTATCTATCTGTCCAGTCTATCCATCTGTCTATTGCTCTGTCTTATCTATATATCCATCCATCCATCCATCCATGTCTGTCCATCCATTCATCCATCCATCCATGTCTGTCTATCCATCCATCCATTCTTGTCTGTCTGTCCATCCATCCATCCATCTCACCCTCTATCTATCTATCTACCCTGGAGAGCACCATCAAAAAAAAAAAAAAACTGTTTGAAAAAAAGGAAAATGAAAGTTCCAAAAATAAACCAAATGAAGAAACATTTGTTTTTTTTTTCCATCTGCCATTTGAATGTTAACCCAAAATAGCAGCGGCACAGTGTCTGACTAAGCAAGTCTTAGCCCAGCCTTGCCCAGAGAGGCAGGTTTTGTCCTGTTTAGCCCGACCAAGCAAACCACAGTGAAGCAGACAGCAGAAAGACAGTACAGGAAAGCAGGCTGCTGGTCACCTCCTCTCCTTCCCGAAGATAACACAAGCCTGGAAAAAGTAGTACAGCTTGTACAGTCCCTCCGAAATCCACAAGCCCCTTGTCCACTCAGAATGCTTGAGGTCCAGGATACACTTCTCTCATTTTTGTTTCTTTAAACCTAGCATTGTCCCAAACACATCACACACTCCCTTTAACAAGAAAGTAACCTCTGTTAACTTCCCGTTGGGTTGGATCTCTGTTCCCTCCCCAACCCTGCAGCAAGAACACGCTTTTAGAAGTGCCAGACTACTGGTATGCTTCGGGTCCACTGGGACCTTCCAGCTCTCTTGACCAGATTGTCCTGAAGCAATCACTGAGAATGAACTTAGCATCCCGGCAAGTCATTGTGGTTCCCAGAGCATTAAAGTAAGCATACATTTGCACAGTAAATTGTATAGACAGAGAACCTGAAGTAGCTCAAAGCGTTTAAGAATCATGAAAATGGGATGTGTGTGTATATATAGATATGCACACACATTTATATGATATATGTAAGGAATCGAGTCATGTGTGTGACTTTAAGAAACCTGAGGTATTGTGTTTACATAAAATTTAAACTTACAAAGAAAGACATTCTTCTGTGTTGTCAGTTCAGTTCAGTTGCTCCGTCGTGTTCGACTCTTTGCAACCCCATGCACGCCAGGCTTCCTTGTCCGTCTCCAACTCCCGGAGTCCACCCAAACCCATGTCCATCGAGTCGGGGATGCCATCCAACCATCTCATCCTCTGTCGTCCCCTTCTCCTCCTGCCTTCAATCTTTCCCAGCCTCAGGGGCTTTTCCAATGAGTCACTTCTTCGCATCAGGTGGCCAAAGTATTGGAGCTTCAGCTTCAGCATCAGTCCTTCCAATGAATAATTATGCATGGATGTGGGTATAAGAAAAGCAAGAGGAAAGGTCTGGCATATCACATACACATACTGAATTTGCACATGCAAATAGACGTGTGTGTTGCCTTAAGAAACTTAGCTTGTGGGCTTCCCCGGTGGCTCGGTGGTAAAGAATCCACGGGCCAGCGCAAGAGACATGGATTCCACCCCTGGTTCGGGAAGATCCCACATGCCCCTGGGTAACTCAGCCCATGTGCCACTGAGCCTGTGTTCTTGACCTCGGGAGCCACAAGCTCTGAAGCCCATGAACGCTAGACTCTGTGCTTTACTACAAGAGAAGTCACTTCAATAGCAGCCCACACCCCGCCTAGAGAGCTCAACACAACCAGGGGAAAGCCAGAGTAGCCGTGAAGACCCAGCACAGCCAAAAAAAGAAAAAGCAATGAAGATGAAAATTCCTTCTGTGTAATTTGGTGTATGTGTAATACAAAGGGTGAAGAGAATTGTTCAACTTCAGAGTTGTGTAATAGGTTCAGTGGATGGGATGGATCAAACAGTTACACTAAATGTATTTTTTTTCCTTCGCGGACACATTTCAGTCAGATATGTTTGTGGGCAGCCAGCCAGTATATGACTGGATAAAGAAGAACGTTTAAAAAGGCCTCTATTCCAGCCCCGTCTCCCATGAGAGAACCCCCATGGCGATCAATCCCGGTGACCCTCTCCCCTCTTGGAGTCACCGGAATGCCACGTAAAGGAAGGTATTTACTGGGACTCGATTTGGGGTTTGATAATAAAGCCATAATACCTTCAAGTCCCCGAACGCAATATATCAAAGACAAGACTGTGATTAGCCCAGCTCGTAAAGAAACGGGTCGTGCTTGATAATTAAAAACCGTAAATAACCGAAAACAGCAACCTTGAAATGACTCAGATTTTTTACGTCTCCCTCTGTTGTTCAGCTCCGGCTCATGTTATGTGTGGCCCCAGAGGAATGAGTCAGTCAGTGGGGTCCACATGTGGTCTGCTCTTTGCTGCCCAAGAACTTCCCTTTAGCCTGCATGGAGGGTCTCAACACGTTGCTCAGTTGGTAAAGAATCTGCCTGCAGTGTAGGAGACCCGGGTTCGATCCCTGGGTCAGGAAGATCCCCTGGAGAAGGAAATGGCAACCTGCTCCAGTCTTCTTGCCTGGAGAATCCCATGGACAGAGGAGCCTGGTGGGCTACGGTCCATGGGACTGCAAAGAGTTGGATGTGACTTAGAGATGTAATAGTGGTCATCATATTCTAGCATTTCTGAGCTTCATTTTTATTTTCATATTTTTTTTACTGTACTAGAGTCAATTTACAGGGTGGTGTCAATTTCTGCCATCAGTTCAGTCGCTCAGTCGTGTCCGACTCTCCACGACCCCATGAACCACAGCACGCCAGACCTCCCTGTCCATCACCAACTCCCGGAGTTCACTCAAACTCATGTCCATCGAGTCGGGGATGCCATCCAACCATCTCATCCTCTGTCGTCCCCTTCTCCCTCCCGCCCCCAACCTTTCCCAGCATCAGAGTCTTTTCCAGTGAGTCAACCCCACAGCAATTCAGTTACACATATGTATGAAAAGAAAAAGTGAAAGTGTTAGCTGTGTCCGACTCTTTGCGACCCTATGGACCCAGGCTCCTCTGTCTGTGGCATTCTCCAGACAAGAAGACTGGAGTGGGTGGCCGTTTCCTTCTCCAGGGGATCTTCCCGACCCAGGGATCGAACCCGTGTCTCCTACGTTGTAGGCAGATTCTTTACCAACTGAGCCACCAAGGAGGCCCTCCATTCTTTTTTTTTTTTTAAGTATTCTTTTCCATTATGATTTGTCACAAGATATCAAATAGAGTTCCCTGTGCTATACAGTGGCACCTTGCTGTTTACTCAATCTCTGTATAATATTTAGCATTTCTGGGCTTTATTTTATATATATATATATATATTTTTTTTTTTTTTTTTGATGAAGTAGAGCTGATTTCCAGTGTTGTGTTAACTTCTGCTATCCAACGAAATGGTGCAGTTATCCGTATCCCAACGAAGTGATGCAGTTATCCGTATATATTCTTTTTCGTATTCTTTTTCCGCTATGCCTTATCACAGGATATTGAACAGCGTTCCCTGGTCTGTACAGTTGCATCTTGCTGTTTATTCCTCCTGTATACAATAGTTAGCATTTCTGGGCTTTACTTTTATACCTTTCACTGAAGTTTACTTGATTTACAGTGTTGTGTTCATCTCTGCTATACAGCAAAGTGACTCAGTTAGACATATACTTTTCCATTCTCTCTCTTTTTTAATTTAAATTATTTTTTTTATCGAAGGATACTTGTTTTCCAGAATGTTGCTCTTTTCTGTCAAACCTCAACGTGAATCAGCCATCGGTGTACATATATCCCCTCCCTTTTGAACCTCCCTCCCGTCTCCCAGCCACCCCTCTAGATGGATTCAGAGCCCCCTTTTGAGTGTCCTGAGACATACAGCAAATTCCCGTTTGCTCTCTATTTTATATATGGTAACGTGAGTTTCCAGGTTACTCTATGTGTACACCTCACGCTCTCCTCTGCTCTCCCCACGCCCACAAGTCTGTTGTCTATGCTTGATTCTCCATGCAGTTCAGTTCAGTCGCTCAGTCGTGTCCGACACTGCGACCACATGGACTGCAGCACGCCAGGCCTCCCTGTCCATCACCAACTCCCGGAGTTTACCCAAACTCGTGTCCATCGAGTGGGTGATGCCATCCAACCATCTCATCCTCTGTCGTCCCCTTCTCCTCCCGCCTTCCATCTTTCCCAGCATCAGCGTCTTGGTTTCTCTGTTTGTGCCCTGTAATTTTCCTTTCTCTTTTATCACAGGGTATTGAATAGAATTCCCTGTGCTCTGTAGAGGTCCTACTGTAGTAGGACCTTGTTTATCCCTTCTATATATATATACTCATTCAGGTTCCTGGCCTTTACTTTTCATACATTTCAGTGAAGTATCCTTGATTTGCAGTGCTGTGTTAATCTCTGCCATACAGCAAGGTGATTCACTTAGACAGGTGTATTCTTTTCCATTCTCTTGTATCACAGGACCTTGCTGTTGATCCCTTCTGTATATACTCACTGACATTCCTGGGCTTTCCTTTTGCACGTTTTCCTGAAGTATCCTTGATTGGCAGTGCTGTGTTAATCTCTGCCGTACAGCAAAGTGACTCAGTTAGACACGTGTATTCTTCTCCCATTCTCTTGTATCACAGGACCTTGCTGTTTATCCCTTCTGTATAGACAATGGCAACCCACTCCAGTATTCTTGCCTGGAAAATCCCATGGACCGAGGAGCCTGGTAGGCTACAGTCCATGGGGTCGCAAAGAGTCGGACACGATTGAGCGACTTCTCTTTCTTTTCTTTTTTTCATATACTCGTGAACATTCCTGGGCTTTGGGAGGTGGTGGTGGCTTGCCGGAGATTAGCTGAGCCCATCCTGACATTCACAGCAGGACCCATACCCCGGGAATGTGCCCACTTGGTCCCATGGGAACAGAGAGAATAGAAGCTGCTTGCAGACCATCATGAGGCAGCCTCCCAGTGGATTCTGAGGTTCCAGGCCCCTGTCTGGCTCAGGAGAGGAGCCTCCCACGAGAGTCCGGTTGCCCTGGTCCCAGCTGCCTGATTTGCCCCGAGATGCCAGTTCCCCCACTCAACACCCTCAGGGCCAAGCCTCAGTTTGGTCTTGGAGAATGGGTCTCCACTTGCAGTCGTGGACTGACTGCTCTCAGGTGGGATTCTCCACCAGCTCTTTGTCCACGGGACTCTTCTGCAGAGTCCCAAGTGGGGAAGCGTGTCTGGTTTTAGCTTGAGGGTTCCCTTGGTGATCAGTGCCATGAGATGGGTGTCGAACATCCCCGAGGTTCCGCCTCGAACAATTCCGTTTCTACACCTCTACAAGGGTTTCTGTTCTGCTGGGGGTGGGGGCCGGGTTTGGAGGGTGCCTGGCATGTGGGATCTTAGTTCCCCGACTGGGGATCGAACTTGCATCCCTTGCCTTTGGGATACGGAGTCGATTCCTGGAGCGCCAGGGAATTCCCTGCAAAGGTTGATAACACAAAGCCTCTGTTCTTCCTGACCTCAGAGCACAGTGGCTTCCATAGTTCAAGTGCAATCTTTTCACTTGAGTCTCTAAAACTGGCCCAAGGGTCAGTTGCTCAGTTGTGTCTGACTCTCTGAGATCCCATGGACCGTAGCCCACCAGGCTCCTCTGTCCATGGGGATTCTCCAGGCAAGAATCCTGGAGTGGGTTGCCATTTCCTCCTCCAGGGGTTCTTCCGGACCCCAGGATTGTACCCGGGTCTCCTCCATTAGCAGGCAGATTCTTTATTGTCTGAGCCACCAGGGAAGCCCCCCAGAAAAACTGGGCCCGAAGGAGCCTGCATTTACGTTCCATACACTGCACCCTGGTTCTTTATCTGGTGAGGAACCTCGCCTTGAATGCAGGACAAGAGCCAACCACTGCTCCAGGCTGGTCACATGGTTAGCCTGGGGTCTGACTTCAAGTCTGCCTTCCATTCAATAAGATAAATCCTTGGGGTGGGGAGGGAATGTTTATGGTAGCAGGATCGTAAGGGCTGGCTGAGGGGAAAAAAAAAAAAATTAAGTCCTGGAGGAATAGTTAATGCAGGCAGCCGAAACCTCCCTGAGCTCTGTGTTCTGGCAGCAGGAACAGCCTAGCTATTGTAAACAGGGCTGCGATGAACACTGGGGTTTGTGTGTCTGTTTCATTTCTGCTCTCCTCGCTGTGTATGCCCAGCAGTGGGATTGCTGGGTAGTACACCCATGGCTGATTCATGTCAATGTGCGGGAAAAACCACCACAATGTTGTAAAGTAATTAACCTCCACTGAAAATAAATTAATTTCTTTTTTAAAAAGAGAAGACAACAGCTTTCTTTGGGATTAGAATCCTGCCTCTCCGGGTGTGTTTTTCCAGTAGTCATGTCTGGATGTGAGAGTTGGACCATATAGAAAGCCAAGCGCCAAAGATGCTTTTGAGCTGTGGTGTTTGGGACGACTCTTGAGAGTCCCTTGGACTACAAGGAGATCCAACCAGTCCATTCTAGAGGAGATCAATCCTGGGTGTTCATTGGAAGGACTGATGCTGAGGCTGAAACTCCAATACTTTGGCCACCTGATGTGAAGAGCTGACTCATTGGAAAAGACCCTGATGCTGGGAAAGATTGAGGGCAGGAGGAGAAGGGGATGACAGAGGATGAGATGGTTGGATGCCTTCACCGACTTGATGGGCGTGGATTTGAGCAAACTCCAGGAGTTGGTGATTGACAGGAAGGCCTGGCATGCTGCAGTCCATGGGGTCGCAGAGTCGAACACGACCAAGTGACTGAACTGAACTGACTCTGCCAGTGTGTATGAGAGTGGGGGTGAGTCTTCTCACTTCACCCCTGCCCTGCGAGGACTCAGAGAGGCCCCTTAGAGAGGGTGAGACCTCAGGCTAGAGCTCTGGGGCCCCGACGAGCTGATCCCTGCCTGAGGGACCAGGCAGGGGTGTGCGCTGGTAAAAGCTGGGCTGGTCAGGGCACTCAGAGATGCTGACCTCGGTGACCCGTGGCGACTGGCAGAGCCAATATCTTGCAGCCATTGGGATTTCTGCTCCTGGGGGTGGGAGAGACTCCAGCTGAGAGGGAACCACCCCTCAGGCTCTGGAGTTGCCGCTGGGGAGGAAACCTGCTGGGACAGGTCCCAAGAACTTGTCCCAAGGCGCTTCTGAGGGCGGATCAGCGTCCAGAGGCCCGGAGCCATCTCTGGGCAGTACGGGGTTCGTAGGGGTGTGGTCTGCCCTTTGACCTTGTCTGTACCTTCATATTGCTTGCTGAGGAGAGACCCAAGAGCATCTAGAAGGGTAGGGAATGATCCAAGGGGATACCAGAGGCTCCTTCCTCATTTTCTCCAGGGCCCTGGACCACTGAGACCACATCTTAATGGACGGCTAACTGACTTACCCCAGAATTCAGCCAGGAGTTTCAGAATCGAAAGGCGTTGTGATCTGACCCTCTGCAGCAGTCTGCGACCACAAATATCCCTGGGTGTGCTGGAATCGTGAGCGCCACGCCACGCTTTGAACCATCTCTCCGACGAGTAAGTTTTGTCAAGACATCCCCCACCCCCAAGACCAGATATCACCTTTGGATGATGTCTGGGTCACGCCTGCGTGCGTGCTAAGCCGCTTCAGTCCTTTCTGACTCTGCGACTCCATGGACGGTAGCCCCGCCAGGCTCCTCTATCCATGGGATTCTCCAGGCAAGAAATACTGGAGTGGGTTGCCATGCCATCCTCCAGGGGATCTTCCCCACCCAGGGATGGCACCCACATCTCCTGCATTGCAGGCGGATTCTTGCCCACTGAGCCAGTGGAGGAGCTCCTCCCAGGTCATGCTTACTCAGGCTCAGCTCTTTTTTTTTTCAGGTTTCACCTTACCATCATCCTGGGTTTCCATAAAGAACAGGAAATCTGTCAGCAGCCCCTGCATTATGTATTAATTAGAAGGGAACCTGCCAAATGACCGGGGCACACAAAACATTTAAAACTAATGTTTTCTTTGTAGATGGGGAATCATGAAAAGAAAAGATGGAGTTAGTCTTTTTTTTTTTTTTAAGCCTAAACAAAAGAAAATGATGACAGGAGGGGACGTGGTAAAAGAGACATGGTGTGGACTTCATTGGTGGTCCAATGGCTAAGACTGCACGCTCCCAATGCCGGAGGCCTGGGTTCAATCCCTGGTCAGGGAACTACATCCCACATTACAGCGACTAAGGTGGATGCTTCCGTGTGTTGAAAGAAAGATGTAGCTCAGCCAAGTAAATAAAGAAAAGAGACATGCGTGCTAAGTCGCTTCAGCTGTGTCTGACTCTTTGCGACCCCATGGGCTGCAGCCCGCCAGGCTCCTCTGTCCATGGGATTCTCCATGGGATTCTTCAGGCAAGAATACTGGAGTGGGTTGCCATTCCCTCCTCCAGGGGATCTTCCCCACACAGGGATTGAACATGAGTCTCCTGCATCTCCAGCACTGGCAGGCAGGTTCTTTACCCCTGAGCCACCAGGGAAGGCCCCAGAGAGACACAGGGGCGAGTTATCTTTTAATGGGTAGAGATGTCTCCCAGACGTGTGGGCAGGGGGGCATCCCGGGCTCACTTCCTCTCTGCTGTTTTGTACCCCGCCCACACGACTGGGGGGTGGGCGGGTGGGTGGGTGACCTGGCTGAGCATCCTCACCCAGGGTGTCGGTGAGGAATGCATTCCTCAGGGCTCCGTGTGCGGCATGTGGGGTGATGGGCAGGGAGGCGGGAATGGTTTCCTACACACTGTGCACAGAGCATGCCGTGTGCCCCCCTCACCCATCACCCCCCACCCCTGCACCGGGGACCATCGGGGGATCAGTGGCCCCCGCACGCACCCCGACCCCACTGCCTTTCCGCACGCCCCTTCGCCACTCACACCCGGGCTGTGCCTGTCGGCCGTGGGCCAGCCCTAGCCGCCTCCGAAGTGCTCTGCATAAACGTCCTCCGAGATGACCGTCATCTCCCTCTGATCCCTTCCCCCCCGCCGTGGCGTGACGACTGAGGTCAGCGATTGATGCGTGAGGCACTCGGCAGTCAGGGACAGACACGTGGACAGACGCAGGCGTGGGGCCGAGATAACTTTTTTATGAGAGATTCACCGGTTGTCCGGGGGTGACTTTACGGCCAGATGATGGTTCCCTATAACTTCCCCGGGGCCGTGCAGTGACTCTTCAGAAGCCAGGCAGGCAGGGGGCCCGGGGTGTCATCCCGTGTGGTCAGTCGGAGCAGCTGTGTGAGGTGCTGCGATCAAGTCCGGGCACCTTGTCTGTTTGACCGTGAATAGCTTGGTGAGTTGCATTCATTTTTTTGGTTTGTTTTTTCCTCGCTTCTCGACTGCCAAGCGATTCAGATAAATGATGACAGAAAACGGCTCCTGGCAATAGGGACTTTAGCGCAGAGCTTCAGAGGGCGGCGTCTACAGGTTCCTGTTTTGTTCCTTTTATGGGATAGTGAAATAGCCTACAGGTCACGACTTGATTAAATTAAGTCAAAAGGCTCGTTGTTGTTGTTCAGTTGCTAAGGTGTCTCTGACTCTTTGTGACCCCATGGATGGCAGCACACAGGGCTCCTCTGTCTTCCTCCGTCTCCCGGAGTTTGCTCAAGCTCTTGTCCGCCGAGTCGGCGATGCTATCTAACCATCTGGGCCTCTGCCGCCCCCTTCTCTTTTTGCCCTCAATCTTTCCCAGCATCAGGGTCTTTTTCAGGGAGTCAGCTCTTTGCATCAGGTGGCCGAAGGATGAAACAGTTTCTGAACCATCTGGAGTGGGAGTAATGAAAGCATTACCTTGCAAAGAAAAGAGTGTTACCTTTTGGAGAAACCCGCAAAGCCACCCACAGCGGTTTATCTGACATGTAGGAGGTCTTGTGGGAGAGGGAATCAATTGCCAGATAGTCTTTTTGTCTTTCTTTCTGGATGAAAGCCCTAAACACGAGTTTGGTGAAAAGAATAGTGGCGGGACGTCCTGGTGGTTGTGGTTGAGATTCTGTGCTTCCAAGGCAAGAGGAGTGAGTTCAATCTCTGGTCAGGGAACTAATATGTCGCTTGGCATGGACAAATAAATAATTTTTAAAAGTTAAAAAAGAAAGAAAACAAGAGTAGTGGAGAGCTCAGGAGGAAGAACTCTTTAAGAGAAAGTGAACAGAGAAGTGCGTTTTGTGCTATAGCTTGTCTCAAGAGAGAAATGTAAGCAATTAGCCTCGCCAACCATAATATGAGAACCATTGCTTCTGAGTTCGATACAGGGAATATAAATAAGGCGCATGTGCCCTGAAACGGATTCTGTGAAAGACTGATGTCATTCTCAGCTTGCTTTGGAAAAGCAACTGCTTGCTTTTTCCAAAACAATTTGGAGGCAGAATGAATAGCAGATCCACTATTTTGTTTTTTTTTTTTCTTTCACTTTGCATCTTTGTTTTCTTTCTTCAATATATGAATAAGTCTGTCATGAACCACTTGAATCTGTGTCCTGAAAAACGGCAAAGAACGACATTCCCTAATTGAGAGGCTTGTACATCAATACATGTGTCCTCAGGACATTTGCGTCTCGGGTTCTTTGTGGCTGCAATGGCTGTGTTTTTGGATGTACTGTTTATTCCTCCAGGCTTTGGCTGTGTCATCTGTCTTTATAAAGGAGCCGGGTTAAACAGGGACTGCGTTTGCAGCTCAACCATTTTATTCTGTGCATGTCTATCAGTTACAGAAGATCAGCATTTGGGACAATGTATCCTTTGCAGTGAATGCCACCCGTAACCTACTTATTATGAACCAGCCGAATATGTGATTTTTCTCCCAGCAATAGAGGCTAAGAAATGCATGTAAAGCCCGTTCAGCCTGACACTTCATCTTTCTCTTATGAACAAATAATGGGAATGAATTAAGATGTCCACTTCTCGCTTGCTTTTCTTCTTATCTGAGGGTCAACATATTTCCTGGCTACCTCAGTTTTTTTTTTTTTCCTTTCTGCTGTCCCTTGCACACTGAATTAGAGGGACTGATAGAAATGATTGTCATCGAAGATGATGTCACTGGAAATGGGGAGGCTGTTTTATTGAAAGATTCCTGTGTGTCACGGTAATTTGCCGTCGGCACTCTGTGTGTTCACTAACCACGTGAGGATACCCGAGAGATTATTCCCGTGAATTGGTGTTTGCAGGGACATTCCTATTTGCCAACTGAGCTATTGCCCCATATTCATTTATAATGAGGTTGTGAAGGTAACCACTGATGCTATCAGGACCCAGAAGTGTAAAAGCTTTCAGAGATAAAACAACAGAGAGAAAAAAATGTGTCCCTCTATATGTATTTAAAGGGGAAACCTTTCTTAAAAGGTTGAATGAAACTGTCTTTTTTTTCTCTCTCTCTTTTTCCCTTTTTTTTTCTTAAGTTGATCAGTCGTGTCCTACTCTTTGCCACCCCGTGAACTGTAGCCTACCAGGCTCCTCTGCCCATGGAATTTTCCATGCAAGAGTACTGGAGTAGGTCGCCATCTCCTTCTCCAGAAACTGTCTTAGAAAAGATTGAGGGTAGGCAGTGTTCCTCAAAATACCATTTACAGTAGCTAGGAAGAAGAAGTGAAGTTGCTCAGTCGTGTCTGACTCTTTGCGACCCCATGGGCTGTAGCCCCACCAGGCTCCTCTGTCCGTGGGATTTGCCAGGCAAGAGTACTGTGGTGGGTTGCTGTTTCCTTCTCCAGGGGATCTTCCCCACCGAGGGATCAAACCTGGGTCTCCCGCATTGTAGGTAGACGCTTTACCGTCTGAGCCACCAGGGAAGTCACAGTAGTTAGGACATAGAAGCAACCTAGATGCCCATCTACAGGTAGATGCATTAAAAAATTATGGTACACATACACAGTGGAATATTACTCAGCCATGAAAAGGAACACATTTGAGTTGATTGTGATGAGGTAGATGAACCTGGAGCCTGTTATACAGAGTGAAGTAAGTCAGAAAGAGCAAAAGCAGGTATCAGCACACATATATGGAACCTAGAAGGTGGTACTGATGAACCTGTTTGCAGAGCAGTAATGGAGATGCCAGAGAAGGCAATGGCACCCCACTCCAGTGTTCTTGCCTGGAGAATCCCAGGGACGGAGGAGCCTGGTGGGCTGCAGTCCATGGGGTCGCTAAGAGTTGGATACGACTGAGCAACTTCACTTTCACTTTTCACTTTCATGCATTGGAGCAGGAAATGGCGGCCCACTCCAGTGTTCTTGCCTGGAGAATCCCAGGGACGGGGGAGCCTGGTGGGCTGCCGTCTGTGGGGTCGCACAGAGTCGGACACGACTGAAGTGACGCAGTGGCAGCGCCTATGGAGACACAGACGTGGAGAATAGACTGTGGTCTCTGGAAAGGAGTAGGAGGGACGCATGGAGACAGTTGCACTGAAACTCACACACGGCTGTGTGCAAAATACAGACCAGAGGGAATTTGCTGTATGGTGCTGGGAGCTCAAGCCTGGTGCTCCGTGATGACCTCGAGGGCTGGGATGCGGTGGGAGGTGGGAGGGAGTCTCAAGAGGGAGGGGACACATGTATACCCGTGACTGATTCGTGTTGATATGTGGCAGAAACCCAGACAGCATCGTAAACCAGTTATCTTCCAATGAAAAATAAATTGGAGAAGGAAATGGCAACCCGCTCCAGTATTCTTACCTGGAAAAGTCCATGGACAGAGGAGCCTAGCGGGCTGCAGTCCATGGGGTTACATGCCTGAGCATGAGTGCGTAAGGGTGGAGGGAGATGGGTTAGGAGCAATAAACTGGTAGAATTTTTTTTTTCTATAAGAAATAAATTTAAAAAAATTTTTAAAAGAGGGTGAGTAGGGACTTCCCTGGTGATCCAGTGGTTAAGACTTCACCTTCCACTGCAGGGGGATGAAGGTTAGACTCCTGGTCAGGGAACTAAGTTCCCACAGGCCTCTCAGCAAAAAAAAACAAAAAACAAAAGAACAAATTCAATAAAGACTTTTAAATGGTCCCCATCAAAAAAAAAAAAGATCTTAAAAATAAAATAATAATTTTTAAAAAAAGTTGTGGGTAAAAACTCCAAGCTGTGTTCTCCGGACCCTATCACCACCTCCGCTGTTTTGCTGGGTTCCTGTCTTCTGCTTAAACTCCCCGCCTTGTTTGGATGTTAGCCCTGAAAAACGCGGTCACTGACTCAGCAAGCTCTCACCCTGCACCCCGGCATCCAGGTAATAAATGAGGGAGTGATGATGAAACACACATGCAGTGTCACCTCCGAGGTTGTCCGAGACGGAAACCAGAAACCTGGTAAAAGACTGGAAGAGCTGACGTCAGCAGTCATTAAATACTCGTCATGAACGGGAAGTCCAGGGAAGGACACAGCGCTGGGCTCGGCTCGAGCAGCAGCTGGATTTGCTGCTTTCCTTTTTTTCCTGAACATTTTTATTTACGGTTTTGGCCTCGTTGGGTCTCACTTGCAGCATGCAGGATCTTTAGTCTCGGCACGTAGAATCTAGCTCCCTGACCAGGGATGGAACCCGGGTCCCCTGCGTTGGGAGCTCAGAGTCTTAGCCACTGGACCAGCAGGGAAGTCCCAGTGACTTTCAGCTCTGGTCGAAAGCCCCCAGGTCACAACAAGTGGGCCCCAGAATCAGTGTTCTTCTTTGTGTTTCCAGGAGAGGGGTTGTCGTGCCTACAGATGGAGGGAGAGTTTGGACGGGGGCCGGGGGCTGTCCTTTCCACTTACTTTGTCTGCCCCGGGGTTTCTCAGGTGCGACGCCAGAAGCGGCTTTGCCGTAGGGACTGCCGTGTGCATTGAGGCTGTTGAGAATCTTGCGTGCTCCGTGCTGCTATCAGAGCCCCTCTCAGCTGCAACAACCAGACATGTCTCCATGTGCTGTGCCGTGTCGCTTTAGCTCCAGGTGATAACCGCTGACTGAGAATAAGCATTGAAAAATGCACGAGGCGCTAGTTCAGTCAGTTCAGTGGCTCAGTCATGCCCGACTCTGTGCGACCCCATGGACTGCAGCACGCCGGGGCCTCCCTGTCCATCACCAGTTCCCGGAGTTTACTCAGACTCGTGTGCATCGAGTCAGTGATGCCATCCAGCCATCTCATCCTCTGTCGTCCCCTTCTCCTCCTGCCCCCAATCTTTCCCAGCATCAGGGTCTTTTCCAATGAGTCACTTCTTCGCATCAGGTGGCCAAAGGATTGGAGGTTCAGCTTCATCAGGCACTATTTATAATACCCAAAACGTGGAAGCAACCCCAGTGCCCACCAACAGACAATTAGATTAAGAATATGGGGTCCATATACACAACAGAATATTACTCAGCCATAAATAGAGAATAAAGTGTTACCATTTGCAAAAGCATGGATGGACCCAGAGGGTCTGACTCGTTAGTGATCAGTCAGACAGAGAAAGACAAATACTGTATATCACTTGTATGTGGAATCTTGACGATAATACAAATGTATACATATCCAAAACAGAAATAGATATGTAACTGTTACTCAAGGGAAGAGAGACATGTTGTTGGGTGAGTCGCTCAGTCGTGTCCGACCCTTTGTGACCCCGTGGACTGTAGCCCACCAGACTCCCTTGTTCATGGAATTTTCCAAGGAAACAGACTGGAGTGGGTGGCCATTTCCTTCTCCAGAGGATCTTCCCAACCCAGGGATCGAACCTGGGTCTCCCACATTGTGGGCAGATTCTTTACCAGCTGAGCCACCAAGGAAGCTAGTGGTCAAGGACCCGCCTGCCCATGCAGGAAACATAAGAGACACGGGTTCCATCCCTGGGTTGGGAAAATCCCCTGGAGCAGGGCACGGCAACCTACTCCAGGATTCTTGACTGGAGAATCCCCGTGGACAGGGGAGACTGGTGGCCTAGTGTCCCCAGGGCAGAAAAGAGTTGGACAGGAGTGAAGTGAGTTAGCAGATAAAGGGGAGAGAGACATAGGCAGGGACAAATTAGCGATATAGGATTCGTGGAGACACACTACTATATATGAAATAGATAAGCAACAAGGATTTACTGTATAGCACAGGGAAGTATGGCCATTATAATAGCCTGTTATAGGTTATTATATGGGCCGTTGTAATAACCTATAGCAGAAAGTAATCTGCAAGAACCCTGGATCACTATGCAGTACTCCTGAAATTAACGCAACGTTGTACATCAACTCTTCTTCATAAAATAATGAAATGCGTCAGGCAGAGCTTCTGGGGAGAGCGGGGGTTGTCAGTCTGATCACTCATGATGTTTGGGGCCACGTGTCGCTTTGATATGGGGACGTCCTGTTCATTGTAGGGTATTTAGAACCTCCCACTTAGAGACAACATTGTATACCTCCGCCCCGGTCCGATATTATCTCCAGACACTGCTGAAGCCTTCTCGGGGAGGCACAGCACCCCCTCGTCAGACCTTCTGAAGTGGAGACAAGTAGCGCCCGGGATAGAAACAGGAAGACGGCCCTGGTGCGTTGTTCACAGGTCTTCTCCAGGTTTCCTGGCAGCTCATTGTTTCTGCTGGAGGCTGTCCCGGCTTGCCCGAGCTGAGTCACTGGGCCACGGTTTCTTGGGTCCCTGCCTGCCACCTCCATCACAGAGGAGGAAAGCCTGGGGTTGCATCAGTTCTCAGGATTGGCCAGGATGCTCTTCAGCATAGGCGGGCCTGGCCAGCACCTGCCTTCCTCACCTTCTTCTCTCCAAGCCCTGCCCTCCCACTTGCAACCCTTTGTCCGTAACCAGGAAGAAAAGGCAAAGACTGGAAGCCCAGCTGTTTGGACAGCCCGTTTGGCAGCGACGCTGGTTCTGAATCCAGGAGTGTGGAACTGATGTAGCACTGAATACTCTTTCTTTATCTGAGGGAATGCCAAGATCTCTTGTGTTTATGACTGCAGAACTATTCATATGTGTGATGGCGGGGTGCGGCGCAAAACTTCACTAAAGGTGTACGCTGAGACTTCCCTGGCAGGCCGGTGGTTAAGACTCCCCACTTCCGCTGCAGGGGGCAAGTGTTCCCCCAGTTCCCTGGTTGGGATCGAAGATCCCACCAGCTATGCGGTGTGGCCAAAAAATAAAAAAGTGTGTGTATTACGGGATATATTTGAAGATATATTGAAGTTAACAGTCAATATGTACATATATGGATATTTTTTATCTATATACATGAAGATCATGGTGAACATATACATAGCTATATCTATGTATAGGAAGGTAATGGTGAACATACAATTCTAAATAATAAATAACATTAGTTGCTCAGTGGTATCCAACTCTTTGCGACCCCACAGACTAGCCCGCCAGGCTCCTCTGTCCATGGGCTTCTCCAGGCAAGAATACTGGCATGGGTTGCCATTCCCTTCTCCAGGGGATCTTCCCAAGCTAGGGGTCAAACCTGGGTCTCTTGCATTGCAGACACATTCTTTACCATCTGAGCCACCAGGGAAGGATACATATGTAGATACTTTGCATTTCTATATGTGAAGGTAATGGTGACTATATACATATATAGATTTAATATGTCTCTATATATGAAGGTGAGTGAATGATAGTTGCTCAGTCATGCCGGACTCTTGGCAACCCCATGGACTGTAGCCCGCCAGGCTCCTCTGTCCATGGAATTCTCCAGGCAAGATTACTGGAGTGGGTTGCCATTTCCTTCTCCAGGTTATATGAAGGTAATGGTGAAAAAATATATGTCAGTATTTACATATATATTCCCTCTGTATTAAATGACAAATGACTAGATAATTTCAGTTTTACTCACCTATGTGAGTAAAACCATTGTATATGGTTCTGATGTACAGTGTAACAATTCGATACACGTTATTCTGAAATGATCACTGTAACGTTCGGTGAAGACCGTCTCACCAAGTTGCAACGTTTGCTTGTTGTTAAATGGTGTTAATGGTGTGAGGATGAATGCTTCATTGTGGAAAACTCCTCTCTGTGTTACGAATGCCATAAACTGTCCTCAAGACAGTTCAGCTCTGAAAGGCCGGGGTGGGGGATGGGGATTCTTTGAATCGTTTTAATAAATTAGTTTTTACTTTTTTTTAAAATAAAAGCCATGACCTTCTTAAATCCAAACAGTTGTGAATTCTGAAACCCACCTGGCCTCATGTGTTGGCATTTAGGGACTGTGGACCAGGGATTGCAATTGCCAGCAGGTTTCTTTTAGCCCATGATGACTACGAACATCAGATGGTGTTTGTACCAGGTGGGCTTTTCCCATTTACTGTACCATCCTATGCCCCCATATACACTTAGAAGCCGCTTTTACCGCTTCACACCTCATGACTTTTCTATAGTCGCTAAGCTTTGCGATAATGTGAAAACGCTCAGAAACCTAAATGTGGCCAGAGAAGTTGGGCAGAACAGCTGTGCCCCTTGGACCCTGTGCCCAGACGTGAGCAGCTTCTGACCCCTGCCCCCAACGTGCGCAGCTGAAAGGCAAAGCATTCTTTACTCAAATAGACTGAGGGGTTATGAGGGCCCAAGCTGAACATTCAAACCGAAAGGCCTGTCCCGACCTTAGAAAGGCCAGCTATGTGATTCCATAAGAAAAAGTGCCAGGTCTGTTTTTGGCTCATTAAGAAGAAAGGACGGTTGTCCCTTGGAGAGCTTGTCTGCCTCTGGGTCAGGACTTCCCAGCCTGAACGCAGTTGACGTGTGGGGCTGGGGAATACTTTGTCATGGAATGGGTCTTCCGCATTGTTGGATGTTTCTTCTCGTCCTTGGACACCATCCAGGAGGTGCTAAGGGCGTAAGCCCGCTTGTGACAACCACAATGACTCCGGATATCACCACTGTCTCCGTGGGTGGGGCGTTGGGAAAGGGCTGCAGAGTCACCCCTTGTTGACAGCCACTGGTCAAGAAAAAGCCTTTAAGAATTAGTAAGACAAAGGGTTGGCCCGAGAGAAGGATTCTCCAACCTTGGCACGGATGACGCCTGGGGATGTATCATTCTTTGCGTGCAGTGCATTGTGGGATATTCATTTGCATCCCTGGCCTCTACCCACTGGATGCCAAGAGCAACGCCCACAGCTGTGACAACCAGAAACGTGTCCACACTGTGCCCCGTGTCCCCTGGAAAACAAAGTCACCGAAACTTGACAGTCCTTGTTCTAGGTGGGACATTGTCCTGTGTGTTCAACCCTATACTTGATGTTGTTTTGAGTCTTTGCGACCCCGTGGACGGTAGCCTGCCAGGTTCCTCTGTCCATGGGATTCTCCAGGCAAGAAGATTGGAGTGGGTTGCCATTTCCTCCTCCAGGGGATCATCCCGACCCAGGACTGAATCCTTCTGCACTTGCAGGTGGATTGTTTACCACTGAGCCACCAGGGAAGCCCAGGATCCTGTTTTAGGGCTGGGATCAGCAACAACGAAAAACCAAAACTATATTCTATAGACAGTGTTGCGGCCAAGAGTTTTTCCACTGCACTGTCTTGACACATGTCCCATGGGTGATTCATCCAAAGGGGTGTCGAAAACCACTCGTCTTCCTGGGCGTTCCGGGTCACATCATGTAATGTACATATCCCGAGGCAGACTCAGTATGCTCAGCAACACGCACGGGATTCCAGCAAATTCTGATCGCCAGTGAGTGCAGGTGATGAGTTCAGCAATCGAGGAGGTGGAAGTCACGTGTGTCAAGAGCTCCTATGGGCACACACGCAGACGGTTTTTGGTTGCAAGGGACCAAAACTCCATGGTCTCCCTCGCTCAAAGCCAGAAAGGGATTTTTTTGCGTTTCCAGGGGGTGGGGGGGAGGCTCACAGAGTCAGAGGAGGTGTTCGAGGATGGGGGAGCAGGCATGCTTTCTTGAAATACAAGTGGAGAATTCTTTGTAAGTCCAGTTGACTTGACTCATCGCTACTGCCTGCAATGCAGGAGACAAAGGTTCGATCCCTGGGTCGGGAAGATCCCTCGGAGGAGGGAATGGCAACCCACTCCAGCACTCTTGCCTGGAGAATCCCATGGATAGAGGAGCCTGGCAGGTTACAGCCCACGGGGTCACAAAGAGTTGGACACAACTCAGCGACTAAAACAACAGCTATGTGTGTTTGCTGATGGAGGTGGCCACTGTGTCTGTGAATGGTTGGTTTCGCATCCTGGTTAAATGGAATCATGTTATTACCATTTTATGTACATTTGGGAGTGGGTGTTTTGCTAGTTATCCATCCAGTGAGCACATTAAATTTAATGGCTTAGAACAATATCCACTGACTATCTGCAGGTCTGCAGGTCAGGTGTTGGCACATGACTTAGCTGGCTTCTCTGCTCACAGTCCTTTACAAGTTTGCAGGATGGTGGCTGGGATTTGTGTCCATCTGAAGCTTGGGATTCCCTTCCGAGCTCGCTCAGCATGTTGGCAGAATCTAGTTCCCTGGGGCTGTGGGCCCCTCACTCCTAGGGATCAACCGTCCCTGCAAGGCATTTCACACCATGACTATCCCACGAATGCCAACAGGCCAGTACCTCTTCTGAGGCTTGGAGCCTGTTTCCAAGGGCTCCACTGATGAGGCCGAGCCCACCCCCACCAATCTCCTCTTTGAGTCATACAAAGACAATTGACTAGGGGACCTCAGTCACATCCCTTCACTTTTTCTACGCCCTACTGGTTAGAAGCACATCTGAGGTGCCCCCGCTCATGTGTATGTACTCAAGAGGGTAGAATCATACAAAGGTGTGGGTACCAGGATGTGGAAGCCAAAGAGGTCATCTTAGAATCCTGCCTACAAAGGTTTCTCTTTTCCTGGAAGGACCTGGGAAACCTCAATAGGATTTACAAGATGCATGCTGAGAACCCAACAGCCTAGTTACACATGGTCTTTTGGAGAAAGGGATGTATAAGCAAAAATGAATGATATTGTCATTGTCCAGTTGCTCGATCATGTCCGACTCTTTGCGACCCCATGGACCACAGCACACCAGGCTTCCCCGTCTTTCACCATCTCCCGGAGTTTACTCAAACTCATGTGGATCGAGTCGGTGATGCCATCCAACCATCTCATCCTCTGTCGTCCCCTTCTCCTCCCGCCTTCAACCTTTCCGAGCATCGGGGTCTTCTCCAATGACTCAGTTCTTTGCATCAGGTGGAGGAAGTATTGGAGCTTCAGCTTCAGAATCGACTAGCTCATTTTAGCATTGTTTACTTACATTTAATGTTGATAAAGGAATGAGAAATCCAATAAGTAATTGAAGATTCCATAGTGTTACACCGGAATCTCCTCTTACTCACTGAAGCTGTCTTCATCTTATCCATAAACATGTGTGGTGCTGGGGTGGCCACTCTGAAGAGAGAGGAGATGATCAGGAAAGACCAGATGCTTTCAAAGTGTGGTGTTGGAGGAGACTCTTGAGAGTCGCTTGGACTGCAAGGAGATCTAACCAGTCCATCCTAAAGGAAATCAGTCCTGGGTGTTCATTGGAAGGACTGATTCTGAAGCTGAAACTCCAATCCTTGGGCCACCTGATGTGAAGAGCTGATTCACAGGAAAAGACCCTGATGCTGGGAAAGATGGAAGGCGGGAGGAGAAGGGGACGACAGAGGATGAGATGGTCGGATGGCATCACCGACTCGACGGACACGAGTTTGAGCAAGCTCCGGGAGTCGGTGATGGACAGGGAGGCCTGGCATGCTGCAGTCCATGGAGTCGCAAAGAGCCGGACATGATTGAGCTACGGATAAACAGGCAGGCTTGATGAGGTCTCTGTGGACAACAGGACCCTGCCTCCCAAAACCCAGGGGACCCCAGCAGTCTCGTTCCACTATGAGCCTGGATAGCCTTGTACCTCCCCCCACCCCCCACATCAAGGTCAGTCCAGCCGGGTCTTACAGCCAAAACTGTTCTCTTATTGATCAGAAATTCTCACTGCACTGTCCTGTGAGTGGTCCGATCCTTCTGTGCTTATCAGAAGATACGCTGGACCCAAGTCTGTGGTCCCTGTGCCAGGCTGGTGGATTCAGATTGTCACCAGCTGTGACCTCCTGTCCTGTGAGCACTCCCAGTGGGGGTTTGCCATTGGCCCAAATCTCCATTCGAGGATGTAATATCACGCGCATGGTATTAGAGAGCTTGGTGGTTTGTTTTTTTTTTCTTTCAAGTGAACTTCAGTTTGATGTTTCTTTTATTATTCATTTCTTTAATAATATTATAATTTCCGGCTGTGCTGCATCTTCGTTGTTTCCCAGGCTTTCTGTTGGCGCAGAGAACCCAGGGCTCCTCTCTGGTTTTGGAGCTCAGGCTTCTCAGTGCAGGGGCTTGTCTTGTTGTGGAGCGCAGGCTTGAGGGGGTGTGGACTTGAATAGCTGCGGCGTGTGGACGCAGTAGCTGTGGCTCAGGGCTTAGTTGCTCCATGGCATGTGGTATCCTCCCGGACCAGGGATCGAACCCGTGTCTCCTGCATTGGCAGGCGGATTATTTACCACGGAGCCACCTGGGAAGCCCTCTGTGTTTCTTTGTTAAATTCTTTGTATCAAAAGCCTGGGGTGAAATTCACCTAACATACAATTAACCTTTTTATTTAAAAAAAAAAAAGATGAGATGGGGTGGGGGGTTCAGGATGGTGGACACATGTACACCCATGGCTGATTCATGTCAATGTATGGCAAAAACCACCACGATATTGTCAAGTAATTAGCCTCCAATTAAAATAAATAAACTGATTAAAGAAATTTATTTATTTATGTTTTCGGCCACAAGGCGCAGTTTGAGGGATCTCAGTTCCCCAACCAGGGACTGAAGCAGTGAACCGTTCTAGAGCATCTTAATTCTGAACCGCTTTGCTGCATCGCCGCTTCCCTGGTGGCTCAGATGGTAAAGCGTCTGCCTACAATGCGGGAGGCCCGGGTTCGATCCCTGGGTTGGGAAGATCTCCTGGAGAAGGAAATGGCAACCCACTCCAGTACTCTTGCTTGGAGAATCCCACGGGCAGTCCATGGGGTTGCAAAGAGTTGGACATGACTGAGGGACTTCACTTTCACTTTCTACCTGTCTAGTTGTAGAATGTTTTTGTTATCTCGTCCCGAAACCCCATGCCCTCTGGGAGTCATCCCCTACTCAGACTGCTTTCCCTTTGTTCTAAATGTATTTCTTTTTTAATCGAAGGAAAACTGCTTAACAGTGTTGTGTCAGTATCTGCCATACATCAGCCCGAATCCGTGGTCGGTATACATACGTTCCCTGTCTCCCACCTCCGATCCTTTCCCACGCCCCAAGGTGGTCACGGAACCCTGGTTTGAGTCACCCTTTTTTAGCCTGTACCGCTTGTCTCCTTTCTGGGTCCAGGGATTCACTCATTTGGGACATTTTTTCTTTTCTTTTTTAAAAATTATTTTAGTTGGAGGCTAATGACTTTACAGTACTGTGGTGGTTTTTTTTGCCATCAGTTCAGTTCAGTTCAGTCGCTCAGTCGTGTCCGACTCTCCGCGACCCCATGAATCACAGCACGCCAGGCCTCCCTGTCCATCACCAACTCCCGGAGTTCACTCAAACTCATGTCCACAGAGTCGGCGATGCCATCCAGCCATCTCATTCTCCGTCGTCCCCTTCTCCTCCCGCCCCCAACCTTTCCTAGCATCAGAGTCTTTTCCAGTGAGTCAACTCGTCACATGAGGTGGCCAAAGTATTGCAGTTTCAGCTTTAGCATCAGTCCTTCCAATGAACATCCAGGACTGATCTCTCTTAGAATGGACTGGTTGGATCTCCTTGCAGTATAAGGGACTCTCAAGAGTCTTCTCCAACACCACAGTTCAAAAGCATCGATTCTTCGGCGATCAGCTTTCTTCACAGTCCAACTCTCACATCCATACATGACCACGGGAAAAACCATAGCCTTGACTAGACGGACCTTGGTTGGCCATACACTGACATGAATCAGCCATGGGTGTACATGCGTGCCCCATCCGCATTTTGGATATTTTCTACACAAGGAATCACACCCAGTGGGTGGCCTTTTGCGTCTGCCTTCTCTCCCCGCGTGCCTTGCTTTTCACGGTCTTCCCAAAGGCAATGGCAACCCACTCCAGTGTTCTTGCCTGGAGAATCCCAGGGACGGAGGAGCCTGGTGGGCTGCGGTCCATGGGGTCGCACAGAGTCGGACATGACTGAGTGACTTCACTTTCACTTTTCACTTTCATGCATTGGGAGAGGAAATGGCAACCCACTCCAGTGTTCTTGCCTGGAGAATCCCAGGGACGGGGGAGCCTGGTGGGCTGCCGTCTATGGAGTCGTACAGAGTCAGACACGACTGAAGCAACTTAGCAGCTGCAGCAGCAGCGCATCGCACAGCTCCGTTCCTTTTCATGGCTGAACCCTACTGCATCTCATGAACATTCCGTTCACCCCTTTCTCTGGCGATGCGAGTGTGGGTGGCTTTCACATTTGGCCTCTTGGGGAGCCTGCCGCTGTGAACCCAGGGCGTACGGATGTCTTTGAGAGAGGGGGCGAGTTATTTCAGGCGTGCGGCCGGCTCACATGGCCATTCTGTATTTCACTTCCTGAGCAACTGCTCTGCTGTTTCCCAGCTCAATTGTTGTTGTCGTCTTTAACTCCTTGTGGGGTTTGTTACAACACTCTTTCTGCTTTTTTTTTTTTTTGGTCTGTGAACAGGTGGGATCTTAGCTCTCCATCCTGGGACTGAACCCACACCCATTGAAAGGCAACATCTTTTTATTTATTTATTCTTTAATTTTAAATGTATGTATTTTTTAATTGAAGAATAATTGCTTTAGAGACCTTTGTTGCTTTCTGTCAAACATCAGCATGAATCCGTGAGACCTATATACCAGGTCCCCTCCCCATCCCACCCCTCTGGGTTGTCCCAGAGCCCCTGAGTCATACTGGAAGGCAAAATCTTCACCCCTGGACCGCCAGGGAGGCCCCTCCCACCGAAGTTTCAGTTTTCCAATCTCTCTTCATTGTTGAGGTCTTCTTGTTGAAGGGTTCTCACTGATTAGGCTCAGCACCCCGAGACATAAAATGACAGCATCTCTGATCAGAACTTGCATTGAGGGAGATGCCTTTTCCCCAGGAGAGGGGGCTTGGCTAAGCCTCTCTTTGGATCGGGGGAAGACTGGTTTCTGTCTGCCCTGCAGCCTGTTGGGAAAGGCCGAACTGCCAAGGCTCGGGTGTAAGGACCCCAGAAACTGGTGCCCCTGAGACTCAGGGCAAGGTCATGGAATGATGCCCCTGCCTCGGGCAGGCCCGTGGGTCCAGACAGGCCATCAAACCTGTCCTGCCGGCTGCAGACAGGCCTGAAAAAGTTCCCTCAGGATGATTCCTGGTTGGGAGTCGTCGTTGGGCGGGGCTGCTGGTGTTCTGGGTGGGGGTGGCGATCCCAGGATTCTGTGAGTCCTCGAGCAGAGTCTTTTCCTGACCTTGAAATGCGCCGTGGAGCCGGGAGCGAACAAGGTCTCCTGGGACCCTCCCACCACCTGCCTGATGTCCAGCACAGGTCACAGGCCTGTCTCTGCCCTCCACCCTGCTCTGTGACACTCCCATCCCAGCCGGCCTCGGTCTAGGGACACAGTTGGAGGTTGTGACGTCCAGAAGGTGGAACCAGTGGCCCATTGCTTTTGCTGTTGTGGTTCAGTTGCTCAGTCGTGTGCAACTTTTTGCGACCCCGTGGACCCAAGCATGCCAGGCTGCCCTGTCCTTCACTGTCTCCTGGAGGTTGTTGCAACTCTTGTCCACTGAGTCGCTGACGCCATCCAACCGTCTCATCCTCTGTCGTCCCCTTCTCCTCCCACCTTCAATCATTCCCAGCATCAGGGTCTTTTCCAGTGAGTCGGCTCTTTGCATCACGTGGCCAAAGTATTGGAGGTTCAGCATCAATCCTTCCAGTGAGCATTCAGTCTTGAGTTCCTTTAGGATGGACTGGTTGGATCTCCTTGCAGTACAAGGGACGCTCAAGAGTCTTCTCCAGCACCACAGTTCAAAAGCATCAGTTCTTTGGCGATCAGCTTTCTTCACAGTCCAACTCTCACATCTGTACATGACTCCTGGAAAAACCACAGCTTTGACTACACAGACCTTTGTCAGCAAAGGCCCATCACCGTATAAATATTCAAATTCCAGTTATATCAGGACCCTTTATCTTTGGGTTGACTGCAGTAATTTACATCTCTTTTCCAACTCTCATTTCTACCCTCAATAAATACACTTGTGTCCGGTGGACAAATTACAAGGTTATGGATTTTATCAAACATAATAGGGTGAAAGAGGCTGGGTGACTATTTACATATTATTTTCAGCCAAAAGAGGACTTCTAGCTAAGGAAATGAAGCCTCCCAGGTACAATGGTGTGTGTAGAATATACATGGTACCTAATTCCATATAGCATTAGAGCCGTTGGGAGAATCAATATGGGGACTTTGGATGGCCTTCTTTTAAAAATTCAGGAATTTCAGTGGGGGCTGGGGATGGAGGCTCAAGAGGGGGGCATATATGTATTCATGTAGGTGATACACGCTGTTGAAACTAACCCAGCACTGTAAAACAACTTTACTCCAATTTAAAAATAAGTAAAAATAAGAGTTACGGAAATTGCGAACATTCCCAGCCACCTCTGAACGTACCTGCCACCGGAGTTTTCAAACGGGATGGCTGTTCCTATGATTTCTTTGCTTTTGCATCTTTTAAGCTGAATGAATCTTGTGCACGACGTTATACTCTGATTGTTTTTTCTTGGTTCAGTCCATGGGGTCGCAAAGACTTGGACACGATTTAAGTGACTGAGCACGCATGCATGCAACAGTTGATTATTTATCAGTTTGCTCATGATGCTGCCCACAGTTACATGTATTCACAGACTTCCCTATCTTTTTCAATAAGACTTACGATTTCCCCTCTTCACCAAACCTGTAGTCCCCCTAAGGCATCAGTGCCGTCCCAGGAGAATTTTGCCCGAAGCACAGAAATGCTTTGCATTCTCAGCTTCATCATCTCTTGTAGAAAACACTTCTGCTTTTCTTGCCAAAGATGCACACTGTGGCTCCTTCCTAGGCTGTTGGAAGAACAAACATTCTGGAAATGAATTTCTTTCCATGCAGTTGAGAATCAAAGCAGACTTGCCACTGCTGCATTCATACGAATATGTTTACCAGTACGACTGTCCATCCACCTTCCACAAACCATATGGGGTGTGTGTGTGTTTGTGTGTACGCTCAGTCATGTCCGACTCTTTGTGACCCCATGAAGTGTCGCCCGCCAGGCTCCTCTATCCATGGGATTCTCCAGGCCAGAATACTGGAGCGGGTTGCCATTTCCTTCTCCTGGAGATCTTCCCAACCCAGGGATCGAACCCACGTCTCCTGCATTGCACGTGGGTTCTTTACCTATTGAGTGATTGGGGGCTTTCATAATCATTGAAGTTAAGTAAATTTGACTGGAAAGAATTAGCATCCACCCTTGGCAGGGTTTCAGTAATAAAAACCTGCTTTGATTTAAAGACTTGCGTGGTTCCATGGCAATAATCTTGATGATGGGCTTTCCTGGTGGCTCAGCTGTTAAAGAATCTGCCTGCAATGCGGGAGACCTGGGTTCAATCCCTGGGTTGGGAAGATGCCCTGGAGAAGGGAAGGCTACCCACTCCAGTATTCTGGCCTGGAGAATTCCATGGACTGTATTGTCCATGGGGTCGAATAGAGTCAGACAGAACTGAACCACTTTCACTTTCAATCTTGAAGATACTGCTGTCTTTGGAGAGCTTACTAAAAATCATGGACTATCCATAAAGAGAGTATCGGGTACTTGTTTAAAACAGGGGCAAAGAAAAGCCCTATGCTTGCCCTCCGGAAATCCACGTGCCATTGAGCCACCGTGCCCACACCGTGTGCAAAGTCTCAAAGGCCTCCATGACCCCAGTCCCTGGTGACCTTGGCCCTGAGCCCCTGAGCTGGGCCATCCCCCACACTCTATCCTGTTAGTTTACTTGTGAGTCAAAGCCCGTTTGCTTTTCTCTCTTACGTTTCTGCCCATGCATTATTGACCTTTCCAGGGACCTTGGCTTCTCTCAAGCCATCTTCATTCCCCATCCTGACGGGGCTGCCTCAGAGAGACGCTGTGGAAGTTCCGCCCGAGTGGATGTGTCCCCAACAGGGAACATCAGGACATACCTGACTGACACCCACGTGTTTAGCAGAAAGAGAGAAGGGCTTCCCAGATGGCACTAGTGGTAAAGAACCTGCCTGTCAGTGCAGGAGCCATAAGAGACGCAGGTTCGATCCCTGGGTCGGGAAGATCCCCTGGAGGAGGAAATGGCAACCCACTCCAGTATTCTGGCCTGGAGACTCCCATGGACAGAGGAGTCTGGCGGGCTACAGTCCATGGGGTCACCCAGAGTTGGACATGACAGAAGCACCTTAGCACACACGCACAAAAAAAAGAAAAATGATAAAATCTGTGAAAGTGCAACCACTTTATTCAATTTACACTGGCACACGAGGACACTCTGTTCTAAGTTTACATACATGTATTTATATTTTTATATATATTTTAATTCAATCTGTATCATTTTTCTTTAAATGATGTAATATTTGTTTACAACTTGTTTAAATGATGTAATATGTGTTTACAAGTTTTTCAAGGGATATTTAACATATTATGAGGGCTTCCCTGATGGCTCAGATGATTAAGAATCTGCCTGCAAATTCGAGAGACCCAGGTTCTATCCATGGGTCAGCGAAGATCCCTTGGAGAAGGGCATGGCAACCCACTCCAGTATTCTTGCCTGGAAATTCCCATGGACACAGGAGTCTGGTGGGCTATAGTCCATGGGTTTGCAGAGAGTCAGACATGACTGAATGGCTCACTTTTCACTTTACATATTGTGAAATTCAACCACTTGTACCATTCAGTGGTTTTTATTAAACTACCAAGTCATGCTATGATCACATTTTATTTATCACATCAGTCTGTTTTAGAACATTTTCATCACCCCAGAGAGATCCTTTAACACCCATTTCTTTGAATCTCCGCTGCCCCCCTTTGCCTGAGTTTGTTTTTAAAAAGTCATATTTTTCTCCGTTTCATTGTGTTTCTTGTCATCCTCCGTGATGACAGTCATCAGATTATATCACTCTAAGACATGACCTTATAATCCTTGTGTTACAAGGTCCCAGAACCAATCGCTCGGGCATAAGGAAATGAAACCTCTGAGTCCTGTCAATCCTCTTGCCCCTCACTGCTTGCAATGCTTGTCTTTGCCTTCACACTAAATCATCTGACCACTCTTCTGCCATTTTCAATGTCTTCTCCAAATTGCTGCTTCTAATCGTGCTCATTTCCAAAGGAAAGGTGTATAGAATGCTTTCCTGGACTTAGGTCCTCAAGCCCCATTTCCCTTATAAACAAGTGGGAGGTACACAAGCCATGTGAGCCACCAGGGAAACCATCATTTGTCAACGAGATGATCGTTGCTGGTGTGTTCTCAGGCTGTTGTCATTGGAATTTCCCTGGTGGCTCAGATGGTAAAGAATCTGCCTGCAGTGCGGTAGACCTGGGTTCGACCCCGGAGTTGGGAAGATCCCCTGGAGGAGGGAACGTCTACCCACTCAAGTATTCTGGCCCGGAGAATCCCATGGACAGATGAGCCTGACAGGCTACAGTCCATGGGTCACAAAGGGTCAGACACGACCGGGCGACTTTCACTTTCACTGTTGTTTGAATATGTGTATGATTATTTCACCAGGCACAGCTAATAATAGGATTAAGGGGGCTGCATTAATATGGGCAGCTTGTGTGGTTCTTCATAGAGACTGAAATTTTAAATCTGCACATAGACGCATGCTTGGGTATTATTTGATCAAAGTGGAACTGTTAGTCTCTCAGTCCTATCTGACTCTTTGCGACCCCAAGGAACTATAGCCCACCAGGCTCCTCTGTTCATGGGAATTTTCTAGGCAAAAATACCGGAGTGGGTTGCCGTTTCCTTCTCCAGGCTGTCTTCCTGACCCAGGGATTGAACCCAAGTCTCCTGCATTGCAGGCAGATTCTTTACCATCTGAGCCACCAGGGAAGTCATTATTTGGTAAGGATTTTCGAAAGAGAGAAAAGATGAAGTGATGTAATTTGGAAATATACAATACATACCCAGACGAGGTCCAGACTGTGAATAATGAGTTCTTACCTCCATTTAATAAAAATTGGCACAGAAGGCCAATGCATCTGGAACTTTGGTGATCTGAAAATTTAGCTCATGGACATCCGCTGGAAGTCTTGCCCAGCTGAAAGCTTAGTATTTGATAAACGTCTCTTCTTTCTGGAGGCTTCATCGAGCAGAAAAAAATATTGCTCTGGAAATGGACTGTGATAAACTAGGAGGAATTGGTTGGTGAAGCGAAGTGATAGACATTCTCGGGAGGAAGTGACCCGACTCTTTTAAACATGTGAAATAGTGAACGGTCAACATGTTCCCTGAGGTTTACAGTCGTTCAGATAAAGATAGATTTTTATCTCCTGGCCAAGGGACTGTGAGAAAGAAATGACTCAAGCCTTAGAATGGACCCAGACATGAATGTCTGCCATGGCAATCACAAATCCTTAAAGATCCCAGTGGGGAAGGGAGAGACTTAGGAAGTTGGTGTAGAAAAAAATGATGCCAGATTTTGAAAGGGAATGTTTGGGAGGCTGGGCAAGTGGCAAGAAACATCATGTCAGGAAGACCAAAAAGCCCAAACAAACTCATCCAAACGCTTAAGGTGAAAGTGAAGTCGCTCAGTCATGTCCGACTCTTTGGGACCCCGTGGACTGTAGCTCACCAGGCTCCTTCATCCATGGGATTTTCTAGGCAAGAGTACTGGAGTGGGTTGCCATTCCCTTCTCCAGGGAATCATCCCGACCCAGGGATCAAACCCAGGTCTCCCGCATTGCAAGTAGATGCCGTTTGGTACAGCCAAAAAAAAAAAAAATAGAGTGATGCTCTAGTTTCAAAGTCTACCCAGGCATTTTCTTGAAAGCCCCTTGGACTGCAAGGAGATCCAACCAGTCCATCCTAAAGGAAATCAGCCCTGAATATTCATTGGAAGGACTGATGCTGAAGCTGAAACTCCAATACTTTGGCCACATGATGCGAAGAGCTGACAAATTTGAAACGACCCTGGTGCTGGGTAAGTTTGAAGGTGGGAGGAGAAGGGGACGACAGAGGATGAGATAGTTGGATGGCATCACTGACTCAATGGACATGAGTTTGAGTAAACTCCAGGAGTTGGTGATGGACAAGTGTCGCAAAGAGTCAGACACGATTGAGCAACTGAATTGAACTTGACAGGATAGCAGACCCACTGACCCTTCCCTACCTTTAGGAAGGTAAAACTCCGCTAAAACACCATCTGTCTTTTCAAAGTTCCAAAGCTTAAAACAGCGGATGCTTTGGGGGCCCCACCTGGATTTATTTAACTTTGCACTTTATGCATCTAATTTCAGACAGTGGTGATGACTTTCTTTGAGACCATCACGTGGAAATGCTCACTTGATCCATGGCAAAGGATTGCCTCACATCCTGAGCTGTCTTTGGCAGTGCTTGTTGTTTGATTTACTAACAAGGGAACCTCAGGTGGCGATAGTGGTATAGAATCCACCTGCCCATGCAGGAGACACAAGACATGTGGGTTCGATCCCAGGATCAGAAAGATCCCCTGGAGGAGGAAATGGCAACCCACTCCAGTATTCTTGCTTGGGGAAATCCCATGGACAGTGGAGCCTGGTGGGTCCATGGGGTCGCAAGAGATTTACTAACACAATCTAAGACTCCTTTGTGGTTCCCACCATTTACAGATCCACCCACCACCACCCACCCCCATTGAATGCGTAGATTCACAGCTGCGTGTGAGCATGTGAACATGCTAGCTAAGTCACTTCAGTCCAACTCTTTGGGACCCCATGGACTGTAGCCCACCAGGCTCCTCTGTTCATGGGATTCTAGCAGGAAATATAGTCTCTGAAAACTCTACCCAAACAAGCAAACCAGTTGGCCAACCAATGGACGTTGACAGATTTGACTCAACTGTCTCCCTTTCACACATTGGAGAAGGAAATGGCAACCCACTCCAGTGTTCTTGCCTGGAGAATCCCAGGGATGGGGGATCCTGGTGGGCTTCCGTCTATGGGGTCGCACAGAGTTGGACACGACTGAAGCGACTTAGCAGCAGTAGCAGCAGCAGCAGCAGCAGCAGCAGTCTCCCTTTAATGCTTAGATGTGCCCTAGATGAAACACCCAGAAAGCTTATCTTGCAGTCTTGTTAAAGTCACCTCCTGGCAAACACAGGCCCCTGACATAAGTTGCCCTTGGCTGCCGAGGTTGACTTCTTGTCAACAGGTAGGAATGTTCACCCTGTAGAGAGGCAAATAATGCCACATGGATGACCCAGAACTAGGGTCTGGAGACCTCGGAGTTTACACGGTGTCAGCTGGCTTCCTGGGTGACGCTGGGTCAGGCACTCACCCTTCACGGGCAACCGTGCTCTCACCTATAAACTGAGCTCTTTGGATTTTAAGTCATCAGTTCAGTTCAGTTGCTCAGTCGTGTCCAACCCTTTATGACTCCATGGACCGCAGTGTGCCAGTCCACTCCATGGACTGCAGCGTGCCACAGGGAGATGGACTCACTGTCCATCTCCAACTCCCAGAACTTGCTCAAACTCTTGTCCATCGAGTCGGTGATGCCACCCAACCGTCTCATCCTCTGTCGTCCCCTTCTCCTCCCGCCCTCAATCTTTCCTGATGGAGTATTAGGTCATTTGTCAGTTGCTTTCAATGTAAAATTATTAATCTAGGGTAGCTGGCACACTCCATAAATTCCCCCAGTATCCTTGATTAATACCTTTACACTGAAACTAAGTAATTATGAGGCTGCCTCTAAATCACATTTTTGAATCGACATTCCGAGGTTGACAGATTATTCTCAAGAGTTGGATGCCGCCCACCTGCGAGCGCCGCCAGGCCACTCAGCATGGCTACTCTCTTCCTGTCTGCGTGTCCCCTGCTGGACCAGTCACTGCTTTGGGTACATGCTACTCACGTGATCGGACATGCCCCCACCCCCGCCCCTTTGGCCAGAATGTCTCCACCTGCTATTGATTAAAGGGCAATGGTTGTTCAGCTGGGGAGGCTGGTTTCCCTGGTAAGTGATGGAGCCTGATGTGATGTGCCTGCTCAGTCACGTCGGTCGTGGCCGACTCTTTGCGACCGCATGGACTGTAGCCAGCCAGGCTCCTCCTTGCATGGGGATTCTCCAGGTAAGAATACTGGGTTGATTGCCATTCCCTTCTCCAGGGGATCTTCCCAACCCAGGGATCCAAGTGGGTATCTCTACACCTTCTTCATTGACAGGCAGGTTCTTTACTGCTAGCGGCATCTGGGACTCAGTTCACTCGCTCAGCCGTGTCTGACTCTTTGCGACCCCATGGACCGCAGCACGCCAGGCCTCCCGGTCCATCACCAACTCCCAGAGTTCACTCAAACTCATGTCCATCGAGTCAGGGATGCCATCCAACCATCTCATACTCTATCACTCCCTTCTCCTCTGGCCTTCAATCTTTCCCAGCATCCAAGGTCTTTCCCAATGAGTCAGCTCTTCAAATCAGGTGCCCGAAGGATTAGAGTTTCAGCTTCAGCATTCACCCTTCCAGTGAATATTCAGGACTGATCTCCTTTACGATGGACTGATTGGATCTCCTTGCAGTCCAAGGGACTCTCAAGAGTCTCCATCCAACACCACAGTTCAAAAGTATCGATTCTTTGGCACTCAGCCTTCTTTATAGTCCAACTCTCACATCCATACGTGGCTGCTGGAAAAATCGTAACTTTGACTAGACGGAAACAGAAGTGGCATTTGTCTGATACAGCTTGGAAGATTCTGTACATATTCAGGAGCTCAATAAGTTTTCCTGTTTAGCATAAAATAGTGACTCTGAAGACTGGTTGGCCAACTGCCAAGTCTCAAGAGGCAGCTGCGCTTCATCACTGGTGGTGAAAACACCACTCAGTAGGTGAGGTCAGGCCAAGGGCATTTAAAGGGGGACGAATATAAGAGGCGCTGTTTTGCGGAGCCATCTGAGAAGGTGACCTTCCATGAGGTGTAGAGGCAAACACACCTGAACAAGGAAGGGAGTATGTAGACTCCACCGCTGTGCAAGGATGCAGCTCTCTGAGCAGTGGCCAGTGGCCATGGTGGAGTGCCCAGCCTGCCACCTGACTGTCACCATCAGACCCCCCGGTGAAACACGAGCACACCCCAGCATCAGGCAGATACCGGCTCTTTAGTGAGTTACTGTTGCGCTTGCAAGTCCAGGGCAGTTTCAGAAATGTCGTCATGGCTGAGATGAGGTATTTTTGTCCTATGAGTTGGTGTTGCAGGACTCACCTTTGAACCAAAGGTTATAGTTTACACTTTGATTTTGTTTCCTATGGCTGTACCCAACTTTTTATTACAAATTTCCCCCCACTTAAATTGGATATGAAAGAATGATCATCTGTACACCTGCATAATTGATCATAGATTCAGTCATTGAAGGACCTCTTGATGAAAGTGAAAGAGGAGAGTGAAAAATCTGGCTTAAAACCCAACGTTCTAAAAACGAAGATCATGGCATCCCATCCCACAGCCTTGTGCCAAATAGATGGGGAAACAATGGAAACAGTGAGAGACTTTATTTTTTGGGACTCCAAAATCACTGCAGATGGTGATTGCAGCCATGAAATTAAAAGTCGCTTGCTCCTTGGAAGAAAAGCTTTGACCAACCTAGACAGCACATTAAAGAGCAGAGACATTACTTTGCCGGCAAAGGTCCGTCTAGTCAAAGCTGTGGTTTTTTCCACTAGTCCTGTATGGATGTGAGAGTTGGACCTTAAAGAAGACTGAGCACTGAAGAATTGATGCTTTTGAACTGTGGTGTTGGAGAAGATTCTTGAGAGTCTCTTGAACTGCAAGGCGATCAAACCAGTCCATCCTAAAGGGAATCAGTCCTGAATACTCATTGGAAGGACTGAAGCTGAAGCTGAAGCCCCAATACTTTGGCCACCTGATGTGAAGAGCCAACTCATTGGAAAAAATCCTGATGCTGGGAAAGATTGAAGGCAGGAGGAGAAGGGGACCTCAGAGGATGAGATGGTTGGATGGCATCCCCGACTCAATGGACATGAGTTTGAGTGAACTCCGGGAGTTGGTGATGGACAGGGAGGCCTGGCGTGCTGCAGTCCATGGGGTCGCAAAGAGTTGGACACGACTGAGCGACCGAACTGAATTGAACAAATGGGCAAAGGTTAAATAATTGAAGGGTTTACAGTTCAGTTCACGCTTTGCGACCCCGTGAATCACAGCACGCCAGGCCTCCCTGTCCATCGCCGACTCCGGGAATTCACTCAAACTCATGTCCACTGAGTTGGTGATGCCATCCAGCCGTCTCATCCTCTGATGAGATGGGCTTACAGATGACGATGGATTCAATAGTTGAAGGGTTTAGGTGATGATGCACTTAATAATTGCAGGATTTGTAGACGATGATGCTGTCGGTAATTGAAGGGTTACAAATGGTCATAAACTCAGTCACTGAAAGTTTACAGATATTCATAAACTCAGTAATTGAAGGGTGTGCACATGATGATACAGTCAATAATTGAAGACTTTGCAGATGATGATCATAGATTCAATAATTGAAGGATTTACAGATGATTCTATTGGACATTGATAGGGCCTCCCAGGTGGCGCATTGGTAAAGAATCCTTCTGCTAACGCAGGAGATGCGGGTTCAATGCCTGGGTCGGGAAGATCCCCTGGAGGGGGGCAGGGCAACCCACTCCAGTAGCCTTGCCTGGAGAATCCCATGGCCAGAGGACCCTGGCAGGCTACAGTCCACGGGATCGCAAAGAGTCGGACACGACTGGGCGACTGAACACACATGCATGCGCTGAAATCTCAGTATTTTCGCTTGTGGATTTGAAATGGACCCAACTTCTCAGCCACATGACTGAGTCTCTGCCGTGGGGAAACGGGGAAATAGAGTGGTTTTTGCTTTGGAAAGGACTTCTGTGACTTAGGAATGCAGCTATCTGATTTGTTAATTCCAGGTGTTGATACATAATGACAACTTGGCACTGGCTCTGATTAAACTCCCAGGATTTTCGCAGTCCTGGGGAACACAAGCTCTCTGCATACCCTGACTATTGATACACAGTTTCTTACCTGAAGTCCTCAGAGTCAGTGGTAGTCTGGAATTGATTTATGCATATTTTACAAGGCCAACATGTGGCTTTTCCAGACCTCATAGGACACACGCCCCTGCCCCCCCCAGCAGGTGTGGGCAGCAGTCAGTAATCAAAGGTGTTAATATTCCTGCAGAAAAATGTCTGACTAGAGTGACTTCACTTTCACTTTTCACTTTCACACATTGGAGAAGGAAATGGCAACCCACTCCAGTGTTCTTGCCTGGAGAGTCCCAGGGACGGGGGAGCCTGGTGGGCTTCCGTCTATGGGGTCACACAGAGTCGGACACGACTGAAGTGACTTAGCAGTAGCAGCAGCAGCAGCATCTCTCCCCGTGGGTTACATGCAGACAAGTGCTGTAACAGTTACAGTGTATTCGTATACTGGTGAATTCAATTGTGTGAGGATGTCAACACCCTGGGCACTTCCTATCTCTAAGGAAAACGTCAGATGTAGCAATTCAAAATAAATAAAGCACGGGGTACACATACCAGTAGGGGCTTCCCAGGTGGCTCAGTGGTAAAGAAGCCACTTGCCAATGCAGGAGACCCAAGTTTGATCCCTGGGTGGGGAAGATTCCCCTGGAGGAGGAAGTGGCAACCCACTCCAATATTCTTGCCTGGAGAATTCCATGGACAGAGGAGCCTGGCGGGCTACACTCCATGGGGTCAAAAAAGAGTCAGACAGGACTGAGTGTGTACACACAGGCAACGTGTCAGTTATCACTGGCGGTGGGTCATTGTTTGAACAAGCTAGGTATGACCCTCTTCCAATCCTTTTTTTTTTTTCTGCCAGTCTATTGCATCAGTTCAGTTCAGTCGCTCAGTCGTGTCCGACTCTTTGCGACCCCATGAATCACAGCATGCCAGGCCTCCCTGTCCATCACCACCTCCCGGAGTTCACTCATCAGAGCCAGTTAAGCGATTACCGGACCAATCGTCTGATGCAGTTTCTCAACCTTGGCGCTAGTGAGAAGACGGCGTTCTTCGTGGCAGGGGGCGTTTGTCCTGTGCTTTGTGCGATACTTAGCAACATCTGTGCCCTCTCCCCACTGGGGGCCGACAGTGCCCCCCCGCCCCGCCGCTCCATGTCTGAGTTTCAAAAATGCCTTTAAGCATTGTGTAGTGACCCACGTGGGGAAAAATCGCGGTGGCTCAGAATATCCCGCTGTTATTCTGCAACGCGCCCTCTGAGCGCGGGAGCGCGGGCTGTTAGGCTTCCATTTGCGTCTTTTCCCCCTACAGGTCTGGTTCCTGGTGGCAACAGAACCATGGAAGGCATTGTGACTTACTCCCTTTAGATGTGTTTGTTCTTGTTTGTTCCTCTTCATAAAGTGGCAGAGAAAGTGGTCAGGGGGCTTCCATGCCCATCTCCTAAATCTGTTTTCTGTCCATAACGGCTGGTGGGCATGAGAGAGGATTGTGATGAATTGGATCTTCGCTGGCTCCCAAGGAGAGTCACCCCGTTGTTCCAATTCCCGTCCTTATGATCTTGAAGAAGGAATTCATAGGGCCTGGACTCCATCTTAGGCCTGTTCATGCGGATCATGCTCGGCCACCTTTGCAATGCACTCTGAACTCTGTGTTTAGCACCTATGAAAACGACAACAGAAGGATCAGACCCTCTCCAGACAGGGGAACCTTGAATATCGTATCTAGGTTACCCATCGCCTAAGAGAAAACATACACTAATCACCCCTTCCTCCAGACAGGCCGTAAATTTTTCTGTATCTATTGGAGTGTAACCTTGGGCTTATTGATTATTGGCTAACTGTTTGACTGCTTGAGCACATAGGACGTGAATGATGGGGTTACTGGCGCTGCATTTTCCTTGGTTTATGTAAGTCTCAAGGAATTTGGAGTGGTGCGTTCAGACACGTACGCATGGGGCATAAAAGATTTTCACATATGCTGGTCGGGGTCCTTGGCTAAGAGGAGAGTCTGCTTTGGGCCCGCTGGTGTAATAAACTGCACTCCACTATCTGCATTGTCCTTCTGAGTGAGTTTGTTTCCCGGAACGCGTGGCTACAACAATCTTAATCTGGGGAGATGGTATGAGGGTGAAGGGTCAGGAGAGGTGACCGTGCCTGCCAGAGGTGAAGGGTCAACGCTGCCATCACACCGTTCCCATGCTTTGCTTTTTCAATGAAAGAAAAAATTCATTTTATTTAAAATTTTTTAAAACTTTTAGTTTTTTGAATGGAGTAGGGTTGATTTACAATGCTGTTTTAGTGGCTTGGCTGGTAAAGAATCCGTCTGCAATGCAGAAGACCTAGGTTCGATCCCTGGGTCGGGCAGATCCCCTGGAGAAGGGAAAGGCTAACCGCTCCAGTATTCTGGCCTGGAGAATTCCATGGACTGTATCGTCCATGGGGTCACAAAGAGCTGGACACGACTTAGCGATTTTCACTTTAGTTTCAAGTATGTCCTTACGTATCAGATGTCTGTGCATATGTATGGTGGTACTTTAGTTGCTAAGTTGTGTCCAACTCTTGTGACCCCATGGACTGTAGCCCGCCAGGTTCCTCTGTCCATGAGGTTCTCCAGGCAAGAATTCTGGAGTGGGTAGCCATTTCCTTCTCCAGGGGAGCTTCCCAACCCTGGGATCGAACCCAAGTCTCCTGCATTACAAGCAGATTCATTACCCACTGAGCCACCAGGGAGGCCCAATGTATATGTGTATAGATTGGAGTATGTATATATATGCATATATGTATGTGTGTATATGCATACAAGTGTGTGTGATGTGTGTGTGTCTATGTGGGTGTATGTGGGCTTCCCAGGTAGCTCAGTGGGTAAAGAATTCTCCTGCAATGCAGGAGACACAGGGAGACATGGGTTCCATCCCTGGGTCGGGAAGATCCCCTGGAGAAGGAAATGGCAGCCCACTCTAATATTCTTGCCTGGAGAATCCCATGGACAGAGGAGCCTGTCAGGAGGCTACAGTCCACGAGGTCTCAAAGAGTAGGACACGACTGAAGGAACTTACCATGCACGCATGCACACACACACACACACACATATTCTATAGTATGTTCAAAACCATTGATCTGACTTTCTTTGAGTTCATTTTCATTTCATGTGGGGCTTCTAGACCAGAGACTGGAAAACTTTTCCTATAGACAGCCAGATAGTAAAATGTTTTCAGGTTTTCATGCCAAGCAATCTTTGTCACAACTGCTCAACTTGGACTTCAGAGCATGGGGCAGACAGATAATAAGTAAGTGAGTGAGTGTTGCAGTACTTTTTGAATTTGCTTATGGACCTGGAAATATGAATTTCATGTTCTTTTAATGTGTCACAAATAATGTTCATTTTTCAACCATTTAAAAATATGAAAACCTTCTTAGTTGGCTCCAAAACCAGGCAGGGACATAGTCCCATTGCTTTAGTCTGTGAGTCCAGCTCTACTGGGAAAATATTTGTAGAGAACTTGCTATGAGAAAAAAATGTTCCTGCCCTCTTGACCCTTCGAGGCTATGCAAAGGACAGGATAACAACATAAAACAAAACCAAACAAATAGACTATGGCAAATAGTGACAATTGCTCTGGGGAGGATAGGGAGCAGTGTCAGGATTCATCAATCGTGGGGCAACTGCTTTAGACTGTGTAAATCACGGGGTGCTTCCCTGAGGAGGTGGCCCCCTCAGCTGACTCCTGTGGATGAGTAGGAGTTGGGCAGAGCGTGAAAAGAAGCAACAGGCAGCAGGAGGCTACCCCGAGGCCAGAAAGAGCTCGCTTCGCGGAATTGTTTCAGAATGTGATCACTCGGTATCCGATTCTTCTCCTTTTGGATGGCTTCACAGGATAAGCGCGGAGCACCCCGCGTCTGTCTGCTGAGAGGGGCCGTCCACGTCTCCCTCCTTGCACATGGTGGTCTCGGTAACGGAACATCCGGAGGACGACCGCCCAAGACCGTCTGAAACTGTTGTCAGTGTAAGTACCAGACGCGCGTGTAGGGATGTTTTCAGCCTGAAAATGTCACCGACTTTTCACACCACGCTCCCGCCATGTTGTCTGAGTCACGTGGGTATTTGGCACCCTTTAGGAGATCAATCCTGGGTGTTCACTGGAAGGACTGATGCTAAAGCTGAAACTCCAATCCAATGCAGGCAACGTGGGTTGGATCCCTGGGTCGGGAAGACCCCCTGGAGGAGGAAATGGCAACCCACTCCAGTATTCTTGCCTGGAGAATCCCATGAGACAGAGGAGTCTGGTGGGTTACAGTCCACGGGGCTGCAAAGAGTCAGACCTGGCTTAGCGACTGAACCGTGTGGGCTTCGTCGCTCCGAGGCATGTGGAATCTTCCCAGGTGCTCTGATAGTGTGCTATCAGGGTGGCGCTAGGCAGCGTTCACTGACCTCCATAGCAACAGACCCGGGGAACGGGCGTGGAGATGCTGTCAGAGAAGATAACGGTTCACAGTGGTACCCGAAGGCTCCCAGAGGTGGAACCACGCAGAGTCAAGGCTTTGAATGCCAGCCCCACCCCGCCCCCTGCTGGCCTCGTGGTCTCAGAGAGTGGATTGACCTTCCTGTGCCCGGGGTTTCCTCCATACAGTGGAGGTGCCAAGGGCGATTATGGAATGTCACGGATGCGCTTTGTTTGGGAGAAGTACGGTGAACACCTGGAGGGTCCTGCCAGCTGAGATGGTGGGTGTGTGCATGTTAATTCTCTTCAGTCCCGTCTGACTCTGTTAGACCCCATGGACTGTGGCCCTCCAGGCTCCTCTGTCCATGGGATTCTCCAGGCAAGAATACTGGAGTGGGTCGCCATTTCCTTCTCCAGGGGATCTTCCCGACCCAGGGATCGAACCCAGGTCTCTTATGGCTCCGGTATTGGTAGCTGGGTTCTTTCCCACTAGGGCCATCTGGGAAGCCCACAGACAGATGTAACTGTCCTCCAAATGCAGCTTGGGACTCTGAGGTTACTGATGGCAAGTCCTTCTCCCTGGAAGGCGATTCTGCCTTCCAGAGGGAATTTGGCAATGTCTGGGGGATATATTTGAAGAATTGATGCTTTTGAACTGCAGTGTTGGAGAAGACTCTTGAGAGTCCCTTGGATGGTAGGGAGATCCAACCAGTCCATCCTAAAGGAGATCAGTCCTGGGTGTTCATTGGAAGGATTGATGAAGCTGAAACTCCAATACTTTGGCCACCTCATGCGACGAGTTGATTCACTGGAAAAGAGTCTGATGCTAGGAGGGATTGGGGGTGGGAGGAGACGGGGACGACAGAGAATGAGATGGCTGGATGGCATCACCGACTCGATGGACATGAGTTTGAGTGAACTCCGGGAGTTGGTGATGGACAGGGAGGGCTGGTGTGCTGCAGTCCATGGGGTCGCAAAGAGCCGGATACAACTGAGTGACTGAACTGAACTGAACTGGGGGGGTATTTTGGGTTTCCTAAGTGTGGAAGGGGTTGGCTCCTGGTGTCAGTGTGGTGGCAGCAGAAATGCTGGTCACCTTTCTGGAAATGCACACACAGCTCACAGTCACTTGTTAACCCAGCTTCCAATGTCAGGACTGCCAAGTGGAGAAACCGTGATCCATGCAACAGGAGACTAAATCTTTTTTCTTCCTAAAATAGTCACTGGTATTTCACTTTGACGGATTAGAGTTAGAATCCAAATTAAAGAGTAGAAAAAGACAATGACCTTTTAGGAATTTTTTTTTTTTTTGTATTAAATTTAAACCCCCGAAGCAGAGGTTTTCTGGTTGTAGAGAAAACAATTCCTAGAGGTTTTGAGTTTGGGCTTGTGTTCCTTCTTAACGCTGAGCGGCTTAACAGATTCATTTTCTATTGTGATTTCTGTAATTTGTTCTTTAAAAGGATCTTGGGTTCCTTTCCCTTTTGAGAAACCAACTTTTGGGGGATTTTCTAGGGGATACTTTATTTCCTCAACATGTTGTTAATGTAGGAGCCGGCTTTGATTTCCGACCCAGCTTTCAAAGCCTTAAGCACCTGCTAAGTAAGACTTTTAGTTTTATTCCTCTGGAAAACAGCGGTACGGTTTGCAAGGAAATGTTTTGAGAAATTTTTTTTTATTATTATTATTATTTTAGTCTACGAGGAGATTGACATTCTTTGGATGCAGCTAGCAGAGCTTGGGGGAAAAAATTTCGCAGAGTTGGTAGCTAATTAAAAATGTGCAGCTGAAAAAAGACTCATGATTAATTCATGATAAATTAATATGACAATGCATTATCCGTTTTTTGAATGTTCTGATGCAAAGTGAGAATCTTTCAGTGGGGATTAAAATACCTCTTCCTAAATACCTAATAACAATGTCCATTATATCTTACCAACACAAAGGCATCCTCCAGGGGTATTTTCTTTGGTCACGCAGCAGGGTATGTGGGATCTTAGTTCCTCGGCCAGAGATCGAACCCGCAGGCCCTGTAAGGGAAGCAAGGAGACTTAAAAATTGGACCACCCCTCCCCCAGAGAAGTCCCCTCACCAGGTATTTCAGTGTACTTGAAAACCCGGAGCTTGGGGTTCTTATATATAAAAACGTCCCTTTCCTTTGAGTGGATGAAGACTTTGATAATAATCAAGGAAATGCTTTGATCTTCTCTCTCCTCTTTCTAATTTATTTCTATCAAAAAAAAAAAAAGATTTAGAGACATTAAAGTTTTCTTGTGAACTAAAAAAACAGGAAAAAAATCTTCTTTTAACGCGATGTCATTTTATTTGACCAGACCTGCCAGCAGTCTGTTGCTTACTCTGCCTAACTATCTGGTGGGAGAGTCAAGTCATTTTTTTCTTTTTTCTCTTTAATCCTTTAATGATGATGAAAAGGTTCCTCAAGTGGACTGCAAATCCTTAATAAGAATATTTGATGGCAGCAAATACCCGTGATCATAGGCACATTTGGGTGTCAAGATAATCCCAACTGAAAAAAAAAAATTATGGTGACTGTATTGTGCGTCTCAGAAAAAAATGATGGAGAAGGTCCATGAAGAGGGACAGTGGAACATGAACTAGAGCAACCTGGAGGCTGTCCTGCTAACCAAGAGACCCCCAAGGGTGAGACACTTTGTTATCGCAGCCCTTTTTTTTAAAAAAAAATTATTTATTTTAGTTGGATGCTCATGAGTTTACAAGATAGTGGTGGTTTTTGCCAAATATTGACGTGAATCAGCCATGGGTGTACATGTGTTTCCCATCCCCCGTCTCCCACCTCCCTCCCCATCCCATCCCTCAGGGTCATCCCAGTGCACCAGCCCTGAGCGCCCTGTCTCATGCATCGAACCTGGACTGGCGATTTGTTTCACGTATGATAATATACGTGTTTCAATACTATTCCCTTCTCCAGGGGATCTTCCCGACCCAGGAATTGAACCGGGGTCTCCTGCCTTGCAGGCGGATCCTTTACCAACTGAGCCACCAGGGAAGCCCTATCCTTTTAACATCTTGTAATGCTGAAAAACTATATGGTGTACGCATGTGGTCAGCCCCTCAGTCATGTCCGACTCTGGGACCCCATGAACTGTAGCCTGCCAGGCTCCTCTGTCCGTGGGGTTTCGCAGGCACGAATACAGGAGTGGGTTGCCATTTCCCACTGTGTATGATGAATGCATAGTTTCATCTGTATGTGTCAACACTTACACTTAGCCATCCTAAGTGAAGGACTCTACCTGGGTTTGTTCTCAATCTTTCAACTATTTTGTAGAGCTGAAAAAAAAAATGTGTTAAAGGTTTTTTTGCGGGGGGGGGGGGCGGGAAATGCATATGAAGTTTTCTTTTGTTGCTCCTGTTTGAACTGGTGGTTTTGTTCTGTTGACTATTTTGCTTTTAAAATGTTACCGAGGACCAATCGTAAGAGGTCAATATTGTGTGTCCTCCTTTCCCTGACTCTGGGAAGCCCGTGGTGTTCTGGGCCTCTTTTAGTCCGTCAGTCTGCAGTGTGGTGGTGGGTGGTCCTTGGGGAAACCGGATCCCTGTGGCTCTAAAGATGATGGGGATAAAACATAAGCAGTGCCTCCTGATTTCTCCACCTGTTTGTCGTTTAAGCCATGAGGCCGATGCCTGCTCAGTTATTTACATAGAGACAGGTGAACTCTGTGTGTCCTCCCCTGCATCCTAGCTGAGATTTCTTTAGTGGCGTGACTGTCAAGCCACAGGGATTATCTCGGAAGAAATTGCCTTTAGACACAAAGCTCTCTCATGTCGACTGCTCGCATCAGGGGGCCCAAGTATTGGCGCTTCATCTTCAGCGTCACTCCTTCCAACAGCCGACTCAGTGGAAGAGACCCTGATGCTGGGAAAGATTGAAGGCAGGAAAAGGGCACGATAGAGGATGGGATGGTTGGATGGCATCACAGACTCGACGGACATGAACTTGGGTGAACTCCGGGAGCTGGTGATGGACAGGGAGGCCTGGAGTGCTGCAGTCCATGGGGTCGCAAAGAGTTGGACACGACTTGGTGGCTGAACAGCAACATCAGCAACCCTCTAATATTAAAAAATAAAAGGTCCCACAGCCCCTGGATCACCTTATTAGCTGTCCCTTGTCTCTCCTTCTGGACTGGTCACACCTGGGGCTGAGCTGGCTTCATCTCACGGGTGTGGCCTCCAGTGACCTGTCGACATCCATCACTGCCTTCCCCATCACCCTGGCAGGGGGACTTTCTCAGGACCCAGCTCTGATCCTACCGCTGGGCCTGTTTGTTGTTCGGTCACTCAGTCGTGTCCGACTCTTTGCGACCCCATGGACTGCAGCACGCCAGGCCTTCCTGTCCTTATGGCCCTGTTCAGTTCAGTTCAGTTCAGTCGCTCAGTCGTGTCCGACTCTTTGCGACCCCATGAATCACAGCACGGCAGGCGTCCCTGAGCTCTCCAAATGCCTCTCCCTTGGAAGGCAGGTGGAATTCCAGAACCATGGCTCGAATGGTCTCTATGATCCGGCTCCCAGCGCCCTCTGTGTTCCTCTGGCCCCTTTTTCCCACCCATATATTTTTTAACGTTTATTTTAATTGATGACTCATTGCTTTGCAGTATTGCTTTGACTTCTGCCATACAGCAACATGATTTAGCCATAAGTGTACACATGTCATGATTTCCCTGATAGCTCAGTTGGTAAAGAATTCGCCTGCAATACAGGTGACTGGTTCAATTCCTGGGTCGGGAAGATCCCCTGGAGAAGGGACAGGCTACCAACTCCAGTATTCTTGGGCTTCCCTGGTGGCTCAGCTGGTAAAGAATCTGCCTGCAATGCGGGAGACCTGCATTTGATCCCTGGGTTGGGCAGATCCCCTGGAGAAGGGACAGGCTACCAACTCCAGTATTCTTGGGCTTCCCTGGTGGCTCAGCTGGTAAAGAATCTGCCTGCAATGCGGGAGACCTGCATTTGATCCCTGGGTTGGGCAGATCCCCTGGAGAAGGGAAAGGCTACCCACTCCCGTATTCTGGCCTGGAGAATTTCATGGACTGTATGGTCCACGGGGTCACAAAGAGTCGTACATATGTCGGCTCCCTCTTGAACCTCCCTCCAACCTCCCACCCTTACCCTACCCGTGCAGGCTATCACAGAGCTGCAGTTGGAGTTCCCCGTCAGGCGCTTCTAGCACGTGGGTCGCCCTTATTTTCTTCTCATCTTATGAAATCCCCCCCTCCACTAGCCATGTTCTGATCCTCCTCCGGACACCAGCCAGCTTCTCCTTGCCCTGGGCCTCCGGCCAGTAACAACCATACCACAGTCCGCACACGCTGGTCCCACTGACAGTTTCATATCAATGTCGATGTATTCGTTGGCCAGCGTTGATTTAAATCCCATGTGTTTTTGCAAATGCTTTTGCATTTAAATGCCATGTGTTTTTGTAAGCTCTATATGGGGCTTCCCTGGTGGCTCAGATGGTTAACAATCTACTCGTAAAGCAGGAGACCCAGGTTCGATCCCTGGGTCGGGAAGATCCCCTGGAGAAGGGAACGGATACTCACTCCAGTATTCTTGCCTGGAGAATCCCATGGACAGAGGAGCCTGGTGGGCTAAGTCCATGAGGTCAGAAAGAGTTGGACACGACTGGATGACTGACACTTTCACTTTCACTTTGCAAGCTCTATAAGCAGAGGAGGGCTTCCCTGGTGGCTCAGCTGATAAAGAATCCACCTGCAATATGGGAGACCTGGGTTCGATCTCTGGGTTAGGAAGATCCCCTGGAGAAGGAAACGGCTACTCACTCCAGTATTCTGGCCTGGAGAATCCCATGGACTGTATAGTCTATGGAGTTGCAAAAGAGTCAGACACGGCGACTAAATCATCTCCACAAGCACAGGAAACATACAATGCTCACTCACGGTGTTCCAGCAACGCAGGGTGCCTTGTAGACGTTTAGTAAGTAATTACTGAATTATTGTTGAAACCCTTGCTCTGAGTCCCAGCTTCAAGACCTTACCCTGGGACTTCCCTGGTGGTCTGGTGACTAAGGCTCTGTGCTCTGAATGCAGGGGTCTCGGGTTTGATCCCTGGTCAAGGAACTAAGATCCTACATGCCACAACTAAAGATAATGCATGCTGCAATGAAGATCTGGTGCAGTCAAAGAAAAAAGTAGTTTTTTTTTAAATACATGGATGAGAAAAAAAATGGTTCCTATGCTGTATCAAGTGAAAGACAGTGAAGTCGCTCAGGCATGTCCAACTCTTTGCGACCCCATGGACTATAGCTTACCAGGCTCATCCGTCCATGAGATTTTTCCAGGCAAGATTCCTGGAGTGGGTTGCCATTGCCTTCTCCACTATATCAATCCTGCCATTAAACGATATTCTTTGGATTTTAATCAACTAAGAAGGTTACATTGTTAAAAAACAAAAAGTGTCCTTCCTGATTGATTTGGCCTCTAACTTACATGTAGGCAATGATCTTTCCCTCTTATCTGGGATGTCTCAACCTTCCTGTTGGCCAGATATGATGAAACTCCATACCTGTTAAACATTACCTCCCACTCGGCTACCTAGGATTCCAGAGAGGAACAGAGCCACCTGGCCCAAGCAAGTGCTTTTTTTTTTTTTTTCTGTAAAGAATGAAGCACAATTTTAAACTAAGTAACTGGGATTTTCTGCCATTTTTCACTGCGTCTATTTTATTAGTTTTTTCAGTGACAGCCATTGACGTGCAGCTCTTGCAGTTCCAATATTTATGCTACATGTCAGACGTTCTGCTTATTTAGATTTTTTTTCCCCATATGTTGAAATCTGCATTTTAGAGGTTAATTGTATGGTAAGATAGTCTATGATACTGTTTCAGGTATAAAATGTCCTATTTGAAATCAGCAAATAATCTGTACAACAACCTATAATTCTTTGTGTTTCTCTATAAAACGTTGGAAGGCCGTGATAGCAATAAAATGTCTGCAGTTAGGTTTTATCATTTTAGGACTGCAGTGTTTGGGTTTTAGAATTATATCATCTATTGCCAATGAGTAGTTGGTATAATACTGTTTTAACCTATACCGTTGTATTTCTATGTTTCAACTTTAACAGCATCTCTATATTGCTTTTCTCTACAGGGCTTTGTTTCTCTATTTTTATTAAAATCCCCTCTGGATTTGAAAGCATAATGGAAATTTACCAATTCATTTTTAGTTTTCCTAATCCCCCACTTTCATAACTGAAAACATGGGTTGTTTCTTAGAATTTGAAATTGTTATTAACTGTACATTAGTCTCTAGTTCTTTGATTTTTTATTTTTTTTTGCAGTTTGTTTCCAGAGCCTGACGGTTTTTGCTGAGTGCATTTAATTGTGTAACATTTCATATCAGATGGATGGGGATCCTGGGTTGCTTCTAGTCGTCTTTCAAGTTTATTTATCGCTAGAGTCTGATATTCGGGGAGGGGGGGTGATCAAATGCATAAGCTACCATACATTTACAATCACACATAGATGCCATTTCCTAAGTTACTTGTGGGTTTTGCTTCATGTCAATGTATGGCAAAACCCACTACAATATCGTAAAGCAATTAGCCTCCAATTAAAATAAATTAATTAAAAAAAATAAAATAGATGTCAGAACTAAGAAAGAGAAAAGCAAACATTTTTATATTAACACACGCGTGTAGAGTCGGAAACAGTGCTACAGATGAACCTATTTGCAGGGTGAGAATAGACGTGCAGACGTCCAATGGACTTGTGGGCACGGGGGGGAAGGAGTGTGTGGGATGAACTGAGAGAGTAACTCTGACGTACATACACGACCGTCTGTAAAAGAGGCAGACAGACAGCTAGTGGGAAGTCTCTGCACAGCAGCGGGAGCTCAGCTCGGGGGTGGACTAGGGGATGGGAGGGGGCAAGAGGGAAGGGACATATGTATACATATGGCTGATTCACTTCATTGTAGGCAGAGACGAACATAGCATCGAAAATAAAATAAAATGTGGAGAGGCTGGACTTTCTCTTGGCCTTGAAATTGCCCCCCTCCCCAGTTTACCATTTATGGAATAGCTTCTCTTTAAAGATCCCTCTTTGGGTTTTATACCTCTGACTTCACGTTGGTCTAGAATAGCAGGTACTTATCTATCACGAGGATGAGACGGTTGGATGGCATCGCCGACTGGATGGAAAGCAACAACTTCAAGTGTGGTCAGCTAGTGCCAGACGGCTCTCTCCCCACCCTGCGTAGCAGCTTCCTTGAAAGCAGAGAGCGTCCTCCTGAATTGAAAACTGTTGGCGTGTGATGCCTATATGGGCCCTGTTCGTGGGCCCGTGCAGCTCTGGCCCCCGTGCCTTGGCTGGTTTAAAACTCTGGTTCGGAAATCAGTCTGCCTCTGGATTTTGCAGCCGATGCTTGTCCTCTGCCGTTTTGCTGTGATTACTCAAAGACCAAAGCCAGGGACTTCCCTGGTGGTCCAGAGGTTGAGATTTAGTCTTCCAAAGCAGAGGATGTGGCTTTGATCTGTGGCTGGGGAGTAAGATCCCACATGCCTCCTGGCCAAAAAACCAAAACATAAAACAGAAGCAATGTTGTAACAAATTCAATGAAGACTTTAAAAATGGGGAAAAATATGAAAGAAAAAAGACAAAAGCCAATCTGGCTCTTACTTTTCTTAAGATGAAACTCATTTATCCTTGGAAACAGTGAGAGACTTTATTTTCTCGGGCTCCAAAATCACTGTAGATGGTGACTGCAGCCATGAAATTAAAAGACACTTGCTCCTTGGAAGAAAAGCTGTGACCAACCTAGACAGCATACTTAAAAGCAGAGACATTACTTTGCCAACAAAGGTCCATCTAGTCAAGGCTATGGTTTTTCCCGTGGTCATGTATGGATGTGAGAGTTGGACTGGGAAGAAAGCTGAGCACCGAAGAATTGATGCTTTTGAACTGTGGTGCTGGAGAAGACTCTTGAGAGTCCCTTGGACTGCAAGGAGATCCAACCAGTCCATCCTAAAGGAAATCGGTCCTGAATATTCATTGGAAGGACTGATGCTGAAGCTGAAGCTTCAATACTTTGGCCACTGATTCGAAGAGCTGACTCTCTGGAAAAGACCCTGATGCTGGGAAAGATTGAAGGCGGGAGGAGAAGGGGATGACAGAGGATGAGATGGTTGGATGGCATCACCGATGTGAGTTTGAGAAAGTTCTGTGAGTTGGTGATGGACAGGGAGGCCTGGGGTGCTGCAGTCCGTTGGGTTGCAAAGAGTCAGATGTGACTGAGCGACTGAACTGAACTGATTTTGGTTTTGGCTGCACTGAGTCTTCACTGCTGTGCGTGGGCTTTCTCTAGTTTTGCTGAGCAGGGTCTACTTTTCCTTGTGCTGTGTGGGCTTCTCGTTGTCGTGGCATCTCTTGTGGCCGAGCATCGGCTCTAGGGAGTGTGGGCTACAGTAGTTGGGGCACACGGGTTTAGTCGCTCCAAGTCATGTGGGATTGTCCCAGACCAAGGATTGAGCCTGTGTCTCCTGCCTTGGCAGGCAGATTCCTTACCGCCGAGCCACCCAGGAAGCCCCTGGAAGGCAGATCCTTAACTGCTGGATCACCAAGGAAGTCCTGGTCCATCATTTTAATAAAAGTGGCTATGGCAAATGTTTCATCCCAATACGGTGATTAAAGCATCTTGTCCCATTGATCAGTCATTCAAGCTTTTCTTTTCCACTGCAGGTAAACACAGAACTGTACAATCCAAGAGCACTAAAGAAAAGGCAAGGGCGTCCCTCTGTTGAGTAGAATATAAATTCTAAGTTGAAGAACTCACCAGAGTTAGGCTGAAAAATACTGTGAATGTACTTACTATCTGATCCACAATGCAGACATATTGAGTTATCAGAGAGGATAATTCATCGGTGTGGCTTTGGCAAGCGAATTCATATTCTTTTCCTGTAATCCATTTTCATAGCTTAACATTTTTATTAAAAATGACACCTGTTCCCACATGAAAAGGAACCACATTTTTAAGACCTCCTGATTGATTTTTCTGCATTATTCAGGAGTTGTGTTTTTATTCAGGAAAATAACAGCTACCACACTGCTCTCAAATCACCTCTGCAGACATATGTGGTTTCTCTTGGTGGGGTCCTCAAACATTTCCATGACATGAGCAAACTCAGGCAGCAGTGGCAAGCAGAGGACTGGATAAGACTATCTGAGTGCCTGCTAAGTCACTTCAGTCGTGTCCGACTCTTTGCAACCCCATGGACTGTAGCCCGCCAGGCTCCTCTATCCATGGGATTCTTTAGGCAAGAATCCTGGAGTGGGTTGCCATTTCCTCCTCCAGGGGATTTTCGGGACTCAGGAAGTGAAGCCAGATCTCCAGCACTGCAGACGGATTCTTTACCTTCTGAGCCAGGGAAGGCTGTGCAGACATCCGAACACACAGGATTGTTTGCTGCAGGATCCCGGTGTCTAATTGTGGATGTCAGGCCAGCTCACAGTTCCCACATGTCTCGAGGAGGATTCTGTGCAGACTCACAACCAAGGATGTGGTCGTTCCATCACTTTGGACAAGTTTAACCTGGTTAAGTTTGGCTGGACTTCCCAGATGCCTCAGTGGTAAAGAATCTGCCTGCAATGCAGGAGACGGGGGTTCGATCCCTGGGTCGGGAAGACCCCTAGAGGAGGGCATGGCTATCCACTTCATTACTCTTGCCTGGAGAATCTCATGGACAGAGGAGCCTGGTGGGCTACAGTCCACAAGATCACAAAGAGTCAGACGTGGCTGAGAATAAACAACAAAAATGTCGTCTGGCTGGATTTTATGCCTGGCAGAATATCCTGACTGTGGTTAGACTGTGCTTCTCAGCTGTACCACTGTCTTAACTACCAAAGCATTTTTTTGTTAAAAGGCCTTTGCATTCTGCTTATAGTAAGTGTTCTCTGCACTTGCTTATAATCTTGAAAAGAACACCAGTGATTGTGTGAGGGCTGGGGAAGGGGGCACCCCCATCCTGCCTGGACGGATGGCCAGGCTAAGGAAAGTTTGTATGAAATGATTCCAATGTGGAGAGATTCTCTGGCTTTGCTGGAGGGTGGGGTTGGGAGTGGCAGCTGGCCCTGCACTTAGCACACATCCTTCTTGTTTGGAGCTGTCTTTGGCTCGTGATCTAATCTGGTTGTTACAGCCATCAAGCTTGGCCCCAATCCTGGGTGTGCTCAGTCGAGTCCAACTCTTTGCGACCCTATGGACGGTAGCCTGCACCAGGCTCCTCCGTCCATGGGATTCTCCAGGCAAGAGTACTGGAGTGGGTTGCCATTTCCTCCTCCAGGGGATCTTCCCGATTCAGGGATAGAACCGGGTCTCCCATTTTGCAGGCAGACGCTGTACTCCCTGAGCCGCCAGGGAAGCCCGACAGATGACAATATCAGGATGGAAAGAAGAATGTCACCAGAGTTGCCCTGGTGATGCCGTGGTTAAGACTTCACCTTCCACTGCAAGGGGTGCAGATTCAATTCCTGGTCAGGGAGCATTTATCCCACATGACTTTAAAAGTGGTCCAAATAAAAATAATAAAAAAAAGAATGTCAAGCCTTTTCCAAATCCCTCCCTTTCTCTTTTGCTACAAAGCTTATGCTTCATATTCTATTGTTTTCTCATTATACATTTCATTCTCTCCAACTAGCCTATAAATGTTGGCCCATTCCTTCATACTAAATATTAGAAATCGAAACGAATAAGCCCATTTGTATTTTTTTTTTACTTAAAATTCCACTCATTTGTTGTTGTTTAGTCGCTAAGTCGTGTTTGACTCTTTGGGACCCCACGGACTGCAGCACGCCAGGCCTCCCTGTCCATCACCATCTCCCAGATTTTGCTCAAACTCAGGTCCATCGAGTTGGTGATGCCATCCAACCGTCTCATCCTCTGTCATCCCCTTCTCCTCCCGCCCTCAATCTTTCCCAGCATCAGAGTCTTTTCCAATGAGTCAGCTCTTCACATCAGGTGGCCAAAGTTTTAGCTTCAGCATCAGTCCTTCCAATGAACACCCAGGACCGATCTCCTTTAGGGTGGACTGGTTGGATCTCCTTGCAGTCCAAGGGACTCTCAAGACTCTTCTCCAGCACCACAGTTCAAAAGCATCAATTCTTCAGTGCTCAGCCTTCTTTATTATCCAACTTTCACATCCATACATGACTACTGGAAAAGCCATAGCTTTGACTATACTTCATTAAAAAAACAAAAGCAATATAAATATATATTTAAGTCTATAAAAACAGTTATTAAAACAGATTTTCAGAGAGTTCCCTGGTGATCCAGTGGTTAAGATTTCACCTTCCATGCAGGGGGTGTGTGTTGGATGCCTATCAGTGAGGGAAGATCCCACATGCCTCGCTGCCAAAAAACCAAAACATGAAACAGAAGCAATGTTGTAAAAAATTCAATAAAAACTTTTAAAATGGTCCACATTAAAAAAAATCTTTTAAAAAGACCACATATTCAGATGGGATTTTTCCTGCCCTAAAAACTGCAATACTTTGGCCACCTCATGCGACGAGTTGACTCACTGGAAAAGACTCTGATGCTGGGAAAGGTTGGGGGCGGGAGGAGAAGGGGACGACGGAGAATGAGATTGCTGGATGGCATCACCGACTCTGTGGACATGAGTTTGAGTGTACTCCGGGAGTTGGTGATGGACAGGGAGGCCTGGCGTGCTGTGATTCATGGGGTCGCGGAGAGTCGGACACGACTGAGTGACTGAACTGAACTGAATGTCAGACAGTATTTCTTCACGACTTTAAAATAGGTCATCTATGTAGATGACACTTGATGAAATATCATTGGTGATACATGGCTCAAATTGACCAAAACAGCATCGCTTCTAAACAAAATACAGTTTGCAATGTAGGTTTTTCTCTGCTTCCGGTAAACCTTTTCTGCATCTGGCAAATAGATTGGGAACTTGTGGGTTGCCATGGTAAAGTTTTCCATTATGTCAGAGCAGTGTTAATTTTCTTATAATGAACAGATTCAATGTAATTACATTGCTAGCTATGAAAAAGTTCTTTTGTCTCTCTGCTGCAGAATAATTCAGTTTTAGAAATAGCTATGTTCTCAAAAAAAAAAAAAACTTTGTTTTTCTTCTTTGCCAAATGAAGTTTGTTCAGAAAAATAATTTTTTTCAGGGAGGACCATTTGCTCTTTTTTAAAAATTAATATGCTATACTCTTAATATTTTAGAGCACTTTTATTTCATTTTAAGTACTTTTATCAACTAACTCCTTTAAGAGCTTGAAACATCTTTGGGAACACCTGTTCTACTCCATGTTTGTGGGTGAAAAAAAAGTTCTGGTTATTATGGTAATAGTTTTCATGCAGTGGGATTGTAAGTGACTACGAAGAAAGATAAAATTTCAGACATCCTTTTTTATTCTTAATTTCATTTTAATTGGAGGATAACTGCTTTACAATATTGTGTGGTTTCCGGCATACATCCACATGAATCAGCCATAGGAATACATATGTCCCCTCCCTTTTGAAGCTCCCAGCCCAGCTCGCCCCTCTAGTTTGTCAGAGAGCACCGGTGTGAGCTCCTTGCATCACACGGCAAAGTGCCACTGGCTGTCTGTTTCACGCGTGATAATGTCTGTGTGTCAGTGTTCTTCTCTCTATTCCTCCCGCCGTCTCCTTGCCCATCACTGTGTCTGCAAGTCTGTTCTCTGCGTCTGCATCTCCATTGCTGTCCTACAAATAGGCTCATCAGAACCGTCTTTTACGTTCCATCAGCTCAGTTCAGTTCAGTCGCTCAGTCGTGTCCGACTCTCCGCGACCCCATGAATCGCAGCACGCCAGGCCTCCCTGTCCATCACCAACTCCTGGAGTTCACTCAAACTCACCTCCATCGAGTCGGTGATGCCATCCAGCCATCTCATCCTCTATCGTCCCCGTCTCCTCCCGCCCCCAATCCTTTCCAGCATCAGAGTCTTTTCCAGTGAGTCAACTCGTCGCATGAGGTGGCCAAAGGATTGGAGTTTCAGCTTTACTATCAGTCCTTCCAATGAACACCCAGTGTTAATACGTGCTGTTTGTCTTTCTTTCTGACTCACTTCACAGTCTAACTGGCTCTAGGTTCATCCACCTCATGAGAACTGACTCAAACGCGTCCCTTTTCATGACTGAGTAGCGTTGCACCGCGTATACGTACCACAACGTCTTTATCCATTCATGCATCGACGGGCATTTAGGTAGAACATTCTTTGTTTTTAAGGTGACCAAGTCGTAAAGATAGAGTCAGCGATGCTCAAAGTGAGGCGGTCAGGCTTACAGAATTGCTTCCGAGCTCTTATTTGTATATTCTATCCAGTTGGGCTTCCCTGGTGGCTCAGAGGTTAAAGCGTCTGCCTCCAATGCGGGAAACCCGGGTTCGATCCCTGGGTCGGGAAGATCCCCTGGAGAAGGAAATGGTAACCCACTCCAGTATTCTTGCCTGGAGAATCCCATGGACGGAGAAGCCTGGTAGGCTACAGTCCAAGGGGTCGCAAAGAGTTGGACACGACTGAGCGACGGGACGGAACGGAATGTATACAGAAGTTAGAGACATAGTTCCTTTAAAGCTATGTTTTTATATTTATTTATTTATTTGACGGTGCCAGGGTCTTAGCCGTGGCATGTGGGATCTTTTGTTGTGGGATGTGATGAATTCACTCCTTCCGCTGTGTTTGCTGCCACCTCTTAGGACCCTTAGTTCTGAATGTTAACGCTCAGCATTCAGAAAACTAAGATCATGGCATCCGGTCCCATCACTTCATGGAAAATAGATGAGGAAACAGTGGCTGACTTTATTTTTCTGGGCTCCATAATCACTGCAGATGGTGACTGCAGCCATGAAATTAAAAGACGCTTACTCCTTGGAAGGAAACTTATGACCAACCTAGACAGCATCTTAAAAAGCAGAGACGTTACTTTGCCAACAAAGGTCTGTCTGCTGCTGCTGCTGATGCTGCTGCTAAGTCACTTCAGTCGTGTCCGACTCTGTGCGACCCCATAGACGGCAGCCCACCAGGCTCCCCCGTCCCTGGGATTCTCCGCAAGAACACTGGAGTCGGTTGCCGTATCCTTCTCCAATGCATGAAAGGGAAAAGGGAAAGTGAAGTCGCTCAGTCGTGTCCAACCCTCAGCGACCCCATGGACTGCAGCCTTCCAGGCTCCTCTGTCCATGAGATTTTCTAGGGAAGAATACTGGAGTGGGGTGCCATTGCCTTCTCCGAAAGGTCTGTCTAGTCAAGGCTAAAGTTTTTCCAGTGGTCATGTATGGATGTGAGAGTCGGACTATAAAGAAAGCTGAGCGCCAAAGAATTGGTGCTTTTGAACTGTGGTGTTGGAGAAGACTCTTGAGAGTCCCTTGGACTGCAGGGAGATCCAACCAGTCCATTCTAAAGGAGATCAATCCTGGGTGTTCACTGGAAGGACTGATGCTAAAGCTGAAACTGCAGTACTTGGGCCACCTCATGCGACGAGTTGACTCACTGGAAAAGACTCTTATGCTAGGAAAGGTTGGGGGCGGGAGGAGAAGGGGACGACAGAGAATGAGATGGTTGGATGGCATCACCAACTCAATGGACATGAGTTTGAGTGAACTCCGGGAGCTGGTGATGGACAGGGAGGCCTGGCGCGCTGCGGTTCATGGGGTCACAAAGAGTCGGACACGACTGAGCGACTGAACTGAACTGAACTTAGTACCCAGTGCTGCCCCAGGCAACGAACCTTGTCTTCCCTGAGCTTGGAAAGGTTTGCCACACTCCCATGTCTACAGGTTTCCCTTTTAAGAGCTGGGGCACTGACAGGCAACAGTCGCGGCTAATTTTAGAAAGGAGTTGACATCGACAACTGGATTATCCTGAAATGCCTGTTTTTTGTTGTTGTTTTGGTTTTTTCCAGTGCAGAACAGAGAACTTTTAGCTGATGACAGAGCCTGCCTTAAAGAGATGATTGTGTTCATTTTTGGAGAAGAGATGACTGTGTTTTCATTTTTCCAGACAGAGCCTGTGTTTGGTTTGAGGTAGAAAGGAGAGGTCCGTGCTGTGCAGGGAGAAAGAAATGTTTGTTTGTTGCAGAAACACACAGGGCAGAGAGGATGCAGTTCTTTCTATGGTGATGTCTCAGGCTTTCCAGATGGCTCCAACGCAGGAGACGTAAGAAACTCGGGTTCAGTCCCTGTGCTGGAGAAGATCCCCTGGAGGAGGGCACGGCAACCCTCTCTAGTATTCTTCCCTGGAGAATCGCATGGACAGAGGAGCCTGGCGGGCTGCAGTCCAAGGGGTCGCAGAGAGTCGGACACGACTGAAGTGACTGAGCACGCACGTGACTTCTGAGTTGCTTTGGATCCCGTACCATCCCGGGCGGGTGGGTGGACAGTACCCTTTCTTCTAGGAGAAGGGAGAATCCCAGAGGAGGGGAACGGTCCCTCCTGCCAGCACCCTTCACGACTCTCCTGCCCTCGCCCTTTGCAGGGACATGATGACCCTTCTGCTTCTGCTGCTGCTCTTCTGTGAGGCCCAGAGCCGGGCGGCGTCAAAGCCCAACTTCGTCCTGCTGATGGCTGACGACCTTGGCATCGGGGACCCCGGGTGCTATGGCAACAAGACCCTCAGGTGCGGCGATGGGTCAACGCAGGGCCCCCTCCACGGGCTGGCCGCCCCGTGACAGGCCACGGGGAGACGTGCCAAGCCCACCCTCCCCTCCAGCTGCACGCTTTCCTGTGTGGCTATGTGTATCAGTCACAATGAAGACTGCCCTTGAGCCATGTAAGCCACGGTGCTCTGAGGTCACGAAAAGAGGGAGCTTCATCTTCACCTTTGTAGGGAACTCCCTGGCGGTCCGGAAGAGTCGGACACAACTTAATGACTGAACGACAACAAGAGTTCATATTAGATACACTATGAGACGTGATAGTCCTAAAATTTACTAATGTAATAGGTAACTGGTCCCACTAAGGGGTCTTAATTTAAAAAACTGCAATGAAGTCTTTAAAGTGCACTGTCTGCTAATTATCAAAAGGAAGAAAAGGGCTATACAGTCATAGGTAAGAATGTAATAAAATAATAAATTCATAATAATACCCTAAATATATCTTGTTCTCCACATTAGCATCCAATTCTTTTTCTTTTAGTTGGAGTACAGTTGATCTACAATATTGTTTTAGTATATATATATACACATATGTGTGTGCTGTGTGCTAAGTTGCTTCAACCATGCTGGAGTCTTTACAACCCGATGGACTGTAGCCTGCCAGGCTCCTCCGTGCATGGGATCTCCCAGGCAAGAATACTGGAGTGGGTTGCCATTCCCTTCTCCAGGGGATCTTCCCGACCCTGGGACGGAACCTTTATCTCTTACGTGTCCTGTTTTGCAGGCAGGTTCTTTACCACTAGCGCCAGCTGAGAAGCCCACACACACACACATACATATCTCCTTTATATATGTGTATATTCTGTTTTCAAATTCTTTTCCATTATTGTTTGTTACAAGATATTGAATATAGTTCCGTATGCTGTACACGACCTCCTTGCTATTCATCTGTTTTACAGTGTATGTCTGCCAATCCCAAATTCCTAATTTATCCCTCTCCCCAACCCCAGCTCTTTCTGAATGCCGTGCTCCATTTTATAATATCACACCCACAAATAGGTTTCTCAGTAGCCAATCTAGGGACTAGTCAAACATACGACTTCAGTATTCCCAGCATCTTGTAATATAAGGCCAAAGCCAAGTGGAAATGTTGATAATTAAATGGATAAAGTAAGCTAATAAACGGGAGAGGAGTTTGAGATGACGGTGCAGTACGAAGATCTTCCCCACTGAGGCGTGTGGTGTTACACCGGCTGCCCTGATATCTCAGCTGGTGAAGAATCCGCCTGCAATGCAGGAGACCCCGGTTGGATTGCTGGGTCGGGAAGATCCGCCTGAGAAGGGATAGGCTACCTACTCCAGTATTCTTGGGTTTTCCTGGTGGTGCAGATGGTAAAGAATCCACCTGCAATGCGGGAGACCTGAGTTCGATCCCTGGGTTGGGAAGATCCCCTGGAGAAGGGAAAAGGCTACGCACTCCAAGATTCTGGCCTGGAGAATCCCATGGACAGTCCATGGGGATCACAGAGTCGGACACGACTGAGCAACTTTCACTTACACTTTCATTGTTACCTGATTGGCCTCTGGGCACTGAACCACGCAGGGTGGGGCCGCTGTGAACGAGATAACATGCCCCATCCCACAGGCCAGGAAGGGAGTGTGGTTAATCACATCGTCCATGCTGTGATGGCAGCTACTGAGATGGGGGATAGACAGACATCCTACTGATGGATCAGGCTCCTCCCACAAGACAGGGAGGCCACAGGGGGTCCCATGTATGGTCAGGACCAAAGTCTAGAAGATGGGCAGAGTGGCAGGGACCAGGGCTTCTTTAAAAGGGTATGGGATAACCACTCAGCATGGCCCCAGACCTGTGAGAACTCCCCCTCCCTGTACCGGGGAAGTCTGCCGTGATTTCCCGAGGTGACAGGGCCATGACCTTCCTGGAGAAAAGGCCGCACAATGTGTCATCCTCAAAGTGAACCCCGACGTGGGCATCACTTCGGCATGAAAACCCTGGAGTCCACAGAAGGTGTGAGTGAGTCACGGCCTGACCTGTTTCCAGCTTTGCCCTGGACTCTGTGAACCCCGGGTAGTTCCCTGGTAGATGCACATGGAGCCCTTGCTTCCTTGCTCCTGGGGGGGTCCCATCACCCCCTTCTCCCTCAAAAAGTGAAAGTGTGGGTTGCTCAGTCGTGTCCAGCTTTTTGCAACTGCATGGACTGTAACCCTCCAGACTCCTCTGTCCTTGGGACTCTCCAGCCAAGAAGACTGGAGTGGGTTCCCATGTCCTTTCTCCAGGGAATCTTCCCGACCCAGGGATCGAACCCAGGTCTCCCACCTTGCAGGCAGATTCTTTCCCGTCTGAGCCACCAGGCAGAGCCTGACGAAAACTCCTTAAGAGCCTTTCTTTGGCTGTGGTTGGAAAGAGGAAGGTCAGGCTGCCCCCAGAGCTTTCTCGTTTGGGGGCACAGAGGTGCCTGTGGGGGATACAGAGGCGACTGGCGGGGACAGGTGGGAAGGAGAGAGAGATCTTGAAACGTCTCCATCCCCCTGGTCCCAGCAGCCCATTCTCAACACGTCTTCTCCCTCCCAAACCAGAAGCTCAGAGCCCAGGGCGAGTGAGGTCCCCCAGAGAGGGCTGACCTCGGTCGTGGAGCCCTCAGCGTGGTTTTGTCCTTTCTCAGAGCTGTGCTACCGTGCCCTCTCCCCTTCCTTCCCTTCTTCCCATCATGTGTTGCAGTTCAGTCGCTCAGTCGTGTCCGACTCTCTGCGACCCCATGGACCGCAGCACGCCAGGCTTCCCTGTCCATCACCGTCTCCCGGAATTGGCTCAAACTGATGCCCATTGTGGAGAAAGCAATGGCACCCCACTCCAGTACTCTTGCCTGGAAAATCCCATGGACGGAGGAGCCTGGTGGGCTGCAGTCCGTGGGGTCGCTAAGGGTCGGACACGACTGAACGGCTTCACTTTCACTTTTCACTTTCACACATTGGAGAAGGAAATGGCAACCCACTCCAGTGTTCTTGCCTGGAGAGTCCCAGGGACAGGGGAGCCTGGTGGGCTTCCGTCTATGGGGTCACACAGAGTCGGACACGACTGAAGCGACTTAGCAGCAGCAGCAGCAGCAGATGCCCCTTGAGTCGGTGATGCCATCCAACCACCTCATCCTCTGTCGTCCCCTTCTCACCAACACACACAGCTCTATTTCCCTGGGTTACTGAGAATTGACTCACTGTGCAAAAGCCCCCTAGGAAGCTTTCTTCTTAAGATCGTGACGAATGACCCGCGAGTCTCTGTTCCAGGACTCCGAATATCGACCGCCTGGCCAGAGGGGGCGTGAAGCTCACGCAGCACCTGGCGGCATCGCCCCTCTGCACGCCCAGCAGGGCGGCCTTCATGACCGGCCGGTACCCCGTCCGCTCAGGTAACGCCCCCCCTCCCCCGGCTCCAGCACTGCGGTCCTGTCAGTTGTAATGGCCCTCCCCGTCTTAATGGTAGATTTCTCCTGGCTCAGGAATGGCATCTCGGTCCCAGGTGGGAGTTTTCCTCTTCTCGGCCTCTTCTGGAGGACTGCCCCCCAGTGAGATTACGTTCGCCAAGCTTCTGAAGGATCAAGGCTATTCCACAGCTCTGATAGGTATGGGCGGCTGGGAGTGGGGACGGAGGATCTGGGTGGGGTGATTGGGAGAGTGGGGAGGGCGTCACCGCAGCCATCTTTAGGGTGACATGGCTGAGAGAATTTGCACAGCTGTAGACAGGGAGGAAGCCTTTTCAACTCTAAATCAAAACAGCAGGCATCTGTATACACTGTTTGAATGTGTGGATGTGTCTCCTTATTTATGTATCTGTGTGTCTGTGTGTCGATGGATGGATGGATGGATGATAGGCAGATAATGACAGACACACAGATGGACTGACAGATGGAAAGATAGTTGAGTTAGGTGCCAGAGACACGGAGAGGTAGCTCAGTAGATGAGACGGATGATGGGTGAATGGCTGATGGGTGAACTGTGGATGCTGGATGGATGGATGGATGTTGGATGGATGGTGGATACTGGATGGATGGATGGATGGACACTGTGTGGATGGATGATGGATGGATGGATAGTGGATGGATGGATGGTGGATGGATAGTGGATACTGGATGGATGGTGGGTGGATGGCGGGTGGATGGATGATGGATGGATGGATAGTGGATGGATGGATGATGGATGGATGGATGTTGGATGGATGGTGGATGGATAGTGGATACTGGATGGATGATGGATGAATGGTGGATGGATGGACGGATGGTGGGTGGATGGATGATGGATGGATGGTAGATGGATAGTGGATTCTGGATGGATGGATGGATGGTGGATGGATGGATGGATAATGGATGGTGGGTGGATGGTGGATGCTGGCTGGATGGATGGTAGGTGGATGGATGATGGGTGGATGGTAGGTGGACGATGGCTATCAGATGGATGGATGAACAATGAATCCATAGATGGGTGGATGGATGGGTGGTGGGTGAATGGTGGGTGGATGGTGGATGGTGGATGGGTGGGTGCTGGGTGGATGGATGATGGGTGGTAGGTGGATGGTGGGTGGATGGTAGATGGATAGTGGATACTGGTTAGATGGATGGATGGTGGATGGATGGATGGATAATGGATGGCGGGTGGATGGTGGGTGAATAGTGGATACTGGATGGATGGATGGATGGTTGATGGATGATGGATGGATGGTAGATGGATGGTGGTTACTGGATGGATGGATGGATGGATGGTGGGTGGATGGATGGATGGTGGATGGATGGTAGATGGATGGTGGATACTGGGTGGTGGATGGATGGTGGATGCTGGCTGGCTGGCTGGATAATGGATGGATGGATGGTAGATGGATGGTGGATACTGGATGGTGGATGGATGGTGGATACTGGATGGATGGATGGATGGATAATGGATGGATGGATGCTGGCTGGCTGGATGGATAGTGGGTGGATGGATGGTGGATGGATGGTAGATGGATGGTGGATGTTGGATGGATGGATGGATGGATAATGGATGGATGGATGGTGGATGGATGGATGGATAATGGATGGTGGGTGGATGGTAGGTGGATGGTGGATACTGGATGGTGGATGGATGGTGGATGCTGGCTGGCTGGCTGGCTGGATAATGGATGGATGGATTTTGGATGGATGGATGGATTATGGATGGTGGGTGGATGGATGGTGGATACTGGATGGTGGATGGATGGTGGATACTGGATGGATAATGGATGGTGGGTGGATGGATGGATGGTGGGTGGATGGATGGATGGTGGATGGATGGATGGATAATGGATGGTGGGTGGATGGATGGTGGATACTGGATGGTGGATACTGGATGGTGGATGGATGGTGGATACTGGATGGATAATGGATGGTGGGTGGATGGATGGATGGTGGGTGGATGGATGGATGGTGGATGGATGCTGGGTGGATGGTAGATGGATGGTGGATACTGGATGGTGGATGGATGGTGGATGCTGGATGGATGGATGGATGGATAATGAGTGGATGGATGGATGGATAATGGATGGTGGGTGGATGGATTGATGGATGGATGGATGGTGGGTGGATGGTAGATGGATGGTGGATACTGGATGGTGGATGGATGGTGGATATTGGACGGATGGACGCTGGCTGGATGGCTGGATAGTGGGTGGATGGTGGATGGATGGTGGATACTGGATGGTAGATGGATGGTAGATGTTGGATGGATGGATGGATGGATAATGGATGGTGGGTGGATGGAAGGATGATGGATGGATGGATGGTGGATACTGGATGGTGGATGGATGGTGGATGCTGGCTGGCTGGCTGGATGAATAATGGATGGATGGATTTTGGATGGATGGATGGATAATGGATGGTGGGTGGATGGATGGATGATGGATGGATGGATGATGGATGGATGGATGAATAATGGATGGTAGGTGGATGGATGGATGGTGGGTGGATGTATGGATGGTGGATGGATGCTGGGTGGATGGTAGATGGATGGTGGATACTGGATGGATGGATGTATGCTGGATGGATGGATGGATAGTGGGTGGATGGTGGATGGTTGGTGGATACTGGATGGTAGATGGATGGTGGATGGTGGATGTTGGATGGATGGATAATGGATGGATGGTGGATGGATGGATGGATAATGGATGGTGGATGGATGGTAGATGGATGGTGGATACTGGATGGTTGATGGATGGTGGATGCTGGCTGGCTGGCTGGCTGGATAATGGATGGATGGATGGTGGATGGATGGTGGATGCTGGATGGATGGATGGATGGATGGTGGATGGATGGATGGATAATGGATGGTGGGTGGATGGATTGTGAATGGATGGTAGATGGATGGATGGATGGTGGATGGATGCATGGATAATGGATGGTGGGTGGATGGATGGTAGATGGATGGTGGATGGTGGCTGGATGGTGGATTCTGGCTGGTGGATGGATGGATAATGGATAGATGGATGGATAATGGATGGTGCGTGGATGGATGGATGATGGATGGTGGGTGGATGGATGGATGGTGGGTGGATGGTAGATGGATGGTGGATACTGGATGGTGGATGGCTCTCGGATGGATGGATGAACAATGAGTCCATAGATGGGTGGATGGGTGGGTGGGTGGATGAATAGTGGATGCTGACTGGCTGTATGAACGGTAGATGAAGGGTGAGTGGGTCAGTGGGTGAGTGATGGATGCGTGAATGAATGGTGGCTGGTGAATGAGTGGATGCTGCATGTTGGACGGATGAGACGCAGAGGCAGAAAGTTGAAATATGTGGCAGATAACAGAAAAATGCGTAGTTATGCACACACACAGGAACAGCACCACACACACACACAGACCCCCCCACCCACACCACACTATTGATAAAGACTTTCACCTTACGTGGCAGTAATAAAATTGCCTCTGAATGTTTCTCATTTGTCATTCCCATTGATTTTATTCCCTTGATAGGAAATGACTCCTTCTCCCCTTTCCCTTGATGAGCTTGGGTCTACGTAGGTCATCAGACAAATCATGGAAAATCTCATGGGACCAAAACGACCCTTCGCTTCCTTCCCACATCTTGTCATAAAGCCACCATCACTTTTTCTCTTGTGTGAGGGGCTCACTAATTCACCGATGCACTTCACATTTTGTAAGACATGTTTAGAGGTGTTTAAAATAATTATCGACTTATGAGTAAGATTTCCTCATGTCTTGGGGGTCATTTTTATGTAAGGATTCATGTCCACTTTTCACTTTCAAGGAAGAAAGTCAAGTTGGTTCTAAGACTTTCCTTTTATGGAAATGTCTTTTAAAAAAAGCACCTGTGGGATGTCCCTGGTGGTCCTGTAGTTAAAGTTTCTCCTTCCAATGCAGAGGGTGTGGGTTCAACCCCTGGTTGGGAAGCTAAGATCCCATATACCTCATGGCCAACAAAACTAAACCAGAACCAGTATTGTAATCAATAAAGACTTTGAAAGTGGTCCATGTCCAAAAAGGGTTTCCCAGGTGGCCCTAATGGTAAAGAACCCACGTGCCAGTGCACGAGACGTAGGAGATGGGGATTCGATCCCTGAGTTGGGAAGATCGTTTGGAGGAGGGCATGGCAACCCACTCTGGTGTTCTTGCCTGGAGAATCCCATGGATAGAGGAGCCTGTTGGGCTATAGTCCATGGGATCGCAAAGAGTTGGACATGAATAAAGCGACTTAGCAGGCACATGTCAAAAAAAAAAAAAAAAGAATACTTAAAACAGAAAAATAAACACTTATCCCAGAAAAACATTGGTGTTTTCTTCTGTAGTTTTTTCCTCCTGCCTATGAAGTATGTGGGGCTTCTCTAGTGGCTCAGTGGTAAAATAATCCGCCTGTTAGTTCAGGAGATTTATAAGACCCAGGTTCCATCTCTGGGTTGGGAAGATGCCCTGGAGAAGGAAATGACATCCTGCTCCAGTATCCTTGCCTGGAGAATCCCATGGACAGAGGAGCCTGGTGGGCTACTGTCCACGGGATTGCAAACAGTTGGACACAACTTAATCACTTAGCAACATGAAGGATGCAAGATGTTGGTCTTGGGGCTTTTTTTTTTTCCCAGTCCCCAAATCGCCTCTTGTTTTCTGGTGGCATGAGTAGTTCCTACCCTAGACCATTTAGGGAAAAGAAGGTGAACGGGATGGAATAGATGTATCTTGATGATCCAGCAGAGAGGCCCTACTGGGGTGTCGGCCCACAGGCGTCCAAAGCTGAGCTGGGCACCGTGGGTGGTTTTATCCGCTGGCTCTAAACTCGCCGCCCCTGTGGTCTGCCTCCCTCAGGCAAGTGGCACCTGGGCATCAGCTGCCAGGCCCGCGGCGACTTCTGTCACCACCCGACCAGCCACGGCTTTGACTACTTCCACGGGCTGCCCGTGACCAACCTGCGGGACTGCAAGCCGGGCGAGGGCAGCGTGTTCACCCGGGCCTTCCGGCTGCTCGTGTTCCTGCCCCTGCAGCTCATCGCCGTGGCCCTGCTGACCCTGGCTGTGCTCAGGTGGCTGGGGCTCTTCCGGGTGCCCCGCTGCGTGTTCCTCTTCCTCTTCCTCCTGGCCGCCCTGATCCTCGGCCTCCTGCTCGGCTTCCTGCACTCCTTCCGGCCGCTCAACTGCTTCCTGATGCGCAACCGTGACATCTCGCAGCAGCCCCTGTCCTACGACAACCTCACGCAGAGGCTCACGGCGGATGCCGCCCGCTTCTTACGGCGGTGGGTCTCCTCTCCCGGCCCGACGGAGCCTGGGGTGCGCGGACGGAGCCATCCCGGGTGTCTGGGCGGAGGCAGAGGGGAGTGGGGCACCGGGGTGCTTGGCGAGCCACATTTCCAAGCTCCTGTGCTTGGGGGGGATGCCTCCAAAGGATGCACGTGGAAACTGAGATGGCCTGCTTTGCAGAGCTGGGTGTGGGGAGCAAGCGGAAGAGACCCCGATGCTGGGCAAGATAGAAGGCGGGAGGAGAAGGGGACGGCAGAGGATGAGATGGTTGGATGGCATCACCGACTTGATGGACATGAGTTTGAGTAAGGTCCCGGAGTTGTTGACGGACAGGGAGGCCTGGCCTGCTGCAGTCCATGGGGTCACAAAAAGTCGGACACGACTGAGTGGCTGAACTGAACTGACATAGGCGGGGCTTGGGAATTGCACTGCTGTGGGCTCACTCCTCCCAGAGCCACAGTGCCCCCACATCCTGTGCAAATAAGTGTGTGTTTGTGTTCAGTCGTGTTCAACTCTTTGCGACGCCATGTACTGTAGCCCACCAGGCTCCTCTGTCCATGTGATTCTCCAGACAGGAATACTGGAGTGGGTTGCCATTCCCTTCTCCAGGGGATCTTCCCGACCCAGGGATCTAACCTGGATCTCCAGGTGGGTGAGATTCACCTGGGTGAGTTGGTGGGTGGATTCTTTACCATTGAGCCACCTGGGAAGTGTTCAGAGTGCTCCTGTGTGTGTGTGCTAAGTAACTTCGGGTGAGTTATTAACCACTGGACCTCCAGGGAAGTCCCTCTGTGGGTTTCTCCTCTTAGAGAAAGTTTCTCCTCTTGTTAAGCTGCCTGAAAAAGAAAGTGGAAGTGTTAATTGCTCAGTTGTCTCCAACTCTTTGGGGGAAGATTTCCCTGGAGGACGGCATGGCCACCCACTCCATTATTCCTGCCTGGAGAATCCCATGGACAGAGGAGCCTGGCGGGCTATAGTCCACAAGGTCACAAAGAGTTGGACACGACTGAGTGACTAACACACACGTCTGACTCTTTGCGACCCCCTGGCCACGTTTTTCTAGAAAGCAGCAAAAGCTTTTGAACTTTGGAAGATGTGCGCTTTACAGCATCATCCGGTAAGAGGTCACAAGTGATATCATGTGGTATCTGTCTTTCTCTGTCTGACTTAACATCGCTAAGTATGATCATCTCTAGCTCCATCCAAGTTGCTACTAATGGCATTATTTCAGTCTTTTTTATGGCTGAGTAATATTCCATATTCTTTACCAATTCCTCTGTTGGTGGACATTTGCATCATTCCCATATCTTGGCTTTTCTAAATAGCACTGCTGTAAACATTAAGGTGTACATATCTTTTCTAATTATGGGTTTGGAGTGGGACTTCTGGATCATACGATTGTTTTATTTTTAATTTTTTTAAAGGAATTTCCATATTGTTCTCCATAGTGGCTGCACAAATTCACGTTCCCACCAACAGTGTAGGAGGGTTGCCTTTCTCCACACCCTCTCCTGCATTTATTATTTGTAGAGTTTTTGTTTGTCTAATTTTTTGCCATGCTGCATGGCATGTGGGATGTAAGTTTCCCGATCGGGGATTGAACCCACAACCCCTGTATTGGAAGCACAGAGTCTTAACCACTAGACCACCAGGGAAGTCCCTATTTGTAGACTTTCTGATACTGGGTGTTCTGACTGGTGTCAGCTAGTACCTCACTGCAGACTGAATTTGCATTTCTCTAATACTTACCTGTCCATCCAGTTTATCTTGATTTTACTGAGGTTTCTGCAATTGTCTTCCAGAACTAGATGTTTAGGATAATCTAGCAATACTATCGGAGAAGGCAATGGCAAGCCACTCCAGCACTCTTGCCTAGAAAATCCCACAGATGGAGGAGCCTGGTAGGCTGCAGTCCATGGGGTCGCTAAGGGTCGGACACGACTGAGCGACTTCACTTTTACTTTTTACTTTCACACATTGGAGAAGGAAATGGCAACCCACTCCAGTGTTCTTGCCTGGAGAATCCCAGGGACAGGGGAGCCTGAGCCTAGTGCGCTTCCGTCTATGGGGTCACACAGAGTCGGACACGACTGAAGTAACTTGGCAGCGGCAGCAGCAGCAATACTATAGTTGGTGGTTGTGGTTACTGAGTTAATTCTAAAGGGTTTTGTCTTCAAAGGGGTGATTCCAATGTATCAGGTTGACCAAAAAGTTCATTTGGATTTTTCTGTGACATCTTAGGCTTCCCTGATAGCTCAGTTGGTAAAGAATCTGCCTGCAATGCAGGAGACCCCAGTTTGATCCCTGGGTCAGGAAGATCCACTGGAGAAGGGATAGGCTACCCGCTCCAGTATTCTTGGGCTTCCCTGGTGTCTCAGCTGGTAAAGAATCTGCGTGCAATGTGGGAGACCTGGGTTTGATCCCTGGGTTGGGAAGATCCCCTGGAGAAGGGAAAGGCTACTCACTGCAATATTCTTGTCTGGAGAATCCCATGGACAGAGGAGCCGGGTGGGCTACAGTCCATGGGGTTGCAAAGAGTCGGAGACAAGTGAAACAACTGAGCACAGCACAGCACAGGTATCTATATATGGAGAGACAGAAATCATCTGTCAGAGAGACAGAAATTTCAGACATATAAATATCTCAGATATATGTATATAGAGAGAAATATTTGTGTATCTGTCTCTTTATATGTATGTTTTATGAAACACAAGACATATCCAAAAATGAGCCTCAGTGAAAATGGTTAGTATGTATTTTACTTCTTTCTATATACTTTAAAGAGATATATATATAAAATCAGAAGTAAAATACATACTGACCATTTTCATTGATTATATATCTTTAAAGTGTATAATAGAAGTAAAATACATGCTAACCATTTTCATTGATTTTGTATACATATATTTAAAGTGTATAACCAGAGGTAAAATGTATGCTAACCATTTTCACTGAACCTCATTTCCGGATATGTCTTGTGTTTCATAAAAGTGTCCTTTAGGGTCTCCCAGGAAGCAAGTCCCAAAGCTGGGGATGACGTAGAGGGCTACTTTCCACCAGATTCCTCATAGTGGTGAGATCCCCTTTTCCTGTTTTACCAAACCCTAGTCGCTGACATCTCCCCACAAGGAAGACAGGTGACATCAGGATTTGGGGCCAGTATGTGTGAACCAGGGTGTTAACATCCCCATGGAAAGGTCATTTACTTGGGGGCAGTCATGGGGAAGAGCCATGCCCCCCCACCATGACCAAGCCCCCACCACCACCAACACTCCACAACCACCAACCCTCCCCCCACCAACCCACCCCCTCCACCAACTCCCTACTACCACCAATCACCCACCACCACCAACCCCCACCACCACCAACCACCCACCACCAACCCTCCCACTACTACCAACCCCCATCACCAATCCGCCACAATCACCAATCCCCACCACCAACCGCCACCACCACCAATCCCCCCCCACCACCAACCCCACCACCACCAACCCTCCACCACCAACAACCCCCACCACCAACAACAACCCTCCAACCACCACCAACCCCCCCCACCACCAACCCTCCACCACCACCAACCCCCAACCACCAACCCTCCCACTACTACCAACCCCCATCACCAATCCGCCACAACCACCAATCCCCACCACCAATCCCCACCACCAACCCCCACCACCAACCACCACCACCACCAATCCCCCACCAACAACCCTCCACCACCAACCCCCTCCACCACCAACCCCCCACCACCATCAACCCACCCCCCCAACCCCCCCCCCACCAACCCTCCCGCCATCACCAACCCTTTTCTTCGGTCTGGAGTTGTTAATATTTTACTCACTCCTTTTGGCTGCCTCGGTTCTTCGTCTCCATGCTGGACTCTCTATTTGCCCTACTCGAGCTCAGTAGCCCTAGAGCAGGGTCTTAGGAGCCCCGTGGCACATGGAATCTTAGTTCCCCTACCAGGGGTTGAACCTGCATTCCCTGTGTGGCAAGGCAGATGCTTAGCCACTGGACCACCGGGGCAGCCCGTGGTCTGCACTTTTACAGTAAATAGACATGGCTTTGTACAAGCATCTCTTGTGTCATCCTAACGCCCCGAAACCTGGGACAGCTGATGAATGTATCATCGTGAGGAGCTGGCCTTGCCTCCTGTCCCAGTTCCATCACCGTTTCCCAAAGCGGCGATCGTGGGATTCTTTTACCGGTCACCTCCACCCTGGGCTTTCACCTTTTCCGGCTGGGCCCCCGTGTCTAGGGCTGTGACGAAGAGCTGTCACATGGTACGACGCTTCTTTCGAGCAGAGGGATCTTGGGATGATTTTATGAGTTTAAATAAGAATGTTAGCCAACAAGGAAGAGGTGCCATGTTGACTTTAATTCACAGAGAGAAGAGTCAATCAGAGGCAAGGTTAATGGTGACACATGGGGACACACACACACGTGTTTGGAAGTGGAAAGCGTCTGACTCCTTGTGACCCCTTGGAGTATGCAGTCCGTGGAATTCTCCAGGCCAGCATCCTGGAGTTGGATAGCCATTCCTTTCTCCAGGGGATCTTCCCAACTGAGGGATCGAACCCAGGTCTCCCACATTCCAGGAAGATTCTTTATCAGCTGAGTCATCAGGGAAGCAACAAAAGTGGGTAAATAAATTAAGATTTGTCTTGTTACTTTGCCAACAAAGGTCCTTCTAGTCAAGGCTATGGTTTTTCCAGTAGTCATGTATGGATGTGACCATTGGACTATAAGAAAAGCTGAGCGCTAAAGAATTGATGCTTTGGAACTGTGGTGTTGGAGAAGACCCTTGGACAGCAAGGAGATCCAACCAGTCCATCCTAAAGGAAATCAGTCCTGAATATTCATTGGAAGACTGATGCTGAATCTGAAGCTCCAGTCCTTTGGCCACCTCATGTGAAGAGCTGACTCATCTGAAAACACCCTGACGATGGGAAAGATTGAAGGCAGGAGGAGAAGGGGATGACAGAGGATGAGATGGCTGGATGGCGTCACCGACTCGATGGATGTGTGTTTGAGAAAGTTCTGGGAGTTGGGGATGGACAGGGAGGCCTGGCGTGCTGCAGTCCACGGGGTCGCAAAGAGTCAGACACGACTGAGCGACTGAACTGAACTGTCTTCTTTCAGTGGATGCTACTTGTCTTATTTGTTTTCTTCAAACGATCCATCCAAGGGGCCGCGCCCCTGCACTGTGCTGTGCCCATGCACCCTAAACCTTTTAGAGCCCTCTTGAATAGCTGGCATCTGTCACTCAGCCATACTGCCTCTCGCTGCTTCCGGAACATGTCACGATGAACCCGTGGGGCTAGGTGGTCCCCACCTGCATTGTCTGCAGAGGTAGCCTGTGAGGACCCTTGCAGCCACCTAACCAGGGCCTCCTCCAGAGGGGAAGGAGGGGAGCGGAGAGTGGACGGTGACTCTAATCAGTTTGGCGTTGAGCCTGTCTTCTTTGCCCAGGGACTGAAGGGGCCTCGGGTAGACTTGGAGGAGGCAGAAGGAGAAGACAAAGAAGAAGGGGAAGAGGAGGAAGTGGGAGACAAGAAGAAGAAGAAAAAAAAGAAGAGGCAGAAACAGGAGGAGAAGAAAAAGTAAAAACAGAAGAAGCATTTGGAACTCACTCGTCCTGCTGACTGTCAGGTGGCCCTATTGCAAGTTTCAACTGTTACTTCTTTCCTAGGTGGCGCTAGTGGTAAGGAACCCACTGGCCAATGCAGGAAACTTAAGAGATGAAGGTTCAATCCCCGGGTCACGAAGACCCCCTGGAGAAGGGCATGGCAACCCACTCCAGTATTCTTGCCTGGAGAATCCCAGGGACAGAGGAGCCTGGTGGGCTACAGTCCCTGGGGTCAGAGAGAGTCGGATTCTTTCCTATTACCTGAAGCATGAAGACATTTGACTTTTTTTTCTTTTTTTCCAACAGACGTTCAATACCTTCCAGTCTCTGAGTTATAATACTTAACAAATGCGTGCCGGGTGATTTAAAACCAGAAACATCAAAGGATTTTCCATCCCTGTGTTCTGGGGGCGGGGGTCGGCCTGTCTGGGTGAGCTCCAGGCACTTTGAAGTTCAGATGGGCGTGCCAGGGTCAGCCTCATCATGGATGATGTCCATAGTCGAGTCCTGAGTCTAACTGTGGGTACAAAGCCATAGGCTCCATTGCACCAGTCCCCCAAACCTTTTCCGCCCCAGGGGCCAGTTTCATGGAAGACAGTTTTTTCCACGGACTGGGGGCCGTGGGGGCGGGCGGAGTGGTTTGGGGATGCCTCAAGCGGGTTTCCTTTATTGAGTACTTTATTTCTATTATGATTGCATTGGCTCTACCTCAGATCATCCCCTGGAGGCTGGGGACCCCTATCTACAGGAATAATACAGAGTCGCAGGCAGGGCTGTCTGTGAAAGGGTCGTCTCACAGACAGAGCCCATCGGGACGCTTGACAGATGAGGCCATTCTGCGCAAGCTGGGGTTCTTGTTGTAGCTGGAGGGACGCCCGCAGAACTGAAAGTCAGGGTATTATCTGAAATCTTGTTACACACGCCGACCTTGACACCCCGGGATCTCTATCTTCTCTCTCTGTTTTCCTGGGGAAGAGGTGGCTTCCATCGTATTCCTGTCCTCAGTTTTTTTTCTTTTTAATTATTGCTATTATTTTTTTTTTTAACTTTTAGTTTTTGGCTGCACCATGCAGCATCAGGTATCTTAGTTCCCTGACCAGGAATTGAACCCATACTGTTAGCATTGAAAGCATGGAGTTCTTACTCACCTGGACCACCAGGGTAGTCCACCCTGTATTCCTTTTTATGTTTAAGATGTATCTTCATTTTTCTGTGATTCTGAAAATAGCACGTACTACTTTGAAAATAATGAAAGCGGTATAAAAATGTAAAAAAGCTAGGGAGCTCAAATTGTTGGTGGTCTTTGCTGCTTGCACATCACCTCAACTATTGGCCTTCCTATTAGTAATCTGTGTGTGTGTGTGTGTGCTGTGTGCTTAGTCGTGTCCCACCAGGCTCCTCTGTCCATGGGATTCTCCAGGCAAGAATACAGGAGTGGGTTGCCGTGCCCTCCTCCAGGGCATCTTCCTGACCCAGGGATTGAACCCAGGTCTTCTGCATTGCAGGCGGATTCTTTCCCACTGTGCCACTGGGAAGCCCCATTAACGATATCTTTCAGTCAGTGTAAAAATCTATATATTTTTTTGTTTTAAAAACTTGACACTTCTCCAGTGGTCCAGTGGTTAAGACTTTGCCTTCCAAGCCAAGGGGTGTGGGGTGTGATCCCTGGTTATGGAGGTCAGATCGCACATGCCTTGTAGCCAAAAAAAAAAAAAAAAAAGATAAGAATAAAACAAAACAGAAGCAATATTGTAGGGTGTGATTGATCCCTGGTCAGGGAGGTCAGATCCCACATGCTTAGTGACCAAAAAAAAAAAAAAAAAACACAATATAAAACAGAAGCAATATTGTAGCAAAGTCAATAAAGACTTTAAAAGTTACCCACATCAAAAAAAAAAATCTGTTAAAAAGTTAAAAGTGTATTCTGAAGTGTGTTCAATGAAGAGCCACGTGCCATAGAAACCATGCTTTGAGGAGCTCGGGTTGTGTCTGCGCGTATCTGTATTAGTGGCTGGAGGGATAGTGGTTTAGACCCTGACACAGTTAGGGAAAGCGCTCACACACACTGGCGCACAGCAGGAACTTTGCCCGCTCTTTCCAGGAGTGGGTTCTGACCGCTGCCAGGTTGAGCTTCACACTCCTCATCTTATCCATCCTCTGATACGTTCGGTCAGAGCACTTTGAGCAGCTCAGACCACCCGACTCTAAATGGTCTCTTCTGAACTTTGGGTGGCTGGATGGCAGGGCATGGTCCATCCTGGCTTTATATTCTGAGTGCCTGGTGCCGTGTGGGCACAGTAGTTGACAGAGGCTTTGGGGGATGAAATGAACAACCGGACGTGCCCATCTGCGAGTGCAGAGCGCTGGTCACCTGAACTCCGGCTGGCTGGATGTTGTTATCCCTGTCTGGTTTATGGCCGTGGTTCAGTGACTCGGTTGTGTCCGACTCCTTGCGACCCCATGGACTGCAGCACGCCAGGCTTCCCTGTCCTTCACCATCTCTTGGTTTATACCTTTTTCCAATTGCCAGCTTCCGAGGGCCTTTGGAAGCCATCCATAGACGGCTGTATTTGCATTCTGGTTATTCCCGATGCTGACGCAAATGGGAACGCTCAGTGATTAATAAAGCTCACATTCTCAGAAGAAGAGGCACTGGCTAATGGCTCAGATGGTAAAGAAACTGCCTGCAATGCGGGAGACCCAGGTTCAGTCCCGGGGTCAGGAAGTTTCCCTGGAGAAGGGCATGGCAACCCTCTCCAGTATTCCTGCCTGGAGAATCCCATGGACAGAGGAGCCTGGCGGGCTGTAGTCCATGAGGTTGCAAAGAGTCTGACACGATTGACACTTTGTTTCTCAGAAGAGGAATATACTATGCAAGACCTTGGTACCAGGCAGGAGAAGAATTACATTGTAGCTGTCTTACTGCCTGGATTTCACTCCCAGGGGAGGACAGGATGTAAATCTTTGTAATTTTGAGATTGGCATGATCACTGGTTGCTGGCAAGGTGTAGAGCCGCCTTCTGTATTTGTAACAAATAGAAGGCATCTAGCAGCCGAAAAGTTCTCTCTTCACACAGCCTGCGAGGCTGGATACAGTATATTTTCAAAAGAGTTGTTTACTGAAGTGCTTTAGCTAATAAAAAGAAAAAAAAAGAATGGAGTGAAGCTGTTATGGGAAGATCTCCCTCTTGCCAGCTTGCTCAAGTGTTCCTTTAGTTTTCAAGGTCATAGAGAGGACGAGAGATGGGACTGTGAGGGTCTTTTCCTGCCATCTCTCTGGAAGGACGGCTGAGCGTAAGTTCCTAAAAGAAAGTGCACGTTGCTCAGTCCTGTCCAACTCTTTGCAGTCCCAGTACAGGCCAGACTACTGGAGTGGGTGATTTAGTCGCTCAGTCGTGTCTGACTCTTACAACCCAATGGGCTGTAGCCCGCCTGTCTCCTCTGTCCATGGGATTCTCCAGGCAAGAATACTGGAGTGGGTTGCCTTTCCCTTGTCCAGGGGATCTTTGTTCGTCCAAAAGAGCAAGCTGTCCATCACACCCAAGGATGTGCGCAGGGCAGAACGACCAATCTGTCCAGGCTACATTCCCAGGGCTCCACTGATGACACCTCTATTGCCAGGGGGGAAATTGTCAGGGTTGGATTTTATTTTTGCGAGCTGGATATTTCTCTTCTTTTTTTTTTTAACCAAGGGGGAAATCCTCACAGTTTGATTGTATTTTTGCAAGCTGGATATTCCTCTTCTTTTTTTTTTTTTTAACCAATTGGGGAAATCCTCACAGTTTGATTTTATTTTTGCAAGCTGGATATTTGCCTTCTTTTTTTTTTTTAACCAAGGGGGGAAATCCTCACAGTTTGATTTTATTTTTGCAAGCTAGATATTTCTCTTCTTCTTTTTTTTAACCAAGGGGAGAAATCCTCACAGTTTGATTTTATTTTTGCAAGCTGGATATTTCTCTCTCTCTCTTTTTTTTAACCAAGGGAATAACCGTTTTCACTTTCAGAATTAAACAGCAACAGCAAACGGCGTCCACCACGCTCATTTTGCCCTTGGCTTTTCTTTTCTTTTCAGGAATGCCGAGACCCCTTTCCTGCTTGTCCTGTCCTTCCTGCATGTGCATACGGCTCTCTTCTCTTCGAAGGACTTTGCCGGCAAAAGTCAACACGGCGCCTATGGGGATGCCGCTGAGGAGATGGATTGGAGTGTCGGTATGTATCCCTGTATGTTTGGTCTGTGGGCTTCCCGGGTGGCTCTGTGGTTAAGAATCCGCCTGGCAATGCAAGAGACGCAGGTTCGATCGCTGGGTGGGGAAGATCCCCTGGAGAAGGGAATGGCAACCCGCTCCAGTGTTCTTGCCTGGGGAATCCCATGGACAGAGGAGCCTGGCGGGCTACAGTCCATGAAGTCACAGAGAGTCAGACATGACTTAGCAACTAAGCAGCAACAGTCTTCAGTCTGAACTTCAGAAGTAGCTATGACCTTTCCTGCTTCCTAGCTTATTTCTTCTGAGTTTCTGCCTGTGTGTCTGATACCATCAGAGACAGCACGTGCTGCATTTTGTTTGTTTTTGTTTGTGTTCCAAAGAAAAGTCCCCAGACAAATGCTCAGCGTGGCAGGTAAAGTGAAAGTGTTAGTCGCTCAATCGTGTCTGACTCTTTGTGACTCTGTGGACTGTAGCCCGCCAGGCTCCTCTGCCCATGGGATTCCCCAGGCCAGAATACTGGAGTGGGTGGCTTAATTGCTAAGTCACATCCGACTCTAGCAATCCTATGGACTATAGCCCGCCAGGCTCCTCTACCCATGGCAACTGGACTGGGTAGCCATCTCCTCCTCCAGGGGCCCTTCCAGCTCAGGGATCAAACAGCAGGTAAGCAGCATATAAGAAGCATCTTAACCCCGGGTGCGGTTGAGGTTCCTGATGGATACAGCGCCAGGGAGTCTGGGTCTGTGGGCTGCTGATCAAAGAGATGCATGAAGGAAAAGAGTCAAGCATTTATTCTTTCCTCCCGTTACGCTCTCTTTATGTATTTATTTTAATTTTTGGCTGCCCTGGGTCTTCCTTGCTGTGCGTGGGCTTTCTCTAGTTGGGGCGAGTGAGGGCTCCTCCCTAATTGAGGGTCTCGGGCTTCTCATTGAGGTGCCTTCCATAACCTTTCAGAGCAAGGAGTGCAGAGCTTGGGGTCAGTAGTTGGTGCATGCCCGCTTCATTGCCGTGTGGCACGTGGCATCTTAATTCCCCGGCCAGGGATTGAACCCGAGTCCCCTGCTCGGAAAGGCGGCTTCTTAATCCCTGGACCGCCAGGGGGTTCCCACCGCTGACTCTTTCAGCCGTTGAATCTGAGCAGCCCCTTGTCTCTGGCACAGTTGGGTACAGGGCGGGTGTGGGAGGCGGAGGACTCGCCCGGCGGGTACAGCTGTGGACAGTCTCGCTGCAGTAACCTTGAGGTCTTCTTCTTCTGCGGCTCCTGTTCGCCCGCACTGTATCTCCTTCCCCTCCAGCCTGTGTGCTTCCTGCTGCGTCTGCGAGCAGGGCGGGGGTTCCCTTGCCTTCCGTGCCCCTGCTCCCTAAGCGGGTTACCCTATTTCCTGAGAGACGTGGCACGTTTTCCGGAGGAACCCGAAAGAGTTTGTAGTGAATTTTTTTCCTTTCTAGAAGTTATATTTTTTTAATGTGTATTTCACTTGGCTGCATCGGGTCTCACTTGTGACATGTGCGATCTCACTTGTGTCATCTGGGATTTTGTGTGTGTGTGTGTGTCATCTGGGATTTTTGTTGTTGTTGTTGTAATGCATGGATTTTCTAGTTGTGGGTGTAGGGACTCAATAGTTTCGGTGAGCAGCCTCAGTGGCTCCTTGGCATGTGGGATCTTAGTTCCCCAAGCGGGGATCGAGACCTGCGCATCCGCTGCATCGGAAGGCAGATTCTTTACCACTGGACCACCAGGGAAGTCCCTGAGGTGTTACTTTGTAAACTGTGCATTGTACGTCGACATGAAATCATGATGACTGCGCTTTCTCTTGGGACTTTCCTGATGGCTCAGCGGGCGAAGAATCCGCCTGCAGTGCAGGGAGACATCGGAGACATGTGTTTGATCCCTAGAGCGGGAAGACCCCCTGGAGGAGGAAATGGCAACCCACTCCAGTGTTCTTGCCTGGGAAATCCCATGGGCAGAGGAGCCTGGCGGGCTGCAGTCCAAAGGGTTTGGACACAACGTAGGGACACAACTGAGGGTGCACACCTGCGCTTTCTCTTGCACAGCTTCTCAGCCTCGGGGTTTTTTCTGCAGCGTGCAGGGGAAGCCAGCGTGTGTGGGTAAAACAGACGGATCGAAAATCCGTGAGTTCTGAACTTCCCATTCACTCCCTGAGTGTCTCTGGTGCTAAGGTCGTTAGCTCCTTCTGCACAAAATTGGACGAAGTGAGTCAAACTCACCGTCAGCAGATTGCTCACGATTTTTGCCATATTTCCTTTTTTTTTTTTTTTCCCTTTCGCCCCTTCTCTTGTACTTCCTTTCCTGGCACCTCCCTGAATTCAGGGTTTTTCTCAGCAAGGTGTTTAGGAGATCCTTGAATGTGGCCATAGAGTTTTCTTTGTTGGTTTGTGTTAAGAGCGCATCGAACCTGACAAGGGTCACCGACCATGGCGATGACAAGAACAACTTTTCTGTTTCGTTTCATTTAAACCTTGGGAGGGGCATCGTCTTTTGGACAAGGTGACTGAAGCCCCATTCCAGCATCTAGCTCTTTCCCTAACTATCTGTGTGAACTTGACCGATGTCTTAAATCTCTGTGACTGATGAGTTCAGACAAAGCACCTTCTGAGTTTCTTTCTAACCTCCTCTGTAATGCTCTCGGAGAACACCAGTGAGTCAGATGATGAACACGTACTAGCAAAAACAAAGGCGGCCGGAACATTCCGCCTAATGAGATCGGTGAGAAGAATTCATTATACTCGGGGCTTTGACATACAGCTCGTACAAGCCCTCCCTCTCTCATTTCTGCTTCTTAAAATGGTGCATGTAAATGAGCTTACATTTTCCACACCTTGGTAGTGTAAATCAGTAGAATAGTCCTTCGTCGTGTGGTTCAGTAGAATATTTTATCTCTTTAATGAGTGTTGTGTGTTAATGTAACCGGTTTTGTATCCAGCTCTCTGACGTGTCTTGGCTGGCAAGCAGGCTTTTGCTAGGATCATCACATGTATTGATTACTTTTCATTTAATTAGATCAACACATCTTCCTACCCTCACTCATGAAAAACAAGTCTAACTGCCAGTGTGTTTCTGCTCCTCACCCGTTGTGAGTAAAATGGAGCATGTTTTTGAATCTTTGAGACCTACAGTAGACCCTGGTATCATTAATGGGTGGTTGTGTTCTTCCTTTTTTTCTTTTTTGCCCAAAATAAAATCCTCCCCTTAAGCCATTACATTCATGGCTCAGGATGTTACCTCTGAGCATTTTGAACAATATGGCTTCTTTCCAGGAAGACCCTTTCTCTGTCACCGAGAAGGGGACTCTGGGTGAAACTGTAGTAAAATGACACAGAGGTATCAGCTTAAAAGAAACACCTCAAATACCATGGGAGTCTGAGCTACAAGCCATCAGGCAGACGGGCTGTAGCTCTGTCCTTTAGACTCTAAAGTTTAGGGCGTTTTCTTTCTAAATGTTTGGAGACAGCATAGCTATCCAGAGCATAACTTTCCCCACTGCGGGTTTCTCCATACCCGTAAAAGCATATTCATAAAAGATCCTTTTTTATTTAAATGTCCGCCATGGCCAATCTCACCCCACGTTGTGGAGCTTCGGACGGCTTTGTTCTCAGCTGTGTGATCACTGTTGCTTGTATTATTATTATGACCCAGAAAGGACAGACCGCAGAGATACGGTGTAAGCTCTACACAATGGGTTGTTGTTGCTGTTTAGTCGCTAATGTTCGTTGGACTCTTTGCGACCCCATGGACTGTAGCCTGCCAGGCTCCTCTGTCCATGGGATTCTCCAGGCAAGAATCCTGGAGTGGGTTGCCATTTCCTCCTCCAGGGGAAACTTCCCGACTCAGAGATGGAACCCACATCTCTTACAGCAGCTGGATCCCGTACCACTAAGCCCCCGGGGAAGCCCACACATGAGACGGCTGGCGGTAAAAGTCCACAAGGGTGGCGGAAATCCTGAAACTCTGACACCGCCGTGCAGTTTGAGAGGTGGGCAGTGTTCCACTGGTTACAGTCACTGCCTGCAAAGGACATGCCCTGCCTGCACCTGGTGTTACCTTCACACGTGTTTCCCCCCACCACCACTTTGTGATGTCAGCGGTCAGGGCGGTGTTCCTTTTCCATCAGAATGGTGTGCAGTCCACAGCAAGTCACAGGGAAAGGGTCATCGCCTTTAATACATGCCACTGTGTGCCTAATATATGATGAGACCTTGGCTTATGGGAATATAGGGGTTCCTAAGGGAGTTAGACGAGGTGGCTGAGTGGTTAAGGCGATGGACTGCTAATCCATTGTGCTCTGCACGCGTGGGTTCGAATCCCATCCTTGTCGGCTGGCTGAGTCTGTGAGGGGTGGCTCTTGTTTTTGGAGAAGGAAATGGCAACCTACTCCAGTGTTCTTGCCTGGAGAATCCCAGGGACAGGGGAGCCTGGTGGGCTTCCGTCTATGGGGTCACACAGAGTCGGACACGACTGAAGTGACTTAGCAGTAGCAGCAAGGGAGTTAAGGTCTGTATAGTCTTACGCTGTGGTTTTTCCAGTAGTCATGTACATATGTGAGAGTTGGACCATAAAGAAGGCTGAGCATGCAAAAATCGATGCTTTCGAACTGTGGTGAAGACTCTTGAGGGTCCCTTGGACCGCAAGGAGATCCAACCAGTCCATCCTAAAGGAAATCAGTCCTGAATATTCATTGGAAGGACTGATGCTGAAACTCCAATCCTTTGGCCACCTGATGCGAAGAGCTGACTCACTTCAAAAGACCCTGATGCTGGGAAAGATTGAAGGTGGGAGGAGAAGGAGAAGACAGAGGATGAGATGGTTGGATGGCATCACCGACTTGATGGAAGTGAATCTGAGCAAGCTCCGGGAGTTGGTAATGGACAGGGAGGCCTGCCGTGCTGCAGTTTATGGAGTCGCAAAGAGCTGGACATGACTTAGCAACTGGGAAACAGCAACACGGGAGTTAAGATTCTTCCAAGTGAATTTGAAATAACCCAGAGGAAGGAGGAATGAATGAATGTCTGGAAGGAGGTTCAGAGGAGCCTGGAGAGATTTTAAGAAAGAGACAAGTCCCCATATGTGGCCAGTGGCCTGCCTCAGCGTTTCAGCAGGACACACACTTTCCGAGGAAGCCTTCCAACCCCAGTTAATTCCCCAGCAGCAAAGCTTTGGGGGAGAAACAGGTGGATAAAATGTCGCTAGGATGGGTGAAAGGTGGTAACTCTATTATTTTTTATCAATTTTTAATTTAATTTTGTATTGAAATGTAGTTGAGATACAGTATCAGTTACAAGTGTACCAGGTAGGCATCATTCACAGCTTTGAAAGGTTATACTCCACTTATAGTTACATTATAAACTATTTCATGCATTCCCCATGATGTACGATACGTCTTTATAACTTACTTTGTGCATGATAGTCTATACTGAAAGAAGGCATCTTTTTTTTGGAAAGTTACCGTGTCCCAGGTGGCGCTAGTGGGAAAGAACCCGCCTGCCAATGCAGGAGACTTGAGACACAAATTGGATCCCTGCGTGGGGAAGATCCCCTGGAGAATGGCATGGCAACCCACTCCAGGATTCTTGCCTACAGAATCCCATGGACAGAGGAGCCCGGTGGGCTGCAGTTCATGGGGTCGCAAACAGTTGGACACGACTGAAGTGACTTAGCATGCATGCACACATTGGTCCCTAAAGAGGTCAGACAGTTTTCTTTCATTTTTTTTTAATTAAACAACAAAAAAAATCTCTTATTTATCAAGCGGAGTCAGATCCTTTCACAAGCCCTGTCCTTCGTGGCTGAATTTTTCACGAGTTCTTCTCTGCTAATCATACCTCTAAGATTGGCTTACAAAACGTATTTCAAATATTCAGCAAACAGTTTTTCTTTCTGACTCTCGAGCCGTCAACGACACGGTCGTTAAAACTCAACTCAGGCAACAAATCGGACCTCATTTTCTCCCTGGTACCTTCCTTTCTTGAAAAATTCCATTTTGGAATTTTCAAAAGACTTTTAAGTTCTCTGGGGGGCAAGAGACAGAGGGACGTGTTTCCACTTGTCCTTTTGCATTAAGTTTCTCTTCCAGGGTATCCTTAGTAACACACCTTTTAAAAAAAAAATGCCTGAGTTTGTAAAAATTTGCTTTTCATTCAGTAAGTTCCATGGGATTCTAAATACCCAAAGTGGAAACTGAATTTTTTTTTTTTAAAGGAAATGCACCAGTGGATTCCAGAGTATCAAATCTTGGATATCTGCTCAGGATGGCAGCTTAGCTCTGTGACAGAATATGACCTCGGGTGCAATCACTGTAATCTCTGGTTACCCAGATAATCAGGAAACAGAGGCTGCAGAAAGCATCCTTGCTGGCACTTTTGACAGGGTCTAGCATTACAGAATCCTCTGCCCTAATGAGCAGGCTTTTTATTCAAGCAGATCTAGACAGGAGAGAGATGAACCTGTTTCCGTTACAGACCACTGTTTACCCGAATCGCGAGATACGTAATAAGGTTTCAAAACTGCAAGAAAACATTTAGGAGGCGATGACAACCTGTGCCCTGTAAAAGAAAAGGACTAATACAGACCCACCTATGTCCAATTTTCTTTCCGCGGCTGTCAAATATATCAAATAACAAGACAGGATTCAAAAAAGATCCCTTGCTCAGTTTCCAAACACAGAGACTAAACTTCAGGACGTGTGCCAAAGAAACTTAAGAAACCGTGCTGTTAGGACATTTGGGAGAGCTGGCTGCGAGATTTTGAAATGCAAGGCTTCTGGAAACTAATAAATGGGATGTTGTTACTGGAGGATACCTTTATTTATTTTAATTTTGTTGAAGTGGAAGGCAATGGCAACCCACTCCAGTATGCTTGCCTGCAGAATCCCATGGACAGAGGAACCTGGCGACTACGTATAGTCTATGAAGTCGCAAGAGTCGGACACAACTTAGACACTAAACCGCCACATAGCTGATTTACAATGTTGCGTTAATTTCCTTTATAAAGCAGAGTGACTCACTTGTACATGCACAACCAGACACACATACACACACACGTATATGTGCCTGCTCAGATAGACAAGGAGAGGGAAGCCTGGCGTGATGCAGTCCATGGGGTCGAAAAGAGTCGGACACGACTGAGCAACTGAACAAAAACCATTTTTGATCACCCCTCATGGCATGTGGAATCTTAGTTCTCCAGCCAGACTTTGAACCCATACCCCTGGCATTGGAAGTGCAGAGTCTTGACCACTGGACCCCCAGAGAAGCCCCTGATTTTATACTCTTCAGTTAGCATGGAAGCATTTGGGAGCAAAGTCTCTTTACAGAGGGCTGTGTAAGTCACTTTATTTGCTCCCAAGCAGTAGAAGAAAAGAGAGGTGAGGTCTTCAAGTAGCGTATTTCCGTAAACAAACTCCTTTCTCCATCCAAAATGGATCTTGTCCATCAGGTACCCCAGATATGAGTGATGCAGAAAACTCAAACGAAACAAAACTCTGTTGGTTCTGGAGTTTTCCGAGTGCTTGCTGCAGTTGTCGCAAAATTCCATTCATTAAGGTCACTAACATCAGATCCACTCTTCGACTCCAAGGACACATTTGCCTAGTTTATCAGTTCCTTCGATTTTAAAGTGAACGCCCAGTGGCATTCAACTACACGCTCTTCTTGGAGTCAGCCGTGACAGACTGTGATTTGGGGAACATGTTTTCAGTTCACACAAAACCGTTAGAGAAGGAACACTGCTGTCATAATATATATGTTTTTTTTCACTCGGAAGTAAGACAATTGTCAGAAGAGAGTGCAAATGACAGCATTACAGCATTTTAAGCCTTTTAACTTGGATCATTTGAAAGCAGAATTGTCCGTCACCTACCTCTGTCGACACCCCGTTGCCCACCTGCCAAATCTCATCGGTAACAACCATCTTATTCATGCATTTATGCATCTGATTTTCAGCACGTAAATAAGCCGTGCGCTCGGAAGAGAGAAAGCTACAAGAAATAAGTGTCTCTGACGATCTTGGAAGCTTTAAGCGCTGTCTTTGAGAGAAGTCATTTTGCCTTGTCTCAACAACGTGGCCTTTGCATTTTGCTTGGTGTTGCTTTGTAATTAAGCCAGGGGCGGGGTTGGGGGCAGCAGTAAAACAAAAACAAAAAACCGATCTTGTACTCAGGAGTGAGGCTGCGTCAGGCATCGCTGATCAAGGAGGGAGTGGTCCCTTCGATTGAGTTGAAGGACAGGGAACCTGTGAGCAGGACCGTCTGCATGCAGTTGCAACCGACAGAGGTGTTGTGGGTGGTGATGACTCCAGGGTAGAATGCACACTCACCAGTGCCTGAGCGTGCATGCACGGAACGGCAGATCATGTGTTTGGGAAGGAAAGTGTCTTTACAGCCGACTGACTCTCTGAGACCTTTTCTTTGCTCCCAAGCAGTAGAAGAATGGGCCAAGCCGGGTCATCAAGGAACCAATTTCCATAAAGTCCTTCTCCATACATTTTGTCTCTTTCCTGATTTATTTATTTTTATTGAAGTATGGTTGATTTACAGTGTTGGGTTAATTTCTGCTGTACAGCAAATTGATGCACTTATACTTGCAGACATATATATATATGTTCTTTTTCATGTCTTTTCCCATTATGGTTTATCACAGGATACCGAGTACAGTTCCCTAGGGCCTTCTTGTCTATCCGTCTTATATAAAATAATTTGCCTCTGCCCATCCCAAATTCCCAGTCCGTTCCTCCCCCTACCCCTCCTCCCGCTTGGCAACCGGAAGTCTGTTCTGTATTTCAGTGAGTCTGTCTTATCTGTTTCCTAGATGAGTTCATCTGTGTCATTTTTGTAGATTTCACGTATGAGTGATATCATACGGTTTTTGTCTTTCTCTGTCTGACCTCACATATAAGTGATATCACAAGATGTTGGTCTTTCTCTGTCTGACTTACTCAGTGTGAGAATCTCTAGGGCCATGCATGTTGCTTGCAAATGGCGTTATTTCCGTCTATGTTGTTACGGCTGAGTGACATCCTGCTGTGTACATATGCATCACCTCTTTGTCCACTCATCTGTCGATGGACATTTGGGTAGCTTCCATGTCCCAGTGAGTGGTAAAGAACCTCCTGCCAATGCAAGAGACATGGCAGATGGGGGTTTGATTCCTGGGTCGGGAAGATCCCCTGGAGGAGGGCGTGACAACCCACTCCAGTACTCTTGCCTGGAGACCCCTATGGACAGAGGAGCCTGGCGGGCTACAGTCTGTAGGGTCGCACAGAGTTGGACACGACGGAAGTGACTTAGCACACATGTCCTAGCTGTTGTAAATACTGCTTCTTGCCTAGAACATTCCCGGGACAGAGGAGCCTGGCGGGCTACAGTCCGTGGGGTTGCAAAGAGCTGCACACGACTGAGCCACTAAACAAACAAACAAAAATGACCTCTGGGGAGTATGTATCTTTTCAGATTGTGGTTTTCTCTGGATATATCCCCCAGGAGTGGGATCACTGGGTCAAGCAGTGGCTGTATGTTACGTTCTTTAAGGAGCAACTGTACTGTTCTCCATAGTGAGTGTGCCAATTTACATCACCACCAGCAGTGTAGGAGGGTTCTTCACGCCACACTCTCTGCAGAATGTATTATTTGTGGACGTCTTGATGGTGGCCACTCTGACCAGTGTGAGGTGATAGGTCGTTAAGAGTTTTGATCCCTGCTTCTCTAATAATTAAGTGGCAACCCACTCCAGTACTTTTGCCTGGAGAATCCCATGGAGGGAGGAGCCTGGTTGTCTACAGTCCACGGGATTACGAAGAGTAGGACACGATTGAGCGACTTCGCTTTCACTTTTCTCTAATAATTACTGATGTTGAGCGTCTTTTCATGCGCCTATTGGCCATCTGCATCAATGGCATTAATTTTCAATGCTTTGCTCTTGCAAATGAATCTTTTTATCTGCCAAAGTGCAATTTTTCTCTATTAATCTATTCTTGATTTTATATGTCTGTGAGGTATGCACGTCTGGGAAGCTTCATATAAATTATCAGAAAATATCAATGAAAATCAAATGATAGGGTAGCAAAATGTATCTGCTTACATTTATGTATATACATGTGTGTGTGTGTGTGTGTGTGTGTGTGTGTATATAAGGTTTCCCTAGTGGCTCAGAGGGTAAAGCGTCTGCCTGCAATGAGGGACACCCAGGTTCGATCCCTGGGTCGGGAAGATCCCCTGGAGAAGGAAATGGCAGCCCACTCCAATATTCTTGCCTGGAGAATCCCATGGACAGAGTAGCCTGGCTACAGTCCACGGGGTTGCATATCAGTTCAGTTCAGTTGCTCAGTCGTGTCCGACTCTTTGCAACCCCATGAATAGCAGCACACCAGGCCTCCCTGTCCATCACCAACTCCCGGAGTCGACCCAAACTCAAGTCCATCGAGTCGGTGATGCCATCCCACCATCTCATCCTCTGTCGTCCCCCTCTCCTCCTGCCCTCAATCTTTCCCAGCATCAGGGTCTTTTCCAATGAGTCAGTTCTTCCCATCAGGTGGCCAAAGAATTGGTTTCAGCTTCAGTCAGTCTTACAATGAATATTCAGGGCTGATTTCCTTGACGATGGACTGGTTGGGTCTCCTTGCTGTCCAAGGGATTCTCAAGAGTCTTCTCCAGCACCACAGTTCAAAAGCATCCATACTTTGGATCTCAACTTTCTTTATAGTCCAGCTCTCACATCCATACATGACCACTGGATGTATATATATATATATTATATATAATATAGTATATATGCTTCCCAGGTGGCACTAATGATAAAGAATCCGCCTGCCAATGCAGATGGTGTAAGAGACACGGGTTCAATCTCTGGGTCGGGAAGATCACTTGGAGAAGGGAATGGCACCCCACTCCAATAGTCGTACCTGGAGAATCCCATAGACAGAGGAGCCTGGTGGCCTACAGTCAATAGGGTCGCAAAGAGTCAGACACGACTGAAGTGACTTAACATGCGTGCAAGCAAGCACATATATGTATTACGTAATATATATATGTAAAACATTAGTTTTATATACAAACTTTATATATGTTTTCAAGTTATCTTCCCTTCCTGTGTGAGTTTCCAGTATTTGTGACAAAATAGTAATCTTCTGCAGAAAGATTCAGTTTTTTCAGCCTCAGGTTAGACATGCAGACAGTACAGAGTCGACCAGTTAGGATGGGGAGACAGCCCTGGGATAGGAACAGTTGCAGTCTGTTAATCCAGACTTTTGGCCATAAGGTTTAGTTAGAAATTCACTATGTAGAATATTGATTTTCATTCTCCAAATTAATTTATCCTATAAATCGTCAACCTCTGGGCTTCATAAACTCTGTAATCGTGTTACCATTTTTTTTTTTTTTTGCAAAGCCAGAAGCTTAATTTTTATATTCTTGAGCCCAGGATGCATATTATTTTACCTTGAATTTACATCTCAAATTAAAATGAGTATGTTTTAATGCTCTTCTGCAAAATCATTTCCCTAAAGAAGATAACACCATAAATTATCGAGGAATCAAGTTGCCCAATTGAGTCAAACAGCATAAATAAAATTTCTGGCTCCAGAACCACAGCAGCTATCACAACAAGCATAGTAAGTGTTTATTGACTCACAGTAGCGAAAATCTAAAGTTGGCATATGCTAGTCACTCATCTAACGTCTAACGTGGATTGTTTAGTGGCGGCCTATCGGTGGTGTTCTAAGAGATTTTTATCATCTTTGAAGGTGAGGAAGTGAAGTTTGGAGAGGCTCAGTCACTTGTGTAAGACTGCCCAGGCACCAGTAAGCCACACTGCTTCTCTGTAGCCAGAAAAAACTTCCAGTTTGTTGACTGAATTGAGAAAGTAGACTTGTCTCCTCTCCAGCTGCGGCTTATCTATAAGACAAGACTCTTTGGAGCAAAGGCCTCCAACGATTTTCCTCCTACTTCTGTATCCTAGGAGTTCATCCCTCCCTGCATTCTTGACTTCGTCTCACACACTCTAGAGAGGTCTGTATTCTTTGCAGTATCTAGGACATGGAGGCACCCTCGATGTCCATGGACAGATGAATGGATAAAGAAGTTGTGGAACATGTATAGAGTGGAATACATATCGGTTCAGTTCAGTCGCTCAGGCGTGTCCGACTCTCCGCGACCCCATGAATCACAGCACGCCAGGCCTCCCTGTCCATCACCAACTCCCGGAGTTCACCTAAAGTCATGTCCATCGAGTGGGTGATGCCATCCAGCCATCTCATTCTCTGTCGTCCCCTTCTCCTCCCGCCCCCAATCCATCCCAGCATCAGAGTCTTTTCCAGTGAGTCAACTCTTTGCATGAGGTGGCCAAAGTATTGGAGTTTCAGTTTTAGCATCAGTCCTTCCATCACTCCATATAGAGTGGAATATATATATATGTATATTTTAGAGTGGAATATTATATAATATTATATAATAAATAATATATTATAATATAATCTATATATTAAATATATAACATAATATAATAATATATACAATATAATATATAATATAATAATATATATTATATAATATATAATATAATAATATATATTATATAATATATAATATAATAATATATAATATATATAATATAATAATATATATTTTACAATATATATAATATAATAATATATTATATAATAAATATAATATAATATAATAATGTATAATAATATATACTATATTATATATAATATAATAATAAAATAATAAAAATATAATAATATAATATATGTGATATGTATGATATAATATATAATATTATATATTATAATATATTTATATAATATAAAATATATAATATATACAATATATAACATTATATATAATATATAATATAATATAATATAATGATAATATATTATATATTATATAAATATATATTATATATTTAATATATAGATTATATTAATATAATATATTTATTTTAATATATATTTATATTATATATTATTTAATAAATATATTATATTAATATAATCAATATATTAAATGTATTATACAATATAAATATATTATAATATAATATATTAATATAATATAATATAATATATGAATCCGTTCCGTTCCATCCATTCCGTTCCATCGCTCAGTCATGTCCGACTCTATGCGACCCCGTGGACGGTAGCCTACCAGGCTTCTCCGTCCATGGGATTCTCCAGGCAAGAATACTGGAGTGGGTTACCGTTTCCTTCTCCAGGAGATCTTCCCGACCCAGGGATCGAACCTGGGTCTCCTGCATTGGAGGCAGACGCTTTAACCTCTGAGCCACCAGGGAAGCTCAATATATGAATACTATAATATATATTAAATTGTATATAATATAATATATTATATAATATATAATATATTATAATATATTAATATAATACATATAATATATAATATTATATATTATTCCACTCTAAAATATATATATATATTCCACTCTATATGGAATATATATATATTATATGCGATATTATGGAGATGAGTTTGAGTGAAGTCCAGGAGTTGGTGGTGGACAGGGAGGCCTGGCGTGCTGTGATTCATGGGGTCGCAGAGAGTCGGACAAGGCTGAGCGACTGAACTGAACTTTATTATATAGAGAGAGTGGAATATTACTCAGCCATGAAAAGGAAAGAATTTGAGTCACTTGTGGGGATGTGGATGGACCTAGAGTCTGTCGTAGAGAGTGAAATAAGTCAGCAGGAGAAGAGCAAATATTGTACGTCAGCTCACACACACCCACACATATGGAATTTAGAAAAAGGGTACTGATGGGCCTGTTTCCAGGGCAGGAACAGAGACAGAGGCATAGGGAGCAGCCTTGTGGACGCAGTGGGGGAAGGAGAGGGTGGGATGATTTGAGAGAGTGGCCCTGACATCTGGACACGACCACGTGTAAAACAGAGCGGGTTGGAAGCTGCTGTATAGCACCGGGAGCTTAGCTCAGCACTCTGTGATGGCCTAGAGCGTTGGGATGGGGTCTGGAGGGAGACTCACAAGGAGGGGGAATATGTTTACACATGGCCCATTCACTTTGATGTACAGCAGAAACCTGTACAACAGCACTGGAAAGCTATTATCCTCCAACTGAAAAGAAAGAAGAAAAAATTAAACAGATGCAGAAAAGAATAGCGTGTGCATGTTGGGTATCACAGGGGTGTTGTGTATAACACTGCCTTCTCCCTCAGCCGCTTCTGGTTAGCACATTTAATTTGCTAATCAAATATGTCTAGGCATAGCAAGAAAAGATAAATTAGGATTTGAGAGATGGACTTAAAGCAATGTTTAAATGGTATTCCACGGAGGACCAGTGTCTATATTTGAAAGGTGAGATCAAAATTAGGGGTGAGGAGCAGATTTGAATACTTGTTGCTTTCGAGTCGTGACACCCAGTTAGCGCTTGTCGAAAGGTCAAAAGCAATAATTCCTATGCATGCGGACTTCCCCTGTGAGGGGGGTGGTTTCAGTGGTTAAGATTTTTGCCTTCCAATGCCCCAGGTGGGAGTTCAATCCCTGGTCAGGGAGCTAGGATCACACAGGCCTGGAGGCCAAAAACGCAAACCCTCAGACAGAAGCAACAGTGTAACAAATTCAGTAAAGACGTTAAAAAAACTCCTGCTATGTGATGTGTTAACACCTGCTTGAATGAGTTGAATTAGTCAGATGAAATGAAGTCACATACTTAGAAGAGTCAGCACAGTGCTGGGTATGCAACAAGTGCTTAATAAATGCTAGCTTCTATTATTATTATTGCTATTATTATTACTCTCCCTTTCACAGATGGGTGAAGCATGTTTGCTGAAAATGTACATATAACCCACATTCTATTGAGTAGAAAACTCATGGATGAGAAAAAAAAAAAAAGTCCGTGATGGAAAAGGAGACAGGTGTTTGGACCATCTTGTGGGTTTTTTACGGCACTGTCGCTATTTCATCTTCTATTTGAAATGTTCACTCTGGACTTCACATTCCCCGCAGAGCCCTTCTGCCCGTGGCTTTGGTGTTCAGGATCTTAGGGACAGAACTGAATTGCTTCTAAGAGCTTGGGCTCTCCCCGTGAAGTCAGCCTGTCACCCCAGAGTTAGATGGACATTTCAGGAGCTGCAGGCAGCAAGCTGGAGGTCACTTGGACACAAGACCGGAGCTTGGTGGGGTGGTAGTCAATGTATCCACTTTTTTTAAAATACATATTTATTTATTTGACCTCACCAAGTTTTAGTTGTAGCATGCAGGGTGTTTGGTTGTGGCATGCAAACTCTTTTGTAGCATGCAGGGTCTTTGGATGTGGCATGCAAACTCTTAGTTGTGGAATGTGAGATCTAGTTCCCTGACCAGGAATCGAACCTAGGCCTCCTGCATTGCGAGTGTGGTATCCTATTAGTCACTGGACCACCAAGAAAGTCCCAGCATGTCCAGGTTTTAATCTGAATGGTGAGGAGGAGTTGAATCTGTGAATAATGTCAAGGTGTCTGCAAACAGAAGCATCATTTTTCCATTTGGTATCCTCAGCCTTATAGATGGTCCAATGCAATGCCAAAGGGGGAAAAAAATCTAATCCTGAGATTTAAAAAATGGATAGGTCAATGTTATGTGGCAACCTGGATGAAAGGAGGGTTTAGGGGAGAATGGATACATGTATATGTATATATTGTTGAGTCCCTTTGCTGTTTACCTGAAACTATCAGAACATTGTAAACTGACTATGCCCCAAATGCTCCAGTACTTTGGCCACGTGATGTGAAGAGCTGACTCGTTGGAAAACACCCTGATGCTGGGAAAGATTGAGGGCAGGAGGCGAAGGGGACAGCTGAGGATGAGGTGGTTGGATGGCATCACCGACTCAATGGACATGAGTTTGAGCAAACTCTGGAAAACAGTGAAGGACAGGGAAGCCTGGCGTGCTGCAGTCCACGGGGTTTCAAAGAGTTGGACACAACTTAGCAACTGAGCAACGTGGAAAGTGTAATGGTCATCTCTCCCATCGCTGGAGAAGTTCTGGCCGATCCCTTTCTAGAGCTCTGCGCTGGCCATAGAAAGCGCCCCCTGGACCAGTGGGCAATGTCAGTCTCCATCCCAAAGCGGGGATAACCTCCCCTGGCAAGTTCAACCGGTGGCTGTTTGCACAGAGCAAACAAGATGCAGGCTTTCTTCTCTGCAAACCCAGAGAAGACCAGCAGATGCAGAGGCGTAGGTCCATCAAGAGCGGGGAGACCTGTGTTCCCTCCCGAGAGCTGCCCTCTGAAATGATTGCCTGCTGTCTGAGCGCCCGCTGCCCGGGTCAACCAGTTCTCTGTGACACTTATCCTCCTGGGGAGGCGATGACCACACTGACCACAGAATCTTCCTCCGACCTGAAGGCATGTTGACTTTGATTTCCCCCCCAGACTCACACGTGCAATGCCACTGAACACACACGGTGACGCTGCTGTTGTGTACGTGCGCAAAAGCACAGGCGTGCTCACTGAGAATGAGGACTGGTTGCGGCTGCGGCTGCTAGGTCACGTCAGTCGTGTCCGACTCTGTGTGACCCCATAGACGGCAGCCCACCAGGCTCCGCCAAGGACACTGGAGTGGGGGTTGCCATTTCCTTCTCTAAGAAGGACTGGTTGGAGTTATTAAAATCATTTCCATCCCATGCAACACCCTGCTGCTGCTAAGTCGCTTCAGTCGTGTCCGACTCTGTGTGACCCCATAGACGGCAGCCCACCACGCTCCCCTGTCCCTGGGATTCTCCAGGTAAGAACACTGGAGTGGGTTGCCATTTCCTTCTCCAACACCCTGGGGGGCATGGAAAAAACACAGAATTTATTGTTAATCGGAGAAGATAGTTAAGCAGAGCCTTGGAAGCATCCCAAGTGGTGGGGAACACATGCTGGAGCAGGGAATCTCACAGTTTAGCTGCGATGAAGGCAGAGATGGGCTTAATAGAGGAAATCTCCGTGTAGTCATAGCTACCAGGGGCAACACAGAATAAGCATGAATTTCCTGGAGACTCAGACAGGAGGGAACCCGAGAAGTGAAATGAAGCCACATCAGGAAAGGATCTTTCGTAGAAAACATTTCCATCCCGCAGCTTCATGCTGCTTAGTTACCCTGATCATCCTAATTATCTATCTATTGTATTTAGTCAAAGCAATGACCAACCTAGCGAGCATATTAAAAAGCAGAGCCATTACATTGCCAACAAAGGTACGTCTAGTCAAAGCTATGGTCTTTCCAGTGGTCATGTACGGATATGAGAGCTGGACCATAAAAGAGGCTAAGCGCCAAAGAACCGATGCCTTCGATCTGTGGTGCTGGAGAAGCCTCCTGTGAGTGCCTTGGACTACAAGGAGATGAAACCAGTCAATCATAAAGCCAATCAACCCTGAATATTCGCTGGAAGGACTGATGTTGAAGCTGAAACTCCAATACTTTCGCCACCTGATGCGAAGAACTGACTCATTGGAAAAGACCCTGATGCTGGGAAGGATTGAAGGCAGGAGAAGGGGATGACAGAGGATGAGATGGTTGGATGGCATCACCGACTCGATGGACATGAGTTTGAGCAAGCCCTGGGAGTTGGTGATGGACAGGAAAACCTGGCATGCTGCAGTCCACGGGGTTGCAGAGTCGGACACGACTGAGCAACTGAACAATACACAGCAACATAAAGGTCTTCTCAGGTAGCTCAGTGGTAAAAAAAACAAAACCTGCCTGCCGATGCAGGAAACAGCAGTTCAATCCCTGGGTCAGGAAGATCCCCTGGAGGAGAAAATGGTGACGCCAACTCCGGTCTTCTTGCCTGGACAATGGACAGAGGAGCCTGATGGGCTCCAGTGCTAGTTGCAAAGCACTGGACGCAACTGAGCAGGCACACAACGTCAGTACATTGACAAAGATGGCCATGTTGGCTATACTGCTCATCCCACGTAAGCTAATGAAGAATTGCCTTTGTAGGCTCAATGACAGCATAATTTGTCTGTCCCGGCAACTGATTCAGGGGGGCATCAGAACATAGGGTGAAGCTTGCTCCCTGAAACAACACCTAGTATTTCCCCAAGCCCTGCAGAGAGTCATAGCTGCCACCAGCTGGTGCAATTACTAACAGATACTCTCTTATTTATCTTCAGAGCCTACCCTCTTCAGGAACATTTGCGTCCCATCATTCACCTGTTGATCACAGGAAGGACTTAATGAAATAGTTTTAGGGAAACTTTTCTAGCGTTTCCTGTGTTCCCTGCATTACACTGAGTAGGTGGAAATTCTTCCTTATATATTCCTGGTGGGTGTCTGCTTCGGGAGATATTCTCTTTCCTTAATGAGCTCGGTGTTTCCAGAAGAGTGAATAGCGACGTCACGGCATTTTTGTTTCCATGTTTTGCCTGAATCGACCTTCCTTATAGGAAACAAGAGAAAAGCCAGATTTGCTGAAATAGCCAGTCTTCCATTAGACAGTTTGGTTAAAAAATTTTTTTTATTGAAGTATTGTTGATTCACAATGTTTCGGGTATACAGCAAAGCGATTCAGTTTTATATAGACGCACACAACTTCTTCAGATTCTTTTCTGTTACAGATTGTTACAAGGTGTTGAGTATAGTTCCCTCTGCTATACAGTAGGTCCTTATGGTTTATCTGCTTTATGTAAAGTACTGTATATCTTTTAATTTCAAATTCGCTGGGCTGGAAGAAGCACAAGCTGGAATCAAGATTGCTGGGAGAAATATCAATAACCTTAGATATGCAGATGACACTACCCTTATGGCAGAAAGTGAAGAGGAACTCAAAAGCCTCTTGATGAAAGTGAAAGAGGAGAGTGAAAAGGTTGGCTTGAAGCTCAACATTCAGAAAACAAAGATCATGGCATCTGGTCCCATCACTTCATGGGAAATAGATGGAAAAACAATGGAAACAGTGTCAGACTTTGTTTTTTTGGGCTCCAAAATCACTGCAGATGCTGATTGCAGCCATGAAATTAAAAGACGCTTGCTCCTTGGCAGGAAAGTTATGACCAACCTTGATAGTATATTAAAAAGCAGAGACATTACTTTGCCGACCAAGGTCCGTCTAGTCAAGGCAATGGTTTTTCCCGTGGTCATGTATGGATGTGAGAGTTGGACTGTGAAGAAAGCTGATCGCCGAAGAATCGATGCTTTTGAACTGTGGTGTTGGAGAAGACTCTTGAGAGTCCCTTATACTGCAAGGAGATCCAACCAGTCCATTCTAAAGGAGATCAATCCTGGATGTTCATTGGAGGGACTGATGCTAAAGCTGAAACTCCAATACTTTGGCCACCTCATGAGACAAGTTGACTCACTGGAAAAGACTCTGATGCTGGGAAAGGTTGGGGGCGGGAGGAGAAGGGGAAGACCGAGAATGAGATGGCTGGATGGCATCACCGACTCTGTGGACATGAGTTTGAGTGTACTCCGGGAGTTGGTGATGGACAGGGAGGCCTGGCGTGCTGTGATTCATGGGGTCGCGGAGAGTCGGACACGACTGAGCGACTGAACTGAACTGAACTGAACTGAATTTATCCCTTCTCCCGACCTGTCTTCTTTGGTAGCTACAAGTGGGTGTTCTATGTCTGTGAGTCTGTTTCTGTTTTACGAATGAACTCATTTGCATCACTTTTTGCATTCCATATAAAGCAATATCATATGCCGTCTGTCTTTCTCTCTTTAACTTAATTCAATATCACAAGTTTTAGGTCCATACCTGTTGCTGCAGGTGGCATTATTCCGTTCTTTTTTATGGCTGAGTAATGTCAGACTTTATTTTTTTGGGCTCCAAAATCACTGTGGATGCTGATTGCAGCCATGAAATTAAAAGACCCTTACTCCTTGGGAGGAAAGTTATGACCAACCTAGATAGCAGAGTAAAAAGCAGAGACATTACTTTGCCAACCAAGGTCCGTCTAGCCAAGGCTATGGTTTTTCCAGTGGTCATGTATGGATGTGAGAGTTGGACTGTGAAGAAAGCTGATTGCCAAAGAATTGATGCTTTTGAACTGTTGAGAGTCCCTTGGACTGCAAGGAGATCCAACCAGTCTATTCTAAAGGAGATCAACCCTGGGTGTTCATTGGAAGGACTGATGCTGAAGCTGAAGCTCCAGTACTTTGGCCACCTCATGCGAAGAGTTGACTCACTGGAAAGGACCCTGATGCTGGGAGGGATTGGGGGCAGGAGGAGAAGGGGACGACAGAGGATGAGATGGCTGGATGGCATGACCAACTCGATGGAGGTGAGTTTGAGTGAACTCCGGGAGTTGGTGATGGATAGGGAGGCCTGGCGTGCTGTGATTCATGGGGTTGCAAAGAGTCGGACATGACTGAGTGACCGAACTGAACTGAACTGAAAATTCCATTCTGCATGTGTACCTCCTCTGCTTTCTCCCTTCCTCTCTCCCTGGACATGTAGGTTGCTTCCAAGTCTTGGCTATGGTAACTACTGCTGCTGTGAGCATTGGGATGCATGTATGTTTTTTGAATTACAGTTTTCTGTGGATATATGCCCAGGCGTGTGATTGCAGGATCATACGGTAGCTCTGTTTTCAGTTTTTAAAGGAACATCCGTCCTGTTCTGCACCAACTTACATTCTCACCAGCAGTGTTGGAGGGTTCCCGTTTCTCCACAACCCCTCTGACATTTGTAGACTTTTTAATGATGGCCATTCTGACCTGTGGGAGGTAGTACCTCGTTGTAGTTTTGATGTCAGGCAAGCTGATGGTTTAACTCTGATTTTGAACTCTGCTGTAAGAAGAGCTAAACTGCATTGAGTACTCAATCCTGGTCTGGGAGTTTGCAATGCAGTTCTCTGTCATCACTCATGGCAACCCTCTACTGTTATATGTTAGGACCTCCAACTTAGATGGAGAGGGAAATGGCAGCCCACTCCAGTACTCTTGCCTGGAGAATCCCACGGACAGAGGAATCTGGAGGGCTGCAGCCCATAAGGTCACCGAGAGTCAGACATGACGTAAGCAACTTAGCACGCGTGCACCCACTCAGAGGTCAAGAACCGCAGTGAGCAAACCAGGGACCCAAGACTTGGAGGCCATACCCTGAGCAGTTAATTCGCCATGATGGCAACTCAGTCTCAGGCAAGACCTAGGACTCTGCCTGAGGACTGGAAAACCTTCTATGTCACTTTGTCCATCACAGGGGAATGTGACATGACTCTTGCTTGTGGCATGAATCAGTGGAAGGAACCAATTCCCCAGAACCCAGGCATCTTTCAACCTGCGTTCACGCTTGTGGGAGGAGAGACTGTCATTTTCACACCTCCAAGATTTCCGCTTTAAAACGACCGAACCTTCATCAGCAAGCCCTCATTTTTTTTCCTCCCCAATACAGTCAATCTTGCTGTCTCCAGTTAGATAACAAAGTGCTCTCGAAAATGGCTTGTTTTCTGTATTTGTTTCATTTCAGTAAGAATTTGGGGAAGCTGTGGAAATAAAACATTTCATTTATACGCTATCCTGCAGCCCTCCACCGGTAATTCAGAACTATCATCCGATATAAATTGGTGTCATTATACCTTGAGAACCTCTGAAGGATAATATTTGCGGACCTCTGACTTGCAGCGTATGGGTCTGAAAGCAAGAATAATACAGCGGCATTTGTTCCCACCGGAGATTTCACTGCAGAATTTTTTTAGACGAGAAATATGTTAGACCTTTATAGGATCAGTGTCATGAAACATCTAACGGCTAATGGGCTTTTCGAATGAGATTCTGGCGTTTAAGACCCAAATAGTATGAGATACGAGGGTGCCTCTCTCAGGGGGAAAAAGAAGTGAAAGAGATTCAGAAATGCGACGCTTTTTCAGGTATCCATGCGTGGGAGCATCAGCTAGATTCTCTGGGATTCTTAATCCCAGCTCAGTGGTATATGGTCCTTTTGATGAAAATGATCAAGTTATCACTCTTGGTGATGGAGCGAAGGAATGGATGGGGGCAAACGAAATATCTTACCATGGTCGTTTCAAATATTGGAATTTGGAGGAGATATCTAGGGAGGAGTGTGAAGATGATGGAAGATGTGAGATATATTTTAGTAGAAGGGTTGTGTGTGGTGAGTGCGGCTGCTGGGTTGTCTGGGTTTGAAAACAGCCTGCAGGGAAAACGGTCATGGGAGGATGTAGCAGCCTGAGGAAAGGTAGCGGTCAACCAGGGGGCTCTGGGATCAAACGTCCGCCATTCCCAACCCTCTGCACGCTCTGATTTTTAATCCCTTTTTCAATGAAGCAACTGATAAAGGATTAATCTCCAAATTATACAAGCAGCTCCTGCAGCTTAATTCCAGAAAACTAAGTGACCCAATCAAAAAATGGGCCAAAGAACTAAACAGACATTTCTCCAAAGAAGACATAAAGATGGCTAATAAACACATGAAAAAATGCTCAACATCCCTCATCATCAGAGAAATGCAAATCAAAACCACAATGAGATACCATTTCACACCAGTCAGAATGGCTGCTATCCAAAAGTCTACATGCAATAAATGCTGGAGAGGGTGTGGAGAGAAGGGAACCCTCTTACACTGTTGGTGGGAATGCAAACTAGTACAGCCACTATGGAGAACAGTGTGGAGATTCCTCAGAAAACTGGAAATAGAACTGCCGTATGATCCAGCGATCGCACTCCTGGGCATACACACCGAGGAAACCAGAATTGAAAGAGACACATGTACTCCAATGTTCATTGCAGCACTGTTTATAATAGCCAGGACATGGAAGCAACCTAGATGTCCATCTGCAGACGAATGGATAAGAAAGCTTTGGTACATATACACAATGGAGTATTTCTCAGCCATCAAAAAGAATGCATTTGAATCAATTTTAATGAGGTGGATGAAATTGGAGCCAATTATACAGAGTGAAGTAAGCCAGAAAGAAGAACATCAATACCGTATATTAATGCATATATATGGAATTTAGAAAAATGGTAACCTGAACCCTGTATAAGAGACTGCAAAAGAGACATAGGCATTTAGAACAGTCTTTGGGACTCTGTGGGAGAGGGTGAAGGTGGAATGATTGGAGAGAATGGAATTGTAGCATGTATATTATCATAAGTGACCAGTCCAGGTTCGACGCATAAATTTTCCTCTGTTAATCCCTTTTTCAGTAGGCTTTTTGTCCACACGGGTTGAATGTGGGAGCCATCATGGCATTTGAAAGGCATCTTTTAAAAATTTGCAGAGGATTTTTTTAAACTGCTTGTTTATTTTAATAACGCTTCTTTTTAATTTTTTTTTTTAACCAAGCCGAGAAGCTTGGAAGATCTCAGTTCCCCGAGTGTTATTCTGTCAGTCATGTCCGACTCTTTGCGACCCCACGGGCTGTAGTCTGCCAGGCTCCGCTGTCCATGGAACTCTCCAGGCAAGAATGTTGGCGTGGGTTGCCGTTTCCTTCTCCAGGAAGGGATCGAACCTGGTCCCTCGGCAGTGAAAACATAAAAGTCCTAACCTCTGGACTGCCAGGAAATTCGCAGTAGACTATTTTTCTTTGTATAGCAGTTTTAAGGTTACAGGAAAACAGAGCAGAAAGCACAGAGTTTTATGATATTCATTTCTTCTGCACACGATTTGCTGTAGTCTCTTTTTTCTTTAAGCTTTTTGTTTTGGATGTGGACCATTTCTAAAGTCCTTATTGAATTTGTTATGCTATTGCTTCTGCTTTTTTTTGTTGTTGTTCTTGTTGTTCATTTGTCTTTTTGTAGAATCTCAGCTCCCCCACCAGGGATTGAACCCACACACCCCCGGCATTGGAAGGCAAAAGTCCAACCACTAGACCACCTTTGCACAGTGTATGTGTTGCTTCTGACGAGTCAATATTGATACATTGAGTTCAGTTCAGTTCAGTGGCTCAATCATGTGCAGCTCTTTGCGACCCCATTAATATCAGTTAAAATACATAGTTGTCCTTACAGGTCACTATTGGATTTGTACCTTGTATTTTTGTAGTTCAGTCACTCAGGCGTGTCCAGCTCTTTTTGACCCCATGGACCGCAGCACGCCAGGCCTCCCTGTCCATCACCAACTCCCAGAGCTTGCTCAAACTCACATCCATCGAGTCAGTGATGCCATCCAACCATCTCATCCTCTGTCGTCCCCTTCTCCTCCTGCCCTCAACCTTTCCCGGCATCAGGGTCTTTTCCAGTGTACTGTCTATGGGTTGGGGCAAATGTGTAATTATTACAGTGTCATACACAACACTTGCCCTCCCTCATCCCCAGCCCCTGACGAGCACCGATCTTTTTACCGTCTGCGTGGTTTTGCGTCGTCCAGTGTGTCACAGAGTTGAATCATGCAGTGTGTAGCCTTTTCAGATAGACTCCTTTCACGTCTGTGTGTGTGTGTGTTTAGTCACTCAGGCGTGTCTGACTCTTTGAGACCCCATGGAGTGTAGCCCTCCAGGCTCCTCTGTCCATGGGATTCCCCAGGCAAGAACACAGGAGTGGGTTGCCATTTCCTTCTCCAGTGCATGCATGGAGTCACTTCAGTCGTGTCCCACTCATTGCAATCCTATGGGCAGCAGCCCACCAGGCTCCTCTGTCCATGGGATTCTCCAGGCAAGAATACTGGAGTGGGTTGCCATTTCCTTCTCCGTCAGAGTGTACGTTGGGGTTATATCTCTGCCTTGTTGCTCCTTCCTGTGCGAACTCATTAAACTAATTACCATTCGCAAAGTGATGAGCCTTAAATTAGTGTCAGAGTCCAATTACCCCAATCCTGGGTGCACAGGTGGTTTGCAGAGCTGAGCCAAAGCATAGCCCAATAAATGTCTGGCTGGCGATGATTGATCACAGGAGACAACTCGCTGAAACGATCCTGTGCGTCTTATCCCTTGATCCTGAGGACGACATTCATCTCCGTGGCGCGGCTTCCAGGAACGTTTATCGTTTGGAATGAAGCATTGAGAGAGATTGAACGTCCTGTAGCCTGTGGCGTTGCAATCAGATAGCAAGAATATGTCTGGTGACAGATGAATCGGATGTTGCTTTTGCATTGGAAATCATGTCTGCCACCTCCACGGAGGGTGGACTCTGTAGCTTTTTACCCCCTTTGTTTAGACAAAGTCAGTCAGGGTGCAGCCCCCGGGGTGGAGGGCCTGACTCCACGGGGGAGCTTGATCTGTCTGCTGGATAGGCTTAGCCATATTCACTTATTGTCTTTTTTTTAATATTTATTTATTTGGCCAATTACCCATATTTTGTTACTGTTTTTTTTTTAAGCTTTATTTTATTTTTTAATTTATAATTTTTTAATTTTGTCTTTTTTAAAATATTTATTTATTTGGCCAGTTACCCATATTCAGTTATTGTCTTTTTTTAAATATTTATTTACTTGGCCGATTACCCATATTTGATTATTGGTTTTTTTTAATATTTATTTATTTGGCCGATTACCAATATTCAGTTATTGTCTTTTTTAAAAAGTTTTTAATCTTTATTTTTTTAATTTTTAATTTTTTTTTATTTAGTCTTTTTTTTTAAATATTTATCTATTTGGCTGAGCAGGATCTCCGTTGCCACACGTGAGATCACACGGGATGGCTGATGTTCACCATGGCACGTGGGGGTCTCCAGCTGTGACCTCTGAACTCTCAGTTGCAGCCGGTGGGCTTCAGTTCCCTCATCAAGGAAGGAACCCGGGCCCCCTGCATTGGGAGCGTGGAGTGTCAGCCACGGGGTGATGATGGTGATTTAGTCACGCAGTCGTGTCCGACTCTCTGGGACCCCATGGACTGCAGCCCGCCAGGCTCCTCTGTCCATGGGAGTCTCCACACAAGAATCCTGGAGTGGATTGCCATTTCCTCCTCCAGGGGATCTTCCCGACCCAGGGATCGAACCCACGTCTCCTGCATCGGCAGGCAGATTCTTTATGGCTGAGCCACTTGAGAAGCAGTTAAAGCTCTTAGCAGACCTCAGAAAACCAACTCAGACCCTTTAATACCCCACAGTATAACTAGCTGGATGCATTGACCCGATGAAGCCAGCACCATGGGACTCGAAGGGATCTCTGTGGAAATGATAATTTAGATACCTCTAGTCTGACCATCATTTTCTTCTGATTTGAGAGCAGATGAGTAAGTTGAGTGAAAGTCGCTCAGTTGTGTCCGACTCTCTGCAACTCCATGGACTATACGCCACGTGTCCTGGGTTCACCTTTACCAATCGATGAAGTCATAGCTGATGTAGGGTCATCCGTGCTCTGTACTCGCTTCCCATCTTCCTGGGTGGATGTGATGAAGAGAGAAGCTGTCATACCATGCCATCCATGGCTCTGTTCATCTGCTAAGCTGTGCTGGCTTTGAGAGGCTGGCTTTTGGAATCAGACTTCACTCTTTCTTGTGTGTGTGCCACTTCCTAGCATTCCCTGGTGGCTGAGACAGTGGAGGATCTGCCTCTACTGCAGGAGACCCGGGTTTGATCCCCAGGTGGGGAAGATCCCGTGGAGAAGGGAAGGGCAACCCACTCCAGTCTTCTTGCCTGGAGGACCCCACGGACAGAGGAGCCTGGCGGGCTACAGTCCACGGGGTCACAAAGAATTGGACACCGCTTAGTAACCAAACAACAACAGCAATATGTTAGGGATAGTCTAGAACATGAAGTTTGGGGGAAACAAGATAAGGAACAGGAAAGTGTGAAGAAAATAGATTTTTTTCATGATGGGCAGTTTTAAGCCTGGGTATCTATGGTAACTATTTGAAAGCTCCTTCATCAAAAAGTATTTATAGAGATGTTTCCTCATACACGAGGAGCCCTGATGGCTTAGTATTTTTCCCAGGTGATGAGGAAAGCTGCTGCTGCTGCTAAGTCACTTCAGTCGTGTCCGACTCTGTGTGACCCCATAGACAGAAGCCCACCAGGCTCCCCCGTCCCTGGGATTCTCCAGGCAAGAACACTGGAGTGCGTTTCCATTTCCTTCTCCAATGTGTAAAAGTGAAAAGTGAAAGTGAAGTCGCTCAGTCGTGTCCGACTCTTAGCGACCCCACGGACTGCAGCCTACGAGGCTCCTCCATCCATGGGATTTTCCAAGCAAGAGAACTGGAGTGGCTTGCCATTGCCTAGACGTCTTTTTCTTTAACTGGAGAATATTTGCTTTACAATGATGAGTTAGTTTATGCTGTACAACATGTCAGCTGTCGGTATACGTATATCCCCTCCCTCTTGAACCTCCTCCCCACCCCGTCATCGGACTCCTCGAGGCAAATGGATAAAGAAGTTGTGCTACATATATGCAGGGGAATATTCAGTCAGTTCAGTTCAGTCGCTCAGTCGTGTCCGACTCTCCGCGACCCCATGAATCACAGCACACCAGGCCTCCCTGTCCATCACCAACTCCCAGAGTTCACTCAAACTCATGTCCATCGAGTCGGTGATGCCATCCAGCCATCTCATTCTCTGTCGTCCCCGTCTCCTCCCACCCCCAATCGCTCCCAGCATCAGACTCTTTTCCAGTGAGTCAACTCGTCGCATGAGGTGGCCAAAGGATTGGAGTTTCAGCTTTAGCATCAGTCCTTCCAATGAACACCCATGATTGATCTCCTCTAGAATGGACTGGTTGGATCTCCTTGCAGTCCAAGGGACTCTCAAGAGTCTTCTCCAGCACCACAGTTCAAAAGCATCAATTATTCGGCGATCAGCTTTCTTCACAGTCCAACTGTCACATCCATACATGACCACGGGAAAAAACATAGCCTTGACTAGACGGACCTTGGTTGGCAAAGTAATGTCTCTGCTTTTTAATATGCTATCTAGGTTGGTTTTAACTTTCCTTCCAAGGAGTAAGCGTCTTTTCATTTCATGGCTGCAATCAGCATCTGAAGTGATTTTGGAGCCCCCCAAAATAAAGTCTGACACTGTTTCCCCATCTATTTCCCATGAAGTGATGGGACCAGATGCCATGAACTTTGTTTTCTGAATGTTGAGCTTCAAGCCAACTTTGTCACTCTCCTCTTTCACTTTCATCAAGAGGCCTTTGAGTTCCTCTTCACTTTCTGCCATAAGGATGGTGTCATCTGCATATCTGAGGTTATTGATATTTCTCCCAGCAATCTTGATTCCAGCCTGTGCTTCCTCCAGCCCAGCGTTCCTCATGATGTACTCTGCATATAAGTTAAACAAGCAGGGTGACAATATACAGCCTTGATGTACTCCTTTTCCCATTTGGAACAAGTCTGTTGTTCCTTGTCCAGTTCTAACTGTTGCTTCCTGACCTGCATACAGGTTTCTCAAGAGGCAGGTCAGGTGGTCTGGGATTCCCATCTCTTTCAGAATGTTCCACAGTTTATTGTGATCCACACAGTCAAAGGCTTTGGCATAGTCAATGAAGCAGAAATAGATGTTTTTCTGGAACTCTCTTGCTTTCTCCATGATCCAGCGGATGTTGGCAATTTGATCTCTGCTGCCTCTGCCTTTTCTAAAACCTGCTTGAACATCTGGAATTTCACGGTTCACATATTGCTGAAGCCTGGCTTGGAGAATTTTGACCATGACTTTACTAGCGTGTGAGATGAGTGCAATTGTGCGGTAGTTTGAGCATTCTTTGGCATTGCCTTTCTTTGGGATTGGAATGAAGACTGACCTTTTCCAGTCCTGTGGCTACTGCTGAGTTTTCCAAATTTGCTGGCATATTGAGTGCAGCACTTTCACAGCATCATCTTTCAGGATTTGAAATAGCTCAATTGGAATTCCATCACCTCCACTAACTTTGTTCATAGTGGTGCTTTCTAAGGCCCACTTGACTTCATATTCCAAGATGTCTGGCTCCAGGTGAGTGATCACGCCATCGTGATTATCTTCGTCGTGAAGATCTTTTTTGTACAGTTCTTCTGTGTATTCTTGCCACCTCTTCTTAATATCTTCTGCTTCCGTTAGGTCCATACCATTTCTGTCCTTTATTGAGCCCATCTTTGCATGAAATATTCCCTTGGAATCTCTAATTTTCTTGAAGAGATCTCTTGTTTTTCCTATTCTGTTGTTTTCCTCTATTTCTTTGCATTGATCGCTGAGGAAGGCTTTCTTATATTTCCTGGCTATTCTTTGGAACTCTACATTCAGATGCTTATATCTTTCCTTTTCTCCTTTGCTTTTCGCTTCTCTTCTTTTCACAGCTATTTGTAAGGCCTCCTCAGACAGCCATTTTACTTTTTTGCATTTCATTTCCATGGGGATGGTCTTGGTCCCTGTCTCCTGTACAATGTCACGAACCTCCGTCCAGAGTTCATCAGGCACTCTATCTATCAGATCTAGTCCCTTATTACTCAGCCATAAAAAAGGAACAAGATTGGGTCATTTGTAGTGGCGTGTATGAACCTAGAGTCTTTCATACAGAGTGAAGTAAGTTGAAAGGAGAAAAACAAAGCCCGTATATTAACACATATTGATGGCATCTGGTAGACTATTTTAGGCCCTTACGACCAAGGCCAGCTGATGATTGCAATAATCTTCCCTCTGTCTGCTAGCATCTTCCTCAAAAGAGCTCATAATCTGTGAGCCTGGTTCTTCTAGAATGCTTTATCGAGTCTCCCTGGAGGATTGCCCCGCGATGCCTAGAGGTTCAAATGATGGTTACAGATGATACGTAATACCGTGACTAACCTTTCTCGTTGTCTCTGCCAAGTGCCCAGCCACTGTTGGTCCTTCTGATTATGACACATCCCGTATTAGAATCCGCATGGGCAGGAGGGCTCAGGGTGTAAGACTGTCTCCTCCTCAGCATCACCAGTTCCCGGACGAGTGCACAAGCGCAGATCATCTGTGTTTCTTTTGTAAAGATTGCGCTGTTTTAACCTTGAGTGTTTTCCTCCCCTACAGGGCAGATCTTGGACGTCCTCGATGAGTTGAAACTCGCTAATAACACCCTGGTCTACTTCTCCTCCGACCAAGGAGCTCACGTAGAGGAGGTGACCGTCAAAGGGGAAGTTCAAGGAGGCAGTAACGGGATCTACAAAGGTAAGAAATATGTTCGGGTGGGCAGTGCCTGTGGTATCAGCCCTGGGCCCCCCAGCTCAGCCCTTGCTCACCTTCTTCTGGACCTTGGAGGACCTTAGTCCTGTTCTGTTTTTAAATATGCATATCTATTTGTGTATTTGGGCTTCCCCAGGTAGCTCAGTGGTAAAGAATCCATCTGCCAAACTGGAGACACAGGAGATGCGGATTCAATTCTTGGGTTGGGAAGATCCCCTGGGGGTAGAAATGGCAACCCACCCCTGTATTCTTGCCTGGAGAAATCCCACGGATGGAGGAGCCTGGCGGGCTACAGTCCATGGGGTCGCAAAGAGTCGGACACGACTGAGTGACCAACGCTTTCACTTTTTCACGTGATCTCCTAGTTGTGGCATGTGGGATGTATTGCTCTGACCAGGAATCAAACAGGGGCCCCCTGCTTTGGGAGCATGCTTTCGTAGTCCCTGGACCACCAGCAAAGCCCTCCAGGAACTCTTTAGTAAAATGATTCGGCCAGCCCTCCTGTTTTCACTGTCATTTTCAAGTGGCGAGAAGTGGGAAGCTTGTATTCCTATGTCAGAAAATGAGGTGCTTTTTTCCTGTTTCCATGAGGTTATGGGCTGTGTGCAGAAAGCTGTTTTTGTTATTTCAATACATGGTAGCCTCTCTCGAGATGCAGTCATGGACGGAATTTCATGTGCCGCGCACCCCACCCCCCACGCTGTCCATTCATTCCCCCAAAGAGGGTCCTTTAGGTTCCAAAGCAGCTTAGCGGCTGTTGCTGAGATGTATGCATAAGTCACAGTAACGCAAGCGGTGAGCAGGTGATGCGTTATTTAAGAAAGTCACAGACACAGTGGAATGGAGCCCCCGTTTGGGGGAGCAGAGAAGGAGGAGGGTGTAGTGGGATTTCGTGATGATAGCTGAGTCTTCAGAAACCCAAGTGGATGGTGAGGCTGGGTCAGAAACAGAGGGTCACAGGTCTGAGAGATGCCTGCCTGCAGGTTTGCGGTTTTCATGCAGTCTGCAAAGTGTGCTCACTGCCCCTCCCTGTTTTGTTTTTTAACTGGAGGATAATTGCTTTACAATACTGTGTCAGTTTCTGCCTTGCATCGATGTGAGTCAGCCACAGGTATACAGACCGCCCCTCCCTCTTGAACCTCCCTCCCACCCCATCCCACCCCTCTCGCTTGTCACAGAACCCTGGGTTGAGCTCCGTGAGTCACACAGCAAGCTCCCATCTGTTTTAAACATGGTAGTGTATGTGTTTCTATGCCCTTCTCGCAAATCATCCCACCCATTCCTTCCCCGGCTGTGGCCTCAAGTCTGTTCTGGAATGCTGCCCTGAAAATAGGTTCATCAGTACCATCTTGCGAGATTCCAACAGTTCAGTTCAGTCGCTCAGGCGTGTCCGACTCTCTGCGACCCCAAGAACCGCAGCACGCCAGGCCTCCCTGTCCATCACCAACTCCCGGAGTCCACCGAAACCCATGTCCATTGAGTCGGTGATGCCATCCAGCCATCTCATCCTCTATCGTCCCCTTCTCCTCCTGCCCTCAAGCTTTCTCAGCGTCAGGGTCTTTTTCACTGAGTCAGCCCTTTGCATCAGGTGGCCAAAGTATTGGAGTTTCAGTTTCAACATCAGTCCTTCCAATGGACACCCAGGACTGATCACCTTTAGAATGGACTGGTTGGATCTCCTTGCAGTCCAAGGGACTCTAAGAGTCTTCTCTAGCACCACAGTTCAAAAGCATCAATTCTTCAGTGCTCAGCTTTCTTTATAGTCCAAGTCTCACATCCATACATGACCACTGGAAAAACCATAGCCTTGACTAGATGGACCTTGGTTGGCAAAGTAATGTCTCTGTTTTTTAATATGCTACCTAGGTTGGTCATAACTTTCCTTCCAAGGAGTAAGCGTCTTTTAATTTCATGGCTGCAGTCACCACCTGCAGTGATTTTGGAGCCCCGAAAAATAAATCTGACACTGTTTCCATTGTTTCCCCTTCTATTTTCTATAAAGTGATGGGACCGGATGCCATGATCTTAGTTTTCTGAATGTTGAACTTCAAGCCAACCTTTTCACTCTCCTCTTTCACTTTCATCAAGAGGCTTTTGAGTTCCTCTTCACTTTCTGCCATAAGGGTAGTGTCATCTGCATATCTGAGGTTATTGATATTTCTCCCAGCAATCTTGATTGCAGCCTGTGCTTCTTCCAGCCCAGCGTTCCTCATGATGTACTCTGCACATAAATTAAACAAGCAGGGTGACAATATACAGCCTTGACGTACTCCTTTTCCTATTTGGAACCAGTCTGTTGTTCCATGTCCAGTTCTAACTGTTGCTTCCTGACCTGCATACAGGTTTCTCAAGAGGCAGGTCAGGTGGTCTGGGATTGCCATCTCTTTCAGAATTTTCCACAGTTTACTGTGATCCACACAGTCAAAGGCTTTGGCAAAGTCAATGAAGCAGAAATCGATGTTTTTCTGGAACTCTCTTGCTTTCTCCATGATCCAGCGGATGTTGGCAATTTGATTTCTGGTGCCTCTGCTTTTTCTAAAGGCAGCTTGAACATCTGGAAGTTCACAGTTCACATATTGCTGAAGCCTGACTTGGAGAATTTTGAGCAGGACTTTACTAGCGTGTACGTTGAGTGCAATTGATTCCATATGTATGCGTTAATATACTTGTCTTTTTCTTTCTGGCTTACTTCTCTGCGTCCAATAGGCTCTATGCTCACCCACCTCGTTGGGACCAACTCAAATACATTCTTTTTTTTTGGTTGAGCGACATTCCGTTGTGTATATGTACCACAGTTTCTGTGTGCATTCACCTGTCGGTAGGCATCTAGGTTGCTTCCACATCCTAGCTATGGTCAAACGTGTTGCAATGAAGACTGTTGTTCAGCTGCTGAGTCATGTCCAACTCTTTGCAACCCCGTGGACCACAGCGCGCCAGGCTTCCCTGTCCTTCGCTGTCTCCCAGAGCTTGCTCAAACTCATGTCCATTGAGCTGGCGGTGCCACCCAACCATCTCATCCTCTGTCACCCCCTTCTTCTCCTGCCTTCAATCTTTCCCAGCCTCAGGGTCTTTTCCAGTGAGTCAGCTCTTTGCCTCACGTGGCCGAAGTTTTGACGCTTCAGCATCAATTCTTCCAATGAATGTTCAGGCTTGACTTCCTTTGGGATGGACTGGTTGGATCTACTTGCCGTCCAAGGGACTCTCAAGATTCTCAGGGTATGTGTCCAGGAGGGGCTCTGTCGGGTCGTATGGGTAGTTCTATTCCTAATTTTGTAAGGAATCTCCATACTCTTCTCCATAGCGACTGTCATCAATTTACTTTTCCCCCAGCAGTGCAGGAGGGTTCTGTCGTCCGCATCCTCTCCAGTGTTAAACATACTGGACGTGTTAGAGATGCTTTTCTTGACTCCTAGAAAGACCATGGATGTGTGACACTGTATGTACCTCCGTCGCTACTCTATTGCGGAGCATTATCCCTTCGTCAAGTTTAGTTGGAATCAAGTTCACCCTGAAACACTGTTACTATATCATGCTCTCCAAAAAAATAATAAATAAATGAGTAAAATATGTGACTTCCTTCTAGCTATGGGGAATGGCCAAAACAACTTCAAAAGGTTGAGATAGCTTGTTTTTAACAAGGTCAAGGCAGCTGGTTTTCTAAAGCTGTGAAGTCACATACATCCTATGATTTATGCAAACACAGGGGAATCACGCCATTTAAACTCACCGATCAAAAGAGCATCCTTTTCTGAACAATACTGATTTCACGTCTTAATCAGAACTGCTCAGAAACATCTGTACTGTTTAAGCTCAGTGATCCCCCGGTATTCCCTAGTCAGATCTGTCTCACTGGTCCACCTTGATAGAATGTCTGTGATCAAATCACTTTACCAGAGTTCAACAGCAAATCCCTTCTAATCAGAGGAACACCAGATCCTGCTGTAGTCTGCATTTTTAAAAATTAACATTATGGATTTGGAGGGATAGTGTCACTAACTAGTTTTTCCTGTCATTCTTTTTTTTTCTTCTTTTATTTTATTTTTTTATTGGATGCAAATTACTTTACATTAATATATTAAAATTGAAATATAGTTGGATTAGTGGAGGAGGGCATGGCAACCCACTCCAGTATTCTTGCCTGGGGAAATCCCATGGACACAGGAGCCTGGCGGGCTACAGTCCACAGGGTCACAAAGAGTCGGACACGACAAAGCGACTGAACACAGAGAGAGTCGGTTTACAATCTTCTGTTAGTTTCAAGCGTACAGCAAAGTGATTCAGTTATCAGTTCAGTTCAGTTCAGTCGCTCAGTCGTGTCCGACTCTCCGCGACCCCATGAATCACAGCACGCCAGGCCTCCCTGTCCATCACCAACTCCCGGAGTTCACTCAAACTCATGTCCACAGAGTCGGTGATGCCATCCAGCCATCTCATTCTCCGTCGTCCCCTTCTCCTCCCGCCCCCAACCTTTCCCAGCATCAGAGTCTTTTCCAGTGAGTCAACTCGTCGTATAGATCAATGAATTGATAGAGATGGATGGATACATATAGATGGATGAACGGATGGAAAGAAACAAAATAAATGTGTGTATAGACACACACACACGTATATATGGATATGTATATATATATGTCTGTTTGTATGCAGTTATTTCCATTTGGGTAGTGGTTAAAATTGGAGGTCAAGAATAGCTCTCAAATCTGGTGTAAGGAAAGGCTGAAGGAGACAGGATAAGGATGAAGTCAGGAATGGTACCCAACATCTCGTGCCTCTGGCTGGTCTGACTGGGAGGAGAGAGGCTAAATTCCTTGAGGAAATTAGGACTCCTGGGCAGAGACTCGGTTCCCAGTCTTTAGAGCTGGAATGACAGGACTGTCCTTGTAGGAACGTCGGAGAGCATTGTCACAATGATTTAAAAGGCTGTGTGTGCAGAGTGTCTCCTCACTGCCCTTCGTGAGGGAAGGGTTGACTGTTCCGTAACCGCCAGAGTGCAAGACCGCCGCTGGCAGACACATTCTACCCACATCACCTGTATCCCCAGAACCGACAGCAGTGCCTGACATGTTGTAGGAAATGGTTCTTCAGGGACTTCCCCGCTGGTCCAGTGGCTAAGACTCTGAGCTCCCAATGCAGGGGGCTTGGGTTCAATCCCTGGTCAGGGAACTAGACCCCACATGTCGAAACTAAAGAGGTTGCATGCTGCAACTAAGATCTGGTGTGGTCAAATAAATACGTAAATACATACTTAAAAAGGAGTGATTTTTGAGTCAATAAGTAAATGAAAAAAAAACACTTGAGCTTGGGTTTCAAGGATCAGTGAAAGTGAAAGTTGCTCAGTCACATCCGACTCTTTGAGACCCCATGGACTATACAGTCCACGGAATTCTTCAGGCCAGAATACTGGAGTGGATAGCCTTTCCCTTCTCCAGGGGATCTTCCCAACCCAGGGATCGAACCCAGCTCTCCTGCGCTGCAGGCAGATTCTTTACCAACTGAGCTACCAGGGAAACCAAAGGATCAATGGTTTAACTCAATGAAGAAAGCAATGGAAGAGCGTGATTGTGTTGGAAGAAATCCATTGATAGCAGCAACGGATTGGATATGGCATTTGAGGGAGAAGAAGGTATCAACCATCATCAACCATTAAACCATCATTATGGTTTGTGGCTGGTGTGATTGGGTAGGTAGAGGTTCCCTTGAGGAATTGGGTCTCCTGAGCAGAGACCCGTATTGGGTTGTGGGTCATTTGGAATAAGAAGATGTGTTGAATGTAGCAGGTGAGATGGTAGATGATCCAACAAACAAGGCAGCAGAAAGAGTGACAGGGAAATGACACATAACCAGGAGAGAAGACAGTCCGGGGAAGAACATGGTCTGTAGCAATGGATGCTGAGAAATAGTCCAGTTCTGCTGGAATTCCATCACCTCCACTAGCGTTGTTCATAGCAATCCTTTCCCGAGGCCCACTTGGACTGCAAGGAGATCAAACCAGTCGGTCCGAAAGGAAATCAATCCTGAATACTCATTGGAAGGACCGATGCTGAAGCTGAAGCTCCAATCCTTTGGCCACCTGATGAGAAGAGCTGACTCACTGGAAAAGAGCCTGATGCTGGGAAAGACTGAAGGCAGGAGGAGAAGGGGACGACAGAGGACGAGATGGTTGGATGGCATCACCGACGCAATGGACATGGGTTTGAGCAAGCTCCAGGAGCTTGCTGATGGACAGGGAGGCCTGGCATGCTGCCATCCATGGGGTCGCAGAAATGGACACAACTTAGCGGCGGAACATCAGCGTGAGTTCAGTCCCAGGGTCAGGAAGATCCTAAATGGCAGTCCGCTCCAGTGTTCTTGCCTGGAGATCCCATGGGCAGAGGAGCCTTGTGGGCTCCAGTGCATGGGGTCGCAAGGACTCAGACACAACTGAAGCGCCTGAGCACACAGGAGCAGTGAAGATAGTTGGGGTCCATGAGGATGTCAGGTTTCCAAGGAGATCATGAGATCTAACATGTAGATGGAGGGCTGATCTTTGTAAAGATGACAGAGTATATACTGGATCATGCATAACCAAATCACTTTATCGTATGCCTGAAACTAATACAATGTTGTAAATCAACTATATTTCAATTATTTTTTTAAAAAAAGAGCAGTGCTCTGCAGACTACGGCAGTTGGGCCAGATGCAGTCTGATGGCTGCTTTGGTAGATCAGGATTGCCTGAAATAAAGCCATCCTCACTTACTGGAGTCTGGCCCTGCTGTCTCTGGGCTTCTGAGAACTTGGGCAGACCCCCGACACTCCGTAAAATAGTGCCGTTCCCCACCCCTGCCCCCCCACCCAGCTCTGGAGAAAGAACACATGTCAATGCTTGGCTCAGATAATGTTGCTGTTTGATCTCTTGCTTCAATTGTCAGCTTCAACTTTTCAAACCAGGTCAGTTATTTTAAGGGTGTTGCGGAGTCCTTCACCTGTCCTCCATCCGTGGCGTGAGCAGACAGCTGTTCTTTCTTTTTGCCCTGTTCAGTGGTGGATAATGCTTTGATAGAAGCTGGGCAGTTTTGTGCCCTGTCCCATCTACATCTGATGGCCTTTTATTCCCTTGCGTGAATCCATCGAGGAGGAGAATGGAAGCTAGAGTCTCTTGGGTGAGATGATGCTTGGGGTATTGACGTTTGTCACATGCTTCCTTGTTGTTCTTTACTTGCTGAGTTGTGTCACATTCCTTGTGACCCCCGTGGACTGTGGCCCACCAGTCTCCTCTGTCCATGGGGATTCTCCAGGCAAGAATACTGGAGTGGGTTGCCATGCCCTCCTCCAGGGGATCTTCTGGACCCAGGGATCAAACCCACATCTCTTAAAGTCTCCTGCACTGGCAGACACGTTCCTTACCACTAGCGCCACCTGGGAAACCCCACACACACACTGCTAGATATAAAAGAGATACCAATAAGGACCTCCTGTATAGGACAGGAACGCTACTCAATACTTGGTAATAAGCTAAGTGGGCGAAGAATCTGAAAACGAGTAGATGTATGTGTGTATAAACAAATCGCTTTGCTGCGAATCAGAAATGAAGACGATATTCTAAATGAACCACCCTCCAATAACAGGTTTGTTTGTTTTTTAAATACCCAATGCTCTATGCCTGTCCCCTCCTACTGGGAGAAATGGAGACACTGGAGCTGTAGCTTGGTCCTTTAATTTGGGTGAGCACTCTTGAGAGGCATTTGCAGGTGCGTTCTTTAGCACTGAGCTGCCAGGGAAGCCTCTGCTTCCTTCTGGCTCACACCAACCCAGGGAATCCGTGTTATCTCGGCAGGGAGACGCCTAAGAGGAGGGAAAAATGACAAACGGGATATTTCATAAAACTCTGTGCCCAGATGAGGCAAAAGAGTGACAAGCATACGCTCCTGCCACTCAGAGGCATTTGACCGGCCGGGTGGCAGTATTCGACAGAGAGAAATGGAAGGCTGGTTTGGAGACAGCTCTTCCTACCAAGAGCCTCGGAGTGAATGGTGGAGGAATTTTGCGGAAAGATTGACAGAGTCATCGTCCGTTTCTGATTCCCCATCAGGACCGAGTACCAGCAGGATGTTAAACGTGCGAATTTGACAGTGACTCGACCAGGGTTTTAAATTTAGACCGTGCTCTTTTCTCTGTGCAGGCATTTTCAGAAAGAACGAATCCAGCCTCCATCACCTCTTTTGTTTCTTGTATCTTGCTTAACAGCCCCTCTGCCTTGCTCTGCTAGCCATCTTTCTCCTTTCCTGGGGTCGCTAAGAGTCGGACATGACTGAGTGACTTCACTTTCATGCATTGGAGAAGGAAATGGCAACCCGCTCCAGTGTTCTTGCCTGGAGAATCCCAGGGACGGTGGAGCCTGGTGGGCTGCCGTCTACGGGGTCAGACAGGGTACTGGAGTGCCTTCTCCGTATCATCATATATAACTTTATATACTGTATATATTTTTCATCCCAACAGGCACGATGTATCTTTTAATAATTTTCTTTATTTTTGGCTGTGCTGGGTCTTCATAGGTGCTCGGGCTTTTCTCTGGCTGTGGAGACCGCGGGCTGTTCTCTCGTGGCTGTGCTCAGACTGTTCGTTGCAGTGGCTTCTGTTGTTATGGAGCACAGACTCCAGGACACTCGGATGTCAGTAGCTGCAGCTCACGGCCTCAGTCATTCCGGCCCCCGAGCTTTAAGCACAGGCTCAATACCTGTGGCTCATGGGCTTAGTTGCTCTGAGGCATATGGGATCTTCCCAGACCAGCGTTGAAACCCGCATCTCCTGCTTTGGGTGGCGGGTTCTTTCCCACTTGAGCCTCCAGAGAAGCCACAGATACCATGAGATTCTCACCGCATCCCTGTCATCAAAGCACTTGGTTCTTCCAGACTGGCCGCCCCAGGTCGAGTGTTGAAGAGGGCCCTGCGGACGAGTGTTGGAAAGACAGATCTCCTTGACGCCTCTCCTTCTGCGTTCCAGGGGGGAAAGCCAACAACTGGGAAGGAGGCATCCGGGTCCCCGGCATTGTCCGGTGGCCGGGAGTGATCCGGGCCGGCCTGGAGATTGATGAGCCCACCAGCAACATGGACGTCTTTCCCACGGTGGCCAAACTCACGGGGTCTCCTCTGCCGCAAGACAGGTACCCTGACTCCCAGCTCCCTGGGATACTCTCACTCAGGTTTTGCAGGCAAGGGAGCTCTGATTCACCTGCTCCATGGCAGGCTGCCTGCAGCTGGACGGGTTATCCATCCACCCCCAGTTATGGAAGTTACCAGTGAGTCAAGGGGCTTCCCTGATGGCTCAGCTGGTAAAGAGTCCACCTGCAATGCAGGAGACCCCGGTTTGATTCCTGGGCTGGGAAGATCCCCTGGAGAAGCGGATAGGCTACCCACTCCAGTCTTCTTGGACTTCCCTGGTGGCTCAGCTGGTAAAGAATCCGCCTGCAATGCAGGAGACCCCGGTTGGATTCCTGGGCCGGGAAGATCCCCTGGAGAAGCGGATAGGCTACCCACTCCAGTCTTCTTGGGCTTCCCTGGTGGCTCAGCTGGTAAAGAATCCTCCTGCAATGCAGGGGACCCCGGTTCGATTCCTGGTTCGGGAAGATTCCCTGGAGAAGGGGATAGGCTACCCACTCCAGTCTTCTTGGGCTTCCCTGGTGGCTCTGGTGGGTCCAGCAACGTAAGCATGGCTCTGTCCATCCCGTTATCCCAGGGGAAAACAAAGTCCGAGGGCTGATGGGGATGGGTGCTCCATTTCTTTGTTCTGTTTTGTGTTCTTTCTTTGAAAATTTATTTTCCTATCATGTTGGATCTGCATTTTCTTAATTGGAGAATAATTGCTTTTTACGAAGTTGTGTTGGTTTCTGCTGTATACCACAGTGTGAATCGCCTATAAGGATCCATATATCCCCGCCCTCTTGAGCTTCCCTCCCAGCCCCCATCCAGCCCTCTAGGTCATCACAGAGCCCTGTGCTGAGCTCCCGGTGCTATCCAGCAGCTTCCCACTAGCTGTCTGTTTTACACACGGTCGTGTATGTGTGTCAGCACTGCTGTCTCGATTCGTCCCATCATCTCCTCCCCCTTGTGTGTCCACGAGTCTCTTCTCTACATCTGCATCTGTACCCCTTCCCTGCAAATGGGTTCATCTCTACCATTTTTCCGGATTCCGTATATGCATCAGTATCTAGTATTCGTGTCAGCTGACTTGATTTCTTCTAGTCTCTGGGTCCATCCACGTCTCTAGGAAAGATCCCATTTTGTTCTTTTTCATGGCAGAGTAATATTCCATTGTAGACGTGTCCCATTTCTTTATCCCTTCACCTGTTGATGGACAGCTGGGTTGCTTCCATGTCCTGGCTGCTGTAAATAATGCTGCAGTGAACATCAGAGTATGTGTGTCTTTTACAGTTGTGATGAGCTTCCCTGGTGGCTCAGCTGGTAAAGAATCTGCCCGCAACGTGGGAGACCTGGGTTCGATCCCTGAGTTAGGAAGATTCCCCTGGAGAAGGGAATGGCTACCCACTGTGGTATTCTGGCCTGGAGAATTCCATGGGCTGAATGGTATATACCCAGGAATGGGATTGCAGTCTTTAGGTGAGCCTCCCTCTTTTGGCATTTGATGGATTTTCTCTCCCTCTGTCTCATCGGCTTGCAGCAGGGCAACTGGACAGAGTAGGCCCCCTCCTGTCATCACACACGCCTCCTCCCAGGCACCCCCAGCAGCTCTTTGCTGCAGGAGCCCCGAGAAAGGCAGCTGGCTCCTCCGTCAAGCCTGTTTCCCCAGCATGTCTTCATCTAGCAGGTTCTAAACAAAATGTCTTTCTCTTCCATTTAAATACAACTTCCGATGACATCGCCAACAGTTTCTCCTTAAGTGTTATGACCCATCCAAAGAGTTCTGAGTGAGGCGTGCTGATTAATTGTTTTCCTTAGTGGGGTGGCACGCCACGGGGGTACATGGGCCACAAATCTGGTTTAAATTCAGCTGCTGAGTTGAAAGCAGGGGCAAAACCAACAGCTCAGCCAGAGCTGAGTCCAGGCGGAGGTTTGCTCAGCTCCATTGTGTGCAAGCTTGGTTCACTCTTACCTTTTTTTTTTTTTTTTTTTCAAATTTCTACATAGGGTTTACCTTCTTCCAGAAGTGTGCCCACACACCACACACACACACATAAATGAGGAAGGTGAGCTTACAGAGTGTAGCCCTCCTTACGTCTTATGAGCCATCTGCAGAGTTCTAAGTGAGACATGCTGATTAATTGTTTTCATGGAGTTCTGATCTCAAGACCCTCTCACAAACACTTCACCGGTTGAAGAACCCAAAGGTCCTCTGCTTCTGTGGGTGGGATCTATCTGTGTTTGCCATATTAGTAATCAGATCTTCAAATCAGAGTCTTTAAACGCAAGAGCGCCCAAGCAAACATTGAGTCGGCTGGCAGAGTGATGACGGAGCCGCTGGGGAGAGACCGCGCCGTGAACTTGTGAAAGACCGGTGATGCAAGAGATCACAGAATGTTTTGAATCACCATGGCGATCGTTTCAGCTCGTAGACCTCAGGGAATGCCTGCGGGTCTCTGGACCACACCTGGAGAGCAGCTGGTGCTCTGGAGAAGAACAGAGATCCTGGGGCCATACTGCATGCAGGGCTTTGCATCTTGGCTGTTTTAACAGCTGCCAAAGCCCCGAACTCCCTGGCCCTTGGTGTCTTCTGCAAATGGGTTCAGCCTTGCACGCCCCTGTATGGGCTGATGTGAAGATGGAAAGCATCAGAGGCTGGCAAGTGCAGAGTGGAGGAGCATGAATACTTGTCCCTTGTGCTTCATCCACCATAGAGAAAAAGAGTTATTGCAACTCCCACATTTAATCTCCATCGGGGGTTAGAGGGTCATCACTTTGAAGGCTGAGGGGGGTTTCGAAGATCTTACCTTCCAGTCACACTATTCTGCCTTTCCTCTAATGATGGAAAACTCAGGAGTGGGAACTCATCAAAAGTCACATTTCTTTTCCTTTAAAGAGATTTTATTTTATCTATTTCTCCATCCTTTGTGCTGTGAGGGATTTTTAGTTCCCTGACCAGGGATCGAACCCGTGGCCCCCTGCAGTCAAAGCATGAAGTCTTAACTGCTGGACCATCAGGAAAGTCCCAAACGTTTTTTCCTGTAGACAATCAGAAGTCTCCCCGCTTCCTTTATCAGCTCTTTAGCGCTGGTTCTTTCCCTTGGTATAAATGTGAATAGTATTGGGAACAGTGCACACGGACTGTTCAGATTGCTGTTGTTCAGCCACTAAGTCCTGTCTGACTCTTTGCGATCCCATGGATTGCAGCATGCCGGGCCTCCCTGTCCATCACCAACTCCCGGAGTTTGCTCAAACTCACATCCATTGAGTCGGTGATGCCATCCAACCATCTCATCCTCTGTCGTCCCCTTCTCTTCCCGCCTTCAATCGTTCCCAGCATCAGGGTCTTTTCCAATGAGTCAGCTCTTCGCATCACGTGGCCAAATGATTGGAGATTCAGCTTCAGCATCAGTCCTTCCAATGAATATTCAGGACTGATTTCCTTTAAGATGGACTGGTTGGATCTCCTTGCCATCCACGAGACTCTCGAGTCTTCTCCGGCACCACAGTTCAGAAGCATCCATTCTTGGCTCCTGATGTCATATCATCACTGATCTTTTCTCTCAGAGTATTTTTTTTGGCCACATCGGGTTGTAGTTGGGGCCCTCAGGATCTCCACTGCGTCTCGTGGAATCTTCCGGTGCCATGTGCAGGCTCTCTAACTGTGACCTGTGGATTCTAACTGTGGCATGCAGGATTAGTTGCTCGAAGGCATATGGGATCTTCATTTTCCAACCAGGGATCGAACCCATGTCCCCTGCATTGCAAGGGGGATTCTTAACCATTGGACCACCAGGGATGTTCCATGGGCTCGCAGAGCATCTTTAAGTGGTTTTCCATCTCACTGGGAAGAGGCCAGGGAAGGCAGAAGTTCAGAGGGAAAGAGGGAGATTCTTCAAGGGGAAATCTCACTGCTGGCACCTCCTCCCCACCCCAAACTGAGGGTGACGTAAATCAACCTGGTTTTCTCACTCGTGCCCTTTGGTGGAGGAAGCCAGCCCGCACCACTGTTAATCATCCCCAAGTCTTTTTTGTGTGAGCAGCTATCTCCAGTAGAGCCCTTCCTGAATATTGAAGGTTCTTCCTGTGGATCTCCTCTGCTGGTGGTCTTATCCATCCCAATGATACTGTGTCTGGGTGGAGGTCCCTCTTAGATCTCATTGTCATCCTGGAGGCCGCAAAGCAAAGAAAACAGAGATCTGCTTCCATGTCACTCAGGGGAATAAAATGAGTGCTCAGTGTTCTATTTAGATAATGTTAGCAACCAGGTCCGGAAAACATCCTCCGGTGTCTGCCCCGGTGACTTTGATCATCTAAAGGGATGGTTTTCACCTGGGGTGACTGTTCCTCCCAGGGGCCGTTTAGCAATGTCTAGAGACATTTTTGATTGTCGGGACTCACGATGCTGCTGGCATCTCATGGGTGGAGGCCAGAGATGACCCTCAACAGCCCAGAATTTGGGGGATGACCCCGGGAGACAGTCCCTTCCCCCCATGAGAAGGAGTGATCCAGCCCAATATGTCAGTGGTGCTGAGGTTGAGAATTCTGCTCAGAAGCTTATTATTGCCCCTTCATGGGAAATGTTGTTAAAAGGACAACCTTATTACAACTTTTCAATAATGATAGCTGGATAATATTCTATTTATCCATGCGTGTGTACTGAGTCTCTGCAGTTGTGTCCGAGCCTTTGTAACCCTATGGACTGAAGCCCTCCAGGCTCCTCTGTCCATGGGAGTTTCCAGGCAAGATGACTGGAGTGGGTTGCCATTTCCGTCTCCAAGGGATCTTCCCAACTGAGGGACCAAAAACATGGGTCTCCTGTATTGCAGGCAAATTCTTTACCACTGAGTCACCTGGAAAGCCCGCCCACCATTTATCCATATGTGTGTGTGTGTTAGTCGCTCAGTCGTGTTCGACTCTTTGTGACCCCATGGACTGTAGCCCACCAGGCTTCTCTGTCCACGGGATTCTCCAGGCAGGAATACTGAAGTGGGTTGCCATGCCCTTCTCCAGGAGATCTTCCCAGCCCAGGTCTCCTGCAGGCAGATTCTTTACAGTCTGAACCGCCAGGGACGGCCCCTATTTATCCATATCCATCTATAAAGCCGACACCTGGATATTTCCTCTTTAGAAAACAACTCGAACTCTTTGCCACTACGATGGATGGGAATCAGCGTTCCTGATCGCTCACTTGAGAAATGTTAAAGAGACGTTTCTCAGGAGAAAAAGCACATTCAGAGGGTCAGGCCCAGGTTACGGGACAATCGCTTAATGAAGCGTCCTTACATTTTTCCACACGTTTTATCACATGAGATGGTCTTTTGTTCAGAAGACCCTCGGCAAGGACAAGGACAGCCTTGTCGTTCTGAAGAAGCATCTCATGTCTGGTAGATCCCTCTCCTGATCAACCCTAGCTCGGTGAGAAATGAAAGCCTTTCCATGAAGAGTTTCTACTTAGCTATGAAGAGCAGTGGTCCCGGGGTTACACAGAGAGACTGTCGTGCGGCTGAGTCTCCGCCGTGAGGTTTCTCAGATTCAGCCTCGTGGTGTGCATTGTATTGGAGGCCCATCCACAGCGAAACTTCCCTCCAGGCCTTTTTGAGGGGTATGTTGGCTTTTGGTGCCATAGCTTACCTGTGGCCGTCACCCCAGTATGTGCAGAAAAATCCTTTCCCCCCTTGTCTTCCGATAAGCTGATTCTTTACCACTGAGCCACCTGGGAAGCCCCTACACTATTGATGCCGTGTATAAAAGAGATAATTAATGGGAGCCTACCGTATATGGCAGGGATCTCTACTCGATGCTCTTTGGTGACCTAAGTGGGAAGGAAATAAAAAAAAAAAGAGGGGGTGTACATACACCTAGGCTTCCCTAGTGGCTCAGTTGGTAAAGAATCTGCCTGAAATTCAGGAGACCTGGGTTTGATCCCTGGGTCAGAAAGATCCCCTGGAGAAGGAAATGGCAACCCACTCCAGTATTCTTGCCTGGAGAATCCCATGGACAGAGGAACCTGGCGGGCTACAATCCATGGGATTGCAAAAGAGTCACATACGACCAAGTGACTAACATGCACACACACATTCCATAATTAGAATTCTCTTTCTTTTTTTTTTTTCAAGTTTGGGAAAGAAATCCAAATGTTTGACATCATTATGTCTCAAGAAGGCAGGGGGAGTGACTTAGTTCTCCCAGTGAGTTTGGCTGATGTTGGGGAGTTCCCTGATGGCTTGGTGGTTAGGAGTCCCGATTTTCACTGCCATGACCCAGGTTCAGTCCCTGATAAGGCAACTGAGATCTTGCCAGCCATGAGGTACGGCCACCAGCAACAGCAAAACAGGATTAAAAAAAAATTTTTTTTTTGCTGATATGTAGCTGGGTGACCACGCAAGACTTCTTCCATGGAGCCCTGCAAATGAAACAGTTCAGTGAGCTGTACCTAGTTCAGCTCCGTTTTGCAGAATAAGACTTGAAACTCTTCATGCACAAGGAACTCCTTGTGAATGAGCTTGCTTTCTGTTCATATATATATATCAGAGTGTTTAATGTTTACGAGCAGAGACGTTGCCTTAATGATGCAAGTGACTTTCTGGGTGCTTGGGATTTGCTTTAGTTTGTCAAAGATCTATGCGCTTTCTCCTAAAAATTTTTCTTTTCCTATTCTACACTGAAAAAAAAATCACTTTGTTTGCAGGATGACAACAGGTAACTCATAGTGTACCCCCAAGGTAACCTCTTTGTCAGTCTCCCAAACCTTCCCCTTCTGTTACGATGGTCAGATCCTTCTCAGGGTGAACCAGGCAAAGGCAGTCGTGGGAACATCCCCAGGTAGATGATTCCCTGTTTTCAGAGCAGAGAGAGGGAGAGATGGCACATTCACGGGGAATGACGTCACGGTCCCCCTGAAAAGTTCCCCAGGCATGCCCTTTTCAGTAACATGAAAGTCACCCAGGCTTCCCTGGTGGCTTTGTAGTACAGAATCCATCTGCCAACCTAGGTGTCCATTGGCAGATGAATGGATAAGGAGGCTGTGGTACGTATACACGATGGAATATTACTCGGCTATGAAAAAGGGTGCATTTGAGTCACTTCTAATAGGTGGGTGAACCTGGAGCCTATGATACACGGTGAAGTTAAGTCAGAAAGAGAAAGGCAAATACTGTATCTTAACGCATATGTACCTGTGGCTGATTCATGTGGATGTATGGGAAAAGCCATCACAATATTGTAAGGTGACAATATTGTACATTGCAATATAGTAAGGTGACAATATTGTACATTGCAATATTGTAAATGGCCTCCAGTTAAGACAAAAAAAAATTTTTTTAAAGAATCTGTCTGCCAATGCAGGGGACATGGGTTCAGTCTCTGGTTTGGGACGATCCTATGTGCCCCAGAGCAGCTAAGCCTGAGCACGCCCACTATGGAAGCATACATGCCCTAGACACTGTGCTGCACGGCAAGAGAAGCCTCTGTGATGAGGAGCCCCCGTACCGCAGCTAGAGAGGAGCCCCCCAACTCGGGAAAACCCGTGCAGCAAGGAAGACCCAGCGCAGCCCCCCAAAATTAGTTAATTTAATGTTAAAGAGACAGGCACACCAAGCTATTGAATTGGACCTGAAATTCGGCCACAACGCTCCTTGATATTGAACCGTTAATATCCTCGTGGTTGTCAGGGGTCAGGACCCCACGGGGAGAACCATCTAACTTTCCAAGTTAGTGCAAGTGAAGTTGCTCAGTCGTGTCCAACTCTTTGCGACCCCATGGACTCTAGTCTACCGTGCTTCTCCGTCCATGAGATTTTCCAGGCAAGAGTACTGGAGTGGGTTGTCACTTCCTTCTCCAGGGGATCTTCCCAACCCAAGTATAGAACCTGGGTCTCCCACACTGTAGGCAGACGCTTTACTGTCTGAGCCACCCAGGACACAACCTCAAATGAGCATGTTTTTCATAGAAGTGAGCAGACACCAGGAAAGAACACATCCAAGTTTATCACCGTGGGTGTCCTGCAAACGTGCTGTGAGAGCTTGAGTTCGTTGACAGAGAAGTCCAATCAGACAATCCCCATAGAGAAGTATGGATGGGCGTTTGTGACACTGAACAGGAGGCAGGGATCAAGACCATCCCCCAGAAAAAAAAACGCATAAAAAGGCAACGTGGTTGTCTGATGGGGCCTTACAAATAACTGAGAAAAGAAGAGAAGCTAAAGGCAAAGGAGAAAAGGAAAGATAGAAGCATCTGAATGCAGAGTTCCAAAGAATAGCAAGAAGAGATAAGAAAGCTTTCCCCAGCGATCAATGGAAAAAAAAAAAAAATAGAGGAAAACAACAGAATGGGAAAGACTAGAGATCTCTTCAAGAAAATTAGAGATACCAAGGGAAGATTTCATGCAAAGATGGCCTCAATAAAGGACAGAAATGGTATGAACCAAACAGAAGCAGAAGATAATAATAAGAGGTGGCAGGAATACACAGAAGAACAGTACAAAAAAGATCTTCATGGTGGTGTGATCACTCACCTAGAGCCAGACATCCTGGAATGTGAAGTCAAGTGGCCCTTAGAAAGCACCACTACGAACAAAGCTAGTGGAGGTGATGGAATTCCAGTTGAGCTATTTCAAATCCTGAAATATGATGCTGTGAAAGTGCTGCACTCAATATGCCAGCAAATTGGGAAAACTCAACAGTGGCCACAGGACTAGAAAATGTCAGTTTTCGTTCCAATCCCAAAGAAAGGCAATGCCAAAGAATGCTCAAACTACCGCACAATTGCACTCATCTCACACGCTAGTAAAGTCATGCTCAAAATTCTCCAAGCAAGGCTTCAATAGTACGTGAACCGTGAACTTCCAGATGTTCAAGCTGGATTTAGAAAAGGCAGAGGAACCAGAGATCAAATTGCCAACATCCGTTGGATCACCGAAAAAGCAAGAGAGTTCCAGAAAAACATCTATTTCTGCTTTATTGACTACACCAAAGCCTTACGCCAATTGATGGTTTTGAACTTTGGCGTTGGAGAAGACTCTTGGACTGCAAGGAGATCCAACCAGTCCATCCTAAAGAAAATCAATCCTGAATATACATTGGAAGGATTGATGCTGAAGCTGAGACTCCAATACTTTGGCCACCTGATGTGAAGAGCTGACTCATTTTAAAAGACCCTGATGCTGGGAAAGATTGAAGGCGGGAGGGACAACAGAGGATGAGATGGTTGGATGGCATCCCCGACTCAATGGACTTGAGTTTGAGCAAACTCCGGGAGTTGGTGATGGACAGGGAGGCCTGGCGTGCTGCAGTCCATGGGGTTGCAAAGAGTCAGATGACTGAGTGATTGAACTAAACTGAATAGAATGGCGATTCTGTGTGTGATTTTGAGCGTGTACGGGCCACTCTGCCACAAAATGTGATGTTGCAGGAACATTTCCATTCCAGCCATCCCAACTATTTTGATAGCTCAGACACTGTTTAAAAGTTTAGCTCAGTAGAATCACTTTCCATTTTTCATGGCAGAAATGAGCCTCTTTTTGACAAGCCATATTTCTGCAGCACTGTTCAACGGTGGTTTCCATCACCATGTGATTTATTACCTGCTTCCAGGAAAGAGCACGTTGGATGCAGGATATAAAAAAAAAAAATTAAAAATGAGACCTCTCCCTGCATTGCAAGGGGAAAAAGAAGGTTGCAAAACAGACGTTGCTTCTCTCCTTAAAAATAAAAATAAAAAAAAGACTTAAATCTTTTGCTTGGAAGTAAGAAAGGAAGTTTCTGAGACTTGGAGATTTCTTTTTATCATTAAGTCCCCCCTTTGTAGGATCAAGGCCCAGTTTAGTCATGAGATACTGATCTGAAGAAAATGGTTCTAATTCCTGTGTTCTTAAGTGCTGGGTTTTTGGGGGGGCATATGATGAAACACGGCTTCCAGAAACAGAGGTAGAACTAATGTTGTTTGCAGCAACATGGGTGGACCTAGAGATTCTCATAGTGAGTGAGGTAAGTCAGACAGACAGGCAGAAATATGGTATGGCACGCCTCATATGTGAAATGTATTATATAAAGAAATGACGCAGATGAATTTCCTTACAAAACAGAAACAGATTCACAGACTTAGCTTATGGTTGCCTGGGGGAAGGGGTAGTGAGGGAGTCTGGGATGGACATGGACACACTGCTGCATTTAACATGGAGAACCAGCAAGGACCTGCTGGACAGCACAGGGAACTCTGCTCAATCCTCTCTAATAACCTTATGGTTCCCAGGGGGAAGGATGGGGGAAGAGATAGCCAGGGAGTTTGGGATGGACATGGACACAGTGCTGTATGTAACATGGAGAACCAGCAGGGACCCTGCTGTCCAGCACAGGGAACTCTGCTCAGTGTCACGTGGCAGCCTGGATGGAAGGGGAGTTTGGGGGAGAAAGGACGCATGCATATGTGTGGCTGAGGATACATGTATACCTGTGGCTGAGACCTTTCAGTGTTCAGCTACAAACTGTCACAGCATTGTTCACTGACTATACTGCAGTATAAAAATAAAAGATTTTTTGTAAGAGAATAAAATAAAAAAGCGAGGTAGAGACTGACTGGGGGAAGAGGAGATCCGTTGCCAGTCTTGAACCGTCATGGAAAGGCCTTATCTCCATGTGGACAAAAAGGTTTTATCTGTTTGCTTATTGTTGGACCTGACTAGGGGCTTCCTAAGGGCTTCCTGGGCAGCTCAGCTGGTGAAGAATCAGCCTGTAATGCAGAAGAAACTGGTTCGATTCCTGGCTCGGGAAGATCCCCTGGAGAAGGGAAAGGCTACCCACTCCAGTATTCTAGCCTGGAGAATCCCACGGATACATTCCATGGGGTCGCAAAGACTCAGGCACGGCTGAGCCACTTTCACTTTCAGTCTTAAGGACTGAGTCTTTGTGGAAATTTCACAATACCTGCCATTGCAGCATAGAAACAGTATTCAGAGCACACACTGCTTCTGGATAAAATTGTCTGTCTACCCTGTTCCTGTCATGGCAAGGAGCAAGCAGGCTTTGAAAGCGAGCCAATTCTGTCTTTTGTTCTTATTTTTAACTTAGCGGTAATGGAGTATTTTCAGTTCTGTGGACTTTGGCGGAGCGCGTGGCGGATCGTGCAGGGTGGGTGCCGGACGAGCACTTAGCAGCAAGGCTATAATTACTTTATGAGGGTTTTAGTGACACCAAAAGGTGCCACCAAAAAAGAAAGAAAGGAAGGAAAAGCCTGAGGGACATCGGGCCTCTCAAGAGTGCTCACCCAAATTATATGAGCAAGTAAGAACGACCGTCTATGCAAGGCAGCAAGAGACACACAGATGTACAGAACAGACTTTTGGACTCTGGAAGAAGGCGAGGCTGGGATGATTTTGGAGAATGGCATTGAAACATGTATATTATCATACGTGAAACAGATCGCCAGTCCAGGTTCGATGCGTGAGACAGGGTGCTCGGGGCTGGTGCACTGGGCTGACCCTGAGGGATGGGATGGGGAGGGAGGTTCACGATGGGGGACACATGTACACCCGTGGCTGATTCATGTCAATGTACCGCAAAAACCACCACAATATTGCAAAGTAATTAGCCGCCGATTAAAATAAATTTTTTTAAAGTTCCAATTTCTTATAGTAGGAGAGGATAAACATAGAGTGTTGGGTTTTTTTTTCTTCTTTTTAAACTTTTGTTGGAGTGTAGTTCATTTACAATGGTGTGTTAGTTTCTGCTGCGCAGCAAAGTGATTTGTTTATACCATGTGCTGTGAGCTCAGTCGCTTCAATCGTGTCTGAAACTTTGAGGCCCCATGGACTGCAGCCCGCCAGGCTTCTCTGTCCGTGGGATTTTCCAGGCAAGAATGCTGGAGTGGGTCGCCGTTTCCTCCCGCAGGCGATCTTCAGACCCAGGGATCGAACCCGAGTCTCCCATGTCTACCGCATTTCAAGCAGATTCTTTACCACGGACTCATCGGTATTATCTATTCTTTTTCAGATTCGTTTCCCATATAGATTAGTACACAGTATTGAGTAGAGGTCCCTGTGCTGTACCGTAGGTCCTTATTAGTATCTGTTTAATATATGGCTTCCCTGATAGCTCAGTTGGCTAAGAATCTGCCTGCAATGGAGGAGACCCTGGTTCGATTCCTGAGTGGGGAAGATCCTCTGGAGAAGGGAGAGGCTATTCACTCCAGTATTCTTGGGCTTCCCTGGTGGCTCAGCTGGTAAAGAATCTCCCTGCAGTGCGGGAGACCTGGGTTCGATCCCTGGGTCAGGAAGAGCCCCTGGAGCAGGGAGAGGCTCCCCACTCCAGTATTCTGGCCCCGGGAATCCCATGGACTATACAGTCGCAAAGAATCAGAGATGACTGAGCAGCCTTCACTTTCTTTCATTTTTGTCTATGGTAGCGTGTATCTGTCAACACTAGTCTTCAGATGCATCCCTCCCCCGTTTTCCCTCTTTGGTAGCAATAGGTTTCTTTCCTACATCTGTGGCTCCCTTTCTGCTTTGTGGATAAGTTCATTTATGCCTTTTTTTTTTTTTTAGATTCCACGTATAAGCATTATCATTATGATGTTTGCCTTGGGCATCTTTTTAATCAGAAAAAGAAAACCCTCAAATTCAACAATCTCACTCTTTTGCGGGTATCTTTCTGCCCCAGGTCTCCGTGGCAGCAGCCTCAGAGTGTCAATGCCTTCAATTTCTCTAGTGGGGGTTCATGTATGTGTCACTCAAAACAAAAGTTTAGACTTTTCTCTTTTCCTTTATGTAACCTCCCAAAGGGACTTCCCATGTGGCTCAGTGGTAAAGAATCTGCTTGCCAGTGCAGGAGACATGGGTTTGAGACCTGAGTCGGGAAGATCCCCTGGAGCAGGAAGTGGCCGCCCACTCTGATGTTGTTGCCTGGGAAATCCCATGGACAGAGGAGCCTGGTGGTCTGCAGTCCGTGGGGTTGCAAAGAGTCGGATGTGACCTAGCGACTAAACAACAAACCTCCAAATAGTCTTATTTTGCTCATCACCCATTGTATCCAGTTATCCCTTGCCAGCTGGAAACTTTTGCCTTTCGGCATAATCGTTGAAGAGATGTATTTACCTTTGAGAGCATTAACATATGTGCCGTGTGTGTGTGTGTCTGTGTGTGTGTGTGGTGTGCATCCACATCTCTACAAATGAGGCAGTTTTGTTCTTTTTCATGGCTGAGTAGTATTCCGTTCTGTATATGCAGCTCATCTTGTTTGTCACTTCATCTGTCAGTGGATATGTGGGTTGCTCGCACGTCCTGGCTAATGTAAATAGGGCTGTGGTGAACACTGGTGCTGCCTGTGTCTTTTTGAATTAGGGTTGTTCTTTTTTTTTTCGGGGTATATGCCCATGAGTGGGTCCACCCCACGGACACTCATGACATTGGGAGAATCACTCCGTGTCTCCGGATTACGATCCCAGGATGACGCCGGTCCCAACTCATGGTGTCGCTTTGAGGATGAGATCAGTTCAGGCGTGAGCAGAGCTGACCTGCCTCCCTGCATGGCATATGGTGCCCGGTGATGGTCAAGTTGGTGTTCTCAGCGTTCCTGGTTGAACGACCACCTTGTAGCCCCATCACGCCTTCGTGTACTGAAGGATAGCTCAGACGCCAGGGTGTTTGAGTCCCCTGGTGGGCATGGCGACCTCACGCCCTGCCTGCTTCGTCCCCAGGGTCATCGACGGCCGGGACCTGATGCCCTTGCTTCAGGGGCGGACCCAGCGATCGGAGCACGAGTTCCTCTTCCACTACTGCAACTTCTACCTGAACGCCGTGCGCTGGCACCCACCCAACAGTGAGTAGACGCGTCTCTCCTGTCGCGTATCTTTCCCCGCCTCGCTTCGAGGGCTGCGTGCCATCAGGGAGGGGCAGGGGAAGAGAAGAAAACCGCAAGAGGGCATTGCTCTCGTGAGATGCCCCCCTCCCGGCCCCGCGAAGAAGCTGGGTTTGATGTGTCCTTCCTTCTCTTCCTACTTTCTTCTCTTGAGCCTGCTGTTTACCCCAGTAGTCTCAGCAGACCTGGGCGTCGCCCAGCTCTCTGCCAGTGTTTGCTGGCTCCTTCCTCCTGGGGGTGCAGAGGACGTGCCAGGTGGTCGGCAGGCTTCTGAAGCTCCTTCCTTCCCACTCTGCCAGCTACCCAGCTGCATCTCCTGGTCTGACCTTCTGTCTGAGTTTCTGCCCAAGAGCCCCTCTGCTCTGGCATGGCTGTTCTCTGTTTGCGGTTCCCTCTGCTTGGAATGACTTTCTTTTCCTACCTGGAAAAGCTTACCCACTTCCCGCGATGCCCCTCAAATGCCATCTCCCCTGCCTGCGGTCTTCTAGCTTTGCACTGGTGCTAGCTGGCTTTAACGTGTCTACCTGACCTTGTCCCCTGAGCCTTAAAGGCAGCGGGTCATGACCCACCGATCTGTCGATCTGTTTGGTCACAGATTCTCTGTGTGTGTGTGCTAGCCGTAGATGTTTAAGACAATGCTCAGATATCTGTTTGGTCACAGATTCTCTGTGTGTCTCTGCTAGCCGTAGATGTTTAAGACAATGCTCAGATGCGTTGATGGCGTCGTGGTTCCCAGACCAAGTGTATTTTCCGTCTGTGTCAGTGGCAAGATGTACTCAATCCTTCGGGTCTGCCTACAGCAGATATAAAAGTGCATTTCCTTTTCTTAAAAATGTTTCTTTACTCAGGTATGTGTTTTTGGTTGCGCTGGGTCTCTGTTGCTTTGAGGAGGCTTTCTCTAGTTTCAGCAAGCAGGGGCCACTCTCTGCTCGCAGTTTGCAAGCTTCTGATTGCAGTGGGTTCTCTTGTTGCAGAGCACGGGCCGTAGGGCGCTCAGGCTTCAGTGGTTGCAGCCCGTGGGCTCCATAATTGTGGCTCCTTGGCTCTCGAGCACAGGTTCAATGGTTGAGGCACACAGGTTCAGTTGTTCCATGGCAAGTGGGATCTTCCCGGACCAGGGATCAGACCTGCGTCTCCTGCATGGCCAGGTGGATTCTTAACCACTGAACCACCAGGGAAGTCCCAACAGATGTATTTCTAACAAGCCTAAAGGACCAAGTGGAAACAAGTGATGATCATACGTGTGGCGATAATCCCACATCTGGTTTTCATACATGTAAGCATAAAATTATGTACAAGGAGATCCAACCAGTCCATCCTAAAGAAAATCGGTCCTGAAGATTCATTGGAAGGACTGATGCTGAAGCTCCAATACTTTTGGACACGTGATGTAAAGAACTGACTCTTTAGAAAAGACCCTGATGCTGGGAAAGATTGAGGGCAGGAAGAGAAGGGGACAACAGAGGGTGAGATGGTTGGATGGCATCACCGACTCAATGGACAGGAGTTTGAGCAAGCTCTGGGGGTTGGTGGTGGACAGGGAGGCCTGGCGTGCTGCAGTCCATGGGGTCGCAGAGAGTCGGACACGACTGAGCGACTGAACAGCATCATCACATCACTGCGATGCCGAGGCGTCTGTGGGAACCCTCACCTAGTCTACGCCTATTGTACATCTTAGAGATCGACGCTCATGTTAGACTCTCAGGTGCCTCTGGAGAGACGGAATGAAGCTCTGCTTTTCTCTAGCATGTTTTGGGTTCTGCTCCCAGATGCGAGATTCTCCCAGAGCATCTGGTGGCTCCTTCTTAAATTCAGGACGTTCTCATACCAGATTTCAGTGCAGTCCTGATCCCATCCTCGTCACCCAGCCGAGTTACCCAAGATATCATTTAAAGAGCAGCTGCTCCATTATTTTTCAAGTGGAAGATTGTGAGCCTTCCTTTGTGCACAGAAATGAGACCAGGTTTACCCTCGAAAGTTTATCCTTTAAATCTGGAAGAGTTCCCTGAGATAACTTGTGGGCACTTTTCTAGTTTAAATCTGTATGACTTCCTTGTGACAATTTCTGGCAGATGAATGTGGTAAAACCACATGCTCACAATTCTAGGCTCGGAAGGGCCCTGTTTACCTATCTCATCCATGTGTCCATGACTCCTAATGTCCATAGGCATGCTGTCTCTTTTTTTAGGTTAATTGGCAGCGTTTCTGGAGGACGAAAAATGGCAACCCACCCCAGTACTCTTACCTGGGAAATCACACGGACAGAGGAGCCTGGCGGACTTCAGTCCATGGGGTTGCAAAGACTCGCACATGACTTGGTGACGAAACAGCTGGCAGCATTTAAATCTGAGTCAGTTCAGTTCTGTCTCTCAGTTGTGTCTGACTCTTTGCGACCCCATGGACTGCAGCACGCCAGGACTCCCTGTCCATCAGCAACTCCCAGAGTTTACTCATACTCTTGGAAGTAAACTCGGCGATGCCATCCAACCATCTCTTTTAAATCTGAGCCATCTCATAAAGGAGAGATGTGGTCCTCCCCATCTTTCCTTTTTTTTTTTTTTAACTTCTTATTTTATATTGAAGTAAGTCCATTCTAAAGGAGATCAGTCCTGGGTGTTCATTGGAAGGACTGATGCTAAAGCTGAAACTCCGATACCTTGGCCACCTCATGCGAAGAGCTAACTCACTGGAAAAGAGTCTGATGCTGGGAGGGATT